>NC_139603.1:21115218-21759342 GCF_964270895.1 Podarcis filfolensis
TGGAAAACGGCCGTTTTTGATGAAATTGTGACCGCGCGGCTTAGGGATTTTTTCAGCAAAATCTTTTTCCGCAGGTGAAGTAGTCGAGGGTTGATTTCTCCGTTTATGATCAAAAGCCTTCCGTTTCCACCGCCAAAGCTTTCAGGGGAGAGTTTGCAACAGTTTGGAACCATTTCTGAGCAAAGTGGAAAACGGCCGATTTTTGATGAAATTGTGACCGCGCGGCTTACGGATTTTTTCAGAAATTTTTTTTTCCACAGGTTAAGTAGTCGAGGGCTGATTTCTTGGCCTATGATCAAAAGCATTCCGTTTCCACTCCCAAACCTTTCAGGGGAGCATTTTCAACAGTGTGGCACCATTTTTGAGCAAAGTGGAAAACGGACAATTTTTGATGAAATTGTGACCGCGCGGCTTAGGGATTTTTTCATAATTTTTTTTTCCACAGGTGAAGTAGTCGAGGGCTGATTTCTCAGCCTATGATCAAAAGCCTTCCGTTTCCACCGCCAAACCTTTCAGGGGAGCATTTTCAACAGTTTGGCACCATTTTTGAGAAAAGTGGAAAACGGCCGATTTTTGATGAAATTGTGACCGCGCGGCTTACGGATTTTTTCAGAATTTTTTTCTCCGCAGGTGAAGTAGTCGAGGGCTGATTTCTCAGTTTATGATCAAAAGCATTCCATTTCCACCGGCAAACCTTTCAGCGGAGAGTTTGTAACAGTTTGGCACCATTTTTGAGCAAAGTGGAAAACGGCCGATTTTTGATGAAATTGTGACCGCGCGGCTTAGGGATTTTTTCAGAATTTTTTTTCCCACAGGTTAAGTAGTCGAGGGCTGATTTCTCAGTTTATGATCAAAAGCCTTTCGTTTCCACCGCCAAAGCTTTCAGTGGAGAGTTTGCAACAGTTTGGAACCATTTCTGAGCAAAGTGGAAAACGGCCGTTTTTGATGAAATTGTGACCGCGCGGCTTAGGGATTTTTTCAGCAAAATCTTTTTCCGCAGGTGAAGTAGTCAAGGGCTGATTTCTCAGTTTATGATCAAAAGCCTTCCGTTTCCACCGCCAAAGCTTTCAGGGGAGAGTTTGCAACAGTTTGGCACCATTTTTGAGCAAAGTGGAAAACGGCCGATTTTTGATGAAATTGTGACCGCGCGGCTTACGGATTTTTTCAGAATTTTTTTCTCCGCAGGTGAAGTAGTCGAGGGCTGATTTCTCAGTTTATGATCAAAAGCATTCCATTTCCACCGGCAAACCTTTCAGCGGAGAGTTTGTAACAGTTTGGCACCATTTTTGAGCAAAGTGGAAAACGGCCGATTTTTTGATGAAATTGTGACCGCGCGGCTTAGGGATTTTTTCAGAATTTTTTTTCCCACAGGTTAAGTAGTCGAGGGCTGATTTCTCAGTTTATGATCAAAAGCCTTTCGTTTCCACCGCCAAAGCTTTCAGTGGAGAGTTTGCAACAGTTTGGAACCATTTCTGAGCAAAGTGGAAAACGGCCGTTTTTGATGAAATTGTGACCGCGCGGCTTAGGGATTTTTTCAGCAAAATCTTTTTCCGCAGGTGAAGTAGTCAAGGGCTGATTTCTCAGTTTATGATCAAAAGCCTTCCGTTTCCACCGCCAAAGCTTTCAGGGGAGAGTTTGCAACAGTTTGGCACCATTTTTGAGCAAAGTGGGAAACGGCCGATTTTTGATGAAATTGTGACCGCGCGGCTTACGGATTTTTTCAGAATTTTTTTTTCCGCAGGTGAAGTAGTCGAGGCTTGATTTCTCAGTTTATGATCAAAAGCCTTCCGTTTCCACCGCCAAAGCTTTCAGGGGAGAGTTTGCAACAGTTTGGAACCATTTCTGAGCAAAGTGGAAAACGGCCGATTTTTGATGAAATTGTGACCGCGCGGCTTACGGATTTTTTCAGAATTTTTTTTTCCGCAGGTGAAGTAGTCGAGGGCTGATTTCTCAGTTTATGATCAAAAGCCTTCCGTTTCCACCGCCAAAGCTTTCAGGGGACAGTTTGCAACAGTTTGGAACCATTTCTGAGCAAAGTGGAAAATGGCCGATTTTTGATGAAATTGTGACCACGCGGCTTAGGGATTTTTTCAGAAAAATCTTTTTCCGCAGGTGAAGTAGTCGAGGGCTGATTTCTCAGTTTATGATCAAAAGCCTTCCGTTTCTACCGCCAAAGCTTTCAGGGGAGAGTTTGCAACAGTTTGGCACCATTTTTGAGCAAAGTGGAAAATGGCCGATTTTTGATGAAATTGTGACCGCGCGGCTTAGGGATTTTTTCAGAATTTTTTTTTCCACAGGTGAAGTAGTCGAGGGCTGATTTCTTGGCCTATGATCAAAAGCCTTTCGTTTCCACCGCCAAAGCTTTCAGTGGAGAGTTTGCAACAGTTTGGAACCATGTCTGAGCAAAGTGGAAAACGGCCGTTTTTGATGAAATTGTGACCGCGCGGCTTAGGGATTTTTTCAGCAAAATCTTTTTCCGCAGGTGAAGTAGTCGAGGGTTGATTTCTCCGTTTATGATCAAAAGCCTTCCGTTTCCACCGCCAAAGCTTTCAGGGGAGAGTTTGCAACAGTTTGGAACCATTTCTGAGCAAAGTGGAAAACGGCCGATTTTTGATGAAATTGTGACCGCGCGGCTTACGGATTTTTTCAGAAATTTTTTTTCCACAGGTTAAGTAGTCGAGGGCTGATTTCTTGGCCTATGATCAAAAGCATTCCGTTTCCACTCCCAAACCTTTCAGGGGAGCATTTTCAACAGTGTGGCACCATTTTTGAGCAAAGTGGAAAACGGACAATTTTTGATGAAATTGTGACCGCGCGGCTTAGGGATTTTTTCATAATTTTTTTTTCCACAGGTGAAGTAGTCGAGGGCTGATTTCTCAGCCTATGATCAAAAGCCTTCCGTTTCCACCGCCAAACCTTTCAGGGGAGCATTTTCAACAGTTTGGCACCATTTTTGAGAAAAGTGGAAAACGGCCGATTTTTGATGAAATTGTGACCGCGCGGCTTACGGATTTTTTCAGAATTTTTTTCTCCGCAGGTGAAGTAGTCGAGGGCTGATTTCTCAGTTTATGATCAAAAGCATTCCATTTCCACCGGCAAACCTTTCAGCGGAGAGTTTGTAACAGTTTGGCACCATTTTTGAGCAAAGTGGAAAACGGCCGATTTTTGATGAAATTGTGACCGCGCGGCTTAGGGATTTTTTCAGAATTTTTTTTCCCACAGGTTAAGTAGTCGAGGGCTGATTTCTCAGTTTATGATCAAAAGCCTTTCGTTTCCACCGCCAAAGCTTTCAGTGGAGAGTTTGCAACAGTTTGGAACCATTTCTGAGCAAAGTGGAAAACGGCCGTTTTTGATGAAATTGTGACCGCGCGGCTTAGGGATTTTTTCAGCAAAATCTTTTTCCGCAGGTGAAGTAGTCAAGGGCTGATTTCTCAGTTTATGATCAAAAGCCTTCCGTTTCCACCGCCAAAGCTTTCAGGGGAGAGTTTGCAACAGTTTGGCACCATTTTTGAGCAAAGTGGAAAACGGCCGATTTTTGATGAAATTGTGACCGCGCGGCTTACGGATTTTTTCAGAATTTTTTTCTCCGCAGGTGAAGTAGTCGAGGGCTGATTTCTCAGTTTATGATCAAAAGCATTCCATTTCCACCGGCAAACCTTTCAGCGGAGAGTTTGTAACAGTTTGGCACCATTTTTGAGCAAAGTGGAAAACGGCCGATTTTTGATGAAATTGTGACCGCGCGGCTTAGGGATTTTTTCAGAATTTTTTTTCCCACAGGTTAAGTAGTCGAGGGCTGATTTCTCAGTTTATGATCAAAAGCCTTTCGTTTCCACCGCCAAAGCTTTCAGTGGAGAGTTTGCAACAGTTTGGAACCATTTCTGAGCAAAGTGGAAAACGGCCGTTTTTGATGAAATTGTGACCGCGCGGCTTAGGGATTTTTTCAGCAAAATCTTTTTCCGCAGGTGAAGTAGTCAAGGGCTGATTTCTCAGTTTATGATCAAAAGCCTTCCGTTTCCACCGCCAAAGCTTTCAGGGGAGAGTTTGCAACAGTTTGGCACCATTTTTGAGCAAAGTGGGAAACGGCCGATTTTTGATGAAATTGTGACCGCGCGGCTTACGGATTTTTTCAGAATTTTTTTTTCCGCAGGTGAAGTAGTCGAGGCTTGATTTCTCAGTTTATGATCAAAAGCCTTCCGTTTCCACCGCCAAAGCTTTCAGGGGAGAGTTTGCAACAGTTTGGAACCATTTCTGAGCAAAGTGGAAAACGGCCGATTTTTGATGAAATTGTGACCGCGCGGCTTACGGATTTTTTCAGAAATTTTTTTTCCACAGGTTAAGTAGTCGAGGGCTGATTTCTCGGCCTATGATCAAAAGCATTCCGTTTCCACTCCCAAACCTTTCAGGGGAGCATTTTCAACAGTGTGGCACCATTTTTGAGCAAAGTGGAAAACGGCCAATTTTTGATGAAATTGTGACCGCGCGGTTTACGGATTTTTTCAGAATTTTTTTTTCCGCAGGTGAAGTAGTCGAGGGCTGATTTCTCAGTTTATGATCAAAAGCCTTCCGTTTCCACCGCCAAAGCTTTCAGGGGAGAATTTGCAACAGTTTGGAACCATTTCTGAGCAAAGTGGAAAACGGCCGATTTTTTTATGAAATTGTGACCGCGCGGCTTAGGGGTTTTTTCAGAAATTTTTTTTACACAGGTTAAGTAGTCGAGGGCTGATTTCTTGGCCTATGATCAAAAGCCTTCCGTTTCCACCGCCAAACCTTTCAGGGGAGCATTTTCAACAGTTTGGCACCATTTTTGAGCAAAGTGGAAAACGGCCGATTTTTGATGAACTTGTGACCGCGCGGCTTATGGATTTTTTCAGAATTTTTTTTCACAGAGGTTAAGTAGTCGAGGGCTGATTTCTCAGCCTATGATCAAAAGCATTCCGTTTCCACTCCCAAACCTTTCAGGGGAGCATTTCCAACAGTGTGGCACCATTTTTGAGCAAAGTGGAAAACGGCCAATTTATGATGAAATTGTGACCGCGCGGCTTATGGATTTTTTCAGAATTTTTTTTTCCACAGGTGAAGTAGTTGATGGCTGATTTCTTGGCCTATGATCAAAAGCCTTCCGTTTCCACCGCCAAACCTTTCAGGGGAGCATTTTCAACAGTTTGGCACCATTTTTGAGCAAAGTGGAAAACGGCCGATTTTTGATGAAATTGTGACCGCGCGGCTTACGGATTTTTTCAGAATTTTTTTTTCCGCAGGTGAAGTAGTCGAGGGCTGATTTCTCAGTTTATGATCAAAAGCCTTCCGTTTCCACCGCCAAAGCTTTCAGGGGAGAGTTTGCAACAGTTGGGAACCATTTCTGAGCACAGTGGAAAACGGCCGATTTTTGATGAAATTGTGACCGCGCGGCTTAGGGATTTTTTCAGAAATTTTTTTTCCGCAGGTGAAGTAGTCGAGGGCTGATTTCTCAGCCTATGATCAAAAGCCTTCCGTTTCCACCGCCAAACCTTTCAGGGGAGCATTTTCAACAGTTTGGCACCATTTTTGAGCAAAGTGGAAAACGGCCGATTTTTGATGAAATTGTGACCGCGCGGCTTACGGATTTTTTCAGAATTTTTTTTTCCGCAGGTGAAGTAGTCGAGGGCTGATTTCTCAGTTTATGATCAAAAGCCTTCCGTTTCCACCGCCAAAGCTTTCAGGGGAGAATTTGCAACAGTTTGGAACCATTTCTGAGCAAAGTGGAAAACGGCCGATTTTTGATGAAATTGTGACCGCGCGGCTTAGGGATTTTTTCAGAAATTTTTTTTCCACAGGTTAAGTAGTCGAGGGCTGATTTCTTGGCCTATGATCAAAAGCCTTCCGTTTCCACCGCCAAACCTTTCAGGGGAGCATTTTGAACAGTTTGGCACCATTTTTGAGCAAAGTGGAAAACGGCCGATTTTTGATGAAATTGTGACCGCGCGGCTTAGGGATTTTTTCAGAATTTTTTTTCGCACAGGTTAAGTAGTCGAGGGCTGATTTCTCAGTTTATGATCAAAAACCTTCCGTTTCCACCGCCAAAGCTTTCAGTGGAGAGTTTGCAACAGTTTGGAACCATTTCTGAGCAAAGTGGAAAACGGCCGTTTTTGATGAAATTGTGACCGCGTGGCTTACGGATTTTTTCAGCAAAATCTTTTTCCGCAGGTGAAGTAGTCGAGGGCTGATTTCTCAGTTTATGATCAAAAGCCTTCCGTTTCCACCGCCAAAGCTTTCAGGGGAGAGTTTGCAACAGTTTGGCACCATTTTTGAGCAAAGTGGAAAACGGCCGATTTTTGATGAAATTGTGACCGCGCGGCTTACGGATTTTTTTCAGAAATTTTTTTTCCACAGGTTAAGTAGTCGAGGGCTGATTTCTTGGCCTATGATCAAAAGCCTTCCGTTTCCACCGCCAAACCTTTCAGGGGAGCATTTTCAACAGTTTGGCACCATTTTTGAGCAAAGTGGAAAATGGCCGATTTTTGATGAAATTGTGACCGCGCGGCGGCTTAGGGATTTTTTCAGAAAAATCTTTTTCCGCAGGTGAAGTAGTCGAGGGCTGATTTCTTGGCCTATGATCAAAAGCCTTCCGTTTCCACCCCCAAACCTTTCAGGGGAGCATTTTAAACAGTTTGGCACCATTTTTGAGCAAAGTGGAAAATGGCCGATTTTTGTTGAAATTGTGACTGCGCGGCTTAGGGATTTTTTCAGAATTTTTTTTTTCCACAGGTGAAGTAGTCGAGGGTTGTTTTCTTGGCCTATGATCAAAAGCCTTCCGTTTCCACCACCAAACCTTTCAGGGGAGAGTTTGCAACAGTTTGGAACCATTTTTGAGCAAAGTGGAAAACGGCCGATTTTTGATGAAATTGTGACCGCGCGGATTACGGATTTTTTCAGAATTTTTTTTCACACAGGTTAAGTAGTCGAGGGCTGATTTCCAACCCTATGATCAAAAGCATTCCGTTTCCACTCCCAAACTTTTCAGGGGAGCATTTTCAACAGTGTGGCACCATTTTTGAGCAAAGTGGAAAACGGCCAATTTTTGATGAAATTGTGACCGCGCGGCTTACGGATTTTTTCAGAATTTTTTTTTTCCGCAGGTGAAGTAGTCGAGGGCTGATTTCTCCGTTTATGATCAAAAGCCTTCCGTTTCCACCGCCAAACCTTTCAGGGGAGAGTTTGCAACAGTTTGGCATCATTTTTGAGCAAAGTGGAAAACGGCCGATTTTTGATGAAATTGTGACCGCGTGGCTTACGGATTTTTTCAGAATTTTTTTTTCCACAGGTGAAGTAGTCGAGGGCTGATTTCTTGGCCTATGATCAAAAGCCTTCCGTTTCCACCCCCAAAACTTTCAGGGGAGCATTTTCAACAGTTTGGCAACATTTCTGAGCAAAATGGAAAACGGCCGATTTTTGATGAAATTGTGACCGCGCGGCTTACGGATTTTTTCAGTATTTTTTTTCCCGCAGGTGAAGTAGTCGAGGGCTGATTTCTCAGTTTATGATCAAAAGCCTTCCGTTTCCACCGCCAAAGCTTTCAGGGGAGAGTTTGCAACAGTTTGGAACCATTTCTGAGCAAAGTGGAAAACGGCCGATTTTTGATGAAATTGTGACCGCGCGGCTTAGGGATTTTTTCAGAATTTTTTTTTCCACATGTGAAGTAGTCGAGGGCTGATTTCTTGGCCTATGATCAAAAGCCTTCCGTTTCCACCCCCAAACCTTTCAGGGGAGCATTTTAAACAGTTTGGCACCATTTTTGAGCAAAGTGGAAAATGGCCGATTTTTGTTGAAATTGTGACTGCGCGGCTTAGGGATTTTTTCAGAATTTTTTTTTTCCACAGGTGAAGTAGTCGAGGGCTGATTTCTTGGCCTATGATCAAAAGCCTTCCGTTTCCACCCCCAAACCTTTCAGGGGAGCATTTTCAACAGTTTGGCCCCATTTTTGAGGAAAGTGGAAAACGGCCGATTTTTGATGAAATTGTGACCGCGCGGCTTACGGATTTTTTCAGAATTTTTTTTTCTGCAGGTGAAGTAGTCGAGGGCTGATTTCTCAGTTTATGATCAAAAGCCTTCCGTTTCCACCGCCAAACCTTTCAGGGGAGAGTTTGCAACAGTTTGGCACCATTTTTGAGCAAAGTGGAAAACGGCCGATTTTTGATGAAATTGTGACCGCGCGGCTTACGGATTTTTTCAGAATTTTTTTTTCCGCAGGTGAAGTAGTCGAGGGCTGATTTCTCAGTTTATGATCAAAAGCCTTCCGTTTACACCGCCAAAGCTTTCAGAGGAGAGTTTGCAACAGTTTGGAACGATTTCTGAGCAAAGTGGAAAACGGCCGATTTTTGATGAAATTGTGACCGCGCGGCTTACGGATTTTTTCAGAATTTTTTTTTCCGCAGATGAAGTATTCGAGGGCTGATTTCTCAGTTTATGATCAAAAGCCTTCCGTTTCCACCGCCAAAGCTTTCAGGGGAGAGTTTGCAACAGTTTGGAACCATTTCTGAGTAAAGTGGAAAACGGCCGATTTTTGATGAAATTGTGACCGCGCGGCTTAGGGATTTTTTCAGAAATTTTTTTTCCACAGGTGAAGTAGTCGAGGGCTGATTTCTTGGCCTATGATGAAAAGCCTTCCGTTTCCACCCCCAAACCTTTCAGGGGAGCATTTTCAACAGTTTGGCACCATTTTTGAGCAAAGTGGAAAACGGCCGATTTTTGATGAAATTGTGACCGCGCGGCTTACGGATTTTTTCAGAATTTTTTTTTCCGCAGGTGAAGTAGTCGAGGGCTGATTTCTCCGTTTATGATCAAAAGCCTTCCGTTTCCACCGCCAAAGCTTTCAGGGGAGAGTTTGCAACAGTTTGGAACCATTTCTGAGCAAAGTGGAAAACGGCCGATTTTTGATGAAATTGTGACCGCGCGGCTTAGGGATTTTTTCAGAAAAATCTTTTTCCGCAGGTGAAGTAGTCGAGGGCTGATTTCTCAGTTTATGATCAAAAGCCTTCCGTTTCCACCGCCAAACCTTTCAGGGGAGAGTTTGCAACAGTTTGGCACCATTTTTGAGCAAAGTGGAAAACGGCCGATTTTTGATGAAATTGTGACCGCGTGGCTTACGGATTTTTTCAGAATTTTTTTTTCCACAGGTGAAGTAGTCGAGGGCTGATTTCTTGGCCTATGATCAAAAGCCTTCCGTTTCCACCCCCAAAACTTTCAGGGGAGCATTTTCAACAGTTTGGCACCATTTCTGAGCAAAGTGGAAAACGGCCGATTTTTGATGAAATTGTGACCGCGCGGCTTAGGGATTTTTTCAGAATTTTTTTTTCCACAGGTGAAGTAGTCGAGGGCTGATTTCTTGGCCTATGATCAAAAGCCTTCCGTTTCCACCCCCAAACCTTTCAGGGGAGCATTTTAAACAGTTTGGCACCATTTTTGAGCAAAGTGGAAAATGGCCGATTTTTGTTGAAATTGTGACTGCGCGGCTTAGGGATTTTTTCAGAATTTTTTTTTTCCACAGGTGAAGTAGTCGAGGGCTGATTTCTTGGCCTATGATCAAAAGCCTTCCGTTTCCACCCCCAAACCTTTCAGGGGAGCATTTTCAACAGTTTGGCCCCATTTTTGAGGAAAGTGGAAAACGGCCGATTTTTGATGAAATTGTGACCGCGCGGCTTACGGATTTTTTCAGAATTTTTTTTTCTGCAGGTGAAGTAGTCGAGGGCTGATTTCTCAGTTTATCATCAAAAGCATTCCATTTCCACCGCCAAACCTTTCAGCGGAGAGTTTGCAACAGTTTGGCACCATTTTTGAGCAAAGTGGAAAACGGCCGATTTTTGATGAAATTGTGACCGCGCGGCTTACGGATTTTTTCAGAATTTTTTTTTCCGCAGATGAAGTATTCGAGGGCTGATTTCTCAGTTTATGATCAAAAGCCTTCCGTTTCCACCGCAAAAGCTTTCAGGGGAGAGTTTGCAACAGTTTGGCACCATTTCTGAGCAAAGTGGAAAACGGCCGATTTTTGATGAAATTGTGACCTCGCGGCGGCTTAGGGATTTTTTCAGAAAAATCTTTTTCCGCAGGTGAAGTAGTCGAGGGTTGTTTTCTTGGCCTATGATCAAAAGCCTTCCGTTTCCACCGCCAAACCTTTCAGGGGTGAGTTTGCAACAGTTTGGAACCATTTTTGAGCAAAGTGGAAAACGGCCGATTTTTGATGAAATTGTGACCGCGCGGCTTACGGATTTTTTCAGAATTTTTTTTTCCGCAGATGAAGTATTCGAGGGCTGATTTCTCAGTTTATGATCAAAAGCCTTCCGTTTCCACCGCCAAAGCTTTCAGGGGAGAGTTTGCAACAGTTTGGAACCATTTCTGAGTAAAGTGGAAAACGGCCGATTTTTGATGAAATTGTGACCGCGCGGCTTAGGGATTTTTTCAGAAATTTTTTTTCCACAGGTGAAGTAGTCGAGGGCTGATTTCTCAGTTTATGATCAAAAGCCTTCCGTTTCCACCGCCAAAGCTTTCAGGGGAGAGTTTGCAACAGTTTGGAACCGTTTCTGAGCAAAGTGGAAAACAGCCGATTTTTGATGAAATTGTGACCGCGCGGCTTAGGGATTTTTTCAGCAAAATCTTTTTCCGCAGGTGAAGTAGTCGAGGGCTGATTTCTCAGTTTATGATCAAAAGCCTTCCGTTTCCACCGCCAAAGCTTTCAGGGGAGAGTTTGCAACAGTTTGGAACCATTTCTGAGCAAAGTGGAAAACGGCCGATTTTTGATGAAATTGTGACCGCGCAGCTTACGGATTTTTTCAGAATTTTTTTTCCACAGGTTAAGTAGTTGAGGGTTGTTTTCTTGGCCTATGATCAAAAGCCTTCTGTTTCCACCGCCAAACCTTTCAGGGGAGCATTTTCAACAGTTTGGCACCATTTTTGAGCAAAGTGGAAAACGGCCGATTTTTGATGAAATTGTGACCGCGCGGCTTAGGGATTTTTTCAGAAAAATCTTTTTCTGCAGGTGAAGTAGTCAAGGGTTGTTTCCTTGGCCTATGATCAAAAGCCTTCCGTTTCCACCGCCAAACCTTTCAGGGGAGAGTTTGCAACAGTTTGGAACCATTTTTGAGCAAAGTGGAAAACGGCCGATTTTTGATGAAATTGTGACCGCGCGGCTTACGGATTTTTTCAGAATTTTTTTTCACACAGGTTAAGTAGTCGAGGGCTGATTTCTCAGCCTATGATCAAAAGCATTCCGTTTCCACTCCCAAACCTTTCAGGGGAGCATTTTCAACAGTGTGGCACCATTTTTGAGCAAAGTGGAAAACGGCCGATTTTTGATGAAATTGTGACCGCGCGGCTTAGGGATTTTTTCAGAAAAATCTTTTTCTGCAGGTGAAGTAGTCAAGGGTTGTTTCCTTGGCCTATGATCAAAAGCCTTCCGTTTCCACCGCCAAACCTTTCAGGGGAGAGTTTGCAAAAGTTTGGAACCATTTTTGAGCAAAGTGGAAAACGGCCGATTTTTGATGAAATTGTGACCGCGCGGCTTACGGATTTTTTCAGAATTTTTTTTCACACAGGTTAAGTAGTCGAGGGCTGATTTCTCAGCCTATGATCAAAAGCATTCCGTTTCCACTCCCAAACCTTTCAGGGGAGCATTTTCAACAGTGTGGCACCATTTTTGAGCAAAGTGGAAAACGGCCAATTTTTGATGAAATTGTGACCGCGCGGCTTACGGATTTTTTGAGAATTTTTTTTCCCGCAGGTGAAGTAGTCGAGGGCTGATTTCTCAGTTTATGATCAAAAGCCTTCCGTTTCCAACCCCAAACCTTTCAGGGGAGAGTTTGCAAGAGTTTGGAACCATTTTTGAGCAAAGTGGAAAATTTCCGATTTTTGATGAAATTGTGACCGCGCGGCTTAGGGATTTTTTCAGAATTTTTTTTTCCGCAGGTGAAGTAGTCGAGGGCTGATTTCTCAGTTTATCATCAAAAGCGTTCCATTTCCACCGCCAAACCTTTCAGGGGAGAGTTTGCAACAGTTTGGCACCATTTTTGAGCAAAGTGGAAAAAGGCCGATTTTTGATGAAATTGTGACCGCGCGGCTTACGGATTTTTTCAGAATTTTTTTTTCCGCAGGTGAAGTAGTCGAGGGCTGATTTCTCAGTTTATGATCAAAAGCCTTCCGTTTACACCGCCAAAGCTTTCAGAGGAGAGTTTGCAACAGTTTGGAACGATTTCTGAGCAAAGTGAAAAACGGCCGATTTTTGATGAAATTGTGACCGCGCGGCTTACGGATTTTTTCAGAATTTTTTTTTCCGCAGATGAAGTATTCGAGGGCTGATTTCTCAGTTTATGATCAAAAGCCTTCCGTTTCCACCGCCAAAGCTTTCAGTGGAGAGTTTGCAACAGTTTGGCACCATTTCTGAGCAAAGTGGAAAACGGCCGATTTTTGATGAAATTGTGACCTTGCGGCGGCTTAGGGATTTTTTCAGAAAAATCTTTTTCCGCAGGTGAAGTAGTCGAGGGTTTTTTCTTGGCCTATGATCAAAAGCCTTCCGTTTCCACCGCCAAACCTTTCAGGGGTGAGTTTGCAACAGTTTGGAACCATTTTTGAGCAAAGTGGAAAACGGCCGATTTTTGATGAAATTGTGACCGCGCGGCTTACGGATTTTTTCAGAATTTTTTTTTCCGCAGATGAAGTATTCGAGGGCTGATTTCTCAGTTTATGATCAAAAGCCTTCCGTTTCCACCGCCAAAGCTTTCAGGGGAGAGTTTGCAACAGTTTGGAACCATTTCTGAGTAAAGTGGAAAACGGCCGATTTTTGATGAAATTGTGACCGCGCGGCTTAGGGATTTTTTCAGAAATTTTTTTTCCACAGGTGAAGTAGTCGAGGGCTGATTTCTCAGTTTATGATCAAAAGCCTTCCGTTTCCACCGCCAAAGCTTTCAGGGGAGAGTTTGCAACAGTTTGGAACCATTTCTGAGTAAAGTGGAAAACGGCCGATTTTTGATGAAATTGTGACCGCGCGGCTTAGGGATTTTTTCAGAAATTTTTTTTCCACAGGTGAAGTAGTCGAGGGCTGATTTCTCAGTTTATGATCAAAAGCCTTCCGTTTCCACCGCCAAAGCTTTCAGGGGAGAGTTTGCAACAGTTTGGAACCATTTCTGAGCAAAGTGGAAAACAGCCGATTTTTGATGAAATTGTGACCGCGCGGCTTAGGGATTTTTTCAGCAAAATCTTTTTCCGCAGGTGAAGTAGTCGAGGGCTGATTTCTCAGTTTATGATCAAAAGCCTTCCGTTTCCACCGCCAAAGCTTTCAGGGGAGAGTTTGCAACAGTTTGGAACCATTTCTGAGCAAAGTGGAAAACGGCCGATTTTTGATGAAATTGTGACCGCGCGGCTTACGGATTTTTTCAGAATTTTTTTTCCACAGGTTAAGTAGTTGAGGGTTGTTTTCTTGGCCTATGATCAAAAGCCTTCTGTTTCCACCGCCAAACCTTTCAGGGGAGCATTTTCAACAGTTTGGCACCATTTTTGAGCAAAGTGGAAAACGGCCGATTTTTGATGAAATTGTGACCGCGCGGCTTAGGGATTTTTTCAGAAAAATCTTTTTCTGCAGGTGAAGTAGTCAAGGGTTGTTTCCTTGGCCTATGATCAAAAGCCTTCCGTTTCCACCGCCAAACCTTTCAGGGGAGAGTTTGCAACAGTTTGGAACCATTTTTGAGCAAAGTGGAAAACGGCCGATTTTTGATGAAATTGTGACCGCGCGGCTTACGGATTTTTTCAGAATTTTTTTTCACACAGGTTAAGTAGTCGAGGGCTGATTTCTCAGCCTATGATCAAAAGCATTCCGTTTCCACTCCCAAACCTTTCAGGGGAGCATTTTCAACAGTGTGGCACCATTTTTGAGCAAAGTGGAAAACGGCCAATTTTTGATGAAATTGTGAACGCGCGGCTTACGGATTTTTTGAGAATTTTTTTTCCCGCAGGTGAAGTAGTCGAGGGCTGATTTCTCAGTTTATGATCAAAAGCCTTCCGTTTCCAACCCCAAACCTTTCAGGGGAGAGTTTGCAAGAGTTTGGAACCATTTTTGAGCAAAGTGGAAAATTTCCGATTTTTGATGAAATTGTGACCGCGCGGCTTAGGGATTTTTTCAGAAAAATCTTTTTCCGCAGGTGAAGTAGTCGAGGGCTGATTTCTCAGTTTATGATCAAAAGCCTTCCGTTTCCACCGCCAAAGCATTCAGGGGAGAGTTTGCAACAGTTTGGCACCATTTTTGAGCAAAGTGGAAAACGGCCGATTTTTGATGAAATTGTGACCGCGCGGCTTACGGATTTTTTCAGAATTTTTTTTCCCGCAGGTGAAGTAGTCGAGGGCTGATTTCTCAGTTTATGATCAAAAGCCTTCCGTTTCCACCGCCAAAGCTTTCAGGGGAGAGTTTGCAACAGTTTGGAACCATTTCTGAGCAAAGTGGAAAACGGCCGATTTTTGATGAAATTGTGACCGCGCGGCTTTCGGATTTTTTCAGTAATTTTTTTTCCACAGGTTAAGTAGTCGAGGTCTGATTTCTTGGCCTATGATCAAAAGACTTCCGTTTCCACCGCCAAACCTTTCAGGGGAGCATTTTCAACAGTTTGGCACCATTTTTGAGCAAAGTGGAAAAGGGCCGATTTTTGATGAAATTGTGACCGCGCGGCTTAGGGATTTTTTCAGAAAAATCTTTTTCTGCAGGTGAAGTAGTCGAGGGTTGTTTCCTTGGCCTATGATCAAAAGCCTTCCGTTTCCACCGCCAAACCTTTCAGGGGAGCATTTTCAACAGTATGGCACCATTTTTGAGCAAAGTGGAAAACGGCCAATTTTTGATGAAATTGTGACCGCGCGGCTTACGGATTTTTTCAGAATTTTTTTTCCCGCAGGTGAAGTAGTCGAGGGCTGATTTCTCAGTTTATGATCAAAAGCCTTCCGTTTCCAACCCCAAACCTTTCAGGGGAGAGTTTGCAACAGTTTGGCACCATTTTTGAGCAAAGTGGAAAACGGCCTATTCTTGATGAAATTGTCACCGCGCGGATTAGGGATTTTTCCAGAAAAATCTTTTTCCGCAGGTGAAGTAGTCGAGGGCTGATTTCTTGGCCTATGATCAAAAGCCTTCCATGTCCACCCCCAAACCTTTCAGGGGAGAGTTTGCAACAGTTTGGCACCTTTTTTGAGCAAAGTGGAAAATGGCCGATTTTTGATGAAATTGTTACCGCGCGGCTTAGGGATTTTTTCAGAAAAGTCTTTTTCCGCAGGTGAAGTAGTCGAGGGCTGATTTCTTGGCCTATGATCAAAAGCCTTCCGTTTCCGACGCCAAACCTTTCAGGGGAGCATTTTCAACAGTTTGGCACCGTTTTTGAGCAAAGTGGAAAACGGCCGATATTTCATGAAATTGGGACAGCGCGGCTTAGGGATTTTTTCAGAAATTTATTTTCCGAAGGTGAAGTAGTCGATGGCTGATTTCTTGGGCTATGATCAAAAGCCTTCCATTTCCACCCCCAAACCTTTCAAGGGAGAGTTTGCAACAGTTTGGCACCATTTTTGAGCAAAGTGGAAAATGGCCGATTTTTGATGAAATTGTGAGCGCGTGGCATAGGGATTTTTTCAGAAAAATCTTTTTCCGCAGGTGAAGTAGTCGAGGGCTGATTTCTCAGTTTATGATCAAAAGCCTTACGTTTCCACCGCAAAACCGTTCAGGGGAGCATTTTCAACAGTTTGGCACCATTTCTGAGCAAAGTGGAAAACGGCCGATTTTTGATGAAATTGTGAACGCGCGGCTTAAGGATTTTTTCAGAAAAATCTTTTTCTGCAGGTGAAGTAGTCGAGGGCTGATTTCTTGGCTTATGATCAGAAGCCTTCCATTTCCAACCCCAAACCTTTCAGGGGAGAGTTTGCAACAGTTTGGTACCATTTTTGAGCAAAGTGGAAAATTTCCGATTCTTGATGAAATTGTGACCGCGCGGTTTAGGGATTTTTCCAGAAAAATCTTTTTCCCCAGGTGAAGTAGTCGAGGGCTGATTTCTTGGCCTATGATCAAAAGCCTTCCGTTTCTACCCCCAAAACTTTCAGGGGAGAGTTTGCAACAGTTTGGCACCATTTTTGAGCAAAGAGGAAAATGGCCGATTTTTCATGAAATTGTGACCGCGCGGCTTAGGGATTTTTTCAGAATTTTTTTTTCCACAGGTTAAGTAGTCGAGGGCTGATTTCTCAGCCTATGATCAAAAGCCTTCCGTTTCCACCGCCAAACCTTTCAGGGGAGAGTTTGCAAAAGTTTAGAACCATTTTTGAGCAAAGTGGAAAACGGCCGATTTTTGATGAAATTGTGACCGCGCGGCTTAGGGATTTTTTCAGAAAAATCTTTTTCTGCAGGTGAAGTAGTCGAGGGCTGATTTCTCAGTTTATGATCAAAAGCCTTCTGTTTCCACCGCAAAACCTTTCAGGGGAGAGTTTGAAACAGATTGGCACCATTTTTGAGCAAAGTGGAAAAGGGCCGATTTTTGATGAAATTGTGACCGCAAGGTTTAGGGATTTTTCCAGAAAAATCTTTTTCCCCAGGTGAAGTAGTTGAGGGCTGATTTCTTGGCCTATGATCAAAAGCCTTCCATGTCCACCCCCAAACCTTTCAGGGGAGAGTTGGCATCAGTTTGGCACCTTTTTTGAGCAAAGTGGAAAAGGGCCGATTTTTGATGAAATTGTGACCGTGCGTCTTAGGCTTTTTTTCAGAAAAATCTTTTTCCCCAGGTGAAGTAGTCGAGGGCTGATTTCTTGGCCTATGATCAAAAGCCTTCCGTTTCCACCGCCAAACCTTTCAGGGGAGCATTTTCAACAGTTTGGCACCGTTTTTGAGCAAAGTGGAAAACGACCGATTTTTGATGAAATTGGGACCGCGCGGCTTAGGGATTTTTTCAGAAATTTATTTTCCGAAGGTGAAGTAGTTGATGGCTGATTTCTCAGTTTATGATCAAAAGCCTTCTGTTTCCACCGCAAAACCTTTCAGGGGAGAGTTTGAAACAGATTGGCACCATTTTTGAGCAAAGTGGAAAAGGGCCGATTTTTGATGAAATTGTGACCGCAAGGTTTAGGGATTTTTCCAGAAAAATCTTTTTCCCCAGGTGAAGTAGTCGAGGGCTGATTTCTTGCCCTATGATCAAAAGCCTTCCATGTCCACCCCCAAACCTTTCAGGGGAGAGTTGGCATCAGTTTGGCACCTTTTTTGAGCAAAGTGGAAAAGGGCCGATTTTTGATGAAATTGTGACCGTGCGTCTTAGGCTTTTTTTCAGAAAAATCTTTTTCCCCAGGTGAAGTAGTCGAGGGCTGATTTCTTGGCCTATGATCAAAAGCCTTCCGTTTCCACCGCCAAACCTTTCAGGGGAGCATTTTCAACAGTTTGGCACCGTTTTTGAGCAAAGTGGAAAACGACCGATTTTTGATGAAATTGGGACCGCGCGGCTTAGGGATTTTTTCAGAAATTTATTTTCCGAAGGTGAAGTAGTTGATGGCTGATTACTTGGCCTATGATCAAAAGCCTTACGTTTCCGACCCCAAATATTTCAGGGGAGAGTTTGCAACAGTTTGGTACCATTTTTGAGCAAAGTGGAAAAGGGCCGATTTTTGATGAAATTGTGACCGCGCGGCTTAGGCATTTTTTCAGAAAAATCTTTTTCCCCAGGTGAAGCAGTCGAGGGCTGATTTCTTGGCCTATGATCAAAAGCCTTACGTTTCCGACCCCAAACATTTCAGGGGAGAGTTTGCAACAGTATGGCACCATTTTTGAACAAAGAGGAAAAGGGCCGATTTTTGATGAAATTGTGACCGCGCGGCTTATGTATTTTTTCATTAAAATCTTTTTCCGCAGGTGAAGTAGTCGAGGGCTGATTTCTTGGCCTATGATCAAAAGCATTCCGTTTCCACCAACAAACCTTTCAGCGGAGCATTTTCAACAGTTTGGCACCATTTTGAGCAAAGTGGAAAAAGGCCGATTTTTCATGAAATTGTGACCGCGCGGCTTAGGGATTTTTTCAGAAAAATCTTTTTCCGCAGGTGAAGTATTCGATTACTGATTTTTTGGCCTATGATCAAAAGCCTTCTGTTTCCACCACCAAACCTTTCAGGGGAGCATTTTGAACAGTTTGGCACCATTTTTGAGCAAAGTGGAAAAGGGCCGATTTTTGATGAAATTGTGACCGCGCGGCTTACGGATTTTTTCAGAATTTTTTTTTCCGCAGATGAAGTAGTCGAGGGCTGATTTCTTGGCGTATGATCAAAAGCCTTCCGTTTCCAACACCAAACCTTTCAGGGGAGCATTTTCAACAGTTTGGCACCTTTTTTGAGCAAAGTGGAAAAGGGCCGATTTTTGATGAAATTGTGACCGCGCGACTTACGAATTTTTTCAGAATTTTTTTTTCCGCAGGTGAAGTAGTCGAGGGCTGATTTCTTGGCCTATGATCAAAAGCCTTCCGTTTCCACCCCCAAACCTTTCAAGGGAGAGTTTGCAACAGTTTGGCACCATTTTTGAGCAAAGTGGAAAATGGCCGATTTTTGATGAAATTGTGAGCGCGTGGCATAGGGATTTTTTCAGAAAAATCTTTTTCCGCAGGTGAAGTAGTCGAGGGCTGATTTCTCAGTTTATGATCAAAAGCCTTCTGTTTCCACCGCAAAACCTTTCAGGGGAGAGTTTGAAACAGATTGGCACCATTTTTGAGCAAAGTGGAAAAGGGCCGATTTTTGATGAAATTGTGACCGCAAGGTTTAGGGATTTTTCCAGAAAAATCTTTTTCCCCAGGTGAAGTAGTCGAGGGCTGATTTCTTGGCCTATGATCAAAAGCCTTCCATGTCCACCCCCAAACCTTTCAGGGGAGAGTTGGCATCAGTTTGGCACCTTTTTTGAGCAAAGTGGAAAAGGGCCGATTTTTGATGAAATTGTGACCGTGCGTCTTAGGCTTTTTTTCAGAAAAATCTTTTTCCCCAGGTGAAGTAGTCGAGGGCTGATTTCTTGGCCTATGATCAAAAGCCTTCCGTTTCCACCGCCAAACCTTTCAGGGGAGCATTTTCAACAGTTTGGCACCGTTTTTGAGCAAAGTGGAAAACGACCGATTTTTGATGAAATTGGGACCGCGCGGCTTAGGGATTTTTTCAGAAATTTATTTTCCGAAGGTGAAGTAGTTGATGGCTGATTTCTCAGTTTATGATCAAAAGCCTTCTGTTTCCACCGCAAAACCTTTCAGGGGAGAGTTTGAAACAGATTGGCACCATTTTTGAGCAAAGTGGAAAAGGGCCGATTTTTGATGAAATTGTGACCGCAAGGTTTAGGGATTTTTCCAGAAAAATCTTTTTCCCCAGGTGAAGTAGTCGAGGGCTGATTTCTTGGCCTATGATCAAAAGCCTTCCATGTCCACCCCCAAACCTTTCAGGGGAGAGTTGGCATCAGTTTGGCACCTTTTTTGAGCAAAGTGGAAAAGGGCCGATTTTTGATGAAATTGTGACCGTGCGTCTTAGGCTTTTTTTCAGAAAAATCTTTTTCCCCAGGTGAAGTAGTCGAGGGCTGATTTCTTGGCCTATGATCAAAAGCCTTCCGTTTCCACCGCCAAACCTTTCAGGGGAGCATTTTCAACAGTTTGGCACCGTTTTTGAGCAAAGTGGAAAACGACCGATTTTTGATGAAATTGGGACCGCGCGGCTTAGGGATTTTTTCAGAAATTTATTTTCCGAAGGTGAAGTAGTTGATGGCTGATTTCTTGGCCTATGATCAAAAGCCTTACGTTTCCGACCCCAAATATTTCAGGGGAGAGTTTGCAACAGTTTGGTACCATTTTTGAGCAAAGTGGAAAAGGGCCGATTTTTGATGAAATTGTGACCGCGCGGCTTAGGCATTTTTTCAGAAAAATCTTTTTCCCCAGGTGAAGCAGTCGAGGGCTGATTTCTTGGTCTATGATCAAAAGCCTTACGTTTCCGACCCCAAACATTTCAGGGGAGAGTTTGCAACAGTATGGCACCATTTTTGAACAAAGAGGAAAAGGGCCGATTTTTGATGAAATTGTGACCGCGCGGCTTATGTATTTTTTCATTAAAATCTTTTTCCGCAGGTGAAGTAGTCGAGGGCTGATTTCTTGGCCTATGATCAAAAGCATTCCGTTTCCACCAACAAACCTTTCAGCGGAGCATTTTCAACAGTTTGGCACCATTTTGAGCAAAGTGGAAAAAGGCCGATTTTTCATGAAATTGTGACCGCGCGGCTTAGGGATTTTTTCAGAAAAATCTTTTTCCGCAGGTGAAGTATTCGATTACTGATTTCTTGGCCTATGATCAAAAGCCTTCTGTTTCCACCACCAAACCTTTCAGGGGAGCATTTTGAACAGTTTGGCACCATTTTTGAGCAAAGTGGAAAAGGGCCGATTTTTGATGAAATTGTGACCGCGCGGCTTACGGATTTTTTCAGAATTTTTTTTTCCGCAGATGAAGTAGTCGAGGGCTGATTTCTTGGCGTATGATCAAAAGCCTTCCGTTTCCAACACCAAACCTTTCAGGGGAGCATTTTCAACAGTTTGGCACCTTTTTTGAGCAAAGTGGAAAAGGGCCGATTTTTGATGAAATTGTGACCGCGCGACTTACGAATTTTTTCAGAATTTTTTTTTCCGCAGGTGAAGTAGTCGAGGGCTGATTTCTTGGCCTATGATCAAAAGCCTTCCGTTTCCACCCCCAAACCTTTCAAGGGAGAGTTTGCAACAGTTTGGCACCATTTTTGAGCAAAGTGGAAAATGGCCGATTTTTGATGAAATTGTGAGCGCGTGGCATAGGGATTTTTTCAGAAAAATCTTTTTCCGCAGGTGAAGTAGTCGAGGGCTGATTTCTCAGTTTATGATCAAAAGCCTTCCGTTTCCACCGCAAAACCGTTCAGGGGAGCATTTTCAACAGTTTGGAACTATTTTTGAGCAAAGTGAAAAACGGCCGATTTTTGATGAAATTGTGAACGCGCGGCTTAGGGATTTTTTCAGAAAAATCTTCTTCCGCAGGTGAAGTAGTCGAGGGCTGATTTCTTGGCCTATGATCAAAAGCCTTATGTTTCCACCCCCAAACCTTTCAGAGGAGAGTTTGCAACAGTTTGGTACCATTTTTGAGCAAAGTGGAAAATTTCCGATTTTTGATGAAATTGTGACCGCGCGGTTTAGGGATTTTTCCAGAAAAATCTTTTTCCCCAGGTGAAGTAGTCGAGGGCTGATTTCTTGGCCTATGATCAAAAGCCTTCCGTTTCCACCCCCAAAACTTTCAGGGGAGAGTTTGCAACAGTTTGGCACCATTTTTGAGCAAAGTGGAAAATGGCCGATTTTTCATGAAATTGTGACCGCGCGGCTTAGGGATTTTTTCAGAAAAATCTTCTTCCGCAGGTGAAGTAGTCGAGGGCTGATTTCTTGGCCTATGATCAAAAGCCTTCCGTTTCCGACGCCAAACCTTTCAGGGGAGAGTTTGCAAAAGTTTGGAACCATTTTTGAGCAAAGTGGAAAACGGCCGATTTTTGATGAAATTGTGACCGCGCGGCTTAGGGATTTTTTCAGAAAAATCTTTTTCCGCAGGTGAAGTAGTCGAGGGTTGTTTTCTTGGCCTATGATCAAAAGCCTTCCGTTTCCACCGCCAAACCTTTCAGGGGAGCATTTTCAACAGTTTGGCACCATTTTTGAGCAAAGTGGAAAAGGGCCGATTTTTGATGAAATTGTGACCGCGCGGCTTAGGGATTTTTTCAGAATTTTTTTTTCCGCAGGTGAAGTAGTCGAGTGCTGATTTCGGAGTTTATGACCAAAAGCCTTCAGTTTCCACCACCAAACATTTCAGGAGTGAGTTTGCAACAGTTTGGCACCATTTTTGAGCAAAGTGGAAAAGGGCCGATTTTTGATGAAATTGTGACCGCGCGTCTTAGGGTTTTTTTCAGAAAAATCTTTTTCCGCAGGTGAAGTAGTCGAGGGCTGATATCTTGGCCTATGATCAAAAGCCTTACGTTTCTGACCCCAAACCTTTCAGGGGAGCATTTTCAACAGTTTGGCACCATTTTTGAGCAAAGTGAAAAAGGCCGATTTTTCATTAAATTGTGACCGCACGGCTCAGGGATTTTTTCAGAAATTCTTTTTCCGCAGGAGAACTAGTCAAGGGCTGATTTCTTGGCCTATGATCAAAAGCCTTCCGTTTCCACCACCAAACCTTTCAGGGGAGAGTTTGCAACAGTTTGGCACCATTTTTGAGCAAAGTGGAAAAGGGCCGATTTTTGATGAAATTGTGACCGCGCGGCTTAGGTATTTTTTCATTAAAATCTTTTTCCGCAGGTGAAGAAGTCGAGGGCTGATTTCTTGGCCTATGATCAAAAGCCTTCCGTTTCCACCGCCAAACCTTTCAGGGGAGAGTTTGCAACAGTTTGGCACCATTTTTGAGCAAAGTGGAAAAGGGCCGATTTATGATGAAATATTGACCGCGCGGCTTAGGGATTTTTTCAGAAAAATCTTCTTCCGCAGGTGAAGTAGTCGAGGGCTGATTTCTTGGCTTATGATCAAAAGCCTTATGTTTCCACCCCCAAACCTTTCAGAGGAGCGTTTTCAACAGTTTGGCACCATTTTTGAGCAAAGTGGAAAAGGGCCGATTTTTGATGAAATATTGACCGCGCGGCTTAGGGATTTTTTCAGAAAAATCTTCTTCCGCAGGTGAAGTAGTCGAGGGCTGATTTCTTGGCCTATGATCAAAAGCCTTCCGTTTCCGACGCCAAACCTTTCAGGGGAGAGTTTGCAACAGTTTGGCACCATTTTTGAGCAAAGTGGAAAAGAGCCGATTTTTGGTGAAATTGTGACCGGGCGGCTTAGGGATTTTTTCAGAAAAATCTTTTTCCCCAGGTGAAGTGGTCGAGGGCTGATTTCTTGGCCTATGATCAAAAGCCTTACGTTTCCGACGCCAAACCTTTCAGGGGAGAGTTTGCAACAGTTTGGCACCATTTTTGAGTAAATTGGAAAACGGCCGATTTTTGATGAAATTGTGACCGTGCGGCTTAGGGATTTTTTCAGAATTTTTTTTTCCGCAGGTGAACTACTTGTGTGCTGATTTCGGATTTTATGATCAAAAGCCTTCCATTTCCACCGCCAAACCTTTCAGGGGAGAGTTTGCAACAGTTTGGCACCATTTTTGAGCAAAGTGGAAAAGGGCCGATTTTTGATTAAATATTGACCGCGCGGCTTAGGGATTTTTTCAGAAAAATCTTCTTCCGCAGGTGAAGTAGTCGAGGGCTGATTTCTTGGCCTATGATCAAAAGCCTTATGTTTCCACCCCCAAACCTTTCAGAGGAGCGTTTTCAACAGTTTGGCATCATTTTTGAGCAAAGTGGAAAAGGGCCGATTTTTGATGAAATATTGACCGCGCGGCTTAGGGATTTTTTCAGAAAAATCTTCTTCCGCAGGTGAAGTAGTCGAGGGCTGATTTCTTGGCCTATGATCAAAAGCCTTCCGTTTCCGACGCCAAACCTTTCAGGGGAGAGTTTGCAACAGTTTGGCACCATTTTTGAGCAAAGTGGAAAAGAGCCGATTTTTGGTGAAATTGTGACCGGGCGGCTTAGGGATTTTTTCAGAAAAATCTTTTTCCCCAGGTGAAGTGGTCGAGGGCTGATTTCTTGGCCTATGATCAAAAGCCTTACGTTTCCGACGCCAAACCTTTCAGGGGAGAGTTTGCAACAGTTTGGCACCATTTTTGAGTAAATTGGAAAACGGCCGATTTTTGATGAAATTGTGACCGTGCGGCTTAGGGATTTTTTCAGAAATTTTTTTTCCGCAGGTGAACTACTTGTGTGCTGATTTCGGATTTTATGATCAAAAGCCTTCCATTTCCACCGCCAAACCTTTCAGGGGAGAGTTTGCAACAGTTTGGCACCATTTCTGAGCAAAGTGGAAAAGGGCCGATTTTTGATGAAATATTGACCGCGCGGCTTAGGGATTTTTTCAGAAAAATCTTCTTCCGCAGGTGAAGTAGTCGAGGGCTGATTTCTTGGCCTATGATCAAAAGCCTTATGTTTCCACCCCCAAACCTTTCAGAGGAGCGTTTTCAACAGTTTGGCACCATTTTTGAGCAAAGTGGAAAAGGGCCGATTTTTGATGAAATATTGACCGCGCGGCTTAGGGATTTTTTCAGAAAAATCTTCTTCCGCAGGTGAAGTAGTCGAGGGCTGATTTCTTGGCCTATGATCAAAAGCCTTATGTTTCCACCCCCAAACCTTTCAGAGGAGCGTTTTCAACAGTTTGGCACCATTTTTGAGCAAAGTGGAAAAGGGCCGATTTTTGATGAAATTGTGACCGGGCGGCTTAGGGATTTTTTCAGAAAAATCTTTTTCCCCAGGTGAAGTGGTCGAGGGCTGATTTCTTGGCCTATGATCAAAAGCCTTCCGTTTCCGACCCCAAACCTTTCAGGGGAGCATTTTCAACAGTTTGGCACCGTTTTTGAGCAAAGTGGAAAACGGCCGATTTTTGATGAAATTGGGACCGCGCGGCTTAGGGATTTTTTCAGAAATTTATTTTCCGAAGGTGAAGTAGTCGATGGCTGATTTCTTGGCCTTTGATCAAAAGCCTTCCATTTCCACCCCCAAACCTTTCAAGGGAGAGTTTGCAACAGTTTGGCACCATTTTTGAGCAAAGTGGAAAATGGCCGATTTTTGATGAAATTGTGAGCGCGTGGCATAGGGACTTTTTCAGAAAAATCTTTTTCCGCAGGTGAAGTAGTCGAGGGCTGATTTCTCAGTTTATGATCAGAAGCCTTCCATTTCCAACCCCAAACCTTTCAGGGGAGAGTTTGCAACAGTTTGGTACCATTTTTGAGCAAAGTGGAAAATTTCCGATTTTTGATGAAATTGTGACCGCGCGGTTTAGGGATTTTTCCAGAAAAATCTTTTTCCCCAGGTGAAGTAGTCGAGGGCTGATTTCTCGGTTTATGATCAAAAGCCTTCCGTTTCCACCGCCAAACATTTCAGGGGAGAGTTTGCAAAAGTTTGGAACCATTTTTGAGCAAAGTGGAAAACGGCCGATTTTTGATGAAATTGTGACCGCGCGGCTTAGGGATTCTTTCAGAATTTTTTTTCCGCAGGTGAAGTAGTCGAGGGCTGATTTCTCAGTTTATGATCAAAACCCTTCCGTTTCCACCGCCAAACCTTTCACCGGAGAGTTTTCAACAGTTTGGCACCATTTTTGAGCAAAGTGGAAAAGGGCCGATTTTTGATGAAATTGTGACCGCGCGGCTTAGGGATGTTTTCAGAAAAATCTTCTTCCGCAGGTGAAGTAGTCGAGGGCTGATTTCTCGGCCTATGATCAAAAGCCTTATGTTTCCACCCCCAAACCTTTCAGAGGAGCGTTTTCAACAGTTTGGCACCATTTTTGAGCAAAGTGGAAAAGGGCCAATTTTTGATGAAATATTGACTGCGCGGCTTAGGGATTTTTTCAGAAAAATCATTTTCCCCAGGTGAAGTGGTCGAGGGCTGATTTCTTGGCCTATGATCAAAAGCCTTACGTTTCCGACGCTAAACCTTTCAGGGGAGAGTTTGCAACAGTTTGGCACCATTTTTGAGTAAATTGGAAATCGGCCGATTTTTGATGAAATTGTGACCGTGCGGCTTAGGGATTTTTTCAGAAATTTTTTTTCCGCAGGTGAACTACTTGAGTGCTGATTTCGGATTTTATGATCAAAAGCCTTCCATTTCCACCGCCAAACCTTTCAGGGGAGAGTTTGCAACAGTTTGGCACCATTTTTGAGCAAAGTGGAAAAGGGCCGATTTTTGATGAAATATTGACCGCGCGGCTTAGGGATTTTTTCAGAAAAATCTTCTTCCGCAGGTGAAGTAGTCGAGGGCTGATTTCTTGGCCTATGATCAAAAGCCTTATGTTTCCACCCCCAAACCTTTCAGAGGAGCGTTTTCAACAGTTTGGCACCATTTTTGAGCAAAGTGGAAAAGGGCCGATTTTTGATGAAATATTGACCGCGCGGCTTAGGGATTTTTTCAGAAAAATCTTCTTCCGCAGGTGAAGTAGTCGAGGGCTGATTTCTTGGCCTATGATCAAAAGCCTTCCGTTTCCGACGCCAAATCTTTCAGGGGAGAGTTTGCAAAAGTTTGGAACCATTTTTGAGCAAAGTGGAAAACGGCCGATTTTTGATGAAATTGTGACCACGCGGCTTAGGGATTTTTTCAGAAAAATCTTTTTCCGCAGGTGAAGTAGTCGAGGGCTGATTTCTGAGTTTATGATCAAAAGCCTTCTGTTTCCACCGCAAAACCTTTCAGGGGAGAGTTTGAAACAGATTGGCACCATTTTTGAGCAAAGTGGAAAAGGGCCGATTTTTGATGAAATTGTGACCGCGCGGCTTAGGGATTCTTTCAGAATTTTTTTTTCCGCAGGTGAAGTAGTCGAGTGCTGATTTCGGAGTTTATGACCAAAAGCCTTCAGTTTCCACCACCAAACATTTCAGGAGTGAGTTTGCAACAGCTTGGCACCATTTTTGAGCAAAGTGGAAAAGGGCCGATTTTTGATGAAATTGTGACCGCGCGGCTTAGGGATGTTTTCAGAAAAATCTTCTTCCGCAGGTGAAGTAGTCGAGGGCTGATTTCTTGGCCTATGATCAAAAGCCTTATGTTTCCACCCCCAAACCTTTCAGAGGAGCGTTTTCAACAGTTTGGCACCATTTTTGAGCAAAGTGGAAAAGGGCCAATTTTTGATGAAATATTGACCGCGCGGCTTAGGGATTTTTTCAGAAAAATCTTCTTCCGCAGGTGAAGTAGTCGAGGGCTGATTTCTTGGCCTATGATCAAAAGCCTTCCGTTTCCGACGCCAAATCTTTCAGGGGAGAGTTTGCAACAGTTTGGCACCATTTTTGAGCAAAGTGGAAAAGAGCCGATTTTTGGTGAAATTGTGACCGGGCGGCTTAGGGATTTTTTCAGAAAAATCATTTTCCCCAGGTGAAGTGGTCGAGGGCTGATTTCTTGGCCTATGATCAAAAGCCTTACGTTTCCGACGCCAAACCTTTCAGGGGAGAGTTTGCAACAGTTTGGCACCATTTTTGAGTAAATTGGAAAACGGCCGATTTTTGATGAAATTGTGACCGTGCGGCTTAGGGATTTTTTCAGAAATTTTTTTTCCGCAGGTGAACTACTTGAGTGCTGATTTCGGATTTTATGATCAAAAGCCTTCCATTTCCACCGCCAAACCTTTCAGGGGAGAGTTTGCAACAGTTTGGCACCATTTTTGAGCAAAGTGGAAAAGGGCCGATTTTTGATGAAATATTGACCGCGCGGCTTAGGGATTTTTTCAGAAAAATCTTCTTCCGCAGGTGAAGTAGTCGAGGGCTGATTTCTTGGCCTATGATCAAAAGCCTTATGTTTCCACCCCCAAACCTTTCAGAGGAGCGTTTTCAACAGTTTGGCACCATTTTTGAGCAAAGTGGAAAAGGGCCGATTTTTGATGAAATATTGACCGCGCGGCTTAGGGATTTTTTCAGAAAAATCTTCTTCCGCAGGTGAAGTAGTCGAGGGCTGATTTCTTGGCCTATGATCAAAAGCCTTATGTTTCCACCCCCAAACCTTTCAGAGGAGCGTTTTCAACAGTTTGGCACCATTTTTGAGCAAAGTGGAAAAGGGCCGATTTTTGATGAAATTGTGACCGGGCGGCTTAGGGATTTTTTCAGAAAAATCTTTTTCCCCAGGTGAAGTGGTCGAGGGCTGATTTCTTGGCCTATGATCAAAAGCCTTCCGTTTCCGACGCCAAACCTTTCAGGGGAGCATTTTCAACAGTTTGGCACCGTTTTTGAGCAAAGTGGAAAACGGCCGATTTTTGATGAAATTGGGACCGCGCGGCTTAGGGATTTTTTCAGAAATTTATTTTCCGAAGGTGAAGTAGTCGATGGCTGATTTCTTGGCCTTTGATCAAAAGCCTTCCATTTCCACCCCCAAACCTTTCAAGGGAGAGTTTGCAACAGTTTGGCACCATTTTTGAGCAAAGTGGAAAATGGCCGATTTTTCATGAAATTGTGACCGCGCGGCTTAGAGATTTTTTCAGAATTTTTTTTTCCACAGGTGAAGTAGTCGAGGGCTGATTTCTCGGTTTATGATCAAAAGCCTTCCGTTTCCACCGCCAAACCTTTCAGGGGAGAGTTTGCAAAAGTTTGGAACCATTTTTGAGCAAAGTGGAAAACGGCCGATTTTTGATGAAATTGTGACCGCGCGGCTTAGGGATTTTTTCAGAAAAATCTTTTTCCGCAGGTGAAGTAGTCGAGGGCTGATTTCTGAGCTTATGATCAAAAGCCTTCTGTTTCCACCGCAAAACCTTTCAGGGGAGAGTTTGAAACAGATTGGCACCATTTTTGAGCAAAGTGGAAAAGGGCCGATTTTTGATGAAATTGTGACCGCGCGGATTAGGGATTCTTTCAGAATTTTTTTTTCCGCAGGTGAAGTAGTCGAGGGCTGATTTCTCAGTTTATGATCAAAACCCTTCCGTTTCCACCGCCAAACCTTTCACCGGAGAGTTTTCAACAGTTTGGCACCATTTTTGAGCAAAGTGGAAAAGGGCCGATTTTTGATGAAATATTGACCGCGCGGCTTAGGGATTTTTTCAGAAAAATCTTCTTCCGCAGGTGAAGTAGTCGAGGGCTGATTTCTTGGCCTATGATCAAAAGCCTTCCGTTTCCGACGCCAAATCTTTCAGGGGAGAGTTTGCAAAAGTTTGGAACCATTTTTGAGCAAAGTGGAAAACGGCGGATTTTTGATGAAATTGTGACCGCGCGGCTTAGGGATTTTTTCAGAAAAATCTTTTTCCGCAGGTGAAGTAGTCGAGGGCTGATTTCTGAGTTTATGATCAAAAGCCTTCTGTTTCCACCGCAAAACCTTTCAGGGGAGAGTTTGAAACAGATTGGCACCATTTTTGAGCAAAGTGGAAAAGGGCCGATTTTTGATGAAATATTGACCGCGCGGCTTAGGGATTTTTTCAGAAAAATCTTCTTCCGCAGGTGAAGTAGTCGAGGGCTGATTTCTTGGCCTATGATCAAAAGCCTTATGTTTCCACCCCCAAACCTTTCAGAGGAGCGTTTTCAACAGTTTGGCACCATTTTTGAGCAAAGTGGAAAAGGGCCGATTTTTGATGAAATATTGACCGCGCGGCTTAGGGATTTTTTCAGAAAAATCTTCTTCCGCAGGTGAAGTAGTCGAGGGCTGATTTCTTGGCCTATGATCAAAAGCCTTATGTTTCCACCCCCAAACCTTTCAGAGGAGCGTTTTCAACAGTTTGGCACCATTTTTGAGCAAAGTGGAAAAGGGCCGATTTTTGATGAAATATTGACCGCGCGGCTTAGGGATTTTTTCAGAAAAATCTTCTTCCGCAGGTGAAGTAGTCGAGGGCTGATTTCTTGGCCTATGATCAAAAGCCTTATGTTTCCACCCCCAAACCTTTCAGAGGAGCGTTTTCAACAGTTTGGCACCATTTTTGAGCAAAGTGGAAAAGGGCCGATTTTTGATGAAATTGTGACCGGGCGGCTTAGGGATTTTTTCAGAAAAATCTTTTTCCCCAGGTGAAGTGGTAGAGGGCTGATTTCTTGGCCTATGATCAAAAGCCTTCCGTTTCCGACGCCAAACCTTTCAGGGGAGCATTTTCAACAGTTTGGCACCGTTTTTGAGCAAAGTGGAAAACGGCCGATTTTTGATTAAATTGGGACCGCGCGGCTTAGGGATTTTTTCAGAAATTTATTTTCCGAAGGTGAAGTAGTCGATGGCTGATTTCTTGGCCTTTGATCAAAAGCCTTCCATTTCCACCCCCAAACCTTTCAAGGGAGAGTTTGCAACAGTTTGGCACCATTTTTGAGCAAAGTGGAAAATGGCCGATTTTTGATGAAATTGTGAGCGCGTGGCATAGGGACTTTTTCAGAAAAATCTTTTTCCGCAGGTGAAGTAGTCGAGGGCTGATTTCTCAGTTTATGATCAGAAGCCTTCCATTTCCAACCCCAAACCTTTCAGGGGAGAGTTTGCAACAGTTTGGTACCATTTTTGAGCAAAGTGGAAAATTTCCGATTTTTGATGAAATTGTGACCGCGCGGTTTAGGGATTTTTCCAGAAAAATCTTTTTCCCCAGGTGAAGTAGTCGAGGGCTGATTTCTTGGCCTATGATCAAAAGCCTTCCGTTTCCACCCCCAAAGCTTTCAGGGGAGAGTTTGCAACAGTTTGGAACCATTTTTGAGCAAAGTGGAAAACGGCCGATTTTTGATGAAATTGTGACCGCGACGCTTAGAGATTTTTTCAGAATTTTTTTTTCCACAGGTGAAGTAGTCGAGGGCTGATTTCTCGGTTTATGATCAAAAGCCTTCCGTTTCCACCGCCAAACCTTTCAGGGGAGAGTTTGCAAAAGTTTGGAACCATTTTTGAGCAAAGTGGAAAACGGCCGATTTTTGATGAAATTGTGACCGCGCGGCTTAGGGATTTTTTCAGAAAAATCTTTTTCCGCAGGTGAAGTAGTCGAGGGCTGATTTCTGAGCTTATGATCAAAAGCCTTCTGTTTCCACCGCAAAACCTTTCAGGGGAGAGTTTGAAACAGATTGGCACCATTTTTGAGCAAAGTGGAAAAGGGCCGATTTTTGATGAAATTGTGACCGCGCGGATTAGGGATTCTTTCAGAATTTTTTTTTCCGCAGGTGAAGTAGTCGAGGGCTGATTTCTCAGTTTATGATCAAAACCCTTCCGTTTCCACCGCCAAACCTTTCACCGGAGAGTTTTCAACAGTTTGGCACCATTTTTGAGCAAAGTGGAAAAGGGCCGATTTTTGATGAAATATTGACCGCGCGGCTTAGGGATTTTTTCAGAAAAATCTTCTTCCGCAGGTGAAGTAGTCGAGGGCTGATTTCTTGGCCTATGATCAAAAGCCTTCCGTTTCCGACGCCAAATCTTTCAGGGGAGAGTTTGCAAAAGTTTGGAACCATTTTTGAGCAAAGTGGAAAACGGCCGATTTTTGATGAAATTGTGACCGCGCGGCTTAGGGATTTTTTCAGAAAAATCTTTTTCCGCAGGTGAAGTAGTCGAGGGCTGATTTCTGAGTTTATGATCAAAAGCCTTCTGTTTCCACCGCAAAACCTTTCAGGGGAGAGTTTGAAACAGATTGGCACCATTTTTGAGCAAAGTGGAAAAGGGCCGATTTTTGATGAAATTGTGACCGCGCGGCTCAGGGATTTTTTCAGAAAAATCTTTTTCCGCAGGTGAAGTAGTCGAGTGCTGATTTCGGAGTTTATGACCAAAAGCCTTCAGTTTCCACCACCAAACATTTCAGGAGGGAGTTTGCAACAGTTTGGCACCATTTTTGAGCAAAGTGGAAAAGGGCCGATTTTTGATGAAATTGTGACCGCGCGGCTTAGGGATGTTTTCAGAATTTTTTTTTCCGCAGGTGAAGTAGTCGAGTGCTGATTTCGGAGTTTATGACCAAAAGCCTTCAGTTTCCACCGCCAAACATTTCAGGGGTGAGTTTGCAACAGTTTGGCACCATTTTTGAGCAAAGTGGAAAAGGGCCGATTTTTGATGAAATTGTGACCGCGCGTCTTAGGGTTTTTTTCAGAAAAATCTTTTTCCGCAGGTGAAGTAGTCGAGGGCTGATATCTTGGCCTATGATCAAAAGCCTTACGTTTCTGACCCCAAACCTTTCAGGGGAGCATTTTCAACAGTTTGGCACCATTTTTGAGCAAAGTGAAAAAGGCCGATTTTTCATTAAATTGTGACCGCGCGGCTCAGGGATTTTTTCAGAAATTCTTTTTCCGCAGGTGAACTAGTCGAGGGCTGATTTCTTGGCCTATGATCAAAAGCCTTCCGTTTCCACCGCCAAACCTTTCAGGGGAGAGTTTGCAACAGTTTGGCACCATTTTTGAGCAAAGTGGAAAAGGGCCGATTTTTGATGAAATTGTGACCGCGCGGCTTAGGTATTTTTTCATTAAAATCTTTTTCCGCAGGTGAAGAAGTCGAGGGCTGATTTCTTGGCCTATGATCAAAAGCCTTCCGTTTCCGACGCCAAACCTTTCAGGGGAGAGTTTGCAACAGTTTGGCACCATTTTTGAGCAAAGTGGAAAAGAGCCGATTTTTGGTGAAATTGTGACCGGGCGGCTTAGGGATTTTTTCAGAAAAATCTTTTTCCCCAGGTGAAGTGGTCGAGGGCTGATTTCTTGGCCTATGATCAAAAGCCTTACGTTTCCGACGCCAAACCTTTCAGGGGAGAGTTTGCAACAGTTTGGCACCATTTTTGAGTAAATTGGAAAACGGCCGATTTTTGATGAAATTGTGACCGTGCGGCTTAGGGATTTTTTCAGAAATTTTTTTTCCGCAGATGAAATACTTGAGTGCTGATTTCGGATTTTATGATCAAAAGCCTTCCGTTTCCACCGCCAAACCTTTCAGGGGAGAGTTTGCAACAGTTTGGCACCATTTTTGAGCAAAGTGGAAAAGGGCCGATTTTTGATGAAATATTGACCGCGCGGCTTAGGGATTTTTTCAGAAAAATCTTCTTCCGCAGGTGAAGTAGTCGAGGGCTGATTTCTTGGCCTATGATCAAAAGCCTTATGTTTCCACCCCCAAACCTTTCAGAGGAGCGTTTTCAACAGTTTGGCACCATTTTTGAGCAAAGCGGAAAAGGGCCGATTTTTGATGAAATTGTGACCGGGCGGCTTAGGGATTTTTTCAGAAAAATCTTTTTCTGCAGGTGAACGAGTTGCGTGCTGATTTCTGAGTTTATGATCAAAAGCCTTCCGTATTCACCGCCATTCCTTTTAAGGGGTGAGTTTGCAACAGTTTGGAACCATTTTTGAGCAAAGTGGAAAAGGGCCAATTTTTGATGAAATTGTGATCGCACGGCTTAGCGATTTTTTCAGAATATTTTTTTCCGTAGGTGAAGTAGTCGAGGGCTGATTTCTGAGTTTATCATCAAAAGTCTTCCGTTTTTACCGCCAAACCTTTCAGGGGAGAGTTTGCAACAGTTTGGCACCATTTTTGAGCAAAGTGGAAAAGGGCCGATATTTTATGAAATATTGACCGCGCGGCTTAGGGATTTTTTCAGAAAAATCTTTTTCCGCAGGTGAAGTAGTGGAGGGCTGATTTCTCAGCGTATGATTAAAAGCCTTCCGTTTCCATTGCCAAACTTTTCAGGGGAGAGTTTATAACAGTTTGGCACCATTTTTGAGCAAAGTGGAAAAGGGCCGATTTCTGATGAAATTGTGACCGCGCAGCCTAGGTATTTTTTCATTAAAATATTTTTCCGCAGGTGAAGTAGTCGAGGGCCGATTTCTTGGCCTATGATCAAAAGCCTTCCGTTTCCACCCCAAACCTTTCAGGGCAGAGTTTGCAACAGTTTGGCACCATTTTTGAGTAAAGTGGAAAAGGGCCGATTTTTGATGAAATTGTGACCGCGCGGCTTAGGGATTCTTTCAGAAAAATCTATTTCCGCAGGTGAAGTAGTCGAGGGCTGATTTCTGAGTTTAAAATCAAATGCCTTCCGTTTCCACCCCCAAACCTTTCAGGGCAGAGTTTGCAACAGTTTGGCACCGTTTTTGAGCAAAGTGGAAAAGGGCCGATTTTTGATGAAATTGTGACCGCGCGGCTTAGGGATTTTTTCAGAAAAATCTTTTTCCACAGGTGAAGTAGTCGAGGGCTGATTTCTTGGCCTATGATCAAAAGCCTTCCGTTTCCACCCCCAAACCTTTCAGGACAGAGTTTGCAACAGTTTGGCACCGTTTTTGAGCAAAGTGGAAAAGGGCCGATTTTTGATGAAATTGTGACCGCACCTTAGGGATTTTTTGAGAATTTTTTTTCCTCAGGTGAAGTAGTCGAGGGCTGATTTCTTGGCCTATGATCAAAAGCCTTCCGTTTCTACCGCCAAACCCTTCAGGGGAGAGTTTGCAACAGTTTGGCACCATTTTTGAGCAAAGTGGAAAAGGGCCGATTTCTGATGAAATTGTGACCGCGCTGCTTATGTATTTTTTCATTAAAATCTTTTTCCGCAGGTGAAGTAGTCGAGGCCTGATTTCTTGGCCTATGATCAAAAGCCTTCCGTTTCCACCCCCAAACCTTTCAGGGCAGAGTTTGCAACAGTTTGGCACCATTTTTGAGCAAAGTGGAAAAGGGCCGATTTTTGATGAATTTGTGACCGCGCGACTTAGGGATTTTTTCAGAATTTTTTTTTCCCCAGGTGAAGTCGTCGAGGGCTGATTTCTCAGCCGATGATCAAAAGCCTTCCGTTTCCAATTCCAAACTTTTCAGGGGAGAGTTTGGAATAGTTTGGCACCATTTTTGAGCAAAGTGGAAACCGGCCGATTTTTGATGAATTTTTGACCGCGCAGCTTAGGTATTTTTTCATTAAAATCTTTTTCCGCAGGTGAAGTAGTCGAGGGCTGATTTCTTGGCCTATGATCAAAAGCCTTCAGTTTCCACCCACAAACCTTTCAGGGCAGAGTTTGCAACAGTTTGGCACCATTTTTGAACAAAGTGGAAAAGGGCCGATTTTTGATGAATTTGTGACCGCGCGACTTAGGGATTTTTTCAGAAATTTTTTTTCCCCAGGTGAAGTCGTCGAGGGCTGATTTCTCAGCCGATGATCAAAAGCCTTCTGTTTCCAATTCCAAACTTTTCAGGGGAGAGTTTGGAATAGTTTGGCACCATTTTTGAGCAAAGTGGAAACCGGCCGATTTTTGATGAATTTTTGACCGCGCAGCTTAGGTATTTTTTCATTAAAATCTTTTTCCGCAGGTGAAGTAGTCGAGGGCTGATTTCTTGGCCTATGATCAAAAGCCTTCCGTTTCCACCCACAAACCTTTCAGGGCAGAGTTTGCAACAGTTTGGCACCATTTTTGAACAAAGTGGAAAAGGGCCGATTTTTGATGAAATTGTGCCCGCGCGGTTTAGGGATTTTTTCAGAAAAATCTTTTTCCGCAGGTGAAGTAGTCGAGGGCTGATTTCTTGGCCTATGATCAAAAGCCTTCCGTTTCCGACGCCGAACCTTTCAGGGGAGAGTTTGCAACAGTTTGGCATGATTTCTAAGCAAAGTGGAAAACGGCCGATTTTTGATGAAATTGTGACCGCGCGGCTTAGGGATTTTGTCAGAAAAATCTTTTTCCGCAGGTGAAGTAGTCGAGTGCTGATTTCTTGGCCTATGATCAAAAGCCTTCTGTTTCTGACGCCAAACCTTTCAGGGGAGAGTTTGCAACATTTTGGCACCATTTTTGAGCAAAGTGGAAAACGGCCGATTTTTGATGAAATTGTGACCGCACCTGTCAGAGCTACCCTAGGTCCCAGCTCACAAAGGACCAACGCTGCTTCGTTGTTAAGTATAAAAGTCTTTATTGAAGTTCAGTTTCACTTCCAGAGCCGCAGCGCGCAGCCCCACGTCTCAAGTGTCAGACCACTGATGCTCCGTCTGAGTCTCCTCCCCCTTGACACCAATTTAAGATTCTAGCCTTGCTCCACCTTCTCCGCTGCTCCTTCCTCCTCTGGGTCCGCCTGCCCGCCGGGGTTCCGCCCTTTCTAGCCTCTTCTCCCACTGATTCCCCTGAGCCTTCTCCCTCCCTCCGGCGGGCTTTAGGAGCTGGTTCCCCATCCGGGTCTCCTGCTGTTCCACGCGCCTGCACATTTGAACTTGGCGCGCGCGCCCAGCCAGCAGCTTTCCTTCTGACCGTTCCACTGCTGCTGTCACTGCTTCCCCCTTCGGGGGGGGGGGCTAGCTGCAACTGACCTCCCTTCCGTTGGAGGCGTGGTCAGCCCTGATTCCCTCTCTGGAGGAGACACTGCCCCTGACACATGTGACTCCTCCTCCCCCACTACGCTCTGGTGGGGAAACTGGTCCCGATCCTCCACTGCTGCTTTGGGGTTCCCCTCTGGCTCCTTGTTTCTGGTGCGTCCCCCCTGGGACCCCCCTTGCCCTGACCATCGGCGCCCCCTTCTGGGAATCTTCTGATTCGCTGGAGAAGCTCATGGAATCTCTCGGGCCACTGTCATACTCCCCTACGCTGCCCTCGGATTCTTCCCCTTCGCTCTCCCAATCCTCTCTCCCCAGTGCTCCTGCTCCTGATTCCCTGACAGCACCTTAGGGATTTTTTGAGAATTTTTTTTCCTCAGGTGAAGTAGTCGAGGGCTGATTTCTTGGCCTATGATCAAAAGCCTTCCGTTTCTACCGCCAAACCCTTCAGGGGAGAGTTTGCAACAGTTTGGCACCATTTTTGAGCAAAGTGGAAAAGGGCCGATTTCTGATGAAATTGTGACCGCGCTGCTTATGTATTTTTTCATTAAAATCTTTTTCCGCAGGTGAAGTAGTCGAGGCCTGATTTCTCAGCCTATGATCAAAAGCCGTCCGTTTCCATCCCCAAACCTTTCAGGGCAGAGTTTGCAACAGTTTGGCACCGTTTTTGAGCAAAGTGGAAAAGGGCCGATTTTTGATGAAATTGTGACCGCGCGGCTTAGGGATTTCTTCAGAAATTTTTTTCCCTCAGGTGAAGTAGTCGAGGGCTGATTTCTTGGCCTATGATCAAAAGCCTTCCGTTTCTACCGCCAAACCCTTCAGGGGAGAGTTTGCAACAGTTTGGCACCATTTTTGAGCAAAGTGGAAAAGGGCCGATTTTTGATGAAATTGTGACTGCGCGGCTTAGGGATTTTTTCAGAAAAATCTTTTTCCGCAGGTGAAGTGGTCAAGGACTGATTTCTTGGCTTATGATCAAAAGCCTTGCGTTTCCACCGCCAAACCTTTCAGGGGTGAGTTTGCTACAGTTTGGCACCATTTTTGAGCAAAGTGGAAAAGGGCCGATTTTTGATGAAATTGTGACCGCGCGGCTTAGGGATTTTTTCAGAAAAATCTTTTTCCACAGGTGAAGTAGTCGAGGGCTGATTTCTTGGCCTATGATCAAAAGCCTTCCGTTTCCACCGCCAAACCTTTCAGGGGAGAGTTTGCAACAGTTTGGCCCCATTTTTGAGCAAAGTGGGAAAGGGCCGATTTTTGATGAAATTGTGACCGCGAGGCTTAGGGATTTTTTCAGAAAAATCTTTTTCCACAGGTGAAGTAGTCAAGAGCTGACAGAGTTTGCAACAGTTTGGCACCATTTATAAGCAAAGTGGAAAAGGGCCGAATTTTGATGAAATTGTGACCGCGCGGCTTAGGGATTTTTTCAGAAAAATCTTTTTTCCGCAAGTGAAGTAGTCGAGGGCTGATTTCTTGGCCTATTATCAAAAGCATTCCGTTTCCGACACCAAACCTTTCAGGGGAAAGTTTGCAACAGTTTGGCACCATTTTTGAGCAAAGTGGAAAACGGCCGATTTTTGATGAATTTGTGACCGCGCGACTTAGGGATTTTTTCAGAATTTTTTTTTTCCCCAGGTGAAGTTGTCGAGGGCTGATTTCTCAGCCTATGATCAGAAGCCTTCCGTTTCCAATTCCAAACTTTTCAGGGGAGAGTTTGGAACAGTTTGGCACCATTTTTGAGCAAAGTGGAAACCGGCCGATTTTTGATGAATTTTTGACCGCGCAGCTTAGGTATTTTTTCATTAAAATCTTTTTCCGCAGGTGAAGTAGTCAAGGGCTAATTTCTTGGCCTATGATCAAAAGCCTTCCGTTTCCGACGCCAAACCTTTCAGGGGAGAGTTTGCAACAGTTTGGCATCATTTCTGAGCAAAGTGGAAAACGGCTGATTTTTGATGAAATTGTGACCGCGCGGCTTAGGGATTTTTTCAGAAAAATCTTTTTCCGCAGGTGAAGTAGTCGAGGGCTGATTTCTCAGTTTATGATCAAAAGCCTTCCGTTTCCACCGCCAAAGCTTTCAGGGGAGAGTTTGCAACAGTTTGGAACCATTTCTGAGCAAAGTGGAAAACGGCCGATTTTTGATGAAATTGTGACCGCGCGGCTTAGGGATTTTGTCAGAAAAATCTTTTTCCGCAGGTGAAGTAGTCGAGGGCTGATTTCTCAGTTTATGATCAAAAGCCTTCTGTTTCCGACGCCAAACCTTTCAGGGGAGAGTTTGCAACATTTTGGCACCATTTTTGAGCAAAGTGGAAAACGGCCGATTTTTGATGAAATTGTGACCGCACCTTAGGGATTTTTTGAGAATTTTTTTCCCTCAGGTGAAGTAGTCGAGGGCTGATTTCTTGGCCTATGATCAAAAGCCTTCCGTTTCTACCGCCAAACCCTTCAGGGGAGAGTTTGCAACAGTTTGGCACCATTTTTGAGCAAAGTGGAAAAGGGCCGATTTTTGATGAAATTGTGACCGCGCGGCTTAGTGATTTTTTCAGAAAAATCTTTTTCCGCAGGTGAAGTGGTCAAGGACTGATTTCTCAGTTTATGATCAAAAGCCTTCCGTTTCCACCGCCAAACCTTTCAGGGGTGAGTTTGCAACAGTTTGGCACCACTTTTGAGCAAAGTGGAAAACGGCCGATTTTTGATGAAATTGTGACCGCGCGGCTTAGGGATTTTTTCAGAAAAATCTTTTTCCGCAGGTGAAGTAGTCGAGGGCTGATTTCTTGGCCTATGATCAAAAGCCTTCTGTTTCCGACGCCAAACCTTTCATGGGAGAGTTTGCAACAGTTTGGCATCATTTCTGAGCAAAGTGGAAAACAGCCGATTTTTGATGAATTTGTGACCGCGCGGCTTAGGGATTTTTTCAGAAAAATCTTTTTCCGCAGGTGAAGTAGTCGAGGGCTGATTTCTCAGTTTATGATCAAAAGCCTTCCGTTTCCACCGCCAAAGCTTTCAGGGGAGAGTTTCCAACAGTTTGGAACCATTTCTGAGCAAAGTGGAAAACGGCCGATTTTTGATGAAATTGTGACCGCGCAGCTTAGGGATTTTTTCAGAAAAATCTTTTCCGCAGGTGAAGTAGTCGAGGGCTAATTTCTTGGCCTATGATCAAAAGCCTTCCGTTTCCGTCGCCAAACCTTTCAGGGGAGAGTTTGCAACAGTTTGGCATCATTTCTGAGCAAAGTGGAAAACGGCCGATTTTTGATGAAATTGTGACCGCGCGGCTTAGGGATTTGTTCAGAAAAATCTTTTTCCGCAGGTGAAGTAGTCGAGGGCTGATTTCTCAGTTTATGATCAAAAGACTTCCGTTTCCACCGCCAAAGCTTTCAGGGGAGAGTTTGCAACAGTTTGGAACCATTTCTGAGCAAAGTGGAAAACGGCCGATTTTTGATGAAGTTGTGACCGCGCGGCTTAGGGATTTTGTCAGAAAAATCTTTTTCCGCAGGTGAAGTAGTCAAGGGCTGATTTCTCAGTTTATGATCAAAAGCCTTCCGTTTCCACCGCCAAAGCTTTCAGGGGAGAGTTTGCAACAGTTGGGAACCATTTCTGAGCAAAGTGGAAAACGGCCGATTTTTGATGAAATTGTGACCGCGCGGCTTAGTGATTTTTTCAGAAAAATCTTTTTCCGCAGGTGAAGTGGTCAAGGACTGATTTCTTGGCTTATGATCAAAAGCCTTGCGTTTTCACCGCCAAACCTTTCAGGGGAGAGTTTGCAACAGTTTGGCACCATTTCTGAGCAAAGTGGAAAAGGGCCGATTTTTGATGAAATTGTGACCGCGCGGCTTAGGGATTTTGTCAGAAAAAGCTTTTTCCGCAGGTGAAGTAGTCGAGGGCTGATTTCTTGGCCTATGATCAAAAGCCTTCCGTTTCCACCCCCAAACCTTTCAGGGCAGAGTTGGCAACAGTTTGGCACCGTTTTTGAGCAAAGTGGAAAAGGGCCAATTTTTGATGAAATTGTGACCGCGCGGCTTAGGGATTTTTTTCAGAAATTTTTTTTCCTCAGGTGAAGTAGTCGAGGGCTGATTTCTTGGCTTATGATCAAAAGCCTTCCGTTTCCACCGCCAAACCTTTCAGGGGAGAGTTTGCAACAGTTTGGCCCCATTTTTGAGCAAAGTGGGAAAGGGCCGATTTTTGATGAAATTGTGACCGCGCGGCTTAGGGATGTTTTCAGAATTTTTTTTTCCGCAGGTGAAGTAGTCGAGTGCTGATTTCGGAGTTTATGACCAAAAGCCTTCAGTTTCCACCGCCAAACATTTCAGGGGAGAGTTTGCAACAGTTTGGCACCATTTTTGAGCAAAGTGGAAAAGGGCCGATTTTTGATGAAATTGTGACCGCGCGGCTTAGGTATTTTTTCATTAAAATCTTTTTCCGCAGGTGAAGAAGTCGAGGGCTGATTTCTTGGCCTATGATCAAAAGCCTTCCGTTTCCGACGCCAAACCTTTCAGGGGAGAGTTTGCAACAGTTTGGCACCATTTTTGAGCAAAGTGGAAAAGAGCCGATTTTTGGTGAAATTGTGACCGGGCGGCTTAGGGATTTTTTCAGAAAAATCTTTTTCCCCAGGTGAAGTGGTCGAGGGCTGATTTCTTGGCCTATGATCAAAAGCCTTACGTTTCCGACGCCAAACCTTTCAGGGGAGAGTTTGCAACAGTTTGGCACCATTTTTGAGTAAATTGGAAAACGGCCGATTTTTGATGAAATTGTGACCGTGCGGCTTAGGGATTTTTTCAGAAATTTTTTTTCCGCAGATGAAATACTTGAGTGCTGATTTCGGATTTTATGATCAAAAGCCTTCCGTTTCCACCGCCAAACCTTTCAGGGGAGAGTTTGCAACAGTTTGGCACCATTTTTGAGCAAAGTGGAAAAGGGCCGATTTTTGATGAAATATTGACCGCGCGGCTTAGGGATTTTTTCAGAAAAATCTTCTTCCGCAGGTGAAGTAGTCGAGGGCTGATTTCTTGGCCTATGATCAAAAGCCTTATGTTTCCACCCCCAAACCTTTCAGAGGAGCGTTTTCAACAGTTTGGCACCATTTTTGAGCAAAGCGGAAAAGGGCCGATTTTTGATGAAATTGTGACCGGGCGGCTTAGGGATTTTTTCAGAAAAATCTTTTTCTGCAGGTGAACGAGTTGCGTGCTGATTTCTGAGTTTATGATCAAAAGCCTTCCGTATTCACCGCCATTCCTTTTAAGGGGTGAGTTTGCAACAGTTTGGAACCATTTTTGAGCAAAGTGGAAAAGGGCCAATTTTTGATGAAATTGTGATCGCACGGCTTAGCGATTTTTTCAGAATATTTTTTTCCGTAGGTGAAGTAGTCGAGGGCTGATTTCTGAGTTTATCATCAAAAGTCTTCCGTTTTTACCGCCAAACCTTTCAGGGGAGAGTTTGCAACAGTTTGGCACCATTTTTGAGCAAAGTGGAAAAGGGCCGATATTTTATGAAATATTGACCGCGCGGCTTAGGGATTTTTTCAGAAAAATCTTTTTCCGCAGGTGAAGTAGTGGAGGGCTGATTTCTCAGCGTATGATTAAAAGCCTTCCGTTTCCATTGCCAAACTTTTCAGGGGAGAGTTTATAACAGTTTGGCACCATTTTTGAGCAAAGTGGAAAAGGGCCGATTTCTGATGAAATTGTGACCGCGCAGCCTAGGTATTTTTTCATTAAAATATTTTTCCGCAGGTGAAGTAGTCGAGGGCCGATTTCTTGGCCTATGATCAAAAGCCTTCCGTTTCCACCCCAAACCTTTCAGGGCAGAGTTTGCAACAGTTTGGCACCATTTTTGAGTAAAGTGGAAAAGGGCCGATTTTTGATGAAATTGTGACCGCGCGGCTTAGGGATTCTTTCAGAAAAATCTATTTCCGCAGGTGAAGTAGTCGAGGGCTGATTTCTGAGTTTAAAATCAAATGCCTTCCGTTTCCACCCCCAAACCTTTCAGGGCAGAGTTTGCAACAGTTTGGCACCGTTTTTGAGCAAAGTGGAAAAGGGCCGATTTTTGATGAAATTGTGACCGCGCGGCTTAGGGATTTTTTCAGAAAAATCTTTTTCCACAGGTGAAGTAGTCGAGGGCTGATTTCTTGGCCTATGATCAAAAGCCTTCCGTTTCCACCCCCAAACCTTTCAGGACAGAGTTTGCAACAGTTTGGCACCGTTTTTGAGCAAAGTGGAAAAGGGCCGATTTTTGATGAAATTGTGACCGCACCTTAGGGATTTTTTGAGAATTTTTTTTCCTCAGGTGAAGTAGTCGAGGGCTGATTTCTTGGCCTATGATCAAAAGCCTTCCGTTTCTACCGCCAAACCCTTCAGGGGAGAGTTTGCAACAGTTTGGCACCATTTTTGAGCAAAGTGGAAAAGGGCCGATTTCTGATGAAATTGTGACCGCGCTGCTTATGTATTTTTTCATTAAAATCTTTTTCCGCAGGTGAAGTAGTCGAGGCCTGATTTCTTGGCCTATGATCAAAAGCCTTCCGTTTCCACCCCCAAACCTTTCAGGGCAGAGTTTGCAACAGTTTGGCACCATTTTTGAGCAAAGTGGAAAAGGGCCGATTTTTGATGAATTTGTGACCGCGCGACTTAGGGATTTTTTCAGAATTTTTTTTTCCCCAGGTGAAGTCGTCGAGGGCTGATTTCTCAGCCGATGATCAAAAGCCTTCCGTTTCCAATTCCAAACTTTTCAGGGGAGAGTTTGGAATAGTTTGGCACCATTTTTGAGCAAAGTGGAAACCGGCCGATTTTTGATGAATTTTTGACCGCGCAGCTTAGGTATTTTTTCATTAAAATCTTTTTCCGCAGGTGAAGTAGTCGAGGGCTGATTTCTTGGCCTATGATCAAAAGCCTTCAGTTTCCACCCACAAACCTTTCAGGGCAGAGTTTGCAACAGTTTGGCACCATTTTTGAACAAAGTGGAAAAGGGCCGATTTTTGATGAATTTGTGACCGCGCGACTTAGGGATTTTTTCAGAAATTTTTTTTCCCCAGGTGAAGTCGTCGAGGGCTGATTTCTCAGCCGATGATCAAAAGCCTTCTGTTTCCAATTCCAAACTTTTCAGGGGAGAGTTTGGAATAGTTTGGCACCATTTTTGAGCAAAGTGGAAACCGGCCGATTTTTGATGAATTTTTGACCGCGCAGCTTAGGTATTTTTTCATTAAAATCTTTTTCCGCAGGTGAAGTAGTCGAGGGCTGATTTCTTGGCCTATGATCAAAAGCCTTCCGTTTCCACCCACAAACCTTTCAGGGCAGAGTTTGCAACAGTTTGGCACCATTTTTGAACAAAGTGGAAAAGGGCCGATTTTTGATGAAATTGTGCCCGCGCGGTTTAGGGATTTTTTCAGAAAAATCTTTTTCCGCAGGTGAAGTAGTCGAGGGCTGATTTCTTGGCCTATGATCAAAAGCCTTCCGTTTCCGACGCCGAACCTTTCAGGGGAGAGTTTGCAACAGTTTGGCATGATTTCTAAGCAAAGTGGAAAACGGCCGATTTTTGATGAAATTGTGACCGCGCGGCTTAGGGATTTTGTCAGAAAAATCTTTTTCCGCAGGTGAAGTAGTCGAGTGCTGATTTCTTGGCCTATGATCAAAAGCCTTCTGTTTCTGACGCCAAACCTTTCAGGGGAGAGTTTGCAACATTTTGGCACCATTTTTGAGCAAAGTGGAAAACGGCCGATTTTTGATGAAATTGTGACCGCACCTGTCAGAGCTACCCTAGGTCCCAGCTCACAAAGGACCAACGCTGCTTCGTTGTTAAGTATAAAAGTCTTTATTGAAGTTCAGTTTCACTTCCAGAGCCGCAGCGCGCAGCCCCACGTCTCAAGTGTCAGACCACTGATGCTCCGTCTGAGTCTCCTCCCCCTTGACACCAATTTAAGATTCTAGCCTTGCTCCACCTTCTCCGCTGCTCCTTCCTCCTCTGGGTCCGCCTGCCCGCCGGGGTTCCGCCCTTTCTAGCCTCTTCTCCCACTGATTCCCCTGAGCCTTCTCCCTCCCTCCGGCGGGCTTTAGGAGCTGGTTCCCCATCCGGGTCTCCTGCTGTTCCACGCGCCTGCACATTTGAACTTGGCGCGCGCGCCCAGCCAGCAGCTTTCCTTCTGACCGTTCCACTGCTGCTGTCACTGCTTCCCCCTTCGGGGGGGGGGGCTAGCTGCAACTGACCTCCCTTCCGTTGGAGGCGTGGTCAGCCCTGATTCCCTCTCTGGAGGAGACACTGCCCCTGACACATGTGACTCCTCCTCCCCCACTACGCTCTGGTGGGGAAACTGGTCCCGATCCTCCACTGCTGCTTTGGGGTTCCCCTCTGGCTCCTTGTTTCTGGTGCGTCCCCCCTGGGACCCCCCTTGCCCTGACCATCGGCGCCCCCTTCTGGGAATCTTCTGATTCGCTGGAGAAGCTCATGGAATCTCTCGGGCCACTGTCATACTCCCCTACGCTGCCCTCGGATTCTTCCCCTTCGCTCTCCCAATCCTCTCTCCCCAGTGCTCCTGCTCCTGATTCCCTGACAGCACCTTAGGGATTTTTTGAGAATTTTTTTTCCTCAGGTGAAGTAGTCGAGGGCTGATTTCTTGGCCTATGATCAAAAGCCTTCCGTTTCTACCGCCAAACCCTTCAGGGGAGAGTTTGCAACAGTTTGGCACCATTTTTGAGCAAAGTGGAAAAGGGCCGATTTCTGATGAAATTGTGACCGCGCTGCTTATGTATTTTTTCATTAAAATCTTTTTCCGCAGGTGAAGTAGTCGAGGCCTGATTTCTCAGCCTATGATCAAAAGCCGTCCGTTTCCATCCCCAAACCTTTCAGGGCAGAGTTTGCAACAGTTTGGCACCGTTTTTGAGCAAAGTGGAAAAGGGCCGATTTTTGATGAAATTGTGACCGCGCGGCTTAGGGATTTCTTCAGAAATTTTTTTCCCTCAGGTGAAGTAGTCGAGGGCTGATTTCTTGGCCTATGATCAAAAGCCTTCCGTTTCTACCGCCAAACCCTTCAGGGGAGAGTTTGCAACAGTTTGGCACCATTTTTGAGCAAAGTGGAAAAGGGCCGATTTTTGATGAAATTGTGACTGCGCGGCTTAGGGATTTTTTCAGAAAAATCTTTTTCCGCAGGTGAAGTGGTCAAGGACTGATTTCTTGGCTTATGATCAAAAGCCTTGCGTTTCCACCGCCAAACCTTTCAGGGGTGAGTTTGCTACAGTTTGGCACCATTTTTGAGCAAAGTGGAAAAGGGCCGATTTTTGATGAAATTGTGACCGCGCGGCTTAGGGATTTTTTCAGAAAAATCTTTTTCCACAGGTGAAGTAGTCGAGGGCTGATTTCTTGGCCTATGATCAAAAGCCTTCCGTTTCCACCGCCAAACCTTTCAGGGGAGAGTTTGCAACAGTTTGGCCCCATTTTTGAGCAAAGTGGGAAAGGGCCGATTTTTGATGAAATTGTGACCGCGAGGCTTAGGGATTTTTTCAGAAAAATCTTTTTCCACAGGTGAAGTAGTCAAGAGCTGACAGAGTTTGCAACAGTTTGGCACCATTTATAAGCAAAGTGGAAAAGGGCCGAATTTTGATGAAATTGTGACCGCGCGGCTTAGGGATTTTTTCAGAAAAATCTTTTTTCCGCAAGTGAAGTAGTCGAGGGCTGATTTCTTGGCCTATTATCAAAAGCATTCCGTTTCCGACACCAAACCTTTCAGGGGAAAGTTTGCAACAGTTTGGCACCATTTTTGAGCAAAGTGGAAAACGGCCGATTTTTGATGAATTTGTGACCGCGCGACTTAGGGATTTTTTCAGAATTTTTTTTTTCCCCAGGTGAAGTTGTCGAGGGCTGATTTCTCAGCCTATGATCAGAAGCCTTCCGTTTCCAATTCCAAACTTTTCAGGGGAGAGTTTGGAACAGTTTGGCACCATTTTTGAGCAAAGTGGAAACCGGCCGATTTTTGATGAATTTTTGACCGCGCAGCTTAGGTATTTTTTCATTAAAATCTTTTTCCGCAGGTGAAGTAGTCAAGGGCTAATTTCTTGGCCTATGATCAAAAGCCTTCCGTTTCCGACGCCAAACCTTTCAGGGGAGAGTTTGCAACAGTTTGGCATCATTTCTGAGCAAAGTGGAAAACGGCTGATTTTTGATGAAATTGTGACCGCGCGGCTTAGGGATTTTTTCAGAAAAATCTTTTTCCGCAGGTGAAGTAGTCGAGGGCTGATTTCTCAGTTTATGATCAAAAGCCTTCCGTTTCCACCGCCAAAGCTTTCAGGGGAGAGTTTGCAACAGTTTGGAACCATTTCTGAGCAAAGTGGAAAACGGCCGATTTTTGATGAAATTGTGACCGCGCGGCTTAGGGATTTTGTCAGAAAAATCTTTTTCCGCAGGTGAAGTAGTCGAGGGCTGATTTCTCAGTTTATGATCAAAAGCCTTCTGTTTCCGACGCCAAACCTTTCAGGGGAGAGTTTGCAACATTTTGGCACCATTTTTGAGCAAAGTGGAAAACGGCCGATTTTTGATGAAATTGTGACCGCACCTTAGGGATTTTTTGAGAATTTTTTTCCCTCAGGTGAAGTAGTCGAGGGCTGATTTCTTGGCCTATGATCAAAAGCCTTCCGTTTCTACCGCCAAACCCTTCAGGGGAGAGTTTGCAACAGTTTGGCACCATTTTTGAGCAAAGTGGAAAAGGGCCGATTTTTGATGAAATTGTGACCGCGCGGCTTAGTGATTTTTTCAGAAAAATCTTTTTCCGCAGGTGAAGTGGTCAAGGACTGATTTCTCAGTTTATGATCAAAAGCCTTCCGTTTCCACCGCCAAACCTTTCAGGGGTGAGTTTGCAACAGTTTGGCACCACTTTTGAGCAAAGTGGAAAACGGCCGATTTTTGATGAAATTGTGACCGCGCGGCTTAGGGATTTTTTCAGAAAAATCTTTTTCCGCAGGTGAAGTAGTCGAGGGCTGATTTCTTGGCCTATGATCAAAAGCCTTCTGTTTCCGACGCCAAACCTTTCATGGGAGAGTTTGCAACAGTTTGGCATCATTTCTGAGCAAAGTGGAAAACAGCCGATTTTTGATGAATTTGTGACCGCGCGGCTTAGGGATTTTTTCAGAAAAATCTTTTTCCGCAGGTGAAGTAGTCGAGGGCTGATTTCTCAGTTTATGATCAAAAGCCTTCCGTTTCCACCGCCAAAGCTTTCAGGGGAGAGTTTCCAACAGTTTGGAACCATTTCTGAGCAAAGTGGAAAACGGCCGATTTTTGATGAAATTGTGACCGCGCAGCTTAGGGATTTTTTCAGAAAAATCTTTTCCGCAGGTGAAGTAGTCGAGGGCTAATTTCTTGGCCTATGATCAAAAGCCTTCCGTTTCCGTCGCCAAACCTTTCAGGGGAGAGTTTGCAACAGTTTGGCATCATTTCTGAGCAAAGTGGAAAACGGCCGATTTTTGATGAAATTGTGACCGCGCGGCTTAGGGATTTGTTCAGAAAAATCTTTTTCCGCAGGTGAAGTAGTCGAGGGCTGATTTCTCAGTTTATGATCAAAAGACTTCCGTTTCCACCGCCAAAGCTTTCAGGGGAGAGTTTGCAACAGTTTGGAACCATTTCTGAGCAAAGTGGAAAACGGCCGATTTTTGATGAAGTTGTGACCGCGCGGCTTAGGGATTTTGTCAGAAAAATCTTTTTCCGCAGGTGAAGTAGTCAAGGGCTGATTTCTCAGTTTATGATCAAAAGCCTTCCGTTTCCACCGCCAAAGCTTTCAGGGGAGAGTTTGCAACAGTTGGGAACCATTTCTGAGCAAAGTGGAAAACGGCCGATTTTTGATGAAATTGTGACCGCGCGGCTTAGTGATTTTTTCAGAAAAATCTTTTTCCGCAGGTGAAGTGGTCAAGGACTGATTTCTTGGCTTATGATCAAAAGCCTTGCGTTTTCACCGCCAAACCTTTCAGGGGAGAGTTTGCAACAGTTTGGCACCATTTCTGAGCAAAGTGGAAAAGGGCCGATTTTTGATGAAATTGTGACCGCGCGGCTTAGGGATTTTGTCAGAAAAAGCTTTTTCCGCAGGTGAAGTAGTCGAGGGCTGATTTCTTGGCCTATGATCAAAAGCCTTCCGTTTCCACCCCCAAACCTTTCAGGGCAGAGTTGGCAACAGTTTGGCACCGTTTTTGAGCAAAGTGGAAAAGGGCCAATTTTTGATGAAATTGTGACCGCGCGGCTTAGGGATTTTTTTCAGAAATTTTTTTTCCTCAGGTGAAGTAGTCGAGGGCTGATTTCTTGGCTTATGATCAAAAGCCTTCCGTTTCCACCGCCAAACCTTTCAGGGGAGAGTTTGCAACAGTTTGGCCCCATTTTTGAGCAAAGTGGGAAAGGGCCGATTTTTGATGAAATTGTGACCGCGAGGCTTAGGAATTTTTTAAGAAAAATCTTTTTCCACAGGTGAAGTAGTCAAGAGCTGATTTCTTGGCCTATGATCAAAAGCCTATCGTTTCCACCGCCAAACCTTTCAGGGCAGAGTTTGCAACAGTTTGGCACCATTTCTAAGCAAAGTGGAAAAGGGCCGATTTTTGATGAAATTGTGACCGCGCGGCTTAGGGATTTTTTCAGAAATTTTTTTTCCTCAGGTGAAGTAGTCGAGGGCTGATTTCTTGGCCTATGATCAAAAGCCTTCCGTTTCTACCGCCAAACCCTTCAGGGGAGAGTTTGCAACAGTTTGGCCCCATTTTTGAGCAAAGTGGGAAAGGGCCGATTTTTGATGAAATTGTGACTGCGCGGCTTAGGGATTTTTTCAGAAAAATCTTTTTCCGCAGGTGAAGTGGTCAAGGACTGATTTCTTGGCTTATGATCAAAAGCCTTGCGTTTCCACCGCCAAACCTTTCAGGGGTGAGTTTGCTACAGTTTGGCACCATTTTTGAGCAAAGTGGAAAAGGGCCGATTTTTGATGAAATTGTGACCGCGCGGCTTAGGGATTTTTTCAGAAAAATCTTTTTCCACAGGTGAAGTAGTCGAGGGCTGATTTCTTGGCCTATGATCAAAAGCCTTCCGTTTCCACCGCCAAACCTTTCAGGGGAGAGTTTGCAACAGTTTGGCCCCATTTTTGAGCAAAGTGGGAAAGGGCCGATTTTTGATGAAATTGTGACCGCGAGGCTTAGGGATTTTTTCAGAAAAATCTTTTTCCACAGGTGAAGTAGTCAAGAGCTGACAGAGTTTGCAACAGTTTGGCACCATTTATAAGCAAAGTGGAAAAGGGCCGAATTTTGATGAAATTGTGACCGCGCGGCTTAGGGATTTTTTCAGAAAAATCTTTTTTCCGCAAGTGAAGTAGTCGAGGGCTGATTTCTTGGCCTATTATCAAAAGCATTCCGTTTCCGACACCAAACCTTTCAGGGGAAAGTTTGCAACAGTTTGGCACCATTTTTGAGCAAAGTGGAAAACGGCCGATTTTTGATGAATTTGTGACCGCGCGACTTAGGGATTTTTTCAGAATTTTTTTTTTCCCCAGGTGAAGTTGTCGAGGGCTGATTTCTCAGCCTATGATCAGAAGCCTTCCGTTTCCAATTCCAAACTTTTCAGGGGAGAGTTTGGAACAGTTTGGCACCATTTTTGAGCAAAGTGGAAACCGGCCGATTTTTGATGAATTTTTGACCGCGCAGCTTAGGTATTTTTTCATTAAAATCTTTTTCCGCAGGTGAAGTAGTCAAGGGCTAATTTCTTGGCCTATGATCAAAAGCCTTCCGTTTCCGACGCCAAACCTTTCAGGGGAGAGTTTGCAACAGTTTGGCATCATTTCTGAGCAAAGTGGAAAACGGCTGATTTTTGATGAAATTGTGACCGCGCGGCTTAGGGATTTTTTCAGAAAAATCTTTTTCCGCAGGTGAAGTAGTCGAGGGCTGATTTCTCAGTTTATGATCAAAAGCCTTCCGTTTCCACCGCCAAAGCTTTCAGGGGAGAGTTTGCAACAGTTTGGAACCATTTCTGAGCAAAGTGGAAAACGGCCGATTTTTGATGAAATTGTGACCGCGCGGCTTAGGGATTTTGTCAGAAAAATCTTTTTCCGCAGGTGAAGTAGTCGAGGGCTGATTTCTCAGTTTATGATCAAAAGCCTTCTGTTTCCGACGCCAAACCTTTCAGGGGAGAGTTTGCAACATTTTGGCACCATTTTTGAGCAAAGTGGAAAACGGCCGATTTTTGATGAAATTGTGACCGCACCTTAGGGATTTTTTGAGAATTTTTTTCCCTCAGGTGAAGTAGTCGAGGGCTGATTTCTTGGCCTATGATCAAAAGCCTTCCGTTTCTACCGCCAAACCCTTCAGGGGAGAGTTTGCAACAGTTTGGCACCATTTTTGAGCAAAGTGGAAAAGGGCCGATTTTTGATGAAATTGTGACCGCGCGGCTTAGTGATTTTTTCAGAAAAATCTTTTTCCGCAGGTGAAGTGGTCAAGGACTGATTTCTCAGTTTATGATCAAAAGCCTTCCGTTTCCACCGCCAAACCTTTCAGGGGTGAGTTTGCAACAGTTTGGCACCACTTTTGAGCAAAGTGGAAAACGGCCGATTTTTGATGAAATTGTGACCGCGCGGCTTAGGGATTTTTTCAGAAAAATCTTTTTCCGCAGGTGAAGTAGTCGAGGGCTGATTTCTTGGCCTATGATCAAAAGCCTTCTGTTTCCGACGCCAAACCTTTCATGGGAGAGTTTGCAACAGTTTGGCATCATTTCTGAGCAAAGTGGAAAACAGCCGATTTTTGATGAATTTGTGACCGCGCGGCTTAGGGATTTTTTCAGAAAAATCTTTTTCCGCAGGTGAAGTAGTCGAGGGCTGATTTCTCAGTTTATGATCAAAAGCCTTCCGTTTCCACCGCCAAAGCTTTCAGGGGAGAGTTTCCAACAGTTTGGAACCATTTCTGAGCAAAGTGGAAAACGGCCGATTTTTGATGAAATTGTGACCGCGCAGCTTAGGGATTTTTTCAGAAAAATCTTTTCCGCAGGTGAAGTAGTCGAGGGCTAATTTCTTGGCCTATGATCAAAAGCCTTCCGTTTCCGTCGCCAAACCTTTCAGGGGAGAGTTTGCAACAGTTTGGCATCATTTCTGAGCGAAGTGGAAAACGGCCGATTTTTGATGAAATTGTGACCGCGCGGCTTAGGGATTTGTTCAGAAAAATCTTTTTCCGCAGGTGAAGTAGTCGAGGGCTGATTTCTCAGTTTATGATCAAAAGACTTCCGTTTCCACCGCCAAAGCTTTCAGGGGAGAGTTTGCAACAGTTTGGAACCATTTCTGAGCAAAGTGGAAAACGGCCGATTTTTGATGAAATTGTGACCGCGCGGCTTAGGGATTTTGTCAGAAAAATCTTTTTCCGCAGGTGAAGTAGTCAAGGGCTGATTTCTCAGTTTATGATCAAAAGCCTTCCGTTTCCACCGCCAAAGCTTTCAGGGGAGAGTTTGCAACAGTTGGGAACCATTTCTGAGCAAAGTGGAAAACGGCCGATTTTTGATGAAATTGTGACCGCGCGGCTTAGTGATTTTTTCAGAAAAATCTTTTTCCGCAGGTGAAGTGGTCAAGGACTGATTTCTTGGCTTATGATCAAAAGCCTTGCGTTTCCACCGCCAAACCTTTCAGGGGAGAGTTTGCAACAGTTTGGCACCATTTCTGAGCAAAGTGGAAAAGTGCCGATTTTTGATGAAATTGTGACCGCGCGGCTTAGGGATTTTGTCAGAAAAAGCTTTTTCCGCAGGTGAAGTAGTCGAGGGCTGATTTCTTGGCCTATGATCAAAAGCCTTCCGTTTCCACCCCCAAACCTTTCAGGGCAGAGTTGGCAACAGTTTGGCACCGTTTTTGAGCAAAGTGGAAAAGGGCCAATTTTTGATGAAATTGTGACCGCGCGGCTTAGGGATTTTTTTCAGAAATTTTTTTTCCTCAGGTGAAGTAGTCGAGGGCTGATTTCTTGGCTTATGATCAAAAGCCTTCCGTTTCCACCGCCAAACCTTTCAGGGGAGAGTTTGCAACAGTTTGGCCCCATTTTTGAGCAAAGTGGGAAAGGGCCGATTTTTGATGAAATTGTGACCGCGAGGCTTAGGAATTTTTTAAGAAAAATCTTTTTCCACAGGTGAAGTAGTCAAGAGCTGATTTCTTGGCCTATGATCAAAAGCCTATCGTTTCCACCGCCAAACCTTTCAGGGCAGAGTTTGCAACAGTTTGGCACCATTTCTAAGCAAAGTGGAAAAGGGCCGATTTTTGATGAAATTGTGACCGCGCGGCTTAGGGATTTTTTCAGAAATTTTTTTTCCTCAGGTGAAGTAGTCGAGGGCTGATTTCTTGGCCTATGATCAAAAGCCTTCCGTTTCTACCGCCAAACCCTTCAGGGGAGAGTTTGCAACAGTTTGGCACCATTTTTGAGCAAAGTGGAAAAGGGCCGATTTTTGATGAAATTGTGACTGCGCGGCTTAGGGATTTTTTCAGAAAAATCTTTTTCCGCAGGTGAAGTGGTCAAGGACTGATTTCTTGGCTTATGATCAAAAGCCTTGCGTTTCCACCGCCAAACCTTTCAGGGGTGAGTTTGCAACAGTTTGGCACCATTTTTGAGCAAAGTGGAAAAGGGCCGATTTTTGATGAAATTGTGACCGCGCGGCTTAGGGATTTTTTCAGAAAAATCTTTTTCCACAGGTGAAGTAGTCGAGGGCTGATTTCTTGGCCTATGATCAAAAGCCTTCCGTTTCCACCGCCAAACCTTTCAGGGGAGAGTTTGCAACAGTTTGGCCCCATTTTTGAGCAAAGTGGGAAAGGGCCGATTTTTGATGAAATTGTGACCGCGAGGCTTAGGGATTTTTTCAGAAAAATCTTTTTCCACAGGTGAAGTAGTCAAGAGCTGACAGAGTTTGCAACAGTTTGGCACCATTTATAAGCAAAGTGGAAAAGGGCCGAATTTTGATGAAATTGTGACCGCGCGGCTTAGGGATTTTTTCAGAAAAATCTTTTTTCCGCAAGTGAAGTAGTCGAGGGCTGATTTCTTGGCCTATGATCAAAAGCATTCCGTTTCCGACACCAAACCTTTCAGGGGAAAGTTTGCAACAGTTTGGCACCATTTTTGAGCAAAGTGGAAAACGGCCGATTTTTGATGAATTTGTGACCGCGCGACTTAGGGATTTTTTCAGAATTTTTTTTTCCCCAGGTGATGTTGTCGAGGGCTGATTTCTCAGCCTATGATCAGAAGCCTTCCGTTTCCAATTCCAAACTTTTCAGGGGAGAGTTTGGAACAGTTTGGCACCATTTTTGAGCAAAGTGGAAACCGGCCGATTTTTGATGAATTTTTGACCGCGCAGCTTACGTATTTTTTCATTAAAATCTTTTTCCGCAGGTGAAGTAGTCAAGGGCTAATTTCTTGGCCTATGATCAAAAGCCTTCCGTTTCCGACGCCAAACCTTTCAGGGGAGAGTTTGCAACAGTTTGGCATCATTTCTGAGCAAAGTGGAAAACGGCTGATTTTTGATGAAATTGTGACCGCGCGGCTTAGGGATTTTTTCAGAAAAATCTTTTTCCGCAGGTGAAGTAGTCGAGGGCTGATTTCTCAGTTTATGATCAAAAGCCTTCCGTTTCCACCGCCAAAGCTTTCAGGGGAGAGTTTGCAACAGTTTGGAACCATTTCTGAGCAAAGTGGAAAACGGCCGATTTTTGATGAAATTGTGACCGCGCGGCTTAGGGATTTTGTCAGAAAAATCTTTTTCCGCAGGTGAAGTAGTCGAGGGCTGATTTCTCAGTTTATGATCAAAAGCCTTCTGTTTCCGACGCCAAACCTTTCAGGGGAGAGTTTGCAACATGTTGGCACCATTTTTGAGCAAAGTGGAAAACGGCCGATTTTTGATGAAATTGTGACCGCACCTTAGGGATTTTTTGAGAATTTTTTTTCCTCAGGTGAAGTAGTCGAGGGCTGATTTCTTGGCCTATGATCAAAAGCCTTCCGTTTCTACCGCCAAACCCTTCAGGGGAGAGTTTGCAACAGTTTGGCACCATTTTTGAGCAAAGTGGAAAAGGGCCGATTTTTGATGAAATTGTGACCGCGCGGATTAGTGATTTTTTCAGAAAAATCTTTTTCCGCAGGTGAAGTGGTCAAGGACTGATTTCTCAGTTTATGATCAAAAGCCTTCCGTTTCCACCGCCAAACCTTTCAGGGGTGAGTTTGCAACAGTTTGGCACCACTTTTGAGCAAAGTGGAAAAGGGCCGATTTTTGATGAAATTGTGACCGCGCGGCTTAGGGATTTTTTCAGAAAAATCTTTTTCCGCAGGTGAAGTAGTCGAGGGCTGATTTCTTGGCCTATGATCAAAAGCCTTCTGTTTCCGACGCCAAACCTTTCAGGGGAGAGTTTGCAACAGTTTGGCATCATTTCTGAGCAAAGTGGAAAACGGCCGATTTTTGATGAATTTGTGACCGCGCGGCTTAGGGATTTTTTCAGAAAAATCTTTTTCCGCAGGTGAAGTAGTCGAGGGCTGATTTCTCAGTTTATGATCAAAAGCCTTCCGTTTCCACCGCCAAAGCTTTCAGGGGAGAGTTTCCAACAGTTTGGAACCATTTCTGAGCAAAGTGGAAAACGGCCGATTTTTGATGAAATTGTGACCGCGCGGCTTAGGGATTTTTTCAGAAAAATCTTTTCCGCAGGTGAAGTAGTCGAGGGCTAATTTCTTGGCCTATGATCAAAAGCCTTCCGTTTCCGTCGCCAAACCTTTCAGGGGAGAGTTTGCAACAGTTTGGCATCATTTCTGAGCAAAGTGGAAAACGGCCGATTTTTGATGAAATTGTGACCGCGCGGCTTAGGGATTTTTTCAGAATTTTTTTTTCCGCAGGTGAAGTAGTCGAGGGCTGATTTCTCAGTTTATGATCAAAAGCCTTCCGTTTCCACCGCCAAAGCTTTCAGGGGAGAGTTTCCAACAGTTTGGAACCATTTCTGAGCAAAGTGGAAAACGGCCGATTTTTGATGAAATTGTGACCGCGCGGCTTAGGGATTTTTTCAGAAAAATCTTTTCCGCAGGTGAAGTAGTCGAGGGCTAATTTCTTGGCCTATGATCAAAAGCCTTCCGTTTCCGTCGCCAAACCTTTCAGGGGAGAGTTTGCAACAGTTTGGCACCGTTTTTGAGCAAAGTGGAAAAGGGCCAATTTTTGATGAAATTGTGACCGCGCGGCTTAGGGATTTTTTTCAGAAATTTTTTTTCCTCAGGTGAAGTAGTCGAGGGCTGATTTCTTGGCTTATGATCAAAAGCCTTCCGTTTCCACCGCCAAACCTTTCAGGGGAGAGTTTGCAACAGTTTGGCCCCATTTTTGAGCAAAGTGGGAAAGGGCCGATTTTTGATGAAATTGTGACCGCGAGGCTTAGGAATTTTTTCAGAAAAATCTTTTTCCACAGGTGAAGTAGTCAAGAGCTGATTTCTTGGCCTATGATCAAAAGCCTATCGTTTCCACCGCCAAACCTTTCAGGGCAGAGTTTGCAACAGTTTGGCACCATTTCTAAGCAAAGTGGAAAAGGGCCGATTTTTGATGAAATTGTCACCTGCGGCTTAGGGAGTTTTTCAGAAAAATCTTTTTTCCGCAAGTGAAGTAGTCGAGGGCTGATTTCTTGGCCTATGATCAAAAGCATTCCGTTTCCGACACCAAACCTTTCAGTGGAAAGTTTGCAACAGTTTGGCACCATTTTTGAGCAAAGTGGAAAACGGCCGATTTTTGATGAATTTGTGACCGCGCGACTTAGGGATTTTTTCAGAATTTTTTTTTCCGCAGGTGATGTTGTCGAGGGCTGATTTCTCAGCCTATGATCAGAAGCCTTCCGTTTCCAATTCCAAACTTTTCAGGGGAGAGTTTGGAACAGTTTGGCACCATTTTTGAGCAAAGTGGAAACCGGCCGATTTTTGATGAATTTTTGACCGCGCAGCTTAGGTATTTTTTCATTAAAATCTTTTTCCGCAGGTGAAGTAGTCGAGGGCTAATTTCTTGGCCTATGATCAAAAGCCTTCCGTTTCCGACGCCAAACCTTTCAGGGGAGAGTTTGCAACAGTTTGGCATCATTTCTGAGCAAAGTGGAAAACGGCCGTTTTTTGATGAAATTGTGACCGCGCGGCTTAGGGATTTTTTCAGAAAAATCTTTTTCCGCAGGTGAAGTAGTCGAGGGCTGATTTCTCAGTTTATGATCAAAAGCCTTCCGTTTCCACCGCCAAACCTTTCAGGGGTGAGTTTGCAACAGTTTGGCACCACTTTTGAGCAAAGTGGAAAAGGGCCGATTTTTGATGAAATTGTGACCGCGCGGCTTAGGGATTTTTTCAGAAAAATCTTTTTCCGCAGGTGAAGTAGTCGAGGGCTGATTTCTTGGCCTATGATCAAAAGCCTTCCTTTTCCACTGCCGAACCTTTCAGGGGAGAGTTTGCAACAGTTTGGCACCATTTCTGAGCAAAGTGGAAAACGGCCGATTTTTGATGAAATTGTGACCGCGCGGCTTAGGGATTTTGTCAGAAAAAGCTTTTTCCGCAGGTGAAGTAGTCGAGGGCTGATTTCTCAGTTTATGATCAAAAGCCTTCTGTTTCCGACGCCAAACCTTTCAGGGGAGAGTTTGCAACATTTTGGCACCATTTTTGAGCAAAGTGGAAAACGGCCGATTTTTGATTAAATTGTGACCGCACCTTAGGGATTTTTTGAGAATTTTTTTTCCTCAGGTGAAGTAGTCGAGGGCTGATTTCTTGGCCTATGATCAAAAGCCTTCCGTTTCTACCGCCAAACCTTTCAGAGGAGAGTTTGCAACAGTTTGGCACCATTTTTGAGCGAAGTGGAAAAGGGCAGATTTTTGATGAAATTGTGACCGCGCGGCTTAGTGATTTTTTCAGAAAAATCTTTTTCCGCAGGTGAAGTGGTCAAGGACTGATTTCTTGGCTTATGATCAAAAGCCTTGCGTTTCCACCGCCAAACCTTTCAGGGGTGAGTTTGCAACAGTTTGGCACCACTTTTGAGCAAAGTGGAAAAGGGCCGATTTTTGATGAAATTGTGACCGCGCGGCTTAGGGATTTTTTCAGAAAAATCTTTTTCCGCAGGTGAAGTAGTCGAGGGCTGATTTCTTGGCCTATGATCAAAAGCCTTCCGTTTCCGACGCCAAACCTTTCAGTGGAGAGTTTGCAACAGTTTGGCATCATTTCTGAGCAAAGTGGAAAACGGCCGATTTTTGATGAAATTGTGACCGCGCGGCTTAGGGATTTTTTCAGAAGAATCTTTTTCCGCAGGTGAAGTAGACGAGTGCTGATTTCGGAGTTTATGACCAAAAGCCTTCAGTTTCCACCACCAAACATTTCAGGAGTGAGTTTGCAACAGTTTGGCACCATTTTTGAGCAAAGTGGAAAAGGGCCGATTTTTGATGAAATTGTGACCGCGCGGCTTAGGGATTTTTTCAGAAAAATCTTTTTCCGCAGGTGAAGTAGTCGAGGGCTGATTTCTCAGTTTATGATCAAAAGCCTTCCGTTTCCACCGCCAAAGCTTTCAGGGGAGAGTTTGCAACAGTTTGGAACCATTTCTGAGCAAAGTGGAAAACGGCCGATTTTTGATGAAATTGTGACCGCGCGGCTTAGGGATTTTTTCAGAAAAATCTTTTTCCGCAGGTGAAGTAGTCGAGGGCTAATTTCTTGGCCTATGATCAAAAGCCTTCCGTTTCCGACGCCAAACCTTTCAGGGGAGAGTTTGCAACAGTTTGGCATCATTTCTGAGCAAAGTGGAAAACGGCCGATTTTTGATGAAATTGTGACCGCGCGGCTTAGGGATTTTTTCAGAAAAATCTTTTTCCACAGGTGAAGTAGTCGAGGGCTGATTTCTCAGTTTATGATCAAAAGCCTTCCGTTTCCACCGCCAAAGCTTTCAGGGGAGAGTTTGCAACAGTTTGGAACCATTTCTGAGCAAAGTGGAAAACGGCCGATTTTTGATGAAATTGTGACCGCGCGGCTTAGGGATTTTGTCAGAAAAATCTTTTTCCGCAGGTGAAGTAGTCGAGGGCTGATTTCTTGGCCTATGATCAAAAGCCTTCCTTTTCCACTGCCCAACCTTTCAGGGGAGAGTTTGCAACGGTTTGGCACCATTTTTGAGCAAAGTGGAAAAGGGCTGATTTTTATGAAATTGTGACCCCGCGGATCAAAACCCTTCCGTTTCTACCGCCAAACCTGTCACGGCAAAATTTGTAACAGTTTGGTACCATTTTTGACTGAATTACCTTATTTTTTGCTCCATAATGCGCACCTGACCTTCAGATGCATCTAGTTTTTATAGGAGGAAAACAAGAATAGAAATATATTCTGAGTGAAACAGTAGATGTATGATTTTTGTGTTTCATGCTGTGGCGAAAGATATGTGATTTGACGGTGAGTTTGGGGTAGCTCAATGCCAGAATCCTGAGAATCCATGTGGTTTCATGCAATATACTCTGAACAGAAAGCAAAATTAATTGTAAATAATGTGGTTACAGAAGAATTTAAGATTGAAAAAGGGACACGTCAGGGGTGCCCTATCTCCCCACTACTTTTTATATCGGTCCTGGAGGTTTTGCTTAATATGATTAGGAGGGACCAGTTGGTTAAAGGGATTCAGGTCGGAGCTAAACAATACAAACTGAGAGCATTTGCAGATGACTTAGTACTTACATTGCAAGAGCCAGAAGCTAGTACGAAAAGAGTTTTGGAAATAATCCAAGAGTTTGGTCAATTGGCAGGATTTAAATTGAATAAGCTAAAGACAAAGGTATTGGAGAAAAATTTAACACAGGTTGAAAAAGAAAGGTTTCAGAATGAGACAGGGTTGAATGTGGTTAAAAAAGTGAAATATTTGGGTATAAACATGACAGCTAAGAATGTGAATTTATTTAAAGATAATTATGAAAAAACTTGGACTGAAGTGAAAAAAGATTTGGAGATTTGGTCAAACTTAAAGCTTTCCTTGTTAGGTCGAATTGCAGTTATAAAAATGAATGTATTGCCAAGAATGTTGTTTTTGTTCCAAGCATTGCAAATAATGGATAAAATGGACTGTTTCAAGAAGTGGCAAAAGGATATATCTAAATTTGTCTGGCAGGGCAAGAAGCCCAGAATTAAATTTAAGATATTAACGGATTCAAAGGAAAGAGGGGGGTTTGCCCTGCCAGACTTTAAACTATACTATGAAGCGGCAGCTTTCTGCTGGCTGAAAGAATGGCTGCTTCTTGAAAACACAGACATTTTGGATTTGGAAGGTTTTAATAACATTTTTGGGTGGCATGCATATTTGTGGTATGACAAGGTTAAAGCACACAAAAGTTTCAAAAACCATATTGTCAGAAAAGCACTATTAAATGTTTGGATCAGATATAAAGATTTGCTGGAAAATAAAACTCCAAGGTGGTTGTCGCCAATGGAAGCTAAGGCAGTTAAAAAGTTAAACATGGAGTCGAAGTGGCCAAGATACTGGGAAATTTTGGAAAAGGAAGGGGACAAATTGAGATTGCAGAGTTTTGAGAAATTAAAAGGGAAGGTGAGAGATTGGTTGCACTATCATCAAATAAATGAAGTGTTTAAATTGGACAGTAAAATTGGCTTCCAGGTGGAAAAATCAAAGTTGGAGACAGAATTGTTAGAACCCAGTACTAAGAATTTGTCAAAAATGTACAATTTGCTGCTGAAATGGAATACACAAGATGAAACGGTTAAATCAGCTATGATTAAATGGGCTCAGGACATTGGTCATAATATTTTGTTTGCTGATTGGGAAAAGTTGTGGACCACCGGGATGAGATTTACGGCATGTAATGCTCTAAGAGAAAACATTATGAAAATGATATATAGGTGGTACATAACCCCAGTCAAGCTTGCAAAGATTTACCATTTGCCTGATAATAAATGTTGGAAATGTAAAGAAAAGGAGGGTACATTCTTTCACCTTTGGTGGACGTGCCCGAAGATTAAGGCATTCTGGGAAATGATCTATAATGAACTTAAAAAGGTATTTAAATACACTTTCCCTAAGAAACCAGAGGCCTTTCTCTTGGGTATTGTCGGACAGGGGGTGTTAAAGATGGATATAACTTTCTTTTTGTACGCTACAACAGCAGCTAGAATACTTATTGCGAAGTACTGGAAGACACAAGAACTACCCACACTGGAAGAATGGCAGATGAAGGTGATAGACTACATGGGCTTGGCAGAAATGACGAGCAGAATCCGAAACCAGGGAAGAGAAGCAGCGCAAGAAGAATGGAAAAAGTTCAAGGACTATTTAAAGAAATATTACAAAATTAACGAAAGTTAGAATGATGTTGGACTGGAAAGTAAATGGTTACTATTAGTAATGGTTAAGACAAGGAAAATAAGGAAGATTAGTTTAAATTTAATTTAAAATAAGGGAAGATTTGCTGAGTAATCGATAAGAATTTGGAATACAGAAAAGGGAGGCATGAGGAAGTCGGGGAAGAAAGGTATAAGAAATTAAGATATGAAATGGTACATGTTTTATGTTTTGTTTTTGTTCTTTGTTTGTTTATGTATGTGTTATATGTTTGTGTTGTTATAAAAATCTTGAATAAAAAATTATTATATAAAAAAAGAGAATCCATGTGGTTTCGTGCTTTGTAACCACTTTTTTGCGCCATTGCGGCTCCTCGAAACAGTGAATGTTTTTGTGTGTGTGCAGGCTGTAGCCCTGGACATGCTGTGTGATCTGATGGTAAATTTGGTGTGACCCAAATGCAAAAATCCTGAGGATCCATGGGCTTTTACCTCTCCCCTCCCTGGCAGCCTCCTTTATCTCTAGCGTCCTTTATCTCCCTCCCTGATCGCTTGCCAATCAGCTGCTTCCTTTAAACACTCTTTCCCTCTTGTTTGCCTTGGTTTCTATTCCTTAGCTGGAGCAGTTTTTGCTCCTCCTTTTCTTCTAATTTCTCTCCTCATTACTTTAGTGTTCCTGTTTCCTTTTCTTGCAAGTTTGCTGTCTTTACCTCCCCCCTCTCCCAGACAGCCTCCTTTATTGCTAGTGACCCATATCTCCCTCCCCGATCACTTGCCAATTAGAGGCTTTATTTCAACACCAACTTCCCTCTTTTCCCCCCTTTTTAAAAAAAGTATGATCTGCTTTTTGCCCCTGGGCAATTCAGCTCCAGGGACCACCATTTGCTCCATAAGATGCAAAGACATTTACCCTTACTTTTTTTTTGGGGGGGGGGGGAGTGCATCTTATGGAGCGAAAAATACGGTATATTCCAATAGTTTTCTGGAAGTGGCTTTTACATGGTGGAAAAGCTCAAATATAATGCAGAAATTAACTGTTAGGGAATCATCAGGGAAACTGAATAAAGTGCAATGTGAATGCAGCCTTGTAAGTAATTCAACTTAAAATTAGTGAGACTTACTTCCACGTAAGCATGAGTCAGAGCAAGCTAAAAGGCTGAATTTTATGTTCATACTTACCCAGAAGTGTCTCTCAAGGTAATCAGTGATGGTTGCCTAGTTTAATATTTGGCTGAAATGGGACTTAGAGGTAATTAACTTGTGTTGGATAAGACACAGTCTCTTTTCAAACACAACAGCTTTCTTCTGAAAAAAAGAAAGAAAAAGAAAAAATGTCTTATTTCCATCTCCCTGTATATTCAGAAGCAATGTCCAAAGTCTATTTTTCTGGAAAAGAGTAAAGTAATTCAATTCAGTTTGTTCACCGAAGGCCAAAGAGGGCCACATCGTTCAGTATTTAGTGTTAGATTAATGGAGAGAAAGACAGGTAGTGAAATCTTGCAGAAATAGCATTTCCTCGCAGCTGGAAGTTTCCACTTCCCAGTTCCGCGTACTCTGAACAGTAGGTAATATATTTCTTGAGGACAGCAACATTGGAGGGCAGGATGACCAAAAAGGTATTAAATCACCTATCATCCCACATCTGTACGAGAATGCCTCTTTTAGCCGAAACACCATCAGCAAATTGTAATGCACAGCAGGAAGTTAAAGGATTTTCTTGGAAGAAAAACAACATATTCCAATGTGCTATGATGTTCTCCACAGCATGATAGCACATCGGCAGCTGTCCAACCATTGCAAGAGATAGCAACAAGAAAATAATTCCGAAGACAGATTAGTTTGAACCAATTATTAGAACAGAGCTCTCAAATTGTCAAGCTGGGCTTTTCAGAATTTCTCAGGGGTAGATTCCTGGATTTCTAAGGGTGGATTGCCCACCCCCCCAAAAAAAACTGGATAAAATATGTTACTAGTATCTTGTGAACGCGCTGCAGGCTGGGCTACAAAGTTTTATCATTATAAAGTCAAATAGGTTGGCTGATTCCCCACCTACCTCTTTTCCTCTGTATTAACTTGTGGCAAGTTACTATTCATTGTATGAATGGATTGTATCAATTAATACCTAGTTCTTCTCTTGGTTTCTGCTAGCTCTTGGGTAGATTTGTCCTCTTCAACATTATACCAGCATGGTTACTGGAACACAGGTGCAGTGTGTGTATTTTTTGGCTAAAATATGGGTAGCATATTATTATCCCCTTGTTTGAACTGAATAGGTGTTTTTTTTAAGGACAACGGTATCTTGGTTTAAGAACAGCTTAGTTTATGAACAATTTGGATTAAGAATGCTGCAAACCCAGAAGTAGGTGTTTTGGTTTGTGAACTTTACCTTGGAAGCAGAACATGTTCCGCTTCCGGTTGAGTGTGTTCCATTTGTAAATTGGGTCCCCCGCTGCTATGGGAAAGCACACCTTGGTTTAAGAATGCTTTGGTTTAATAACGGACTTCCGGAATGGATTAAGTTGGTAAACCAAGGTACCAATGTACTAAATTGATAACTTATTTATAGGCTCACTGTAACAGTTTTTAATGCTAGATTTATTTATTTTTTAAAATAATTTTTATTTGATTTTACAAATGTAGAATTATGACAAAACAAAATATACAGCAATATTTAGAGATTTTTCTGAATCTCCAGACTTTCCACCTTCCCCTCCATGGGTCCTATTGTCAACCTTTCCAACTGCATATTATTTCATAGTCCATATTTTATATCTTTCCATATTGTCCATTATATTTGCTACATTACAAGTGTAATTGCAATCCTGCTAATGTTCTCATCAGCTTCCAGTGATTTCCTAAATAAATTATAATTTCCCCCCATTCTTTATTGAAGTTTTTGTCTTCTTGATTCTTGAGCTTTCCGGTCAGTTTTGCCATTTCGGCATAGCCCATCAGCTTGGTTTGCCATTCCTCTCTGGTAGGGACCGTATCTTATTTCCATCTCTGGGCTAGTAGCATCCGCTCGGCTGTTGTCGCACACATAAAAAGTATTTTCTACTCCTTTGGGATAGTGGTACCTACAATTCCTAATAAAAATGCTTCTGGGTTTTGTTTTGTTTTAAAATAAAGGTTATTTTAAACATTTTTTTCCATTTCATTATATATCATTTTCCAAAATGCTTTTATTACCTTACATGACCACCACATATGGTCAAAGGTAATTCTTCTTTTTTACATTTCCAGCAGGTATTTGTACTTGTCTTACACATTTTTGCTAACTTACTAGGAGTCAAATACCACTGGCTGGTACATCATTTTCATATAGTTTTCTTTCAGTGCACAACATGCCAAAATAATGCAAGATTTTTAAAATTGTTTTGTTGCCAACTGATAACAATGAACCTGGGAAGCTGCCTTATACCAATTGGTCCACCTAGCTTAGTATCATTTACCCTGGCTAGCAATGGCTCTCCAGAGTTTCAGTCAAGGATGCTTTCCTCAGCCCTTCCTGGAGATGGATTAAACCAGGGACCTACTGCAGGCAAACTATCTGCTCTAACAGAGCTCAAGCTCTTCCTCCTAGAGTTGCTTGTTTTTGTATGAAGTTTTAAGCTGGTTTGGACTTCTTTGGGGATGGAAAAGTGGGGCACATATACAAATGATGATAATATGCTATTTCAGTCCATTATTCCTGAGGCTGTCTTTAAAAATGGTTCAGAAACTGTCATTGGAACTGTAACTGTCATTTTGATCATATTATATCAGTACTTTACTGGCTGCGTTGGTACCCAGTCCATTTCAAGGCTCAGTTTAAAGTGGTGTTTCGAACCTAGAGAACCTTCAATGGCCTTGTAGTTACCTGCCTCCTCCAGCACGTACCTGCCAAAGCCCTAAAGTCATTTTGAGGAGGCCCTGCTCTGGGTGCCACCACCAAGTTGTGGTGTAATGGCTAGACCACTGGGCTTGAGAGACACAAGTTCAAATCCCTAAAAAAAGGGGTAAAGGACCCCTGACAGATAAGTCCAGTCACGAACGACTCTGGGGTTGTGACTCTCATCTCACTTTGCTGGCTGAGGGAGCTAAAGTTTGTCCGCAGAGAGTTTTTCTGGGTCATGTGGCCAGCATGACTAAGCCACTTCTTGCGAAACCAGAGCAGCACACAAAAATGTCATTTACCTTCCCACCAGAGTGGTACCTATTTATCTACTTGCATTTTTTGGCATGCTTTCGAACTGCTATGTTGGCAGGAGCAGGTACCGAGCAATGGGAGCTCACCCTGTCATGGGGATTCGAACCGCCGACCTTCTGATTGGCAAGCCCAAGAGGCTCAGTGGTTTAGACCACAGCGCTAATCCCTACTTAGCCACAAAGCTCACTGAGTGACATTAGGCAAGTCCCTAAGTCTCAGCCTAAACTAATCCCACGAGGTTGGTGAGTACAAAATTCATGGCGGGGATGGGGGGGGGAGGGACGCATCAAGGTCTTTAGAAGAGAGGTATAAGTGTAATTAAAAACCATTAGAAATGAAATGAGGCTAGTGGCTACCAAGGTGAAAACCTTTGCCACGCTTCTCTGTGGTCTTTTTACCACCAGGTGAAAAAACTTTTTTTTTTATTTACCCAACTTTTTTTTTAAAAAAATGCATTTTAAGCTAATTTCATTGTGCCTTATTGTGGCTTTAATCAAAGCTGCCAACTGTTTATGTTCTCTCTATTATAAGGAAATTTCCCAGCTCCCTCTCTCTTTGTGATTGCTTATTGTAGATTTTAATTATTCTGTATTGTATGTTTAAGGTTATCTTGTTTGTGAACCACCCGGGGAATCATTGCTGGTGATGGAATACTGTGAAGGGTTTGATCTCAGGAATTTGCTTCTGTGAATAGGATTGAGGGGGTAGTCATTACTTCATCCTCCTTCCTACGCCAGAAAAAGAAACCTCTCCATATTTTAAATTGCAAACCAATTTGTGCAGGTTCTTACATTTTGCTTCCCCCACCAGCAACTTTCAAAAGCAGCATGCTCAACAACTTAACTTGTGGCAGCTAACCATGCAGTTCAGCCTGTTGGCCAGTTTAAAGCTCCCTATTTTTAAAAGCATAATATTTCCATCCTCCAAATAAATCTCACCGAAATGTTTTCAGGTTTTCAGGAAGAGAGAATGTGGCCATTTGACTTTGCCCAATGGGTGGCACATCCCAAAATTATTGCAGGAGGCTCCATTTCCAAAGATTGAATCAGATCGCAGGGAAGGGGCTATTTCCCCTGCTCTCGGCATCAAAGCAGGAGTCAATCCTGAGAGCCGAGTGTTAACAGAGTGATACCAGCTATCAAAGGCAATCTCTGCAGACAAAGATAAATCCAATCTGGGAAGGGTTCTCTGAGCCACTGCCAAAGAAGATGGCAACAAATGTATCCTTAATTGAGTTTTCAGCAACTTGTGCAGCTGAGGTTCCTTACTGTAGTGAGAAGAGTTTGCCTCCCTCCTGTTTCCTGACTCCAGGCAACAGCAGACGATAAGTACAGGCCATTTTAATAATTTCCCTAAGAGGAGGAAACTGCTAACTGTCTGACGTTATGCTCACAAGCAAGCTGTCTCATCAGCTCATGGTGAAGCCTGTAATCTGATTTTCCTAGCAAAGATGGCATAGTGATGAGTAATCCTTATGGTTTTGACATGGGTCCATGCTCATGTGGGTATTTATCTATATTACCTTGAAATGGCCACGCTAGTGACTTCCTCCATTTCAGTACCTACATTAAAAAGAGAAGCTGAGGGATAGCTCAGTCGGTAGAGCATGAGACACTGAATCTCAGGGTTGTGGGTTTGAGTCCCACGTTGGGTGAAAGATTCCTGCATTGCAAGGAGTTGGACTAGTTGACCCTCATGGTCCCTTCCAATCTACAAGTCTATGATTCTGTGATTCTGAGTTAAGGGGTGGTATCCAATGCTAGCCTTACTAAGAGTAGACCCATAGAGGTTAATGAGCGTGAGCAGTGCTTTCCCCCCTAAAAAAATAAATAAAAATGTTTAGGGGTCCTCTCATTTTCCCACTCATATTGAAATACTGCCCCTCAATGAGGCCAAACTTAGATTCACAAAATGTTTAGGGGTATGTGTACCCCTCCGTACCCCCAGAAAAAAAGCACAGTGTGAGAGTAATTTAGGTTCATTAGGACTCACCCATTTTTGAATTATGGTGCTGGAGGAGACTCTTGAGAGTCCCATGGACTGCAAGAAGATCAAACCTACCCATTCTGAAGGAAATCAGCCCTGAGTGCTCACTGGAAGGACAGATCATGAAGCTGAGGCTCCAATACTTTGGCCACCTCATGAGAAGAGAAGACTCCCTGGAAAAGACCCTGATGTTGGGAAAGATGGAGGGCACAAGGAGAAGGGGACAACAGAGGATGAGATGGTTGGATAGTGTTATTGAAGCTACCAGCATGAGTTTGACTAAACTGCGGGAGGCAGTGGAAGACAGGAGTGCCTGGCGTGCTCTGGTCCATGGGGTCACAAAGAGTCGGACATGACTAAACCACTAAACAACAACAGGACTCACCCACAGCACAGATCTGAGTGGTTTTCTACTTATCCCATGCTTTTTACGCATGGGTCCACATGGTCTTGTCTTTGCCCATCTGCTTTCACCCAGAAAACCCACTCTTTACCATCAAATCAGAACAAACAGCAATCTGTGGAAAACCCAATTGTCATTTGTTCCGATTCAGCGCTAAACTGCAGGTTTCCAAGGGGGAAAGCAGGAGGGCAAGCAGGGGTGTGGATAGGCTACTAAATGCATCTAATCTGAATAAAACCAGAATTGGCTGAAATGCAGAAACTGTTTTCTTAGGGCAAGTATTGAGATTTAAAAAGGCATAGCGTTCATGCTGTCCAGATTTGAAACTGGTTGTTTCTCTTGTAAAATCTCACAGAAAGACAGCACCAATTCACATTTCATTGCACCGTCACCATCATCATTACAGAACTATCAGCAGACATGCCTCTGCTGCAAAAGGTTCCATAGACAAAAATAGATAGGTCCTTGTCCCCAAGGAGTTTGCTGTCCACAAACAGGCTGTGTGTGGGGGGGGGAATCAACAACATGGAGAAGCAAGACTGAAGAGGATGAATGAGGGGAAATGGAACCGCATGTACTTAAAATGTGTTTGCCAAAACAGTAAATCAAAAATAACCCTGCCCCACTGTTGTGACATTGGCTATATGTATTGCACCATTTGTATGAAGCATTTCCATTGAGGTCTTAACAATACGTGTGAATGGGCCATGGCATGCAGCCATGCTTTTAGGGTGCACATGAAAGACTTACATGAAAGAGTATTTTAATAATGACCAACATAACAATTCTGAGACTACAGAAGTTGCCATTTGCACCGTCCTTTAGAAAAGAGGCAATGTGCATGCAGCCTGCAAAGTGAATGTTATGTTATGAAATAACACTGCAGAAAAGTAAGTACCCTAAAAGCTTTTGAATGTTGTGAATCATGGACTGTGAATGGCACGCCTTTTGAAAAATAAAATTTCTTTCTTTCCTTTTAAAAGGTGGATGCTGCTTCAGTTTGGCATAGTATTTCCTTCATAAATTGTGATTAGGAGCAGGAGCTCGGGGGAACTCAGTTCCTGCACCTCTCAGGTGGGTATCTGCCATTCTAAGAGAATGAGAGAGGTGTTCATGGTGAATTCCAACACCTCTTTTTCTAGGAAAAGAGCACGGATTAGGAGCCCATTAATGCAATTAAACAAGGATCCATTTTGATGTGGGATAGCATCACATTGCTCTATTAGAGAAGCAAAGCTTAGTTTTCTCTGTACTTAAAAAAAGAAAAAAGTGTTGAGAAGGATTGGCATATGTATCTATACCTGACAAGGACTTAGTGTTTGTAATAAGGCCAGGTAGGAATTCAAGCACTCACCCCGCTGCCCTGTGTTGCACAAAGATGCAATGATGGAAACAGCTGTACACTCCAACCCAAAGCCCTATGTGTGCTGTAATGCACACACAAGCCATAATCCCAAGAGCTACTTGAGGCATGCTTGAAGGCTTCCGCATGCCAAACCTTGGAACAGCAGATCCCCTGTGCCATATGTCAAACAGCTTTTTAAAAATCACATTTCAACAGTGATTTGATGTGCAATGTGAGAGGCTGCTGCTCAGGAAATACATGTCCAAAATCCCTCTTGCTGTGCACGCAACTATCTGTATTGCTCTTTTGAGTCTTCAATAATGCTACTGTGCCTGCAGATTGTGACAGTGTCACAAATGCCCAGTCCAAGTATTGAGGAAGTTGAGACAATGGGAAGGGAGCAATTAGGACCCAATAGAGGCAAGATGGGAGAAGATGGAACAGAAAGCCTGCTCAGGCAAGAATTACTATTGATGGAGACCTATCACACCAGAAGCCAAGGTTAACAATAAGGTAGAAGTAATTTTCATAGAGGTATTATAAACAGGGAAGACCAGAAGTAGGGACTGGTGAATCACAGCACTTGTGCAACTGTTCAATTGTGATTCTGTTCCATCCCATTTATACAGTGGTATGTACATTTTTTAAAAACCACCCATGTGCAATTCTAAATGTATGCACCCAAAACAAAAGCCATTACACCTGTTTACAAGGTGATCCAATACCCAAGGCCTGCTTTTTATTTGATAAATAATGACTGCTTGGAATAGATACAGAGTATGTCACAAAATATGCCCTGGGAGCAATGAGATGTGTTGATGTCCTATCCCTCCTAGGGGTATTGTTTTGGGGAAAAGATGGGTGCCTCCAAGGAAATTTGTGGCCCCATTTTCACTACCTCTGACACCACCCACCCACTTTCTAGCCACTGTGTTTATTGCCTGTTTATCCCCCCCCCCCGAAACACAAATGTGGAATTTGTTTGAGTCAGAATCCCAAAGGAGGACTACATTCCAATCTGAACATTAGTCAAAGAGGAGGAACTCTGATGCTGTGGCATGCCTAACCACAACACCTGGGTAAACCTATGCTCAGAATAAAGAGGTGAGCCAACTGCTGTTGCATTAAGAGGGCCACAGTGTCAGGCTTCAGGGAATCCTATACCTTGCACAGTGGCAGCCAAGAAGCAGATAAACAAGAAGAGTTCTTACCAAGTAGTTTATTTAATATACACAGAGGGAGACGAAGGAATGTGGTCTCTCTTAGATAATGGCATTGTTCCAAGTAAAGTCCCACCCCCTCAGTCTCTCCTATTCTACATCATCCTTGTGCCAGCTGATCTGTTATTTCTGCTTTCTGAGCTTTCTGTTCTACTACTCTCAAGGCACACCTGGTTCTGGAAGGGGTGGCGGTGGAATGCTCTCAAGAGACACTATGTTAGTTGTCTCCCTCCTAGTGATTCTTGTTCCTGTATTTGCCCCAATATTTTGCAGCTTCTCCCCTCTGCAGCCTCTGAACTATGCCCTTCTGCAAACCACTGTTCTGAATCTATACTGTCCTCCTCTTCTCCGGAAGGTGCAGGAAGAGGAGGGGCAGTCCCCACAATTCCTCCTCAGTCCAGTCCCTGATACACAACTTTAGTAATATTTAGAATAATAAATACTAAATTGGGGTGGTTAAACGCTGGCTCAAGGCGATCCATGTGCCCCCGAACACATTTTTCTGGCCAAACGAGATCCCACATATTTTGACAGTTGGTGGGGAATCAAATAGATAAAAAGGTTTTTTTGTGTGTGTGTGTGTGCGCGCGCGTTTTTAAAAAAAGATTAGCCACCCCTGCATCTTTGTGTGAGAACCTTGGTTAAGGCAGGCATTGCTTTGCAGCCCTGTACCCCCACCTAGATAACAAAGAAGCCTTTTTATGCCTGCGCTCACTCATGGTGAGTTGTCTGCTCGTGGGTGGCTTGCTAGGTCACTACTTATGTAGGTTTGCTCTAAATAAAAATGGAGATGTGACCATCCACTGTTCCACTATATTAAGCTACTTCCATTGTTGAAAGCTCTTTGGAGTTTTTGTTTATTTCTTTACCTTGATTTACTTTTCCCTATATTACTTTCCAGGGAACGTAATGTGTATTACATTTTCTCATGAAGACTCATCAGATCTAGGATGGTGGCATACAGGAGCACTATATCAGACAGCTTTGTTTATATAAAGTTCAGAGCAGCAGAACTGAATCTTGCATAAATCCCTGCAGCCTTTCTTGCTGTGCAAGTTTATGTTAGGGTTAACAATGGAGCCATTTGTTGATCCTGCAGAATGTTCCAGAATGCCTTCAATCACTGCAGACCTGCCCACCCTAGACTATCTTACATAGGAGAACCTGGAAAAGGACAAAGTTCATGGTCAATGATTAGTTTTATGGCAAAGGTAAAAAAAGAAGAGAAAAGGAAAAAGAGGTAGAGGTAAAGTCCAGTCAAAGGCAACTATGGGGTTCCGGTGCTCATCTCATTTTCAGTCCAAGGGAACCGTCATTTGTCCACATACAGCTTTCTGGGTCAAGTAGCTAGCATGACTAAACCATTTCTGGTGCAATGGAACACCGTGACGGAAACCAGAGTGCATGGAAACACTGTTTACCTTCCTGCCACCTATTTTTTTACTTGCATGGGCGTGCTTCCAAACGGCTAGGTAGGCAGGAGCTGGATCAAGAGCTCACCCCATTGTGCGGATTCAAACCGCCAACCTTCTGATTGGCAAGCCCAAGAGGTTCAGTGGTTTAGACTACAGCACCACCCACTATTTATAGCAGGGCTATTCAGAGGAGGTGATATGGGGCAGTGGCACTAGGGTCTCCAGTTGTCGATTAGTTGCCAGATAAACAACGACATGCTTTATCTGTTTGCTTGTATGAAACCATGGACACTTTGTTCTTTGTGCAGGGGCACAGCAACGAACCACGTTCATTCACTTTTCCTCACTGTCTCCCACTTTACCTTGATTGCTTTAGAATTGCAGAGTTAAGAAGCTGGTTTCTAATAGCAACTATTGTTAAAGAGAAGCTGATTAGTTATAGATTTAGACTTAAGCAACTGTTGTCTACCCCTTAATCTGTGAGGTAATTGTATACCTGTCTATAAAGAAAATAACTAAGTGCAGACTTTGCCTTTTTATCTTCTTCCCCAAACCCTCATTCTGAGAAAGGGCCTCAGAAGTACAGAGCTGAGGCTTCAGAAGTACCCTGGACAGCTCCCTGCAGGGTTTTGGCTGCCACCTCCACAAGCGCAAAGGTTTGGTGTTGTTTCAGCTGTAGCCATCCTCAAACTGAGCCTTCAATAGGAGAGGTAACTCTATTCCAATTGCTAACTCTATCTTTGATAAGTGGAGCCTCTTCAGTTAAATGGGCCCAGCTTGCTTTAGCAATGAATGACTCAGGAAGAGTAGAGGAGATTATGGTTCCACTAAGCCTTCTGAGAAGGGACGCGGGTGGCGCTGTGGGTAAAACCTCAGTGCCTAGGACTTGCCGATCGTATGGTCGGCGGTTCGAATCCCCGTGGTGGGGTGAGCTCCCGTCGTTCGGTCCCAGCTCCTGCCCACCTAGCAGTTCGAAAGCACTCTTAAGTGCAAGTAGATAAATAGGGACCGCTTTATAGCAGGAAGGTAAACGGCGTTTCCGTGTGCTGCGCTGGTGCTGGCTCACCAGCTGCAGCTTTGTCACGCTGGCCACGTGACCTGGAAGTGTCTTCGGACGGCGCCGGCTCACGGCCTCTAGAGCAAGATGAGCACGCAACCCTAGAGTCAGACACGACTGGTCTGTACGGGCAGGGGTACCTTTACCTTTAAGGCTTCTGAGTGGAGAATGGCACACAACATCCCCAGGCCAGAAATATAATGGCACATTGGGCTCCTCTTGCGCAAATGCTTCTGATTGGATATGTATACCTGGGGCTGGTCCTGAGGCCAATTCCCCCTTGCACTCAGAATCTTCAACTTCATCTCCTGAGGAAGAAGAGTCTGATCTAGAGGGTCATGACACACACATATTGAGATGTTCTTCAAATATAATCTCAAATCAATCATGAAACACAGAAGAGGCAAAAGATCTAATTCTCCCAAGAGGGTTTGGTGGCCTGCTTGTGAATTCCTGCTAGAGTTGCCCTAGTTTATAAAGGACCATCCTTTATTTGAAGGGCTGTCAGTTCCAAAGATAACCATCAGGAGAAAGAGCATGAGCCTTGAAGTACCTGGTCAGCAGACTAAAAAGGCACATGGGTAATATGCAAACATAAAAATTAGCATAGGAAATGTTGTGCACATGTATATCCTCTTTCGTCCTCTCTTCTATTGATGCATATCATCTTTTCGATGAGGATAGGTTGTTACCAAAATGCCTGTTCCTATGCTTTAGCAGCAGTTTTTGTAAATATGTTATAGTGAGTTATCTCCATGCTATGAATATGCATCTTATTTGCTCATCTGCTTTTCTCTGCAGATGAGTTGCAAGGGAGAAAATTAGACTAGGTGAATCTATTCTTATCCAGTCAGTTGGCAACCCTAAATCCCATGCCAACACCATAAGGTATCTAGAGTCAGTAAACATATAATCAAAGTCAATATTTTTGTTTCATTGTGTATCTCTATTCACTTACATTGAATCCCCATAATCTATGTGTTAAAACAAAACAAGTTTTAAATGTTCCCTCCATGGCTTAATGCAACAGTTACATTACTGCTGCTAATTAAATACAACTGAAAAAACTTCATTCATAAACACTGAATCTGCGGAACTTTAATCCTGCAAATGAAACCACTGAAATATTTTCCTAAGCAGCAAAGTATAAACCCTGAAAGCCATCTAGAAACTTCCATTGCTCCTTCTATTTATCTTGCACACAAAAACTGTTTTGCCTTCAGTTCATGACTACAGGGTGGGGTGATAATTGCAGCAGTTACAGTTTGACTAACTTCCTAACCTTTTGGTGAATGTTCAATTAAATTTTATTGTGTAGAAGTTAACAGCAGCTATCATGCTATAAAGTTCTCCTTGAGACATATTAAATAGCCACAGTTGACTTTTCAACTGTCTGTCATCAAAACTGCAGCTATACCAACATTTCCCAAAGTTTTGATACCTGGGGTGCAATGATGATGATGTGTGTGTGTGTGTGTGTGTGTGTGTGTATCACCTTTTCTGCAGATGGGACGCAAGGTAGCTTACTGATAAAAACAAGAACTGCTAAAAACATAGAAAAATAAATCATTAAAATGCAATTCAGCATTGAATTAAAACTATATACGTATATAAAATTTACAGTGGTACCTGAGGTTAAGTACTTAATTCCTTCCAGAGGTCCGTTCTTAACCTGAAGCTGTTCTTAACCTGAAGCACCACTTTAGCTAATGGGGCCTCCTGCTGCTGCTGCGCTGCCACTGCATGATTTCTGTTCTCATCCTGAAAGCAAAGTTCTTAACCCGAGGTAATATTTCTGGGTTAATGGAGTCTGTAGCGTCTGAAGCGTATGTAACCCGAGGTACCACTGTATTTAGAATGTACCAATAACTGCAATAAAATCAGCATAGCACCATCCCTTTAATTGAAAGCAGTCAATCCCGAAAGCTTATTGGAACAAGAAAATTGTGACCTGCCAGTGAAAGGACTGCAAGCTGGGAGCAAGTCCAGCTTTTCTGGGGAGGAAGTTCCAAAGTCTGGGAGCCGCCACTGAGAAGGCCTGTCCTGTCCCCACCATGTATGCCCGTGAGGGTGGCAGGTTTGAGGGAAGGCCCTCCCCTGAAGATCTCAAACCCCAGGCAGCTTCATATGAGGGGATATTATCTTTCAGATAACTTGGACCTGGGCTGTGTAGGGCTTTATCGGTGATGACAAGCATTTTGCAAGGAAGTGGTATGTTCCCTATAGCCAGCTGCTTAAGCAGACCTAATTCTGGATTCTATGTATATTTATACATTAATGTGTAAGTGTATAAATGTATATGTATATTTATACATTATATCCTTTGCTTAATGAGACCAGCACTTTGACTGTGCATGGAAACAGACAGGTAAGCAGGGCAGCCAGTGTAGCAAGGGAGGTGCTGTAACCTTCCAGTAGTCCCAACAGTTAACTTCATCCCCAGAAACACACTCCTTCATTGTCTCCTGAGGCAGATGGGTGCCCACCAAAGTAGACCCATTGAAATCAATTGGATTTAAGTTAGGGGCAGGGGTTGCCATGGTTGGGCATTTTCCAAGGCTGCATCCCAGGGCTTGGATCACTGACTCCCTGACTTGTCTACAGTACAGAAATAAAATCCACATGCATTGCTCCATCCAATTTTGCCTGTCCCCACCCACCCATGTCATGTGGCACTGAGAAAGTTGTCCAGAAGGCAATGTGGCCTTTGAACTGAAAGAACATTCCCTACCCCAATATCTTCTCTTCTTCTCTGGCGATCACTCGTAGCTGAGTAAGATTGTAAAGGAAGGCAGACTATGTTTAGGGCCTTTTCTAGCCCCTCCCCCTTTTTGGGAGCAGACTGGATCTTAAGTAGGGTTGCTCAGTCATGGATACAGCTGCTCAGCTGCCTCATTCCTTGAGTCAGAGCGATTGAATCTGTATCCACCACCCATGTGCCGGTTCATGACTAGGGGCTTCCAGATTCCACAGCCCTGCCCCCTTTACCATTTGCCGATAACCATGGGACTTTTGGGGGGTTTGGGTTTTGGATGGGTTTTTGGAAGACATCTGTGCGTGAATTTGTTTTATGTGTGTAGATCAGTGCATGCTGACCAATGCACAGTTTTCGCAGTAAAACTCTATTCCGATGGCATGAGTATCACAACAACCGGTAGATTCTGATCTGCTGCAGCCTTCATCTGCCTTAACAGCCATTGTAACATACTGCTTGTTATCATCCGCCTGTTCTGCCGTTGAGGACTTCTTGGATCATTCTTTGTCTAGCTCCTCCCCTTTGAACTTACTGCCTTGGGTGACCCTGCTGGGAGTATGAAACTCCTGACGGCTTCGTTCACAAGGGTCATAGGAACATGCAAGCCCACTCACACTGTAATCTCCATGTTGTGAAAGTTAGCATCAACATTTCTACCCAGAACTCAATGTAACTGAATGGCGAAAAGCCTTGAGGGACACTTGCATAATCTAAAGTCAAAACCTGTTTCATCCCAAAGAACCTGGGTTCAATACCATGCTTGTCAAGGATAACAGCATATAATAGAACTGGATGCATAGCTACTGTTGGCTTGTTCCAAAAGTTAAGTGCAGAGTTCAAGCTGCTCACCTTTAATTCCCTCCTACTAAAAACTTACTGAACCCTAAACAACCTTCGCTGTGGCTGTTTGCCATTTTTCATTAAGCAAAGGATATACAGGTACACATCAGTCAAACACAATACAGTATTTATGTCAAGCTGGCGTGTCACTCTAGTTTAGGTCTGCACGGCAGCTGAAGTGACAAGTTATGTCTATCCACTGGAATGCAGTCATGTAATTTCTCAGGAACACATGTCACCACAGTATAAATTAGCTGTGCTTTTCCTAGCTGAAAATAAGTCAAAATCATTTCGCATTTTCTGTAGGACTGGAGCTGTCTGCCAGTGGTGCAGAGCGCATGGGGAACAGGTACACAAAGTTGGCTGATTTATGAGACACCACTTGTCAGTCTTGTTTTCCGTATAACAAGCAGCAAGATGAAATGATAGAAAGAAGCATGATGGGAAAAGTTTAGTCTTACAAAAAGTTGTGTCAACACTGGAAGCAGATTCCATATTAGTACTGAACAGACACACACACACACACACACACACACACATTCAGGCTAATATCTGAGATTTAAATAAAGAAGTGAATAGATTTTCCCCAGCGAGTGTCAGAACAAAAATGGAATTATAACTCTATAAAGGTGTACTGCATAAATACAATCATTATGAAATGGTCTATCATTGATACCAGTAGTTCAGCAGTAGTCAGTGTAGCACCCTCCAGGTATTGTTAAGCTACAACTCCCAGTGCTTTACAATGTCCATTCTTCACTTGGCATTACCTACAGTAGGGATGTGTGTGGCGCTCTGGTCTAAACCACTGAGCCTGTTGGGCTTGCTGATCGAAAGGCTGGCACGATTTGAATCCCCTGACGGAGTAAGTTCCCATTGCTCTCGCAGCTCCTGCCAACCTAGCAGTTCGAAAGCACACCAGTGCGAGTAGATAAATAGGTACCACTGTGGTGGGAAGGTAAACGGTGTTTTGGTGTGCTCTGGCTTCCATCACAGTGCTCCAATGTGCCATTCAACCCCACAAGAGTGACTCAAGAGAGCTATATATGCTATATAAATTATTATTTAGCTATGATGCTATAGTTGTGATGATATCAAGGGCTGGGCAGAGAAGGAGAAGTGGTGGAGACCGCCTCCCCATCCTGACCCTTTCAGGGAGGAGGAAAAGGAAGATAGTATAGATTTACAACAGGGATTTGAGGGAGGTAGCAGCTTAGAGGTAGTTGAGGGGAAAAGTTGGGAAATCATGGGAGAGCCAGAGCAACACCTGGCTGACATGTTGACACTAGAAAGCATCCCAGACCCACCATCTCCCAGAATCTGGCAAGCCTTAAAAGTAGGAGAGCAAACAGCTTAAGACAGAGGGCACTTAGTGGCATCCATAGAGGAGATAATGAGGTTGGTGAATGAGGAAGTGGGTGGTGGAGATTTACTCAGGACAACACCATTAACCAAGAGGCTGGGTTCTATAGCTTCTCTCTGTAAAGTTTGAAATAAAAAAGGACTGTATGAAACTTTTCCTTGTCTTTATACTATTCTGGGCAACCAGCCAGGATCTGCTGACAGCACCCTGACAGCAGGGAGCAGAGAGCAATAGCAATAGCCATTCAAATTACATACCTTCCAACCTTTCTTGAGAAAGGAAATGTGGTTGTATGAATCCATCCCAAAGTCAGACATAAAGTTGATTATTTGATGGGTACAGTGTTGTGAATGTATATCTATTGGCCTAAACTTGATGGGTTACAAACTGGCAAACCTATCTAAAACTTTTCCCCAATAGTAAAAGTTAATATATCCCCCAAATAAAACTATTCATCACCTGTTATGGAGATCCATCTTGACAGGGCTGAGATGCAGTCTGACTGTTAACTGCTTTTGGCTTTACCAAGACTTAAAGCATAGCCTCTTTGTGACATCACATGTGACATCAGAATGGCATATTTGCATTCAACCTAGACTATCTCCATGCCAACAGCAATGGCCAGTAAACATCTGCAACCAAGTAACCATCAGCCTGACTACCCAGTGGTTTCTATCTAGATTATTGGATGTTTAAATTTTGCTCTCATAATCAAAGCCTGGAGAAGAGCTGTGTACATTCTGAAAACCTGCTTCCACTGTTAAAGAAAACTAATTGTCAGAGACTGGGCAGAGGGGACTTAGTGCCACCCGTAGAGTAGGTGATGATGAAGATGATGAGGAAGTGGGAGAGATGGGGGGTGGAGTGGAGATTCACTTGGGACAACGCCATCCAAGAGGCTGGGTTCTATAGCCTCTCTCTGTAAAGTTTGAAATGAAAAAAGAACTGTAAGAAACTTGAAACTTTTCCTTTGCTTTATACTTTCCTGTGCAACCAGCTGGGAGCCGCTGACAGCACCCTGACAGATGCTATATAAATTATTATTATCACCATCATTATTATTAACAATTCAAAGACAGCTCTGGAAGTCTCTGTCCTGCATCCTCTTCCCTTTGCTTTCTAATCTGTGCCCAGGTTTCTTTCCTTAAACAACAGTGGTTGCTAAAAAGTTGCACACATGCAACTTAGTCTCCATGAGATTTGAGTGTCTGGATTATAGCCAATAGAAATAAATGTCCTTTTTATGATAGTGGCCATTAATATTCATGGAAGGAAAGTGGTAGATCTTGGCAAAATATTTTTGAGCATTTACGCATTACAGTGGTACCTCGGGTTACATACGCTTCAGGTTACATACGCTTCAGGTTACAGACTCCACTAACTCAGAAACAGTACCTCGGGTTAAGAACTTTGCTTCAGGATGAGAACAAAAATTGTGCTCTGGCGGCGTGGCAGCAGCAAGAGGCCCCATTAGCTAAAGTGGTGCTTCAGGTTAAGAACAGTTTCAGGTTAAGAACGGACCTCTGGAATGAATTAAGTATTTAACCCGAGGTACCACTGTATAAGGTTATCATGAGGTGACAAGCAGCTATAGTCTCTCTGCATGTGAGGAACAGCTTGGTGCAAATGAATCTCAACAATTAGCCAGCGATCTGTCCTGAAAATCAGTGTTTATGTCATTACAGGCTGGATATGACACCTTCATGGAAAAGTGCTGTGACACCTTGGAGACTAAACTGCCTTATATGTTATCTGAGCTATTATAGGCAATGGCCTACTTCATCAGGTGATAAGCACTCTGGGGAGTGGTAGACACAACATGTAGCATAAAATTAGGGCAGTCTCTCAAGCTGTTTTGCTCCCTAATGTAAAAATGATCTCACTTTCCCCTAGCATATCGTTTTAACGGTTGCAGTTCTGTGCCCTCCCTTGAGGTTGAACTGATTGGCAACTTTTTTCCCCTAGCCCATACTAGTGTCTAGAGAAAAAAGGCAATGGGATGCAAGCAGGAAAATTGTATGATGGGCACACAACATAGGGCCTTGTTCCTCAAAGGAGTTGAGAAAGGAGGCACTCTTTTTTGCCTACTTGAGGGCTTCTTTATTTAGGACAACACCTATTTTATTTGTTGTTGTTGTTTAGTTGTTTAGTCGTGTCCGACTCTTTGTGACCCCATGGACCAGAGCACGCCAGGCACTTCTGTCTTCCACTGCCTCCTGCAGTTTGGTCAAACTCATGCTGGTAGCTTCGAGAACACTATCCAACCATCTCGTCCTCTGTCGTCCCCTTCTCCTTGTGCCCTCCATCTTTCCCAACATCAGGGTCTTTTTCAGGGAGTCTTCTCTTCTCATGAGGTGGCCAAAGTATTGGAGCCTCAGCTTCACAATCTGTCCTTCCAGTGAGCACTCAGGGCTGATTTCCTTCGGAATGGATAGGTTTGATCTTCTTGCAGTCCATGGGACTCTCAAGAGTCTCCTCCAGCACCATAATTCAAAAGCATCAATTCTTCGGCGATCAGCCTTCTTTATGGTCCAGCTCTCACTTCCATACATCACTACTGGGGAAACCATAGCTTTTACTATACGGACCTTTGTTGGCAAGGTGATGTCTCTACTTTTTAAGATGCTGTCTAGGTTTGTCATTGCTTTTCTCCCAAGAAGCAGGGGTCTTTTAATTTCGTGGCTGCTGTCACTATCTGCAGTGATCATGGAGTCCAAGAAAGTAAAATCTCTCACTGCCTCCATTTCTTCCCCTTCTATTTGCCAGGAGGTGATGGGCCCAGTGGCCATGATCTTCGTTTTTTTTGATGTTGAGCTTCAGACCATATTTTGCGCTCTCCTCTTTCACCCTCAATAAAAGATTCTTTAATTCCTCACTTTCTGGCATCAAGGTTGTGTCATCTGCATATCTGAGGTTGTTGATATTTCTTCCGGCAATCTTAATTCCGGCTAGGGATTCATCCAGCCCAGCCTTTTGCATGATGAATTCTGCGTATAAGTTAAATAAGCAGGGAGAAATTTATTTTATTTACCATCCCCCTAAAGCTGTTTGTACTTCCTCATTGGCCCTGGGTAAACATTATTATTGTTATTATTATTAGACATCCTACCCTTCCTCTGTACATGCAGCACTCAGAAGCTTGCAACAATTTTAAAACAATAGGATCTAAGAAAAAATATTATTTTGAGAAAGAGAGATGCAGTACATGCAATGCAAGGAATTCAGCCACTAAAGAAGATCAGTCTGGCAAATCAATTCCTGCCAGAATTTATCTTTGGCTAGGCATCAGAAAGCAAAAAGACAGGGAGTCAAGCAGACCTCCAGAGGTAGGAAGTGCCATAGTTTAGATCTGCTCACATCAAAAGGTTGTTCCAGTGTTCCAGCTAGTTGTGCCTTGGGCACCCTTGGAACATGAAGAGGAGTCCTGCCACCTTTCATACAAGGTATATTTAAGGAGTGGGCAGACTGGCATTGGGGTGGGGGAAAGACCATTAGTTATCCTAAGCCCAAGTTATTTTCGATTTAAAGGAGCTGAACACCACTTTGAATTGAATTTGGAAATGAATTAATGGCCTGCGCACCTTCCGTAGAATTCCCCATCGTCACCTTCTAGCAACAGTCTTCCCATAATGATCAGAGCACTACAAAAAGTGCTTTCAAAGACAATGTTTCCCAGAAAGATACCGTAGACAATGGCACTGAATATTGCTGATATAGTCAGCTGAACCAGCAGGAACTTTCTCCTCATGTCTGGTTCCAAGCATAAGCCTTCCACCAGGGTGACCAAAACCCCAAACCAGACTTGAAGCCAAATTGAAATGTCTAAATAAGTTTTAACTGAGAACCCGTGAAGCTTAGTTGCTACCATACACTCATACCCACATAAACCCAGGATTAATGTTGTAATGCTCTCCACCCTAAGGTCTCTGTGTGGGCAACTAAAAACAAGAAGAGTGGACTTCATGAATCTGGAATGTTGTCCAATGATCAAAATAGGTTTTATAGCAGCCATCTGCAGCCTGAATGGTGCTGTACCCTGCTCTGAAGGGGCATCACCATATTCCTAGTCCACTGAGGTAAACATCCTCTAGCCACTCAGGATGGGCAGGGTCAATCATGTAAGTGGTCAGCCCCATGCTTCTAAGGATCTTGCCCACATCCTTGGGTTGCACAAATGGAAATGCATCTGTTGCAGCAAGACAAGCAGGTAGCAAAGGCACTTCACTGGGATCTGCTGTGAGCATGGTGTCCACATTTTACTTGATACAAGTGATTTTAGCTGCACAGTGTCCAGCAAAAGTCACAGCAGGCTACAGAGCACTCATCCCCCATGCAAAGATGTGGCAGATCTTTAGGAGTTCAGAACAGCTCTGATGGAGAATTCTGGATGGTGTGCAACAATAGCAGACAAGTATGACTTCTTTGAAGCCAGCACCCCTATAAAATATGTCCCAATATGGACGTGTGTTCTGCCTGACTTGTCTGATTTTTCCTCCGCCATCTCTGCATTTGTTGTCCCTGCTGTTTCACCATCTCTGCAAAACCAAGGAATCAGTTTGCCTCCATGTAGGAAGAAATGCTTGGGAATGAACCTCTCAACTCCCCTGGTTGCTCCAGAATTTGACCAGAGCTTCAACAGAACCACCAGCTGAGGAGACTAATCTTTCCCCAGGGCAGTCAAGAAAACATTTTGATCCATCATGTTTTTAGAATCCTCCCCTCCCCACTAGGTACCTTCTAACTCCACAGACATTAGAATATTAGACGTGAAGAGCTGCTTAGGATGGTCCAGAAAGCCAGGAGAGACACAGCATGAGTGCCTTGGATTTCATCCCCCTAGAGTCCTGTGTCTCATTCAAAGGGATATATGTTCTTCATATTTGAACAAAATACAATACCTGCTTGTTGAAATGTGTGTTTTTACCATTCAGCTGGAAACATATATGCAGGTGAGGAAGCCCAGCTTTCTCTTACTCTCTCCTTGTGTGTAAAGTAGCAACAAAGGAGAAGGGAATACAAAATATATTCTTCTCATTGTTTATCGCCAGTCATGGAAATGTAGCTGATACTTGAGAGCCAGCATGGGCCAGGAGAACTGACGTACAAGGTGGCTGAAGGGCATTCCAAATGCTGGCTTTGATAACAGCTGATAAATTTGATCATGAATGAAACAGATTTAGACAAAGCCTTGGAAGGAATATATTTCCTGGAATCCAAAGTAAAGTAATGAAATGAGGTTTTGAAATATGAACAGCGAGCATTTGGTGGGAGATAAGTAAAGTCAACTGCATCCCTGTTGCTAGCAATATGTCTTCAGTGCAAGATGCCAAACTTGCAAACTTTGAGAGCTTAAACCAAAGCAATATCACACTCTCGCAGCCCTACCAGAAGCCTCAATGGAGGAATTGTGATTGCAAACCCTAAATTCATTCATTGCTACCATCTCAAAATAATAAATATTATGCATTTCTTTTCATTTATGAGCAGTAGTGCCATTCTCCCATTGTGGGGATTTCATTTAAGGAGTAATTTAGGGGTAACTCTCTAAAGGTGGAGTTTGGATTTGGATTTGATATCCCACTTTATCACTACCCGAAGGAGTGGCTAACATTCTCCTTTCCCTTCCTCCCTCACAACAAACATTCTGTGAGGTGAGTGGGGCTGAGAGACTTCAAAGAAGTGTGACTAGCCCAAGGTCACCCAGCAGCTGCATGTGGAGGAGCAGAGACGCGAACCCGGTTCCCCAGATACGAGTCTACTGCTCTTAACCACTACACCACACTGGCTCTCCTGCACAAAGCTTCATCAATTGTTTTGCAGAGTTCGGTTAATGGAGAGAGTAGGCTGAATTGTCACTTAGGCAAATGTAACCATCAGGCACCAGAAATCATAGTGAATTGTGTATTGCTGTATATTTACTTTTATTAAATTAACTTTGTTGGGCTTTTCTTTTAATGTGCAATGCCAAGTATCCAAGATGGCAGACAAGACCCACTGAAACATTGGGGGGGGGGGAAACATGCATTATATAAATATTTGTCCACTCTTTAAGCATCACTTCCTATAAATAGTAATTAGCAGTAATGATCACAGGAGCAGAAACAAAAGGGGAACCAGAGGGCTGTCTTGGCTTGGCATATAAAAGCTAATGTGGAAGGAGTGGTGCCAAGTTCCCTGGGGAGAGCATGCCACAGCTGTGGGGCCACAAAAAAGAAGTCCCTGTCCCACCATGTGGCCCACTGTTCTCCAGAAAGCCCCTGTGCTTCTATTTATCTGTATCATTCAAGCATTCTTCTGGGAAAAGCAGGACTCATAGGACAAGGTACATATTAGACGCCGTAAGCATACAAATGGTAGTGATCCCCGTGTGTCCTTGAAAATTGCTAACATTTTCTGGTAGAATGGTACACTGAGAGACATTTTAAGTCTCTTGGGAATGAAGACTAGCTATCCAGCACCACTAAATGAACAGTGGCAAGCAACAGATGGCTATCTCAGAAGTGGCATAGCATAGAGCCAAAAATGAATTCTGAAGCCTACGCATTATGGCAAGTGATGCCATCAGTCTGGAAATAATGGGCTCATAATGTAATTTTTTCCTGGTTGTAATACCAGGATGTATTCTGCAGAAAGTTTCCTTGCCCCAACAATTTTCCTACGTTCATAATGCGAAACAAGATGATGATGGGTGTATGTGCCAATATTGCACCTGTATGATACACATTAATCAGGCTAGGAGCTCATGCCAACAGCTGGAGTCGATGCACGATTAGAAGTTGATTATTTTAACCCCTCACCTCCGATGAAACTGTCGCTGATAGCTGAACTTTCAGCTAGAACTTTTCAAAATAAAAATGCAATTTACACAACAATACCTTGGTTCCCTAGCAATCAGCTGGCCTGGGAATTTCCAAGTTCAAAAAAAGTCACTTACAACCGAGGGGCATACATCATGTAAATGTGACCTTTAACGAAACTCATGAGTCCAAGTGTGTGGGGTGGGGAGCAACTGGCTTCTTGAAAAAAACAAACTAATCAAATTGAAAGTGGAAAAAGTGATGTTGGTGTTGCCATAGAAACCATAGTGTGTGGATACATGTAAACCAGAACAGTACAGCTGGTGGAAAGAGCAGAAAAGTGAGTCATTTTGGCTCCCTCATTTTTTTAGTTTGTTTTAAAAATCCCTACCTTCGTGACTTTTGTTCATATGGGGGCAGCACTTTTGCTGATGTTTCAACCATCGACACCAGAATTCTTGCAACTTTCTCCATGTTTGGGATCTTCCACCTTTTTGAGTCTATAGACACATTTGCAAACTAGAGAAACTGCAATGGACACCACAACCTAGTCCATGGGTTAATAATAATAATAATACACTGGTAGCTCCTGGGTTCAGGTGTCATCACTCATGATGTAAATGGATGAAAAGAGAAGACTGTGTTAAGCAATGTGCAGTCTTCCTCTGCCAATCCACTACAGTTCCCAAGCAGCATTGTAGTAAGGTGTTTGTGCCCCAGGAAGGAAGGCAATTTAGAGCTTTGCAATATGTGCATTTATAAGCCATTCTTTGAGGATGCTCAGAATTGCCAGCCTGATTCTAAACTGAGGCAAAGGGATCTTTTGTGATGAGCAATGCAGGGGGGTGGTTGAACAGAACCCCAAACCCAGGTAGCTGATAGTCCCATCCTGTGTGTGTGATGGTTCCTGAGATCAAGGAGCATCCATGTTTGGATAAAACTGGATGCCATTTTGAATTGAGATGGTGGCCTGAACCTTTCAAACCTGCACCGATTTGAAGGTTTCTTAGAGTTCTTGAGAATGCCAGGAATGAGTCTGCTACAGGCATATATTGGAGATATTGCGTGTTCGGTTCCAAATCCCCATGACGGAGTAAGCTCCCGTTGCTCTGTCCCAGCTCCTGCCAACCTAGCAGTTTGAAAGCACACCAGTGCAACTAGATAAATAGGTACCACTGTGACGGGAAGGTAAACAGCATTCATGTGTGCTCTGGCTTCCACTACTGTGTCCTGTTGCACCAGAAGTGGTTTAGCCATGCTGGCCACATGACCCCGAAAGCTGTCTGTGGACAAACGCCAGCTCCCTCAGCCTGAAAGCGAGATGAGCAGCGCAACCCCATAGTCACCTTTGACTGGATTTAACTGCCCAGGGGTCCTTTACCTTTTACCTACATTGGAGAGATATTGTGTGTTCATTTCCGGATCACTGCAGTAAAGCAAACATTGCAATAAAGCAAGTCACACATTTCTGTTTGTTTGTTTTTTCAGTGCATATAAAAGTTATGTTTACACTATACTGTAGTCTATTAAACCATAGAATCATAGAATCATAGAGTTGGAAGAGACCACAAGGGCCATCGAGTCCAACCCCCTGCCAAGCAGGAAACACCATCAGAGCACTCCTGACATATGGTTGTCAAGCCTCTGCTTAAAGACCTCCAAAGAAGGAGACTCCACCACACTCCTTGGCAGCAAATTCCACAGACGAACAGCTCTTACTGTCAGGAAGTTCTTCCTAATGTTTATATGGAATCTTCTTTCTTGTAGTTTGGATCCATTGCTCCGTGTCCGCTTCTCTGGAGCAGCAGAAAACAACCTTTCTCCCTCCTCTATGTGACATCCTTTTATATATTTGAACATGGCTATCATATCACCCCTTAACCTCCTCTTCTCCAGGCTAAACATGCCCAGCTCCCTTAGCCGTTCCTCATAAGGCATCGTTTCCAGGCCTTTGACCATTTTGGTTGCCCTCCTCTGGACACGTTCCAGTTTGACAGTGTCCTTCTTGAACTATGGTGCCCAGAACTGGACACAGTACTCCAGGTGAGGTCTGACCAGAGCAGAATACAGTGGCACTATTACTTCCCTTGATCTAGATGCTATACTCCTATTGATGCAGCCCAGAATTGCATTGGCTTTTTTAGCTGCCGCGTCACACTGTTGGCTCATGTCAAGTTTGTGGTCAACCAAGACTCCTAGATCCTTTTCACATGTACTGCTCTCAAGCCAGGTGTCACCCATCTTGTATTTGTGCCTCTCATTTTTTTTGCCCAAGTGCAATACTTTACATTTCTCCCTGTTAAAATTAATCCAGCACCCCCTGGCTGCAGGGATGGGAGAGTTAAAACCTTGATCCAGCCCTAACCAGGTCCATTCCCATGGCTAGTAGATGGGCTGCAAAAGCAGGGGACTTCTTTCCCTGGAAGCAGCTGGACCCACATTCTTGTAAGGAGCAATATATGTGAAGCACAATAAAACAAAGCACAACAAAATGAGGTATGCCTGGTTTTATAGCTCAGTGCTAAAAGAAAATGCTTTCCATTTTTTGAAAATCTAGAAGATTATCCTAAAAATGGACATCTTTGCTTGACAGCAAATAAATTGACCTGGGTCATGAGTTCCATTTATTAAAAAGTTGCCCGTTCTGTGCCTTCCTCAAAGATAATAAGAAACACAAAGGGAATTAAATCTGCAATTTGGAGAGGAATCTCACAACAGTGGCCTAGAAAACGAGACTCTCTGGAATGAATTTGCTTCTCATATGTCATGTGGAAGAATTGCCTGAGATAGTTCTGCTTCCTGAGACAAATCTGTTACTGCAAAGCAAATACAGTCCCGGGTCTGATTAATGATTGGGCCAGGCTGTAGCAGTCATACCCTCTGTAGTGTGTCTTTGCTTTTAAAGTTATGTTTTAATCCATTCCTTAACTTTAACATTGGCATGATAAATGGAGCTGGCAGAAGGGGAAAAAAGTATTATTCAGCAATGTCTAGATTTTTGGTTTTCGCCTCCTGTCAGCATTCACTGCACTTTGGTTCAAGGCGTTGCATTTGTCATTGTATAATATAGATGCAATCAATTACTGAAGAAACCAACAACAGCAACCACCACCACAAATGGATGGGCTAAAAGTATCTTTGCTCTGTAGAATACAGGACTTCCAGGCATGGTAACATCTAATGTCAATGAATCTAACAAGATAGCTCTTTCAGCAGAGCAGAGGTTGAGTAATTCAGCAGACAAGCCTTCCTTTACTAAGCAGACTTGGAGGACCATTAAGCAAAGAAATCAATTATCTGTTATTTAAAGCCGATGACTTAGTAAATCACTTCTACGGAACTTCCATTAAAAGTACAAGGCCTCCTAATGATAGCAACTCCCTGGTGTAGCTGGGTCTTCAACTTTGAGTGCCTAGATGTTGTTTGGGACTACATCCCCCAAGCCATTTTAGCCAGTAGTTAGGGATGATGGAACTGTAGTCCATGAATGCTGGGAAACCTAAGGCTGAATAGCACCTGTCCACAATCCAGTGGAGGGCTCTTTGCAGGCAGGCAATAGACTTTTGCAGGCAGGGGTCTGTTATCATGCAGCTTAGTGTAAGGTTACCAGATTTTTTCCCCCCATGAGTCCGGGGACACTTTTCAACTTCAGTTGATTTTTCAGGATTTTGTCAGGGGACTGATTTGTAAATCTGGGGACTGTCCCCAGGAAACAGGGATGTCTGGTAACCTTAGCTTAGTGTCCCTATCAGATCCCTGAAAACTCAGGGGAGGAGTAGCTGTGTTTAATCTGCTGCAGCAAAAACACCAGATTGAATTGCAATGCCTTCAAGGCACTCACTTGTTATGGCATAAGCTTCCATGGACTGGAGTCCACTTTATCTAACACAACAAATACACACAATGGAACAAAGTTACTGATTCAGCAGCAGTAGCAGCAGCAGCAGCAGCAGCATGTTTTCAATAAAATGCCTTCTATAGTTTTCAATTAATCAACAGTGATGCTTTGGATCATGCTGTTTGCATGGTTCCTTCTCGCAGCAATGTCACTGGTCTCAAACAGAGGTGTGACACTGGTATGAGGGAAACCAGGGCTGGCACTTCCATTAGGTAAGCTGAAGCAATTGCCTCAGGTCGCAGGGATGGAGGTGGTGCCAGTTCTGCTTGCCTTACACAGAGATAATTTCCAACTTTTAACTAAATTTAAAAGAGAATTTCTCCCCCCCCCCATAATTGCTATAGCTCCAATTTATACAATGTAGGAATCAGACCTTTAGTAATGCAGTGCCTACCCTTTCGAATGCCCTCCTGGTAAAAACCAGGCTTCTCTTTTGTCTTTTTGGTGCCTAATGAAGATCTTCCTTTTTCAACAAGCCTTTTAAGTGGAGATCTTGATCCCAGCCTGTATCTGTATTAGTATTGGATTGGAAAATGTTTTGACATAGGCTGATGTTTTTATTGTGGCATTGCTTCAAGGTACTTTATGGGAATAAATTCATAAATGAATTTTGGTCAGCTGCCTCCCTCAAGATGAACGTCCACCTCTCCTATGCCCACTGCAGCCCACTGACCCTGTGTGCCCATCAGTGCTTGGGCTGCCACCATGGTAGTTTTGAGGTTTGCCTCCAAGGAGGCCACCGTCCTCACCATAAGAGGGTGCCACCTCCATTGGATCACCCATCCGCCTGCGTTGGTCTGCTCTGTGCCAAGCCGCATGGAGGGAGCAAGCGAGTGAGCAGAGGAAGGAGGGATGGGCAGCCAGCCAGGGGACAGACATGCACATGCCACACACTTGCTTGTGGCAACTGCTGTGCCACCTTGCTTCTCTTGGAGGCAAGATGGAAACAGAGGGTGGTGCCTGGCTGGGGGAAGGCAGCAGACTGAGGGAGAGAGGGAGGTGGGAAGGCAAGCACATGGGGAGAAATATCAAGGAGAAAATTATTGAAGGGGTCAAGGGACCCCGGACTCCTACAGTAGGCACCTATGGCTGTGTGTAAACTATGTAGCTCCTTAGTTGGAAAACAAATGTGCTCTGCACACACTCAAGGATGCTTCAATTTATTCTTTACATCAGGGTAGCCCCCAGATGCCCTTCAGCTACCATCATCCACAACCAACATAGTCAATTATCAAGGATGACAGGATTTGTAGTTCAGCAACATGTTTAGAGGGATGTTGTCGACCACTGTTATATATAATCTAATGTTGCAGCACTGGCAACAGAAATAAAATGGTAAGATTGACTGACCCTTTAGAGAAAATAAGCCCCATAGTAACTGAAAGAATTTTAGGAATACCATTTAGCTTTTTCCTCTTTCCTCAAGAAACAGCTACCGCTGCTCACCTTTGCTTTGTCCTTCAAGTTGTAAAATGTTAATTGTAGGTGGAGAACTCAGAAATCTTCATTCTGCTGTCTTGTTAGCAAGTGATACAGTAAATGTAAATAAGGTGACTGAAAGTGTTGCAAAGACAAAAAAACAACAACAACCCCACATTACTTTTTAAAAAATATGAAGGGAAAGATTTCTTCTACATGATTAACTTTTAATTATATTTTGCCTGCTACGAAAATAAGTATTGGTGACATATGCATTATTTATCTGCCTGACTTCATAGGTTAACACTGTTCTTTCCACAGTGTTTGAAAATACCAGTTATGACTTTTAAAATATAATTACTGTTCTTTCTTTCATTGGCAATAGTTGATAAAATATTTCTATTTCTCTGGCCGTACCAGTCCCGAGTCAGTGCACGGATGCAAGAGGGGACTGGGTGAGGATCAACAAGGTCAAAATGGATCCTGCAAAGGCAAGAGGTCATATTGGTAGGCAATTTCCAAGTCCAGAAATTAGGCAGGTGGCCTACTGTGGATGGGGCTGCGCTCCTGCTTGAGGAAAGCCCTCTGCTTTGAGACTTTGGACCATGCTGTCAGTCGAAATAGCCTTTACTGGAATTGATAGAGCTACCATCCAACTTAAGACATTTCCCTAAAATCATAGGGCACCTAGGTCATCAAGGGTCTCTGGATCTTCATGTCCTATTAAAGCTATGGTTCATGTACCATGTCTGCTATATCTATCTAGCTATCTAGAGATCATCTATCTATCTTCTAACTGGTGCTAGAAGTCAATCTCACTAAAGGGATTGGTGTTTACTGATATCATATTCCCATTTCAGTTCATTTCACTTTTAATTTGTATACCGCCTTTACAAGCTGAAGAAACAACAAAATCGACACAAAGATCACACACATAATAACAATCTGATCCAAAGTCACAATAACTTTAACATAAACGATAATCCTAGGCAATGGGGTGGGAATCTTGCGGGTGCAGCAATGATCAACAGTAAGCTGGAACTGGATTGGAAGAAAATAAGAAGCGAAGTCTCAAAGGAGAAGCGACCGGTAGATTTTGCAGGGAGGCGAGAGAGGGAAGCCACCCCCCCCAGCCAAGCCGCGGTTTAAAACACCTGTGGTCATGCCCCTTGCTAGCACTGATTGGCTGGGCGAGCGTGACACGGCTGGGAAATTGGCGTGAGGTGGGCGTCAATCCCCCGCCGCCTAGCCGGATCACCATGAGGGCCCAGATGCCCGGCCACAATGCCACCCACTGCAAAAGGCGAGTGGTTTTAACAAAACAATTTATATCAAATAAAGCAACATTCAGTAATCCTTTGGAATATAATAGTAAACAGTAAAATGAAATATCAGCAAATAATAATTAAGCAGTTTACAATTATCAGTTACAATACAAAAATACTAAACTATAATCAACAAAAGTAATGGCAGGTCACAATGCATAAAATACCACTAAACATACAAAACCATACAAAAGGGTCATATTGATAAACAAGGACACACTATACAGTGGTAACTCGGTTTTCGAACATAATCTGTTCCGGAAGACCATTCTACTTCCAAAACGTTTGAAAACTGAAGCATTTACTTCCAGGAGCATTTGCTTATGGAAAACTCAAAATGGAAGTCATGTTTCCTGTTCGACTTCCGAGGCACATTCAAAAACCAAAGCAGTTATTTCCAGGTTTTTGGTGTTTGGAAACTGAAACATTCGACTTCCGAGATGAAGCCTTTATCCTCAGCTTTTATCTTGCTGGAGAAATCAAAGCAGGCACTTCACCACTTCTGTAAGTCCTACTTCACATTCTATGTTGTTCTGGTTCTGGTCATTCATGATGGTGGAAAATATGGATAAAATAAGGAAGGTCTAGGTTGCTGATGCTTTTATAGGAAGCAGCAGATATGTTGAGGTGAGGATATGCTACTGACACCTATACAGAATCAGTCTTCTTGGCCAGTAGATCAAAGATCACACAGAAGACTCATGCTACTATGGGTCTCAGGTTGAATCCATGGAAAGGCAACAGAAGGCAGTTTTATTTGTTGATTTGGACTGATGTAGGACTCCTATATTAATAGAACTTCAAACTAGCTTTTCTGTGGCTGCCAGTAACAGAGAAACCCTTTGATGATCATGGCCAGGAGCACTGGAACACTTCAGGGCCCTCTCCTTTCATGACCCTTCAATTATACCCCAAAACTTTGCTTGGTAACTTTGAAATCTTCTATCAAAGGGAAATGCAATTTCTTATGAAGTTTCAATTAAAATCAGACTTGGCTAAGGTTGGAATTATCGTATCTACAATCAGAGATAAAAGGACTGGAAATCAAACACTAGTCTACCAGGAGCCTTGTACTCCATGGGGACGATATATATAAAAAATATAGACGTTCATTTTCAGGAAGGGGAAAAAAAGTGCTGAAAGAGGTGTTCTTTGTAAATTTTGAGAATGATAATGAAGTAAGGAAGAATCGCTGTCATTTAACATTAGATGGGTACTTTAAAAACATGTTAACAGATCCATTTATGTGCTCACACCAGAAATAAATCCTAAATAAGACATGACAAAGAGGAAAAATAACTAACATGGACGTATTTTATTTCACAGTCATAATTCCCTACTTCAGGAAAGGTTAACAGTAGTTTAAGCAATTAAACATATAATTAAAGACTTTAGGGACAAATATCACTAGGATATACTCAGTTTTGAATTCAGTTTCATGAACAATGCAGTACCTTTATAATGCATACAGTTGCCTGCGCTTTTGTGATTAAAAAGAGGGCAAGTGGGACCTATTCATTGTCGCAGTCCTTTCCCAGTATACTCCATTCCATTTCCTTTCCCCATTGATTTTCCATTTGTCCCATCACTACTACCAAGAGTCAAGTCATCATTCTGTCACCAGCGAGCTTGCCCAGTCCTCATTTGGCTGTGCTCGAGTTTCCTTCTTAGGGTTTTCTTCCCCCAAGCCTCTTGTATGTGGCTTGTGTCATTTTGGCTACATAAATGCCACATGTTGAATAAATGTTGCCTAATACATGACAGGGAACATGCTTTTAGCAGTTGGGTGACTATGAGCTATTGATGACTATGTGTTATTACAGAGGGATCTAATGATCATCATTTCTAAAAGCGGCTAGCCAAGTGTTCCTAGAAGCTCACAAGCAGGGCACAATGATGATTGTCCTATGTTGTTTGTCTCCAACACTTGATAGTCTGTGGTATCCTTTCTCTGACCATGGAGGTTCAGCTTACCTAAATTTGATAGCTGAGATACTTTTACTCTAGACTATTGTATTTCTTGAAGAACCAACTTGTCAGTGATGCAGAAACCATTAGGAGAGTTACAAGGGGACATTCAATAAAATATTTTAGTGTGGAGTAGAGTGTTCAGGGTTCCAGCCAGTCAGCCATGTCTTTCTCATTTCACTACATTCTGGTTGTCATTCCCCCTCTCCATCAGGCAGCCAACACTCTTAGAATTGCTCTTTCTGTTAGCCATTAAGCTGAATTCAAGGTGTTGGCACTGGAGTACAAAGCCCTTTATTGCTTGGGGCCCAAGTACTTAAAGGAGCATCTCCCTCAACATTTGATGACCTGAGCTTTATGATCAATTGGGAAAGCCCTGCTCATAGCCCCACCTATGGGCATGGCCCATGGGGCAGGGCCTTCTGTGTGGCAATCCTCCACTATGGAATTCCATCTCAGTTGGAATTCAGTTGTCCCCCACATAGACAACATTCAGGAACAAACTAAAAACTTATTTATTTGGTCGGGCTTTTGGAATGTAGTCTTATTGGAGTCTTAAGTTTTATTGTGCAGTGTGTTGTGTTTTAAGTGTGTGTGTGTGTGTGTGTGTGTGTAATATTTCATTTACTGTGTGTATGTTTTTAGGGAGGAAGGGCATGTGTCAGAGCTGCCCGAGGTCCCAGCTCACAAAGGACCAACGCCGCTTCGTTGTTAAGTACGAAAGTCTTTATTGAAGTTCAGTTTCACTCCCAGAGCTGCAGCGTGCAGCTCTACGTCTCAAACTCTAGATCGCTGATGCTCCGTCTGAATCTCCTCCCCCCAGACACCAGTTTAAGACTCTAGCCTTGCTCCACCTCTTCCTCTGTTCTTTCCGCCTCTGGTTCCGCCTGTCCGTCGGGGTCTCGCCCTTTCTAGACTCTTCTGACGCTGAATCCCCTGAGCCTTCCCCCTCCCTCCGGCGGGCTTTAGGAGCTGGTTCCCAATCCGGGTCTCCTGCTGTCCCCCGCGCCTGTACATTTGAACTTGGCGCGCGCGCCCAGCCAGCAACTTTCCTCCTGACCGTTTCACTGCTGCTGTCACTGCTTCCCCCTTCGGGGAGGCTAGCTGCAACTGACCTCCCCTCCGTTCCCCCACTCTCCGATGGAGGCGTGGTCAGCCCTGACTCATCTCCTCTCCCCGCTGGAGGAGACGCTGGTCCTGACACCTGTGACTCTTCCCCCCCACTACGCTCTGGTGGGGAAACTGGTCCTGATCCCCCGCTGCTGCTTTGGGGTTCCCCGCTGGCTCCTTGTTTCTGGTGCGTCCCCCCCTGGGACCCCCCTTGCCCTGACCATCGGCGCCCCCTTCTGGGAATCTTCTGATTCGCTGGAGAAGCTCATGGAATCTCTCGGGTCACTGTCATACTCCCCTACGCTGCCCTCGGATTCTTCCCCTTCGCTCTCCATTTCCTCTCTCCCCTGTGCTCCTGCTCCCGAGCCCCTGACAGCATGCTAAAAGAATGAACTAATATATAATAATGTAATGTAATGTGCTTGTTCCACACCCCAGCTGCACCCTCAGAAACAGTATGAAAGCCACAATTATATCTAGCCCAATGGCACATTGATGTTTGGTGCTAGATAGAAATCACCACTTAAGGGCCATTCCCAAAATCCCTTTGGTGCCCACTGGAAAATTCTCAGTTTGCCCCAGATGCAGACTTCTTGACACAACATTAACACAGAGATACAGTTCTCTAATATATTCTTCCTGTTAATTTCTAAGTGTCATGTTTATAGCCTTCTGTCTAGTTTTCTAGATATTTTGTTTGGCTGGGGATATGAATTGCTAATTTTAATAGATACAAAACTAATGGAACCGAGAGAGTGATTCAATCACGTAGGCATTCGGCATTTTTATGAAGGTGCCAAGTACAATAAATTTCAGGTCTGCTGTCTTTGATCTGTTTCAGAAGGAGGAAAAACATTGGTTGTCATTATTTCAGTTTTATCTGTCCAGCTCTCAAGGAAATCAAGCTATCTAATGAAAGCCTGCAACTTCATCTAGCAGCATAATATGCTTCTGCCCTGTTTGATTAACATGACAAAGTTTAAATCGTAATTTGCATGTTTGCTCTTGTATCTCATTTATTCAGAGCCGTTTCGTTTTCCTTCTGATTTCTGATAGGGAATTGTGACATTGGGTTTTTGTACCATTTTCTGTTGCCAGGTTTCTGAAGAAACTCAAAAAGGGGTTCCTCTGCTTGGGTTGAGCAGCTTAAAAGTTTTTGACACTGTGGCAAATGTTGTTACACCATCCCTTGCCCTTGGAAGCCTTATAAGAAAGTGTTGCAGGAGAGCAACATAATCAGAGGGGCATTTCTAGGACTAAGGTGAAACCGTGAAGCTCCCTAGTTATTTTTAATGTTGGGTGTTACACATTGTTTCAGCAATCTTGTTATATTTATAGTATTAAAATCTGGGTGGTTTTTTTTGGTATGTCATTGGATGTTTGTTCTATCTATCTATCATCTATCAATCTGTCTATCATCTATCATCTATCATCTCCTTTATTGGTATAGAAAATGTGCATCGTATACATGGAATAGAACACAACACAGTTAACGAAACATAGTAGAAGATACTTAAGGATAAAACTGTATGGACATCGTGAGGTACAAAAATGGCTCTTAGGACCTATGGTGACATAATTTCAGAAATCTTGCTGCATTATCCACAATTTCATTACTGCAATTGTTCAGCAACTAAGACACCCTGGAAGAGTCAGTGTGGTAAATGCCCTCTTTCATTAAGGGGGCCAAATACTTATCACATATTTTTGCATTAAATGGGCAATAACATAAAATGTGTGCGATGGATTTGACTTGTTTTGTGCCACAAGGGCAGCATCTTTCAGAGTATGGGATTTTTGAAATAGCTTTTTGTTTTGCTGTGTTATTAGGAAACCGATCTTATGTTATTGTTTTGCTGTGCTATTACGGAATTGTAGTGTTGCTTGAAACTTATCCCTGTTTATTAGTTGTATATCACTTTGAGCATGGTTTTGTGTGTAAAAACAGCACACAAATAAAATGAATGAATGGTGTTCAGCAACACCTGGAAGTTCAAAGGTCCCCCATTTCTCCTCTGTTACCTCAGTGGCGTGGGAGCCTTGTCCCCCTGGCTCAGTCTGTGGCATTCCAGTAATGTCTGGATGGGATAATCAGATGACTGTACACATGGGCAGAGGCAGGGATTTTCTCCTTAGTTAAGTTTTGGCAGGGAAAGTTTTTCTCCATTCTGGGACCTCTCAGATGGTGCCAATTGCCATGTAAGAGAAGAAGGGAGGCGAGTTCCAACACCTCTTCTTCTAGAAAAATACGGTATCACTGCATACAAGTAATGCAGGACAGAATGAAAAACAATTACTTCTTTCATTCCTGTGTATGGATGGTGCCATTTTACTTCCATGTGCATTGACACTCATACATTGACATGGGGAATGGAGGGAATTCTTCCCCAATATACCCTGCTTTCCCTTTTCTTTATCCCAGTGCTTCTGTTCCATGGATGTGCCCTGATACAAGGGGTGTTGCGTGTTAAGATCCCAATACGTCCCCCAATAAATAAAGACACAATTGACACAGAATTTAGTTTAAGGTTATTGGCATAATTTTGGCCACAACTTTATTGATTACAGATTGTGAGTGGTTTGCTTAGGCATTGGTTCCCGACTAGCTGCACCTGACCTTGGCAGGGCAGCACTGATGACTGGACTCCGGCAGATGTCAGTAAGGGAAAACATCCTGGGGGAGCATTGGACCAGGTTCAGACTCAAGCTCACCCCAAATGCTCCCAGGGGCTCTGGCGTGGCCCTAACCCCTGGAAGGGGATCTGACAAAAGCATGGCAAACCCCTGAATTCCTTTAATGGAATACCCTTTCGCGCATTGGAGGGGCAGGTGTGACAACCTCCCCTCCCCTCCATCTTGAACCAATGCCTAACAGCCAAACCTTACAAAGTTGTGATGATTTGCTACGCGGCAGGCGAAACCCAAGTGGCACCAGCCAATCAGCCAAATGGGAAAATTCCTACCGGGCCCCTGTCCCAGAAACAGACGGCCCATGACGGCATAGCAAGGTCATAATGAACCCTAAATATAGGGAGGGTGGGCAGGTGATCCGATGCATGAGGCGAAAAGAGGAAGCTCAAAGCAACGTGCAGTGGTATATAGGTCCCTTGGTTAATACATCTCATTAATCTCATTGGCCCAGCCACCAAGGGACCACCAATTGGGTTGTTGTGGCTATCCAATCGCTCCCACTCACAACAGCAGTGAGGTCAGTCTTGACAATCTCACCACAATGCGTGCTCTCTGGGAAGAGGACACGATCTGGTGAACCAATGATGACAGCTGCTGCTACAGAGCTAGGAGATATTTGCCTAATAGACTGCAGTTTTAGCACACTAGAGCATAGAATTAGGCTGTCAGAAATAGATTGTCCTGTGATATCTTGCTTAGTAAGTAGGGGAAATGTTTAGCTTGTCTCTCCTTTTTTTTTCTTGTCTTAGGCAACGGAGAGAGAATGAGAGTGAGAGAGAGAGTGGAATGGGTGTCTCCCCACTACCACCAATTTCACAATACATACTCCTCAAAGTGTAGCTGCATCATTGCGAATTAGCAGTGCCTTTGGGTGTGATGCTCCAGTGGGCATAGAGAGATAAAGGACACAGCAGTATTTAATCACATTTGCCAAGTGCTTGAGAATGCTTGGATGCAAAAGAGGGCCAGTAATGTTGATAATGTCAGTCTCAATGTCTAATAATACCCTGTTTCATAACTGCATTTGATGTGTGAGCACACCCACCCATCTCAGTGTAGAATGGGGCTTTGGTAAAATGTTTGTTTTCCAGATAGAGCTGCATTGCATGCCCCCCCCCCCGACACGCTGGGCGAAAACAACTTGGTTCTAAAGAAGGGCACTGACCTACCCTGGAACATTAAAGAGGACTTTGATAAGCTTGCTGCCCTGTACCTGGACTTAACCTTAATCTGATCCTAGCTATTGGTTAGGAATTGCTGGCATGACTCCCCTCACCCAGTTGCCACAAAAAAGCTAGAAAGCAAGCTAATTGCGTAGTTGCACAGAAGGTGCAACACTTGAAAGGTCGTGTGATATGTCACCCTGCCATCACTTTCGACTAGGAGGTTCTTGTTCCGATGGAGTATGCCTTTCCGATGTTGGATATGATATCTGGCCAAAAGGCATTGGAGAGAGCCTCAGCAATTGGTTGTAGGTGTGAGGGTATTGGCGGAGAGCTGTTTGGGCTCGAGTGGAAGTTAGGCATTGGGTAAGCCTTTTTTTTTAAGGGAGGGGAGGTTGTAGTGCCTTCCTGCCCCTCCTCATTAATGGTATCCTGTTAAAGGGATTGGTGTGTGTGTGTGGATCCTGCCCAGACGTGGGCTATGGCCATGCCACAGCCCCAATGTGAACCCCTCAGGGTGCCCCTATTTGAAGTAAGTCATAGGGCTCCGCCTACTGGTGTTTTACCTTTAGTTGAACTCCCTGCAGAAGGGAGGGAGTCAAGATATAGCCTGGCTTCACCCAGTGCCTAAGCCAAACCACTTACAGTTGTAACCAATAAAGCTGTGGCCTTCTTTATCCCATAAACCTAAATATTCATGTCCGTGTGTTTATTAATCAGTGGGGAGCTGCAGGGCACAGAGCCTTGGCACGCAAGTATGATAATGAATTATTGGTTGTTGTTTATTTTTTTAAGAAACCCAATTCTAAAGTTAGGGCCCTGTTGTACTAATGTTATCAAAAGCACAGCAGGGCCAGGAGGCCTGCTACTTGTGTGGGGCGTTGCCCTACTGCCCAGATTTCTAAAAACATGCAGAAGCAGTAGTGGAGATGGTTCCTCATGGTGCTTCAGTTAGCTCTTCCACTGTTGCTGAAGAGCAACAGAAACTGTGAAAGAAACTGTTACCAAACTAGCAACCTGAGCTAGCTGTGCTTCATAAATAATGGTGGTGTATGATTTGAGCTATTTATATTTGCTGCTTATTTACTCATAGCTATTTTTGCTAATTAGTTCATGGTGTTGTTGCTTGCTAAGAATCTAAAATAAATAAATAAAGTGTGTGTGTGTGTGCGCACACATACACAAACCAGATGTAAAAATAAAAAATGCTATTTCGCTCTCCCTCATTCTTATTTTGGAATGCAGTTTCATGAGAGAAGGTGAAGCCTCCATGTCCATTTCCTTGGGAAAAGCAAGTTTTTGCCCTTCTACTAGCCATCTTATTGATTTGTAGACTATTTGTTGCAACTGATAAAATATAGCAGATAACCTTTAGAAGCAAGACTGCTCGGTTTGCATAGTTTTGCTCCATTTGCCATGATTTGGTCAATCATGTGCCATAAAAGCATGACATAACTTTAGTGATGCCATTCTGAAGTTGCGATCTATCCAACTAAGCCATAATCTGAGTATACTTGTTTCAATCAAGCGTGGTATCCAACTAGGTCACACCCAGAGTAGACTGTCTCACCTAAGTCCATTGATTTGAATGGGTCTACTCTTAGGATGACTTAGGAAGCAATCCTATGCAGAAGAAGCTCGTGAAAAGCAAGCTGGCATAACTTACAGAAGAGTAAAGTTACACCAGATCCAAACTGCATTTAGCAGTGGAGAGACTGCTGTCTGCCTAAGCCTGGCAGAGGGGAAACAAGCCTTTAAAATAGTATTTTATACCAGGTTTCCAGCTCACATGATTGATGTGAATGGGGTTTAGGGTCTGGCCAAGGTCCCCTTGTCTCTGGTCTCATCTCCAGAACACCTATTTTTGTGACTAACACTGGACTTGGCTCAGCCAGCTTTAGCTCAGCTGTCTGAGCCCCAGATGAGCTAGGATGAGCAAGTTATGTCAGCATATCTTTGGAGGAGCCAGGATTGGGGACTTAATGCTGGCTGCCCTGCATTATCTTGCCACAGGATTGCCCCTTTCGTCAGATACAACACACCTACATTTACACATACACTTGCATACACAAATTTGTTTCAGCATGTAGGATTCTGGGAGCAGATGACTAGATCAGATGATCTGCATGTCCTTTATAGAGTCCCTCAGTTTTATTATTTTAAAAGGTTATCAGCACTTCTTAGTCTAACCCAGTATCTTTATAAATGCATAATTATGTGAGCCTCTGCCTCTTTCTGTAGACTTTTAGAAGCAATGATAATGCTTGTCTTCAAAGACTTTCAAAGCCAATCTCTTGGCCTTTCTTCACATTTTGTTTACTTCGTGTCGAAAGCTCTGCCACTGGCTTTCTTTTATCCCCTCTTCAATTTTTACTTTGTGGGATCGCATCAAAAACATCGAAGAGCCTGCGTCCTCTTGTTTATCGTCAAGCAAGAGAAATGCCATACATGCCACCTCAATACTAATATGCTCCATGAAAATTGGAGAGCCCTTTATCATTACCCCCCCACACAAAAAAAAGTTGAGTAAAAATAACCAAAGTCATCACATTAAAAATGCCATTATCCCCGATATTTGAAAGTCAAACAATTAGAGTGCTAGCAACGATGACTAACAGCAACTGGAACAAACCTTCACTAATAGCTTCTGCTGGAAGCAAATCAGTACGCCATGGCAAAAAATGTTAAGATTTCAGTTAGGGCTGACAGATGCACCCAAGCTGCAGCTGACTCTGACTCTCGGCCACAATGGAGTTTTGCCAAGACCCTGTGGCTGTAGCTGATTGGAAAGAGAGAGAGAGAGAAAGCAGATTGCAGCCTCCTTCCTTATGCAGAGTTGTGGCCAAAGAATAGGGCCCATCCCGCTATATCTAGGAAACTTGGAATACACACCGTTTTCTGCTGGAATCTGTTCCATAGGAAGAACACAGGGACTCAATTGAGCAAAGGCCTGAAGCTGCGTATCAGCGCTCCATGCTCACAACTGGCAGAAGTCAAGCTTCTTTGGGTGTCACTAACATAATTACAAATAAAAAAAGAAGGAGCCTGCCTTGTTAGGACTTTTTTTTTAAAAAAAGTAGTATTTGGAGAAGGTTCAATCATTTAGTTTTGATTTAACTGTGCTCCAGTGAAGCCTGAGGGTTCCTGGAAACTTTTCAGGGGGTTTTAAATAAGAAAACCAATAATGGCAAACAAGCTTCTTTAAATACAGCTTGCCACCCACTACTAATATTTCTTTGCAGCATGCAGCTACATAACAACAACAACAACAACAACAACAACAACAACAACAACAACTTTATTATTTATATGTCACCCAGCCACTCTGAGTGGCTCCCAACAGAATATTAAAAACACAGACTGAGCAAAGGGTTGGATGGGTTGTAGACCATGACATTTCAGTTCCCATAATAGGTGTGTTCAGGTATGGTGTGCCTGAACACATGGGTACACCAAGGTGGGTGAAATATACTCAGAGTCGCAAAGTGATTTCATGCTCTTTATTCAGCTCATAGTGGTGAGGAGGAATGAATGAATGAAAGTCCCCTCAAAGTATCTGCTTTATATACATTATTTACACAATGGGCTGCACATGATTGGCTAATTCCGGAATTCTACTGTAAGCCAATCAAGTTGTGGATTCACTTCTATCTGGAGCATGATTGGGTGGTTCCTGCCAACCAATCATACTGCTGCATTGTTCTAGGACCAATCAGACTGCTGCATTCTGAATCCTATTGTTCTAGGACCAATCAGACTGCTGCCTTTTGGATCCTATTGTTCTAGGACCAATCAGACTGCTGCAGTTAGGATCCTATCCAACTCAGTACATAACAGTGGGGTTGCAATGCCCTTGCTTCTGTCTCAAAGCTTTCAGTGTGTCAGTAATGCCAAGCAGGCCTGGTCAATGCCCTATATGGGAGTGATATTTGGACTTCTCCCAGAATCACATTGAGTTAATGTGGTGGATCATTTTGGTCCAGGTCTACTACTTTCCCATTCATTCATTCATTCATTTTTAATCTCACCTGTAGATACCACAGTAGATAATTTAGTACAGGTGATGAATGGCATAGCTCAAGTGTGCATCTAGGCACAAAAGCCATCCAGTTGTCTTTGCATGGCATTGCAGAATGTTTCTTTGGTTCAACAGATGAATATATAGGTAGCTGCATAGGTCAATTCACACAAATACATTGCACCTTGCAGAGTTTAATATATGGCAGAAAGATGACCAAGAAACAACAGGTCTAGTTCAGCACTTGTTTTATGATGCATTTAAAATTGTGCCTGAATTTCTCTTCTGGCAAAAATGTCATGGAAAATTTTGACATTTCTCCTTGTTTGAAGCATCTATGGGGTTTTGAGCAAAGCAGAAGACTTCCAATAGGACTAGCATAAATTCTCAGGGTGGATCCAAGCTTCACCTAAGAGAAGATATAGGTGGAACTTCTGATAATTTGGCGGGGTGGGGGAGAAAGAGTTTTGGTGAGACTGGTGAAATATCTCCCAATCCCAGTAGCAGGCAGTGGAATAAGGTGGTGGAACTTACCTGATTTCCCATCACCCCTTTGCTGTGGCTTACCAAGAGGGAGAACAGAAGGGGAAGGCAGTGGTGAATGCAGTAAGGTGTAAATACATCAGTGGAGCTAGTCTGGTGTTCCTGTAGTGTATTGGCACCACAGCAACCTCACTGGTACCTAACTGTCAGAGACCGTGCTGAGGAGGGCTGCACTGAGGAGGAATGGTGGGAGCCACCCCTCCCCCTGATCCTGATCCTGAATCTTCCCAGGAGCAGGAGGACAGTATAGATTTGGAACACTGGTTTGCAGAGGGACATAGTTCAGAAGGCAGAAGCTGGGAAATACTGGATGGGGAACAGCTAGCAAAAGACACACTAGAAGAGAGAGAGTTAACAGATTCACAGTCTCCGGACAGCATTCACCCCCCTTTCCCCAAAGACACAGAGAGCTCAGAAAGTGTTAGAACAGAAAGTGCAGAGGGTACAAGCTCAGATTACAAGACGTAGAAGTGACGTAGATTAACAGGGATGGAGGGGGGAAGTGAGCCTTAACTGGGAGCACCACCATTTCTAGGGAGATGTGTTCTTTTTCTCTCTCGCTATGATTATTAAAGAATCTAACTGGTAAGACATTCCTTTCGTTTGATCTCTTCTTATCTACTGCCATGGGAGAAGAAGCTGATTCCCTGAAGCCTGACACTAACTTCTTCCCTTCCCAGTAAGCCACAGTGATTGCAACGAAGTGAAGTAAGGTAAGCAACACCACCTGACCACAACTGCTTGGTTCTAGATATAAACAGAAAAAAGTTTGTGTCTACTTTTAGATTTAAGTTTGTTTAATTTTTCAAGCTTTGTTAAATAGGGTCTTCTTTCCCCAACAAGCTAAGCTGTACTTCACAACTGGTGACTATTCCCCATTAAGAAGCCAAGCCTTATGAGGAACACTTGAAGGAGCTGGGTATGTTCAGCCTGGAAAAGAGGAGACTTGAGAGGAGATATGATAGCAATCTTCAAATATCTCAAGGGTGGTCAAATGGAAGATGGAACAAACTTGTTTTCTCCTCCTCTGGAGGGTAGGATTCGAACCAATGGCTTCAAGTTACAAAAAAGAAGATCCCAACTAAACATCAGGAGAATCTTTCAGGCAGTAAGAGCTGTTTGACCGTGGGACAGTCTCCCTCAGAAGGCAGTGGACTCTCCTTCCTTGGAGGTTTTTAAGCAGAGGTTGGATGGTCATCTGTCATGAATGCTTTAGCTGAGATTTCTGCATTGCAGGGGGTTGGACTAGATGACCCTTGGGGTCCTTCCCAACTCTACATGTCTATGATTCTATGATTCTCAGTATTCACAGACTTCTAATTATTAATGGAATGACCAATGAAAAGAAAAGAACTCACTCTGAAACTCACCTACAGGTGGTACTTAACACCAAGAAAACTAGCGCTAATAGAACCAGGAACCTCACCAAAATGCTGGAGAGGGTGCACCTCCACAGGCACATACCTCCACATGTGGTGGGAGTGCTCCAAAATCCAACTATTCTGGACAACAGCCATATGAGAAATAAGTAAAATAACTAAGTAAGTATTAGAAATCACCCCAGAATTGGCCCTACTAAACATCTTCCAATACAACAATGCCCACTTACACCACAAAGAACTCATAACCTACCTACTCTCAGCAGCCAGAAACATCATAACCAGACACTGGAGAGCTGTCAGGAGTAAGCATGGGCCAATGGTACCAAGTAGTATGGGAAACAACCTTACTAGAAAAATTAACCAATAAACTGAAACTGACACAGGGACAAATAGAAGAAGACACCTTCACCCCGGTATAGCTTCCGTTTATCACATACACAGCCCAACAAGACAATGACAATAATCCACCAACAGCATACAAATCAATATGGCTAACCTGACCCAAAACACCTACCCACCCCACTCACAAATGAAAACAAAGATCATCACAGCCAATCATAAACAAACAACCACACCCTAGGCCAACCCCAACCTCTCTCACCAACAAAGAAACACAAGTGAATAGCAGAGAACCTGCACAAGCGACGCTGATGCAAAACCCCACATATATTAAGGAAAATAGAAACATCACCACCCGACCCCACCCCCACTCACCTTTCCCCCCTCCACCTCTTTCCCCCCTTTTCTTCCCAATGTCTCAACAAATGAAACTGATCTGTAAAAAATGTTACTAGAAGGGAAAAAAGAGAGAGACATTGCACATACTTTTGTAACCCAAGAAAATCTTTAATAAAAAATACATTAAAAAATATCAAATTATTAATGGAGTGACTGTTTCTTTCTGTTCTCTAACTAGCACTGGTGTTCACAGAAGTGTATTTAAGACATGCATTTTGTTTTGTTTTGTTATTATAAATATATGGGTGTCCCTTTTTAAACTTGTTTATTTATTTCCCCTTACCTTTGATATTGTAGATTCTGTGAAATTGACACACAAATCATCCTCCACGATCTCTTAAGGCCATCCTATCCCTTCAAAAATACCATCTCAACTAGCAGGCAATGAATGCCACCAGTGGTATGCTCCCCAAAGAAGTTGTAAGCAGCTATAAATATGCTTAATGGCCAAAATCTGACAACAAAATCAGCCTGTTATATATTAGATTCTTTCCTCCACTCTCAAAATAAATATACTGTTTGCAACATTTGGGTACTACAATAAAAAAAGCACAGTGAAGGAAAATCTGTATCTGTCTACAGGCATTAGTGATAAGCCTTCTCTCTACCAGATGCTTAGAAAATAAATTGTTCACTCTGTTCTCTAGTTATTGTTTTTGTACTTATACAAAGGTCTTGCTAGGCATTCCTTTTTACCAAAAGCACATTGAGGGTATATAGGAACACCTCTGAGAGCTATAATAATATTGAAGCTAGAACACACAATATTATAAATTGAACATTAGAAAAAAATATCCTAAGAAACAATGAGTAATTTGATAGGCTCAGAGTATCTTAGGGTCGCTGTATCTTAGGGTCTTTTCATTCATTATAGTTTGGGGCATACAGTTAAAAAAAAAATTAAAACACAAACCTAAAAGAAATCAAGGGTGAATGCAGCAAACATATATTTGGAAATGCATCGGGCAAATAACCTGTGTGAGAGCTAGGGTTGGTTGCTCTTTGATGAAACATGTGTGTTTATTTTGAGAAACTTATATTACAGCTGCATAATTTGTGGAAAAGCCATGCAGTTTTGTTTCATATATCAGATTTCCTCCTTTACCTTGTTGTATGAGTTGCTGGTTTGGGACCCCATCTTTATATGCTTAATTGTTCAACTTTCTAAGATCTGCAAACATGTCAGTTTCTGTAGCAGCTTTTGCACCATGTACACATTCCATGCTTCTGGCCAATGTATGAAAAGAAGACATGTGTCTTCATCGGGATAAAATACCTATACTGTGTAGTTTTTTTTTTCCAAAAAAGGCCTGCACAATGTGTAACTCAACCAAGCTAAATTCAATCCTCCAGCATAAGAAGAGTCCTGCTGGATTAGATCAGTGGCTCATCCAATATATGCTATGCTGTCTATCAGTGTTATAAACATTCATTTTCATTGTATTGTGGCCCACCAGATGTTTCTGCTTTTGGAATTGCAATAGGGTTGCCATATTTCAAAAAGTGAAAATCTGGGCATGAAAATTGCTGAACTCCCCCCCCCCCCCAAATATATATATATATATCAAAAGATGAAGAAGTTGTTTCTGATATGGGCTGCCATACACCCAGGTTTCCCTGGACATTTTAACTGATTTTCAGTATACACAAATCCAGAGTAAATGACACACTGTTGGGCTACAACTCTCATCCAACCTAGGCAGCATGGCCAATGGTCTCAGATTATGGGAACTGCAGTCAGGAGGGCACTGAGTTGGCTAACGGTGCACCAGCACTGTGATACTTCATTAGAGTATACACAACTGCTCCCAGACAGGCCATTGGGTATCATAAATGTACCATACCACCCCTTTGAGTAGGGATAATTGTTCAACTTGGTTTGAAAATGGGTCTCCAGTGATAGACATCTGTGTCGTGGGAGCAGGGGGAGGAGGAAGGGAATGGCATCCCCAGCAAAACCAGCACCAACAAGCCCCAATTGAGATTTCCATTCCACCTTAAGGAGCAGACGTGTGGAACTGTTGCATGTCACATGTCTGTTTACATTCCAGCACAGCTTGCTGGGAACTTCCGTTGTTTATAGCTTTTGCTTTTGCTTTTCTCTCTAGACGACGAAAGAGAGAGACGACATGTTTCTTTGTCCTGATTTATGATTAATAAATCTGTAGTTGTGGTATGCTTCCACAAGCCTCACGCCTATTCTGTGTGTGCAGTTCACTCTGCTGATAGTGTGCCCTGGCTTTGAAGCCCGGGTCGCTGATTTACGTCGGGCAGAGGCCGATGGTCTTCGCAGCAGGATGGCTGGAAGGGAACGGTTCAGATGGGGCTAGCCAGCTGGCCTCCCGGCCCTCTGCGTGTCGACAGAATTTAAATATATGATTTTCAAATCCCAACCAAATTCAAAGTCTGAGAAGCAGTTGCTGCACAGACTGCCCTGAACCACACAATGTCAAGCACCCCAACACGATCTTGATTACTTGTAAACTGTTTAGAAGCCTATTTTTCCCCATTAAGCAGTATATTCTTCTTCTTCTTCTTCTTCTTCTTCTTCTTCTTCTTCTTCTTCTTCTTCTTCTGATTCTGATTCTGATTCTGATTCTTATTATGGCCTATCATGTGGTCCCTGGTGCGATCTGGAAATATCCTTTGGCTTTTTGCAGAGATGACCATCAGCACCCTCACAGTGATCAATAGCCATATTAGAGTATGTTTTAGAAAAATCACAGGCTTTAGCTTTCATCCATGCTGACACACCAAGTTACTATTTAGAGGAAGAAGAAGAAATAATGAGTAGGGCTGTATTTGGTTTGGGGGGTAATTTTTCTCTCGGTAAATAATTGCTTCTTGTGTGGGAGAAATGTATGTTTTATTACCCATTGTCCAAAAAAGCACATAATGACCTGACTTATATATTAATGTAGGCAAACAGCATTGGATGGATTTCATGCAAATTGAGTGATGACAATGAAAAAAAAATCAGGCTTGATGATGAATGATTGCTCATGTATATAATAATCCTTTGTGAATAATTTATCATTGGCTAATATTTTTAGAATCATTAAAGTAGGAAGAAAACCCTCTCTCCCAAATGAACATCTGTGCTCACAGAAGAGCTTGGAGCTTTTTCCTGGCTGACAAAAGACTTTTCTGTGTGACATTCTCTCACTCTCTCCATCTCCCGCTTCCCACATCCATAAAAAGTTTGACTCCTGCACTACTTATGCAGAACAAGACCAATTAACATGGCTTGGGTTGGGAAAGACTTTTGAAGCTTATTAATTGATAATACCTCCAGTGAGATACAAATTGATCTCCAGAAGGTTAATGCAGTCAAGATTTTTTGGGGGGAGAAGAAGAAGAAGAGTTTGGATTTGATATCACGCTTTATCACTACCCAAAGGAGTCTCAAAGCGGCTAACATTCTCCTTTCCCTTCCTCCCCCACAACAAACACTCTGTGAGGTGAGTGGGGCTGAGAGACTTCAAAGAAGCGTGACTAGCCCAAGGTCACCCAGCAGCTGCATGCGGAGGAGCGGGGAATCGAACCCAGTTCACCAGATTACGAGTCTACCGTTCTTAACCACTACACCACACTGGGGAGGGGAAGGGGGAGAGGAATTGACCTAAGACCTTTTAAGACTTGTGGCAGATAATCCAGAGAGCAAGAATCCCTTAAAAAGTAGGGGACTGGCCAAGGAGGACTGAGCATGTTGAGTCGGCATGGAATGCAGATTTAACTGATTAATCAACTAAAACCCACATGACTTATTAACAAAGCTCTCTTTAATCACGTGACAGCCCTAATTATAGGGTAAGGCTGATGCCACAGAGGCATAAGAAAAATATGGATACTAATATGCAAGTGTGGCCTGCAAATTGTTGTACATGGAATGCTCCTATTCACAAGTGACAGCCGTAATCTATTCGAGGAAACTCCATGCCATTCCTCCTCTGACCCTCCCTGGTTTGACATCAACCTCCTCCCCACAAATGTCAGCCAGCAATCTATGCTCAGGCCAGAGTGTGCAGTTCCATGTTCCACCTCTTAGGGGTTTTATTCCCACTTCTGGGTTTTGTTTTGTTTTTAAGTATTTCTGCAAAGCTTTGGATCCCCCCAAGTCTGCTGATGTATCCTTCCTCTGTGAATGGTGCTGTTTATAGACTAGAGTATCCACACTCAAATAGTGAGTTTGCTATTATTGTGTGTGGTTTTTTTAAGGTAAAGGACCCCTGGATGGTTACGTCTAGTCAAAGGCGACTATGGGGTTACAGTGCTCATCTTGCTTCAAGCTGAAGGAGCTGCGTTTAGCATGACTAAACCACTTTTGGAGCAACGGAACACCACGGCGGAAACCAGAGTGCACGGAAACGCCATTTACCTTCCCACTACAGTGGTACTTATTTATCTACTTGCACTGGTGTGCTTTTGAACTGCCAGGTTGGCAGGAGCTGGGACAGAGCAACGGGAGCTCACCCTATCACAGGGATTCGAACTGCCGACCTCCCAATCAGCAAGCCCAAGAGTCTCAGTGGTTTAGACCACAGTGCCACCCGCTCCCCAGAGTTTGCTATTAGTACTGTATATACTGAATAAGGGTAAGTACTGGATAAGATGGCAAATGTAGAACTGAAATAACTATGCAGGGATCTCAGAGTCCTTCAGTCCTATTATAATATGCTCTTGGGATTTGGGGTCCATTTCCAGAGCAAAGGGGAAACAGAATCCATAAAGGTTTTGGGTTGAACTTGGGGTGCTCTGTCATGATAGCTTCAAGGACTAACAGAGTGATCATTTCCCCCCCTACCTCACCCCCAGATATCACCAAGTCCTCAGAAATCTTCGCACATTATGTAGACAGCTAACTGGCAATGCTCATTTGTTGATAAGACTTAGTTCTTGTTTAGTGTCAGTTGAGTTTTACCCTTTAAGTAAATCTATCAGGTTAATAAGTCAGGAAGCATCTTGTTCTAAACAAATGGAACAAATAATGAGGAAAGAAACTTCCATCTCATTTCCTCCACTGGCGCTTAACTTGATTCTCCATTTAATTTGATCAAATCTAAGGAACTAAATTATTTGTACCAAAGGTAACACAACTCACACTCCCCATCTCTTAATCTTAATCAATTTTAATGGCTTTAAGTAGCTACAGGAGAAACCATGCTGATAAGAAGGCAACATTTCTTAATTGCGTTATTCAGATATTATGGGGTCGATATTTTATAAAGGACAGATTTGGGGAGATGCATGTGTTCTAAACGGCATAGAGTGTGTTACTTACTGTTTCCATGAACAACGCAAATGTAGACTGTGTGTCTTAAATTTGCCCACTCTTCTGCCTCCAGTATTGCAGTCCCCTGGAGAAATGTGAAAAGGGATGCACTGATCAACTGTCACTGCCCCACAGCAGGCAGAGAAAAGGAATTTATAAGAGATGATTTAACCTTTCCTAAACAGGATAAGCACCACAGTGCCCTATTCATTCCAGTAGGATGGTTTTTACAGCTACCTGCCCCTTACCTCTCACCCTCTCCATCTGCAAGGGCTCTACTGCTAGAGCGGTGACAAACCCGTTTTTCACACCATTACTCCTAAATTCTACTCCTATTATAACCTGGGCAGAAAGAGGGGGCATAGCTCATAACGGAACATATGCTAGACACATAGAAAGTCTTAAGTTCGGTTCCAGGCATGTTCTGTCAAAAGCAAACCCCCCAAGTGGCCATATTTTCCAGCAACAGTCCTGGATTTAAAGAAGCTGTCTCGGTTTATGATTTAATCCTGGAATGCCCCACTTTTCCTTAGGATGTTCCTATTTTCATTGGAGAAATGCTGGAGAGTATGCAGTTATGCGACCTCTCCCCCCCCCCCCAAACCAATCAGATATGGAACTATGCAACCTTTAGAAGACATCTGAAGGCAGCCCTGTATAGGGAAGGTTGTTATGTTTAGTGTGTGTGTGTGTGTGTGTGTGTGTAGCCAGCCAGAGTGGCTGGGGCAACCCAATCAGAATGGTGGGGTATTTATTATTATTATTATTAGTAGTAGTAGTAGTAGTAGTAGTAGTACAGTGGTACCTCGGGTTACATATGCTTCAGGTTACATATGCTTCAGGTTACAGACTCCACTAACCCAGAAATATTACCTCGGGTTAAGAACTTTGCTTCAGGATGAGAACAGAAATCGTGCTCCAGCGGTGCGGCGGCAGCGGGAGGCCCCATTAGCTAAAGCGGTGCTTCAGGTTAAGAACAGTTTCAGGTTAAGAATGGACCTCTGGAATGAATTAAGTACTTAACCCGAGGTACCACTGTAGTAGTAGTAAAAAAGACATCCCTATTTTTATTCGAGAAATGTTGGAGGGTATGCAAAAGGACATCAGATAATGGGACTGGGAAAGATATCAATCTATTGAACAGCCATTGTCAGAGTATAAGGTTGAATAAACCTATGCTTTGATTTATCAAAAGTCAGGTTCTTTTTGTTCATATTTTCAACCACAGAAGGCAGTGTCCAATAGCACAAGTCCCTGGCTAAAATGTTCCAGTGGAAACTTGCCCTCAACAGCCACAAAAATGATAATCTTAATGCCAAGCAGAATAGACAACATTACCCACAGGAGTAGAGCAGGTTATGAAAGTTTATTGGCTTAATCTTATCTCCACCCAGTACTCCTTTTCCCCCCCTAGAAAAAAAGGTGTTGGAACTCATCATGAACACCACCCTTGTACTCTTATAAGGGCAACAGTGCCCACATGAGAGGTGCTGGAACTAAGTTCTGGCGAGTTCCAGCTGAAAAATAGCCCTGACTCCACCATTTGTCTCCCAGTCCACATGCATGCAGAAGGTCCCAGGTGCATCCTCAATGTCTTCAGGTAGGACAGTGCAAGTTTCCCTGTCTGAAACCTGGAGAACCTCTGCAAGTCAGTGCAGACACTACTGGGCAAGATGGACCAATAGATTGACTCAGTATAAGGTAGTCTCCTATAAGGGAGCGGGTGGCGCTGTGGTCTAAACCACTGAGCCTCTTGGGCTTGCTGATCAGAAGGTTGGTGGTTTGAATCCACATGATGGGGTGAGCTCCCATTGCTCTGTCCCAGCTTCTACCAACCTAGCAGTTCAAAAGCACACCAGCACAAGTAGATGAATAGGTACCGCTGCAGCGGGAAGGTAAACGGTGTTTCCATGCACTGTGGCTTCCATCATGGTCCTCCGTGTTCCAGTAGCAGTTTAGTCATGCTGTCCACATGACCCAGAAAGCTGTTGTGGATAAACACCAGTTCCCTTGGCCTGAAAGCGAGATGAGCACCACACCCCATCATCGCCTTTGACTGGACTTAACTGCCCAGGGGTCCTTTACCATTTACTTAGTCTCCTATATTCCTATAGGCGGGGAGAAGACATGGATGCAGTATTCTTATCTCTTTATTGCATATTTCTTTTGAACAACCCTGCAATAGCTGCTTGGGTAATATCCTGCACTTTTAAATGCTGCCTGCAGGAGATGTGAACCTTTACTACTTCTATTGGTATGGTTTTTAAGATATTCGTGGTTTCATGGGCATGGAAAAAACAGAATATTTCAAAGGATAGCCCTTGGCCCATTGCTGAATCCAATACATAGAAACTCTTCTCCTTTTCAGTGACACGTTAAGCAGTCAAGCAGGCACAGCTAAATAAATAGACACTTTAAATAATGAATCAATGGGTGGGGAAGAGGGACTGAAAAAAGTGCACATTTCCCCCCACCCCCTTCGTGGGTTTTGTACGCATTAGTTAGCTAGCATTACAAATAAGTAATTTAACTTTTATTATTCTTCATTTACTTTGCCTGTCAAGGAATTTCACTGGGGATATCCATGTAACAATGGGTAAGATATACCCTTTATTAATGTATAAAGAGAGATGCAGCTCTTTGGAGATACCTGCCCCCATGTGATGATGTAAGAGATGGCAAAGTAATGTTTGAGTGAAGCATAATGATGAAGCCCAATCTAAGACGAGACGGGTGAATTTTACAGACACACAATATGTATGTCAAAGATAATTCAATTATCTGCATTACTTAGCAGCGCTATGCTTTTTGCATTGATCTTGCTTCAGGAGCCTTAAGGGGCTAAGAATTAACTGAGATGTATTTTTTACTCGTACTGATGTAGAAACATTTAAAAGGCTGTAAAAGTCATTTGGGTATTGTTTTAGGGGAACCATAATATCTTGGATGGAAACATATCTTCAGAGATATGGCAAGGCAGGGGTGGAGAGAGAGAAAATGGTACACAAGGGACGGCCAGAGCATAGCTGTCAACGTTTCCCTTTTCTTGCGAGGAATCCTATTCAGAATAAGGGAATTTCCCTTTAAAAAAGGGAAATGTTGACAGCTATGGGCCAGAGAAGCTTCCAAAGTGAGATGGAATGGGAATGTGGGTCCTCCATAGTCCAACACAGTACATTCTCACTAAAAATGAGTAGAAAGTTCTCAACCCCTCTCCTACCTTTGACTGAATTGGAGGGGGAGTAAAGGAAGCTAATTTTCAAAGGCAGTCACCAGTGTGGGCCATGATCCCCCTCCATCAGAATGCTCCCCAAAGCGATGCTATGTCTTGGTATTGCATTGTTTGGAACATTCTGAGGAAAGCAAAATGGCAGCCACCAGGCGTGCCGAGTTGCGCCTAACATTGGGGGGGGGCACATCACATGTGCATGATGCCACATGCAGGACACCCCCCTCCAACTCAGCCAGACTCACTGAGCCCACCATCTACCGGGTGCATTTTCTGGAGGGGGTGACCAGGGACCCCACCAACAGGCTCCCATCGGAGCCTGGCTCCGGCATATGAAGGAACTGCCAAGGGAACTTCCTCAGAGTGGAGAGCTGGCAGCAGAGAGCTGCCGTCCCTCTCCTCAACTGGCCTGCACCATGTGCAGCTCCTCCGCTGCAGAAAGAGGCTGCCAACCATGGCAGCTCTGTCCACAGGTCAAGTCTGATCCAAGGGGCAGAGAGAGGCTGCGGCGCACGAGGGATGTGGTGCATGAAGTTCATGCTCACAGGTCCCGCCCGACTGCCGAGCACTCGCCGGTGGCGGGGTGGGGGAATGGGGCCCAATGATGGGGCTGACAGCCCCCTCAATATTGGGGGAGGGCTGAGCCCCAAATTATTGAGGGGGCCCCTTCCACCCAATATAATCGGCGCTGCTGGCAGTCACCAGCCAAAGGAGCAAGGAGAAATGTCCCCGACCCCCTTGAAATTTGCTTTTTGTTCCATAAAGTTTGCCCAAAGACCTTCTCACTTTCATGAATGGGGCTATTTTAGGCTAGCACCATGAAGCAAGGCAATTTTCAGGGATATTATGGGAAAGTGTGCTAGTTAGAACAAAACGTACAGAGTTGCCACTTAATTTAATCCAGTTTCTGGCAGGGCTTTATGTACATTCACAAGCTCCTTTCAGAACTTTATACTAAAGTCTCCAACTCACTTTAGCCCTTAAGTGTCTAGCATAAATTCTGGCAGAGGTCTATTATCTCAAGTGGGTATGGGAGTGGTTAGCACATAATTAAATACTTTCTGCCTATTTTCCCAGGACAGAAGTTCAGCCAGCTGGCCCAAAATTTCCAAAATCTCACCCCTCAATGATCTCTTTTTAAAAATTGGTATTATGTTGGCTAATTTCCCAGCCAATGATGAAGTTCTAATTTCTTAAAACTTCATCTCTTGCCCCTACTAGTAGGCCCAGAATGTCATTTCCCTTCTTTATTTTGGCATGTGGGAACATTACTCAAAAAATAATGACACCCTGGTATTAACAACATATTATCAATGTATGATTGTTTTAGCAGGTATTTATTTTTAAAATCTGGAGGTACAAAAAAGGAAACATCATTAATGAATAAAATGGAGGATTAGTCCCTTTTAACGTGCTGCAGTTGGAATCTGGAACATAATAGATATCTTCTGTTGTAGAACTCCTGTAGAGCTGTAGAAGTCAATGCAAATTTATTACATCAACAAGGCGCAGACCAGCAATGCAGCCTGGGATGAAAACACAATCTAAGTAGTATTGATAGATCAGCAAACCATTTTATTTTTTTTACTGATAGAACATGATCCCATACACTAAGCATTTACAGGAACTTCAGCATAGGAACAGGTTCTGAAGGAAACATATCTCATAAAATGCCGTGATTGCCATATAGCAAAGTATAGATTTTATTAGGAGCAGGATACAACTAATCAAAGCTAATGAGAGGTTTGAATTCATGCCAGATACTAGACTTTTGCTCGTCTCAACAAGGCAAGCCATAATGGAGATGGGATCTGTGCCAGGATATAAGGAGTCAATACCAGACTCTGAGAACAATAGGATGGCGACAGAGCACATCTTGCAATTGACATCTATAAATATAAAGCTTCACTTACATTGGCTTCACTTGCATTGCTGGAACTCATTCGATTTTGTCTGTGGTGGATTTACATTGCTCAAACTGAAGTCAGGTGAGACATGTGGGTAGTGTTTTCCTTATTTAAGAGTGATTTAGAAATGGATGTGTCACAATTTCTAGGGACGTGTTGTTTTGCTGCTAAGCGTCTATTTGCAATGTGCTAATTTGATTCAGTCTTCTGCTTTGCTTGCATCTTTATTTTTCTAGCTTCTTTGTAGTCCTGTTTTCAGATTAAGTTGAGATTATTATCTTAAAAAATGAACTATGACTGAGTGGTTCTTAGTCTACAGCTGGAGTGGGGAAACTATAGCCCTCCATATGTTGTTTGAATCCAATTCCCATCAGCCCTAGCAACCACAACCAATGGCCAGGAATGATGGGAGTTGGAGACAAGCAATCTCTGGAGGGCCACAGATACCCTACACCTTGCTATGACTGCCTCTCAATCTCTTCTGGAGTCACAGAAAAGCATAAGGAAAAAAGTTATTTATTCTTCTTCTTTGGTGATCACTTGTAGCTGAGTAAGATTGTCTTCCATGAATATGGTCTTAGTGGTGTGTCCGTAAGTGACTGCAGAGGCCAATTCTGGATCCACACATCCTTCCACAGTGGGGACATAGGTTTCCTGGTGGGAGTTTATCACGGTGAGGTTTCCCAAGCGTGCCTTCCTCTTAGCATGCTTTCCCCTTTCGTCCTGAGTTTGAGCATCTTCAAAGCCCATGACACCTTTGGTGAAGACTGTTCTCCAGCTGGAGCACTCGCAGGCCAGTGTTTCCCAGTTGTCGGTGTTTATACTACATTTTTTTAGATTTGCCTTGAGACAGTCTTTAAACCTCTTTTGTTGACCACCAGCATTACGCTTTCCATTTTTAAGTTCGGAATAGAGTAGTTGCTTTGGAAGATGATAACCAGGCATCCAAACAACATGACCAGTCCAACAAAGTTGATGTTGAAGAATCATTGCTTCAACGCTGGTGATCTTTGCTTCTTCCAGTACCCTGGCATTAGTTCGCCTGTCTTCCCAAGTGATGTGTAAATTTTTTCAGAGACACCGTTGATGGAATCTTTCGAGGAGTTGGAGGTGGCAAATACTAACATGCAGGCAATATTTTTATTTCCTCCCCCCTCTCCAAACAGTGTGAGTTTAACAATAGGGTGAGCTGCCTTACATTTGGAATTTGGGGAAATGTATCAAGATATGCACTCCTGCTGAAGAAAAGTTCTGCTTGTAGGTTTCTAATAGGCATCTGGTGGGAACAAGATGCTGGACTAGCCAGCCCTTTGGTCAACGGGACTTTTCTTACATGCTATCTATCTATCTATCTATCTATCTATCTATCTATCTATCTATCATCTATCATCTATCTATCTATATTACATCATCTTAAGTTCTGGCCTCTAATTGAGTGTCTATTGTTGCAGATATTAAATACTGTGCAGTTTGAAGCAACTGGAAGCATAAGAACTGACTCCTTTGGAAATGAAACATTGTTCAGGTCCATGGAACTACCATTAAAGCTTTTACCAGCAGACCTTTCTTCAAAACAGAATTAAAACATCAAAAATATCCACACAATGTCTTGTGCTGTCTTGTGCACCTTAGAAAGTATGAAATAATTTAAACAGACCTATAAGCAAAGGTCTCTCTCTCTAGCCTGCTTTCCAGCCTCCAGGCTGTTTGCTCTTCCTTCAGGAGAGTCATTTACTTGCATTGTTCTTCCTGTAACATCCAGAGAGATGCCTCCATTTGCATCTTCACTCCAGTGAGGTTTGGGAGGCAAAGACTCAAAGGAAACTCCTTTCAAAATTGAGATTGCAACCCATTACCCATAACATGATCCCAGGTTTACAATCCTCACATTTTAGCTACCAGAGAACAACAGTTAGTTAGTCACTAACTCTGCAAGGAGCTCAGAGTCCTTTAGAAAAACTCTTGTGGAAAAACTCCAGGGTTGGCATTACATGTATCCATTTTCCATTTAAAACCATCATTAATACATATACTTTTTTATTTCTGTGTGAATTAAAACATTATGCTTATCAATAATAATAATAATAATAATAATAATAATAATAATAATATTTATACCCCACCCATCTGGCTGGGTTTCCCAGCCACTCTGGGCAGCTTCCAACAAAGTACAATAATAAAATACAAATACAATAAAACAGAATACAATACAAATACAAATACAAAATAACATAATATAAAAATACAATAAAACACCAGACATTAAAAAATTCCCTAAACAGGGTTGGCTTCAGATGTCTTGTAAAAGTCAGATAGTTGTTTATTTCCTTGACATCTGATGGGAGGGCGTTCCACAGGGCAGGTGCCACTACCGAGAAGGCCCTCTGCCTGGTTCCCTGTAACTTCGCATCTCACAGTGAGGAAATCGCAGAAGAGCCTGGGGGTGAACGATGGAGACACTCCTTCAGATATACCGGGTCAAGGCTGTTTATCTATGTCATATTCTAGGTATAGCATAACCCTTATGCAGATTCCCCACCACCACCTCATTATTCTATTCAGTACCCTCATGCTCACATTTGGTTATACCTTGTCTAAACACTAGGGTTGTGCATAGAAAATAAAATGGCTCTGGAACCCTCTTTGGATGGTGGGTTCAGTATTATGACTTTATCCGAAACAGATGCTCACTCCTCTTGAACAAGGCAGCAACAAAGATTGGGTCATTAGGCTCAGCATCAGTTGAAATATGTTCCTGTAACACAATCACTGCATTGTAAATAATATTAATGTAGATTTAAATACTGCAATTTGTATATTCTCTTTTTTTCTGGATTATAAATGGCTTTACTGCATATATTTGCCTAATGGAGGTCTGTCACCTTGATGTGTTTGGTCAGATCCAAGCTGCTAACAAACTGCATATATTATTTCAGAGCACTGAGTGACTTAGAGTGATAAAAATTAAGGCTTGTGCAAGAGGAAAAATAACACTGTATTTACACATTTTCCTCCCTAATAGAAATACTGGTTCTATTAATGTGATAATTTATATTGTAATTAATTCAAGGGTGTTTAGCCATCTGCAAGGATCATATTATCACCAGAGACAGGAACAGAAAATAAATTACATCAAATATCCCTAATGGCCAGTTTAATGAATGAAATCCCCAAATTCTTAGATTTAAGGCATATTGTTTTGTGACACAGTCTAGCCTCCAGCATCTCTGGGAAATGAGAGAAGAGTCAGCTTCTCTATAATTTTTCTTTGAACATGCAAATCAAACTTGTATATTCAACTTTTTTATATAAAAAAGATGAATAATTTGAGGGACTGGTTGATTTGGTGTCTTTTATTAGAACAAAAAAAGTCCTGAAAAATATCTACTGGAAATCAAGCAGAGAAGTATATTTTTTACATTAATGGAAAAATCTTTTCCAAATCATTCATCAGTGGTTAAAGGTTCTTACACATTACTCTTTCTTATATTCAATCTAACTTTTAAAAAGATACCAAGAGTGTATATTAATCTTAGCCCTTCCAACTACCATCAAATACATCATATAATCAGATTTTATCCTGCCATCCTTTATAAAATGAAAGCCATTAGTTCTCAGAAAACCGCTAGAATCAAAATCTATATCACAGTGAGGAACTCAAGGTTGTCTTGCAGATGTGGTCTTAGACCACTTACTTGTTGGAAAAAAATCCATCCCCACCAGTGAGAAGAGACTTGAAAATTTGAAGCAAATTTTTTTTTCCAGGGGCAGCTTGTTGCCACAAAACCCTTGCAATTGTTGGGATTTGGTTTTATTCTGTTCTCTGTCTGGCATCCACAGTTATGGAGCCAGGCAGTTACGGGGAATAGAAGGCCTGTTCCTCTTTTCCCATCTAGCTTCCTACCTTTGAGATATATGATTGGCGATGTGGAATTTTACTAGTTGGGAGGTGGGGGGAGACACAAATGATCTAAAGAAACAAATGTGCGACAAACTGCCCCCACGTAGTGAACATTCCGTACAAAAATGTGGAAATAGAAGCTGTAAATCAGGGTCTTGTCCCAAACTTCAGCCGCTGCCCCAAAGGTCCAACATGCCAGGAGTCAGCTGCATGTAAGCTAATTTCCATGGTTGTGGGGCACGGGCTGTACATCACCATGCCAGCTTCACTATTGGCAACATTCAAGGCCAAGTGGAAAGATATATAAGGGCCAAAAAAGACACTTGGCTTTGTACACTCTCTCCGAGGCAGGGGAATGAGCTGGTCACAGTAATGAAGGGAACAGGGGAGCAAAACAAGGAAATCCATCCAAGCAAAAACCATTTTAATTATTAAAAAAAATTCCTTCCAGTAGCACCTTAAGGTAAAGGGACCCCTGACCATTAGGTCCAGTCGTGACCGACTCTGGGGTTGCGGCGCTCATCTCGCTCTATAGGCCGAGGGAGCCAGTATTTGTCCGCAGACAGCTTCTGGGTCATGTGGCCAGCATGACTAAGCCGCTTCTGGCGAACCAGAGCAGCACACGGAAACACCGTTTACCTTCCCGCCAGAGCCGTACCTGTTTATCTACTTGCACTTTGACGTGCTTTCGAACTGCTAGGTGGGCAGGAGCTGGGACCGAGCAACGGGAGCTCACCCTGTGGCGGGGATTTGAACCGCCGACCTTCTGATCAGCAAGTCCTAGGCTCTGTGGTTTAACCCACAGCGCCAGACAAACTAAGTTTGTTATTGGCATGAGCTTTCATGCACACTTCTTCAGAAAACTCATACCAATAACAAACTTACTTGGTCTCTAAGGTGCTACTGGAAGGAATTTTGTTTTGTTTTTTTGTTTCGACTACGGCAGACCAACACGGCTACCTGCCTGTAACATTTTAATTATTTTATCTCTTGTGAGAAGAGACAGACGAATCTAACCATTTCAGTTTCTCATCCCACCCCCAATTTCAGTTCTCCACATCCCCACACCAGCATTCTTTCTTTCTTTTTTTGAAGGTTATCATGAAAATCCACTTTATTTTTTAAATCTGTTGTACAGGTAGAAGAAAGCTGCTGAATCAAATTTCTTTTCCATAACCTCAAGAAGACAGTAGTGTTAAGAGGCTTTCCTCCTAAGTAGCATTTATTGTGAATTTCTCCTAATATGCACTTGTTTTTTTTGCAAAGCAACTTTCCTCATATAATTTGTTTATTTTTATTTGTTAAAATTATACACCACCATCTGTTGATCTCACAGTGGTTCACAACATAAATTATTATTATGATTATTATTATTCATTGAATTTATATACCACCCTATACCTGGAGGTCTCAGGGTATAGAACAAAATCTAAATATAAAACCACAAAGTATATAATCAAATTAAAAAACAACAAACCAATACCCCCCCACACACATTATGCATTTTATTTTTTTTACACTACCCATTGAAGTCGTTCCACTAGCACAGGGACTTTGGGCTGTGCAAAAGAACTCCTCCTCCCTCTCATCTCCTCCCACATGCCGCTAAACTCTGTTCTGGATTCCCCTCCTGCAAAATTCAGTTTTGCAAGTGGAAATCCTTGCACTGTTGAGAGTCTTCATTGGATACTGCCCCCACACTTGGAGAATCCACAGTCTTTGAATTTCTAAATTTGCTCTCTATTAAATGGTTATTGATACACTTTTATAAAACAGAATGAATATAGGATTGCCCAACTCTTAAAACTATAATACATACCCAGACTACAGATACTGCAAGTGGTATTATCTAGTAACCTACAGTGTTAAGGTTTTTATTTTTTTATTTAAGAGATTATGCGTTTACTCAGCTCTTCCTTGTTTTTCTTAAACCACCTCATGATAGCATTTTAAATAACTAAAGGCAATTTTCTGAAATCACTGTTAGGCAGGTGAGGTGAAAATAAGGGCAGTCACACATCTAACAAGCTAGCATGTATTTCCAGCATTCTTTCCACTATGTAATAATAGTAATTTATATCAGACGGAACGGTTTTTAATTGAAAATCTTTCAAGCTGCTGTATTTGCCATGGTTTGGATTAATGTTAGTAAATTCAGGCAGCTTAAAGCTCGGTTTTCAGAGCATGCAATAACTTCCTGTTGGATCAACATGCCAGAGTGAAGCTTAAAGCATATTTGGAATATTTACATATTCATTTTACAATTGTTACCGTGCAGTTGCTGCAATGTGACATTGCGAAGGCACAGCATAGGAAGACATAAAAAATGTGATCATAATAAGTTGATGCTCATAGCAGCTATTGCTTTTTTCATCTGTCTGAATTCAGACAGCAGTTCAGGTCAAAAGTGAATGCTGGAGTTACTAAATTTTATAAGAAAGCCTCTCTAATTCCTGGGATTAACCAAATGTCATTTCAAAGTTTCCATCCAGATCCTTAATTCCCCAAAGTTTACAACATGCATTCAGTAGATACTTTATTCTTTTTTGCCATGCTGAACTGAGACAATACAAAATGCAGGGAGCATATTATCTAGGACAGTATTCTTCAACCTTTGGGCCCTTAAATATAGGTGAACAACAACTACCATCATCTCCAGCAAGGTGAGCCAATGGCCAGGGATTATGGGAGTTATAGTCCAACAACAGCAGTCACGAAATTAAAAGACGCCTGCTCCTTGGGAGAAAGGCGATGGCAAACCTTGACAGCATCTTAAAAAGCAGAGACATCACCTTGCCAACAAAGGTCCGTATAGTAAAAGCCATGGTTTTCCCAGTAGTGATGTATGGAAGTGAGAGCAGGACCATAAAGAAGGCTGATCGCCGAAGAATTGATGCTTTTGAATTATGGTGCTGGAGGAGACTCTTGAGAGTCCCATGGACTGCAAGAAGATCAAACACACCCATTCTTAAGGAAATTAGCCCTGAGTGCTCACTGGAAGGACAGATCCTGAAGCTGAGGCTCCAATACTTTGGCCACCTCATGAGAAGAGAAGACTCCCTGGAAAAGACCCTGATGTTGGGAAAGATGGAGGGCACAAGGAGAAGGGGATGACAGAGGATGAGATGGTTGGACAGTGTTCTCGAAGCTACAAACATGAGTCTGACCAAACTGCGGGAGGCAGTGGAAGACAGGAGTGCCTGGCGTGCTCTGGTCCATGGGGTCACGAAGAGTCGGACACGACTAAATGACTAAATAACAACAAAAGTCCAACAACAACTGGGGATCCAAAGTTGGAGGGCACCAATCTAGAGACAATACACGGTAGAGATGCACTGTAAAATGTAAACCACTCTTCTTCATGGTTGATGTGCAATTCCATAGGTGGTCCGTGTACCTATGCACAACAAAGTCTGCAGCCTTCTAGAGCTGGAGAATAAAGCTTTTTGAGGATGGAGCCATCTGACAGAAATACATCAGGATGGCAGCCACCGCAGCCACTTTGCCCAGCCTTCTCCTCCCTATGTCAGTCTCAGCACAGCAATGACCCATTTTTAATGGGGATGCTGGTGGTGTGTGTCAGCCACAGTAAGTTCCCCAGCATCCATGCACTCCACAATTTCGCCTGCAGTTGTCAAGTGGCTGTCAGGGGAATGCAGGTCACCCACAGGTCAGGAAAGGACTTTTGCCGCAAAAAAGTAAAAACATGACAGAGTTCCTCTGCCCCAGTCTGTCAGGAACTAGACTGAAGAGGAATGGTGGGGACCCTCACCCCTCTTCCTGAACCTTCCTGAGAAGAGGAGGACAGTATAGATTTAGAACAGTGGTTTGCAGAAGGTCATAGTTCAGAGGCTGCAGAGGGGAGAAGCTGGGAAGAAGACGCACCAGGGGAGAGATAGCTGACAGACAGTGTCTTTGGAGAGCATTCCTGAACCCCCTCTCCCAGGACCAGGCAAGCATTGAGGGTTGAAAAACAGAAAGCTCAGAGGCAGAAAGTGCAGATTAGCCATCACAAGGGTGACACAGAATAGGGGAGACATAGGAGGGTGAGACTTTACTTGTAGCAACGCCATTATCTGAGAGGCAGCACCATCCGTCTCTCTCTGTGAATATTGAATAAAGAATCATGGTAAGAACATCTTGTTTTCCCATTTCTGGCTGCCAGCCATGAGGGAGGAGGGTCGGATTCTCTGAAGCCTGACACCATCTCACTTAGTTGAAGATGTTGATGGAACTGGTGTCTGGTCCATCCTTTCCTCTCTAGCCCTCTCAGTCTCAACTCCTCCCAAGCAGCTGTAAACTGCGGTGAGGGGTAGGGCTTCCCCTTTGGGTCTGGCCCATTGCTCATCATAATCATCATCAATATATTCCCATCCATCTCCATCAATTCTCACACTTTCATTTCCCAATCATTTCACTTTTGGGGCCCCACAGGGTGGCATTGGAGGGCAGTGCTGGTAACCAGATGTAGAGTCATGTGTCATTTCATAATGCCATACAGCTGGAGGGGGGCCTTTTAGGTATATGCCATTATGTCGTCATTATCTGTTGTGTGTGGTTTTGTTTTATATAACAAATTATAAAATGGCCTTTCTGTCAGTCGCCAGTACAAAAGTGGCACCAACTTACACCCTATGAATGACTGAAATCCTTTACAACTGTGGGTATCTATCCATAGTTTGTTGGATCCCCAAGAAGTCTATTTCAATAGTTATGAGTGAGTTCACATTTCATAGAATCATAGAATTGTAGAGTTGGAATTTCATATCAGATATGCTCATGCTAGACAACCATTACAGTTTCTCAAGAAACTGTATTGTTCGTCTCAGCAAAGTCCCAAATCTTTCAGTAATATTCTCTCTCTCTCTATATATATGTGTGTGTGTGTGTGTGTGTGTGTGTGTGTCTATATATTCATATATTCTGCATAAAATTTCTTTTGACATCTTCCAAGAAGGTGCTAATGCACTCTGGAGCAATAGAAGCCTATTCTAAACAAATTCCAGGCCAGTACTTATTTAAACAAAATATTTCCATTCTCTCTCAACTAAAAAAAATAAGAATATTCCACACTGACCCTGCTTTATATCTGTTGATTTTTTCAAATTGACACAAGTGATAGACAGCAACTTATTATGTTTTGGGATTCCTGCTGAAGGCTCTATACAGAAATATAATGTGAAGAATAAAGAGAACAAGAAAAAAAGAGGATGCAAATAACCCGATAAATATTTTAGAAGTGACCTGCCTATCTGTATTCATATTTCTCAAAGTTCTTTCCAAGTCTCTTTGATGTCTTTCCTCCTAATATGCAAGCCCTAAACTGCAGCATATATATCAGGCTAGCAAATGAATATGCCAAAGTCTGATTAACGTGTGGTATTGTGATCAGATCAAATTACATCAGAACAGACATGACCTAGTGCCAAATAATTCAAGTGTAACCTAATATGGAGCTCTGAAGTTCACTTTAGGTCCGGAGCTTGAACCTTCGAAACCAAAATAAATTTATTTTAACCGTTCGCCCCCTTTCCTATTAACACAGTTGTTCAGATCCTGCAGGATGACTGGCAAACCAAGAAAAAATGTGAATACAGTGGTACCTTGGTTTAAGAAGAGCTTAGTTTATGAACAACTTGGATTAAGAACGCTGCAAACCCGGAAGTAGGTGTTTTGGTTTGTGAACATTGCCTTGGAAGCAGAACATGTTCCATTTCCTGTTGAGTGTGTTCCTTTTGTAAATTGAGTCCGCCACTGCTATGGGAAAGCACACCTTGGTTTAAGAACACTTTGGTTTAAGAATGGACTTCCGGAATGTATTAAGTTTGTAAACCAAGGTACCACTGTATAGAAGTCCACGGCAGGAAATGGTGGTGGGAACTCATTTGATATTAATTGATAAAAGCATCAATTGGGGGGTGGCGGTGTTAGTATCGTCCTACTCTCGTGTAGGACCCTGGCAGAGACACGTGCCCAACTGGCATGTTCTCTCCCTCCTGGTCAATCATTTGGGAGCTTCAAAATCTTTCTTCAGCCTGAACATCACACTTAGGGATCCGCAGTTTCTGTAACAGAACTCAGTAGCACAGCATTTTGGCTAATCTACGTTTATTTACATATGATACACCCAGAGCATTCTGCTTTAGCTCCTTCCTCTTTCTCATCAAACAGCAAAAAGAGAAAGAACAAAGGACAATAGTCCCACTTCACGAACACATTAATACCAAAACATCCTGTCTCCGTCACTTCCGACACTGTGGAATGAAAACATACACCGTCATGTGATAGACCACAATCTCATGACTGCAAACACAGAGCAAGAATCCTAACAGGGGGGTGGGAATGACCTCACTTCATAATACTTCATAATAGCAGAGTTTAAAATGATTCCTTTGGGTGTAACCTAGGAAGTGAAAGAACTGCATGCATTTGTAGATGTGTGGCTTTGAGTGCAATAGCTTGTTGTCACTCTTTGTTCTCTGTTCACTCTGTTCACGTGGTTCACACCTCAGCAAGTGCTCTATATTGCAGTGGAACCTCGGTTTTCGAACGTAATCCGTTCTGGAAGTCCATTCGACTTCCAAAACATTTAAAAACTAAAGATCAAAGGGCTGTCAGCAAGTTCAATGGGGAAAATTGAGAAACGCGCCTCAGAAGCCCTTCGACTTCTGAGGCATGTTAGAAAACGGAAGCATTCACTTCTGGGTTTTCAGTGTTCTGGTTCCAAAATGTTCAGCAGCTAAGACATTGGAAAACCAAGGTTTGACTGTACAGTGGTACCTCGGGTTACATACGCTTCAGGTTACAGACTCTGCTAACCCTGATATAATGCTTCAGGTTAAGAACTTTGCTTCAGGATGAGAACAGAAATCGTGCTCTGGCGGCGCGGCAGCAGCAGGAGGCCCCATTAGCTAAAGTGGTGCTTCAGGTTAAGAACAGTTTCAGGTTAAGAACAGACCTCCAGAACGAATTAAGTTCTTAACCCAAGGTACCACTGTATTATGTAATGATTTTTAAAATATTTTATTGCATTAGCCAAATGCCATGGCAACGTCCAAAGAAGGAAGAAAAAACCAAACCAAACAAAACAGCAGTTGCTACGTATGAGAAAACTTGGTATACTTATTTGTATAACATTATTCTTGTTTACAAAACCCAGTAAACAACAGCGACATACGTAGTAAAACCATGGTCAAATCCTCCAAAATTTCATATTACACAGAATAAAAAGTAATTCTCAAATAAAATGTGCAGGTTAAATCTTGGAGTCCCTTTTGCAATTGACTGCTAGCCCAACCAGTTCTTTCTTCCTAATTTTCCTAGCTGCCAGGGCATAGAGAACCGCCATATAAGTCAGAGAGACATCAGTATTACTCAGCAGCCATTTCACCCTCTTTGCCCTGGTTAGATATGCAAACCTGGAGTTATTTCAGACTGTTGCTTTTTCCATATATATATATATATATATATATATATATATATATATATACCATTGCCAGTCTTAGGTTCCCTCAAGCTAGGGGTGGATGGATCTATGAATTCTCGTTCTATCAGTTTCTCATGTTAAAGAGACTCATGTCAAGAAAGGGAATGAAAAGTATACAGTATTGACCAATTAAATCTTGGGAGAGTTTTTGTCTCAAATAACATATTCACTGTGCTAAATAGTCACCGGAATTGTTGGAGCAGGAGCTGCTATGTAAATGCTACAAGCATACTGTAGGCATTTATTGTCATTTGTGCTCCACAAATCTGCATCTTGGAAGAACAGCTTCCAGCCTTGCAGGCCTTTTTCCTGAGAGCGCAGGGCCCTGACTGACTCCAGCTACAAAAGCTGACACTACTAAACCCACTCTTGGGCTGGGATGTTGTTTAGCAGGGTTTGGATTTTGGGGGGGAAGTGGGAGGGTTGTTGCTGTTAATGCTATCAATTTTTGTATCTTTATTTTAGATCTTATTATATATGTAGAAATTGTTTAATTTGGTTGTGTACTTTTTGATGTTTTATATATTGATTATGACTATGCTTATGTTTTTTAATTATGTAATTTATTTCATGTTGTAAGCCGTCTTCATCATGGTTTTCTACAGAAAGGCAGCATACAAATAAATTGATGGATGGACTGATGGATGATGGAAATTCAGTTCTCCAAATTTTGCAGCAAATTAAGATTAAAAAAATAAATCCTCATGAAACTGGTAGGCATTTTAGTGTAAAAATTCTCCTAATTTTATATGCTGTTTTGGCTGTACAGATTTTTACACAGTTTCCCCTAATGTATGTGATTTTTACCAATACCTTCATTTTTACGTACACTTTCCCCTACCATGTGCCTTTTAAAATCAACTTGGGTTGGAAAACTGCATCACAAAATTTGGATAAGTGCGAATTTCAAAGAATAGTTTGTATACTGTTTTCGAAAGTGCTGATTTGATAGATTTGGCTTTACATGAGTAATGAATCAAATGTCCCCTTGATACCTACCTTAAGCCTGTTGATATCTCCTGCATATATATGGTTTATACTGCTTTGACTACATAAGAGCAGGCATTCAAATAACAAATTCTCTCTCTGTACATGCGTAGATAGAGAAATAGATCCCAATCTTTCCAGCGAGTTTTGCCCATCTCTAACAAAACAACAAGCCAGCAACAATTTTTGTTGTGACATTCATATTTAACATTAAAATCTAGGTTAATATGTTCTTCTTCCATCCTTGCACAAACGCTCCATCAGTATGACTAGTATTTGTAGAGGTGGACTGTCGCCAAATTCATTGGCGTATTTAAAATTCACACAAAAGGGGACTCTTGGGGTGATTGTTGTTTTATTACCAGATTGCAATGGAGCACTGTTGTTGCCCTCTTACATTTTCATGCCATTGCATGTCACTTCGAAGATTTCCAGAGTGTTCTGCATTGCCTGTGCAGGTATGTTTGCATGCTCTCGCACGCGTGCATACAGGAGCCTTGTTCCTTTGACTCTAACAAGCGTTGCAAAGCTTAATCCCTGTGCATTGCTCTGAAAATTTAGGAGCAGATGTCATGTAGCAAGGAGTGAGAAATAGCTGTCACATTGCTTAAGGAAATTTCATCAGTGCTGGAGGTGGTGACAATGCTAAATGTCTGTGGAGAGGATGACATTCTCTTTGCTTCTCTCTCTATTTTTATTTTTGTTTTGGTTACAGCTGCTATCAATTTGACAGGGCCATACTGTATACTATCTTTTGACATGTATTTTCACTGGGACCCAAAATATTGTTTACTTATGCATCTCTCATGGGTGCCACTTGACCCCCGTTGTTGTTTTTTTATTATTATAAGAAAACAAGCAAGGTTAATTGGAGCCAGTCCACTGCTAATGTCTAGTCCAATATTTTTTCCAGTTGTGTTCTGATGCACCCTAGGGTGGCTTGCAGAAAATCAGGAATAGCTCAGTAAGAAGATCAGTAATAGCAGACAACCTTCCCTGAAATACCCAGGAATGTCCAAAGTCCATTTTGGGGGCCTAATCTAGCCCCCGTGACAGTATATCTCCTGGGGTAAAATCCTAAGGAAAGCTCAATGACTAGTTCAGCCCTCATGCATGTTCACTTCATCAAATCCAGCCCTCTTTGGAAAAAGTTTGGGCACCCCTGAAAATCCTACCTTTCTTAGTGAAGATTACCTTTCATGGGGAAGGGCCAGAGCTCAGTGGTGTGGCACAAGCTTTTCATGCAAAGAGCCTGGCACCAGGGGGATGGAGAGCAGGTGGGGGCATGGCTGGCATGCGTCCTGGAGAGTTGGTGCATGTCCCGGGGGCATGGTGTGCCGCCCGCAGGGGCATGGCACACGTCCTGGGGGCATGGTGCACTGCCTGCGGGGGCATGGTGCCCAGCATGGGTGGGGCAGCCGCGATGGCATCCCACTGGGATCGTGGTGCTGGGGGCCGTGCTCTCCCCCGCTCCCCTCTTCCTCCTCCAGTGTCCCTGGGATGGCCCACAATCTATTAGCAGCTGTCCATGGAGGTACAAGTCAATTCTGTGTCCAGGGGAGCTGTCTACCAGCTCCATCTGGTACACAGGCTGAGACCCTACCTGCCTGCGGACTGTCTCGCTAGAGTGGTGCATGCTCTGGTTATATCCTTCTTGGACTACTGCAATGTACTCTTCATGGGGCTACCTTTGAAGTTGACCCAGAAACTACAACTAAGACTGGTGACTGGGAGTGGCCGCCGAGACCATATTACACCGGTCCTTAAAGACCTACATTAGCTCCCAGTACATTTCTGGGCACAATTCAAAGTGTTGGTGCTGACCTTTAAAGCCCTAAACAGCTTCGGTCCAGTATACCTGAAGGAGTGTCTCCACCCCCATCATTCTGCCCGGACACTGAGATCCAGCGCTGAGGGCCTTCTGGTGGTTCCCTCACTGCGAGAAGCAAAGTTACAGGGAACCAGGCAGAGGGCCTTCTCAGTAGTGGCGCCTGCCCTGTGGAACGCCCTCCCTTCAGATGTCAAAGAAATAAACAACTATCAGACTTTTAGAAGACATCTAAAGGCAGCCCTGTTTGGGGAAGCTTTCAATATTTGATGAATCATTGTATTTTAATATTCTGCTGGAAGCCACCCAGAGTGGCTGGGGAAACCCAGCTAGATGGGCGGGGTAAAATAATAATAATAATAATAATAATAATAATAATAATAATAATAATAATAATACAGTCTATTTGCATCCTATATTCTCTTTACTCCGGACATACAGAATTCAATGATTCCCATGTGTTCCACATTTTATTTCTGTAATATTTTGCTCCAGGTGAGCCTATTTCCTGTTTAATAGAAGATATAACAGTGTGTGAGGGTGGGGTGGGGAGCTAATTTTATTTGTGTATATTGATTGCTACTGATCTGCCAACCCTATTATCCATATGCCTAAAATTATACACAGTGGGTGGGGGATAGCATTCTATAATTTCATTGAAATCCCTAGTAATACCTTAAGCAGTAATGACCAAGGCACAGGCTTTTTCCTCACAATTAACGCCTAGTTGGGAAAGAAAGAAAGAAAGAAAGAAAGAAAGAAAGAAAGAAAGAAAGAAAGAAAGAAAGAAAGCCCAAGATACTACGGAGACCTCTTAAACTTAGTAAGCCATTTTCCAGAAAAAATAGAGCTGCAAAATAGAAACAGAAAAAAGATCCTGCTGATTTGTAAGGAATTTAATATTTGTACAATAGGTACAATGTTGGAATAATGGCATTCTATTTATTTTAAATGCTATGCTTTGGTTAGCTACTAGTTGATTAAAGAAAATTGTTGTTTTCTACTTAAAGATCCTTTGAAATGGGTAGCTTGAATGCTTGATGTTCTCTGTACAGAGGCTGTTGAAACAGAGGAGGGAGGAAAACACTCCCTCTAAATGAAATGTGAACTATTTATCTTTAATCTGACACCGTTTCCTATTCCTCTTTCTCATACAATACAGACAAGCATCACTGGATTGAAGAGCTTCTATGATAACTTTTTAATCAAAAATCCGAGACAGCTGAGAGGTAACTTTTTCTTTTCTTTCCACTCTGTTATGCAAAATTCCAATCAATTTATTTTGATAAGGCATCTTTGGTATGCCATAGCTCAAAATTTTATACAGGGAAAGGTAAAATAATGAGATGGAATGTGTAAAGGCAATTGCAGCTAGAACATATGGAATTTAAATCCTCTGACTAGATTGTGTGCGTGAACTAGGGTTGAACCCAATAGTCAGAAGATATCCACATCACCATCTGTAGGTGTGGATGAATAAATACATTAACTTTGACTTCTCTTTCTTTCTCCCAATCTTAAATGCAACACACATTTCTCTCTCTCTCTCTCTCTCTCACACACACACACACACACATTTGCATACAAATTTCCTAACGTAACTCATTTTTGTAAGACATTTTGTATTCAATTACTACTACCATTTTTGTTGTTGATGATGAAGAAGATGATGATGCTACATTTATTATCTGCTTTTTACCAGCAAGTCCCAACAGGGCCAGCTCAGTCAATAGGCAGACTGAGGTGGCTGCTTCAGGTGGCAAAAGTCCCCAAGGCAGCGATCCCACAGGTATCATGCCTGCCCTGTTGCCTCCACCAGAAGTAGAAGTAGCACCAGTATCAATGCCTATCTTGGTCAAAATGGTGTCACATAAGATCTCACCAAAATGGACAGTTCCCATTTTACCTCATGTGAAATGGGACACACCACCCCTGGGTGCCATGAAAAATTCAGTCTTAAAAACAGTTAAAGCAAATTACAGTCACTGGAACATAGTGGATCCTGGAAACTTGCATATAAGATGTCAGAGACCAGAATAACATTTGTGCTTTTGGGGGGGGGGCAGGGGCACAAAATTTGGACATGTGTGAATTTCGAAAAACAGCTGTGTTTCGGTCCATGTATTGTTTCAGAAAATGCAGATTACATTAGGTTGATTCCCAGTGAAATGCATATTGAAACAAAATTCTCCATCCCCACTCCTAGACAACAAAATAATCCTAATTCTATCAAGTCCTGGGTAGGCCGAGATAAAACTGATGGGTAATTCTCATCATGGTGAGCCACCAGTTTTTCAGGCTTCTTTACACAACAGTAGGTGAAATGACTGGGTGATTTAAAACAACAACAACATGTACTAATTCATATTCCGTTACTAAGGAAGTGACCACCAATAAGGATTTGCTCCTTTCGAAAAGACTTAACAATATGCCAGAATGTGAAAGTTGAGGCATATGCCTGTGCACTTGAAATATATTCTGTGTTATGTATGAACAGTGACAGTATAAAATACCACCATGATTATAAACAGGGAAGAGTCCTGCAGTTAAAAAGCATGGCTTCCTTCATGCCACATTTTGTGGTTCATTGAACACATTCACACTTCTCATATGGTTCCTTGGAAGAGTTACAAAATAAAGGGTGCATGTGAATTCTTTAACAGGCCTTGCTTTTAAAAGGCTTTGCTGATTGATAGTAACTGACAGCCAGGTACTAAAAGGAAACTTAAATTGATTCACTGTAATAGCCATGTCTCGAGATCCATGTCCTTGGTGAAGCCAGCCAGCCGCTGTCCCTAACTCTTGCAATAAATCATGAATAAAATACGTTGATTAATTTTGCATCACATTGAACAAAGCAACAATTACAGCCTGTGACTTGAAAAAAGAGAGCAAAATGACGTCAGCCGAGTATCAAAATGTGTGCAGTACCTATAGCCTTTGGCTCAGCCTTCTATTTCCCAAGTTCCATGTAATTAAACCTGGTGAGACAACAGCACATTACTTTTCTGGACTGTAACCTGTTCATGGCAGAGTCTTGCCCTCTTTAAAGTATTCCTTACACTGATAAATAAATCTGGTACTTTGCAAGCTTGGGCATCTTCTAGTGGGCAATCTAGAGTCATTAGATTCAACTCTGGGGGTTTTCAGTGAGAAGAACAATAGCAGTGATGGACTGGATTCTCTGAAAGACTGCTGGTCCAGCACTATCTCTTCTTCATTGCAATGTAAAGCCATAGAAAAAATGTTAGTTGCACAGAGGTGCATCCCCAGACAGTTTAGCCAATGGTCAGGGAAGATGGGAGTTGTATTCTAACCTCATCTGGGGACCCAAGGTTGAAGGATACTGGCTTACACTGACTGCCAGTGGTAACCTGCTCTATTTTCAAAAGAGGTTTAAAGACTCTCTCAAGGCAAATCTTTAAAAATGTAGTATAAACACCGACAACTGGGAAACACTAGCCTACAAGCGCTCCAATTGGAGAATAGCCTTTACCAAAGGTGTCATGGGATTTGAAGACACTTGAACTCAGGATGAAAGGGAGAAACATGCTAAGAAGAAGGCACGCTTGGCAAACCCTCAACTCCCGCCCGGAAACCTATGTCCCCACTGTGGAAGGACATGTGGATCCAGAATTGGCCTCCACAGTCATTGTTAAAACCATGTTCATGGAAGACAATCTTACTTGGCTACAAGTGATAGAAGAAGAAGAAGAAGAAGAAGAAGAAGAAGAGGAGGAGGAGGAGGAGGAGGAGGAGGAGGAGGAGTTTGGATTTGATATCCAGTTTTATCACTATCCGAAGGAGTCTCAAAGTGGCTAACATTCTCCTTTCCCTTCCTCCCCCACAACAAACACTCTGTGAGGTGAGTGCGGCTGAGAGACTTCAAAGAAGTGTGACTAGCCCAAGGTCACCCAGCAGCTGCATGTGGAGGAGCGGAGACGCGAACCCGGTTCACCAGATTACGAGTCTATCGCTCCTAACCACTACAACACACAGAAGAAGAAGAAGAAGAAGAAGAAGAAGAAGAAGAAGAAGAAGAAGAAGAAGAAGAAGAAGAAGATGAAGAAGATGAAGAAGAAGAAGCAGCAGCAGCAGCAGCAGCAGCAGCAGCAGCAGCAGCTCTATTTTCAAATGCCAGAGGTTACGCTGGACAAGGTAAGGTACTTCTTCTCATCGTGCACATGTTAAGAATGCACATTATCAGACTCCTGGCATGAAGTTTGCAAAGATGCATTTAAATGCCTGGCTTTAAAAACAGTTGTGAAATTAAAAGCTTGTTGTTGTGTGCTAATGAACATTAAAAGACCTTTAAAAAGAATAGTTGCTCATTGTGGTGTGCTAATCTGAATTACAAGACTTTTTAAGCCCTGTTGCTGTATGCTGAAACATAATTGAATATGTATGTATGTATGTATGTATGTATGTATGTATGTATGTATAGACAGGGCTGTGTTCTTGCCCCAATTCTCTTTGGCACATTCTTCTCCCTGTTGCTCTCATATGCCTTCAGCGTGCCTGAAGAAAGCATCAAAGAGAAATGGGGGTCTGTTCAAACTGGCATGTCTCCTAGCCAAGTCAAAAGTGTGGTGGGTTCTTACGCAAGAGATGTTGTTTGCAGATGATGCAGCCTTGACAGTGCACTCTGACAAAGCTCTGTAGAGACTCATCCACCATTTTTTCCAAGCACGCAGAAGATTGACCTTCCCATTAGCCTGATGAAGGCCAACATCCTAGGTCAGGACATCGCCAGCACTCCACTTGACGTAGTAGACAATTTTGTCTGCCTGTGCTCCACCTCATTCAGCAACCTCTCCATCGACCCTGAGCTGGACAAGCATATTGGAAAGGCATCTATGACAATGGCTTGCCTCTCCAAAGCGGTATGAGAGAATGCGATGCTAATAACCAATACCAAAATAAAGGTCTACCAGGCTTGCAAGTTGAGCAAGCTGCTTTTTGGTAGTGACTTGTGGACAACTTATACCTACCAAGAAAGATGCTTTAATGCATGGGTAGGCAAACTAAGGCCCGGGGGCCGGATGTGGCCCAATCGCCTTCTATGTCCGGCCTACAGATGGTTTTTACATGAGTAGAATGTGTCCTTTTATTTAAAATGCATCTCTGGGTTATTTGTGGGGCATAGGAATTCGTTCATTATTTTTTTTCAAAATATAGTCCAGCCCCCCACAAGGTCTGAAGGACAGTGGAGCGGCCCCCTGCTGAAAAAGTTTGCTGACCTCTGCTTTAATGTCTTCCACATGTGCATCATCAGGAATATTTTGCTCTTCACATGACAAGACAGAGTCTCAAACAAAGATGCGCTCTCCCAAGCCCATATTCCCAGCATGTTCACACCCCTGTCTCAGTGATGTTATCAATGGCTTGGTCATGTCCACAGAAAGGAAAATGGTAGGATCTCCAAGGATTTGCTGTACAGGGAGCTGTCTTCAGGAACTAGGCCTTTTGGCAAACCAACTCTGTGTTCCAAATATGTCTGCAAACATGACATGAAGGCTGGCAACATTAACATGTGGGACTCCTTGCAGCATCTGGAGACAATCAGGTCGTGTATCTACAGCTGTGACTAGAGGAGGGATGACCACTGGGAGGAGCACAGAAAGAAGAAACAGCATAGTACACCTGCGCCAGCATAACTGGAAGCCTTCATTTTCCCCAGCTATAACAAAAAGAAGTCTCTCGCATATTGGTCTCTACAGCTACAGCAGGTGTGTTACTCTCCGACCGTTTGACTTCACCCTAAAGACACACACTTCCATTGTCTCCTGAGACAGACAGATGCAAACAATATACATACTGCAGGCATGGCCAAACTTGGCCCTCCAGATGTTTTGGGACTACAGTTCCCATCATCCCTCACCACTGGTCCTGTTAGCTAGGGATGATGGGAGTTGTAGTCCCAAAACATCTGAAGGGCCGAGTTTGGCAATGCCTGACATACTGTATACATTTCCTGGAATTCCCCGCCATCCCCAGCAAATATATTCCTACTGCAAAAAAATGTGGAAGGGTGCTGTTCATGGGATGAAAATAACATATTTGCAGATCTTGCCACTTGGTTCACTTCAACACCTGACTTCGCCCCAAACATTTTTGCAATGCGCAGGAGTTCATCAGCCCACAAATCTTTGTGGGCAGGGTTTCTCAAAGATAGGAGGCTTGGGAACCACTGCTGCAGCCAATTTTACACATAATACCAGCTCTGAATATTTCTGCAGTCACTTAAAGGGATCTAAAAGCAAGCATGCCTTTACACTTAAATCAATTTTTATGAGAGATACTACAATGCATCCATTGAAAATTACTTTCAGGTTAGAGTCAAAGTGCTGCTGTGTTTGCAGATTGCTTTGACCAGGACATTTTCTCTAACTAGCACAATAAGGCACCCTTTCATTCTAATGAACATTAGTGCAGAGAGCATTTACAGAACTGAAAATATGACTCAAGCTGCATTAAAGTGGATTCAGTATTTTTCCAAAGTAAACATTCACACAATAGCACTCAGATATGCACTGCAGCTTGATGTGGTACTTCAAAGGCCACAAAAAAAGTAATAGAAGCCCTTTTGTAAATTTCTCTCCTTCACAAAACTGTCCAACATTTTTGCTCCATCTCTTTCTCCCCATCCCCCTCAATTTCTCTAAGGAATAAAAAAAATACAGCCTGCTGTTCCGTTATAGGAAAACCAAGAAACGTATTTTTAATTCAAAAGTGAACCAGACATAGTAATGTTTCAGCTTTAAGCATGGCTTTGTCTTCTGCAAAAAACAGTGTCACATTTTGAATATTTGAGCTGGTCTGAAAAGCAAAGTTCACCCCATTAAGGTCTTGTTGGCATTCTATCATAGGTCAGTTCTGTCCTGTTTCCATGACTTTCTGTTCAAATTGAAAGAGCAATGGATTAGGATTTGGGAGACATCCCCATATACATCTGCCTCACCTAGTATTAAAGAGATAGTGTCAAAAATAATGCAAAAAATGGTATCTTACTCCAGTTAAACTTTCATAAATTCACAAAAAAAAAAAATGTTGGCAAGGCAGCAATGATAGGGGCAGTTATGGCCATATGTGGTGATCATGCCTCAAAATGTCAGCATTCTGGGAACATATAATTAAAGAAATTGTCAAAATTGCATGCCATCAAATTATGAAAGCCCCATGGGCCTCATGGGCAGTCCTGCCTTGCCTATATAATTGTCAAGGAGCTGTTAAGCAAGCCCAGGTCAACCACAAGGCAGGGAGGCACAGGAGGCATGGAATGCAATTAGCTTCTTATTAAATCGGGTCCTCCCTTAAAGAGGGCACGTGTTGCGACGAGCCCTGGAAAACCGACACCCTGTATTGTGGGTGGATATGATTGGATAGCCACAACACCTGATTGGTAGGTCTCTTGATGCAGGCTTGAATCAGGCCAATGGGATGCAGGCTAAACGGATCAAGGGACCTATATATATCTATGCACGTGCCCCAGAGCTTCCTCTTTTGGTGCGTGCATCAGAACACCCGTCCACCTCTCCCTATATATAGGGCTGTACGCTTGACCTTGCTATGCCATCTTGTGTTGTCTGTCGTTGGGACAGGAGCACGGCAGGAATTTTCCCCACTTGGCTGATTGGCTGGTGCCATTTGGGTTTCGCCTGCCGCGTAGCAAATCATCACAACTTGTAAGGTTGCGGATAAGCTCTGGTTCAGGTGATAGGGATGGGAGAATGCTCTTGCCATCCCTATGTGAAGGGTATTCTGTTAAAGGAATCCAGGGACTTGATGGTTTGGTCAACCCCTGTGAGGGGGTTGTGCCCATGCCTGAGTCCAGGGGGGCATTTGGGTGGTGGAGATAGCCTGTTCCCGGCTTTCTGCTTATCCAGGTGTTCACCCTAGGCTGACTTATGCTGGTGCCCTAGGTCAGCGCTACCTGCAACAGTGCAGGGAGCGAGTCAAACCAGAGCCTATGCAACCACTTACTTGCTGTAATCCATAAAGCTGTGGCCTAAATTCTGCCAAAAACCAAATCAAAATTTGAGTCTTGTCTGAATTTATTTAAGGGGGAGGTTTAAAGGTCTGAACACGCAACAGAAAATAACCACACAGCATAGTCCTCTGGTTTGTCTTAATCCAGCTGAGATGTTGCTGAAACTGACCACTAGCCCAACCCTTCCCCTTCCAGCCTCTTACTCTGGATCCCTCCCAAGCAGACGAAGAATGAATCAAGGGAGTGAGCACCTCCTCTGGGCCTGTCTGGTCCAATGCTCAGCAACATGCAGGACTCTCCTCATGAGGGGGAAGAGAGCCAGCAGGACTGGGACTGGCCTGTTGCTGGGTCACAAAGGCAGCCTATCACCCCTCTCTGTCTGAGACTCCGCTCACACTGTGACTCTCAGCTTGGAAGGCCCTCCTTTACCTGACTCCCTCTCTTGATCTCCAAACCCCACTGTTTTTAACCCCCCCCAGCTCTTCCCTTCCCCAGACTGCTCTTCTGTCTCCCAGCCCCACTAGCTGGGATCTACGTCGTCATCTTCTGTGTCCACCCTGGGGGGGCGCTCTTGGACGAGCAGCTGCCAACACTCTTCCTCATCTAGCCAGTCCCTGACAATGATGCTAATATATGGCTGTTTATTTTATATATTAATTGAAATGGCTGCCCTTATTGTGTGGGGATTATGATTACAAGCGTGGACATAAAAACAAAGAATAACGTAAATGCATCTATCCAAAGCAACAGGCGATTTTTTACATATGTAGGCTCTCTTCACAGGTTTGGATGAAAGTATGTGTGGGCTGGATGGAGCCAACAGGTGCAATTCCACTTTCCCAATCTGCCCATTCATATCTCCATATACAATATGTGAAATATTTCGTGCTTCCCCTGGCTTGTTACTGTGTATCTTGTCTGGCTGTGGCAGTCCAGGATCCCAGGCTAGGCCTTTTCCACCTGGGTATACAACATCTTTTAAAGTGGAGGTGCCAAGGATTGAAACTGGGGACCTTCTGCATGTAAAAGATGTGTTCTATCACTGATCCGTTGCCCCTAAAAATAGAAGAATCTCAAAGGCTGCCCTCACCATTCTTGCTGCTTGGAAGACAGCTTTGGGGCTTGAATACATTTTGGCCATAGCTGTGTGTTAACGTTGTGTTAGGTTAGAGCACTTCCTTTAGGAACTGGTGGAATGAATTTTTATAAAGCTATTTGCAGACTCACGCTGCAAATGGGCAAGAGTGCTCAAACGAACAGAGTGCTGACTTCATCCTAGAGCAGTAAACCTTGCTAGATGCTTTTAAAATAATTAATAATCTGAGTAAGTTCATTATCATTTAAGATCTATTTTAGCTCCACACTTTAATATTCTGTTTTTGTTGCACAGCTATTTAGATAACTGCCATTCATTGATAATAAGTCATTTATTCCTCATTAACTCTTAGGATGGATGTAGATATTCATTACTGCAAGACAACAGAGTCATTTAGCTGCATACAGTACTTGCTTATGCACTTTGAGCATTGGCTTGAATGCAAATTTTATTCCACATAGGTCTCATTTTGCTTGTTACCCTCTCCAGCAGCTAAGTTATCCATGCCATTATCTGCTGTGTTAGGGTCCCCCCCCCCACTTTAAGTATGGCATTTATATAACAAACACCGTTACACTGATCTATTGACGTTAGAGGTTTGCTGAATCTGCAGGTCATGAAAAAGCTGTTTCCATACCTAAAGAATGCACATTGTGTATTTTTGATGTAGTCATGACAATACAATCTTATAAATGATTATTTTAGGCCAGTGATGGCCAAACTTGGCCCTCTAGCTGTTATGGGACTACAATTCCCATCGTCCCTGAACACTGGTCCTGTTAGCTAGGGATGATAGGAGTTGTAGTCCCAAAACAGCCGGAGGGCCAAGTTTGGCCATCAGTGATTTAGGGGAACGTGACAGGTTTGGTCACACTGGGCACAGAGCGTTGGGGGTGCCCTAGGAGACGCCACATTTATGATTTAGAATGGAGCAAGGATGTGTGTGCCAAATTTTGGCATCATACAGAGCACCACTGAAAGTTGAGACCACAAAGAATGCATAAGTGAGCCTATGCATTCTTCTCAGACGCAAGCCCTATTGAATTGAGTGTTGCATACTCTAAGGTAACTGTCTAGAAGAGTGCAGTCTTTAGCCATTCAGTTGGTAGGTTGCTCAACAAAATCTTTTGTTAATGAATTAATGGGGTCCGATATTTAAATCCAGAAGGATGTGGAAACAGGATGGAACAGGTTTATGAATGAAGAGAACCAGAGAAGCGAATTAAATTCTGCACGTTGCCAAGGCATACACACACACACACACACACACACGGAACATCTGTGGAATAAAAAGCTATGGGTTTCTGCAGAAAAAAGCTATGGACCACACATTGATTGCTACAGATGTCATGTAAGCAACCAGAAAGTTTTGGGGCACAAATCATCCTGAATGTAAGGTGCACATATGACCATCCTGGTACCGTGAAGAACACAAATTATTCTGAATGCACACTAAAAGACCCACATAGAGGGGCTCTCATATGCTGAGATATGCAGTGCTATTTTTTCTAAATAAATAAATAAATTAGGGGTACTTTCATTTTCCTACTCATGTTGAAATACTGCCCCTCAACAAGGCCAAACTTAGATTCACAAAATGTTTAGGGGTATGCGTCCCCCTGTGTCTCCCCAGAAAAAAAGCACTGGAAATATGTAACTGTAATAATATGCCATCACAATGAAATTCCCATTAAAGGGATTACCTGGATCAACCTATTATTGCCCATATGTTATTTTGCAAACTCTTTGTTCATAGGAATGTGCTAAACAGGTTTTTTTTGTTTTTTAAAAATAATTAGACCTTGTGTGTTTCATTTCAAATGTTTACATACTGTTATGTGTGTGTGTCTTCTTTAAAAAACCAGCTTTTCTTTCCTATAATGCCTGGGATTGCAAAGCAGGGAAATTACAATGATTGAAAGGAAACTTAAGCTTCGACACTCATGCCAAAACAGAGCATCTAATTGAAATAGCTTAATCTGTGCTAGATAACCTCAAATAAAAGCTAGAAGCCTCAGAAATATAATAATGGCTTTGACTTATGATAAAACAGCATAACTTGGATGAAAACTAGTTTGAACTTATCAGTCATATTTCATTTTCTTTGAATGATGATCTTTTCTTTTTTTTTGCTGACAAGAAAAAATATGCTTGCTTCAAACATTAAAGAACATATTTTATTTATAGCCATGCGGGCTTGAAATTCTTCATCTTAAATCCACACTGAACTTTAGGGAAACCTTTAAAACTCAATTACATTTAGGAGAGCTGTTGCTCCTGCCTTTGGGGCCCAAACATTCTCATACTGTGGAATAAGAAACACTTGTTCTGAGAGCCTTATTATCCATTCTAAACCGATGCTTTCCCTTGGTTACTCAACGTTTACATGAGTCTCCTCATTTTCTGTCACAGCAAGTACCTGTTCTATTTCTCACAGAAGCATGGATAAAATCCCAGATACACACCGCCACTAGACGCAGGATGTGTGGTGTGATCCAACACCTGGACACAGACATCCATTCACACGCAAGCTCTACCCAAGCACGCAGATATTCCAAGTGCCCCAATTTTCCAGAGACAGTCCTGGATTTACAGAAGCCATCCTGGTTTTTTATTTGATCCCAGAATGTCCCACTTAAGATGTCCCCATTTTGTTGGAGGGCATGGAGCTATCTGACCCCCAAGCCATCTAAAGGCTGTATAAGGAAGTTATTGAATGTTTAATGTTTTTAATTATGTTGGAAGCCTCCCAGAGTGGCTGGGGCAACCCAGTCAGATGGGTGGGGTATAAATAGTACAATTATTATTATTATTGAAAAAGAGATGCCGGAACTCACCATGAGTACCTCCCTTGTTCTCTTATAATAACAATGGTGCCCTTAGAGGTACAGGAACTGAGTTCTGGTGTGTTCCAGCTGAAAAAAACCCTGATTATTATTATTATTGAATGGGATGTCTCTGTTTTCATCACAGAAATGTTGGATGGTATGAGCAGGTATTCATAGAGTGCAGGGAAGTCAGGCTCCAGGTCTGAGAGGGTCTTTGTAAAATGGATCCTATCTTTTTTGGTGGGTCGCCACTTTAGATGCCCTGCATTGCTTCAGAGCACTAAGTGTAGCGTCTCTCCAGGGCATTGTTGAATATTCAGAACGAGCGGGCACCCCGTCAAATCAGCCACTTGCTCCTCCTCCTAGTGGAGGAGAGGTGGAAGCCAATTGGCCCTACTAAGTGTCCTGGCAACCGCTGAAGGATACTGAGTACTGGAATCAGTCATGACAACCTGAGTCCTGTTCATTCTCTCACTTAATTGGCCAAAAGGAAAGATACTTTAAATTGCTTTGTCTGCAGCACAGGGTTGCACTGCATCAGCACCTATGTCATTCTGTCAGGAGTCCAGTCCCCAGCTTGATAAGATGGTGAGCGTAGTTAATTAAAAAGGATGGTTTATTGTCAAAACAAACGGATAGCTCCGGGTGGCTTAACACAGCCTCCACCATCATCAAGATGACCCTTCTGAGGACTCCTTCCGGTTACAGAAGATATTGAACTTTCTCACTTTGTGCCTCTTGCTTTGTTTCCAGTCTAACAGCCCTCCCCTTAGCCTACTCTTAGGAGGGATTGGCTCAGCTCCAATCTTTTCCAATTCTGAGAAACTGCTTCCTTCTCTGTTTGCACCAATTGGCACATCCTGAGAGCATTGGCTGGGGTTCGGCTGGCTCTATGCCATTCCCTTTTCAGCCAAGAAATTACACAAAACAAAATAATTGCCGTGAAAATCCCTGAAACGAGAAGTAATCGACTATAGAGTTAAATTAAAAAACAAAAAAATCAAAAAGTTTAAGGAAAAATTAACCTAGAATTAAACAAAGACTTAACGAGATGCCAGCTACAAAACTCGTTTCACTGAACTAATCAGTTTCCTCAGAAGGAAATAATGAAATTATAAACCTTAAATGATTTTAAGTGCTATCAAACAAACTCAAGAGCAGGGCTAAAACGCTTCCTTGAGTTTACAAAAAAGGTATGAAAACCTCAATGACAATTTTTAAACATAGCCCTATTTAAGAGAACCAAGCAGTAGTAATAAGAAATTAAGGACTCAGTTGTAAAAACTTTAATATTGCCTTTACAAAAAGGTTTTAATAAAAAACTTACAAAGGAATACGAGATAGGCTGTTTAGGTTTCAAACAAACTCAAAAACAGGGCAGAAACTTTTCAGCCGGCATTCCAAGGTGTGGTGGAGTTGGCACTAGCCGACGGTCATGCTGCATGGCAGTTAACGCTCTCTGTTCCTGGCTTTCTTCAGTTTGCTGTCAACCTTCCCTGGGAGCTGGCTGCAAATCTTCCCTGGGAACTGGCTCATTCTTTGTGAATGGAATTGGTTGATAGTTGGGTACAAGTAACATGGGACGCGGGTGGCGCTGTGGGTTAAACCACAGAGCCTAGGGCTTGCTGATCAGAAGGTCAGCGGTTCAAATCCCTGCGATGGGGTGAGCTCCCGTTGCTTGGTCCCAGCTCCTGCCCACCTAGCAGTTCAAAAGCACATCAAAGTGCCAGTAGATAAATAGGTACCGCTCTGGCGGGAAGGTAAACGGCGGGAAGGTAAATGGTGTTTCCGTGTGCTGCTCTGGTTCGCCAGAAGCAGCTTAGTCATGCTGGCCACGTGACCCGGAAGCTGTACGCCGGCTCCCTCGGCCAATAAAGCGAGATGAGCGCCGCAACCCCAGAGTCGGTCATGACTGGACCTAATGGTCAGGAGTCCCTTTACCTTTACCTTTACAAGTAACATGGAATGGTTGCTTCAGCTGCATGACTGTTGCAGAAACTCTATCTGTCTGTTCCAGTCAAGAGACAAATCTGGGATTTAGGTACACCCATCTCCCACTGACAGCCACCCAAGGTGGTTGTGAAGCCTGACATAGGATACCATATCATATCCATATTGTCAAAATAATGTATCTATTAAGGGTGTGCTTCTTAACAGTGGGAATTTTCCAGCAATTTTGGTGCCAGGGTGAACACGGAAAACCCTTGAAACAACACCTTAAACCAAACAGGTTTTTTGTTAATTAAATTTGGAGAAAGTTCTAGTGCAACACACTGATCAAGCAAACTTGAAAATGAAAATGAGAAACTCAGTGGAAAAGGGGGGGAGGCAGGATTATTAATAAGAAACAGCACACTATTTATAACTGTAAGATGTCACATACAATTTATATTTTGTCTGTTGACTGGGTAGTTTCGTAAGTGAAAAATAAATAAAATATAAAGAATCTGAAGAAAGTATCAAAGGTGGTTCTGAAAAAGGCTTCTTCTTATGCCGATGGACCACAATCAGTTTGGTTAGTTGTGTAGGCCTTCTTTTGGAAATGAATAAAGGCATTTTATATTGAGGAAGACACACAAAATCACACATTAGCCAGAGGTATGAAATGTATGACAGAACCACCGTTGTAACCATGCTATTATAGAAGGCTGCGGGCAAACGCTGTTGTATTTCACCCATTTTCCTCATAAAATACACATTTTTTAAAGATTGCCTTGAGGAACTGGGAAATATGACAATCAGGGGATAGCTAAGTTCTGACCTGTACTCAAGTCAAGGAGGTCATGATCAGGTCATTTTGTATCTCAATTCCTAGCTTGGAACACCATAAATGCAGGGTGAGTCCCACCGTTTTACATTTTACCTGCCTTCTGCCTATGCTCAATAATACAGCATTCTCCCCCCCCCCCCCTTTAGGTCTCTCTCAATGAGTTTTTACAGTACTCATAAAACAGCACCTGCCATTGTGACTGAACAAACCTCTAGGCTGTATTATGAAATCCATTGAGTATTCTCCTAAGTAATAGCAACCACAAACTCAAGTTCATTTTATGCTCTCCATAAAAAATCTTTCAGATATCTTGGATATGAATCTGACAAATTGAATAATAAAGAAGGACACAAACAGATCACTTGGTAATAACACAAATCTCATGAGTAAATGGTGATTGTTGCCGTATTAGAATGAGAATATAAAACAAAAGAATTCACTTATCAGTCTGTTTTAAGTTTAAAAGATTATGTTAAGAGAAGGATTAGATAGGGAAGGGAATAAAAAGAAGAATACTGCCAAGCAGTGGTTTCAGGGCTTCCTGGTATATGTTTTAATAAGTGGTAGACTCAAATCATGCACAGGTCCCACTTATAATGATGCAATTTAGTAGGAACCATATGTCTCAAAAGAGCATGTAGCTTGGGCCTAAGGATAAAAGTTTCGTGGACTTCCCACTGTGTGAGTGGGAGATGGGAATCATACTTGGCCGCCCTAAAACAAGCTGTCTTCCGATCTGACCCATATTCAATAACCTTCTAAACTTCCAAAATTATCTGCAGACATACGCACACAAGCAGGGAATTTTCCCCAATCCAGATCTGAGCTATATCAAAGTACAGACTGTAGGTAATTGAACTTCTACTGCTGGGCGGGCTTCCATTACCTTCCATTTCCTAACAATTGGCCTCCTCTTTGATGTTATGGGTGAGCTAGCTGGTATTATTTGATCTATAGAAGAGTTTAAAGGAAAGCACCTAGGGAAGAGTTTAAAGGAAAGAGATGTGGGTAACTCCTCTTTCCACACTAATATACTCTCAAATGCACTATATTGGATTTGTCTAGGGACCTGCTCGGTGGCAACTAGAGTGTAATGGTTCATGCTGATTATGAAAGGCACAGGCAAGAGATTAGGTGCTCTGCTCACTCCCAAAGCATACAGAATATATGTAATCCTAATGCCATCTCTCTCTGTGTTGCATTTTTTTTCAATTCGAAATAAACAGATTAAATGATTTTTTAAAAATAAAATAAAATGCAGAATCACTGCTCTTTGTTCAATGTGAAATTTTAAGAAACCTCTGGATGACCTATTTATTGAGCATTCACCCTGACATGCTTGGACAAAGCTTACATGGAGGCTAGGTTGTTCTTGATTTTATTGCAGGGAGGTAATGCAGCCATGAACATTCATCCTGGTTTGCTTAAGGACTGTTTATACATCTTCCACACATTTAATGCATTTCTCTATTACAGTGGTACCTCAGGTTAAGTACTTAATTTGTTCCGGAGGTCCATTCTTAACGTGAAACTGTTCTTAACCTGAAGCACCACTTTAGTTAATGGGGCCTCCTGCTGCTGCCACACCGCCAGAGCACGATTTCTGTTCTCATCCTGAAGCAAAATTCTTAACCCGAGGTACTATTTCTGGGTTAGCAGAGTTTGTAACCTGAAGCATATGTAACCTGAAGTGTATGTAACCCGAGGTACCACTGTACTTTATAAACTGCAAGAGTACATTCTCACTTTTTTTAAGTGGATATATTGTCCCAGGGTGACACAGCATTTTAATTACAGGTAGGTAGCCGTGCTGGTCTGCCGTAGTAGAAACAAAATAAAAAAAATCCTTCCAGTAGCACCTTAGAGACCAACTAAATTAACTTAGTTGGTCTCTAAGGTGCTACTGGAAGGATTTTTTTTATTTTGTTTAGAGCATTTTAATCCACTTATACAAACCTAAATTCCCTGGCATGAGCTTGTATCCCTCCTGCACCATTGTTCTGAAAGTACGTTGCAACAATGCAACAAAATGTCCTTCAATCCATGCCACCCAACTGTTCCGTTTTGAGCAGGACATCCCGGATTATCAGAAGCTGCCCCGGCTTCCGCCCCCAATCCTGGGTGTCCTGTTTTGGTTACCTCTTCTGCCTCTTCTGTGGGCTCCTTTGTGGCTTCTGCTGCAGTTGCTGACAATGATGCTGTACTTCCAAACGCCTGTGCCACACTCCCGGAAGTACAGAACAGAGTGTCCAGAAGTACATTGTAGCAGTGACCAGGCGGGCAGTAGGGGGGGGTGTGGCAGTAGGATGGTGCTGGATGGGTGTCCCAATTTCTCCTACTGAGATGTTGGAGGTTATGCAAATCCATCAGGGTTTTTTGGGAGGGGGGATTGAAACCATCGTTCAGCCCGGACACTGAGATCCAGTGCCGAGGGCCTTCTGGCGGTTCCCTCATTGCGAGAAGTGAGGTTACAGGGAACCAGACAGAGGGCCTTCTCAGTAGTGGCGCCCACCCTGTGGAACACCCTCCCTTCAGATGTGAGGGAAATAAGCAGCTATCCTATCTTTAAAAGACATCTGAAGGCAGCCCTGTTCAGGGAAGTTTTTAATATTTAATGCTGTACTGTTTTTAACATTTGATTGGGAGCCACCCAGAGTGGCTGGGGAAACTCAGCCAGATGGGTGGGGTATAAATAATAATAATAATAATAATAATAATAATAATAATAATAACCTGCAGCAGGATGAGGGATGTGCACAAGACAGATTCAGCCGGGGCATCACCTCTCTACCTTGACCACGGAAAGGAACTGTTAGAGACCAGCCTATCAGCATGGAAATGTTAGACCAGAGCAATTCAAGACCACAAACGCTCTTGCTTTTTTCTCGCACCTATTACAGATTTCCCTGCACCCCACTTAAAAGAAACCAGATTCAACAGGGGACAATTGCTAAGGAATGGTGCCTGAGAATGTCACAGAAGTGAAATGGTTAAAGGAAAATTAAAAACTTGCTGCAATTGAGGGTGAGTTTGTGGTATTTTTTCCAGAGTGAATAGTGTTCTATTAGTATGATAGAACTGATGATCCACTTCAAATAGATATATAGGTATCTATTTCTGATAGATATACATCCAAAATGTCTCACTCGTAGGCATATTTCATATTTTGGTTGTCTAAGAAGTAAACAGTTAATTAAATATACTTCTGAGAATATATTTTGGCATTGACAACATCTTGGTAATATGCATCAGTCATATTGAATGACAACATAAATGCTATGCCAAGAATCTTATAATTAAGGTGATCTTTCATAAAAGTCTTGGAATTAAAGTGAAAACTGACAGGTTTTCTCTGGAGGAAACTATAATGGAGATGCATTTGACCAAGCTTTGATTGTGGAGGGATGCAACATTCTGTTTGCTTCATGATTGATAGCTGCCTTCTTGACCAAATTAACTCAAGAGGCGCAAACAAGCATAGGACGAATTGGTGAAAGGGGATAATTACAAGGTATACTCAACTAATTATTGCAAGTCAACGCATAGCAATAATTGATACCTCCAACAAATGTGTTTCAAACTGCAAAATATTATGCCTTATTCACATACTTTGCAAATCAGGTAAATGGAGAAAGTGTTTTTTTGGTTGGCTTTGGACATGTGGCTATCTTTCAATCTAGCCTACTTCCCGGGGTTGTTCAGAGGCTACAGCAATGCTTTGGGCTTTTCTGAAGAAGGATTTTATGCAAAATAGTAAAATGTATGCAAAATAGTAAATAAGTTATCAGGTAAGGGGGGAATGATCTTGCTGCTTTATCTGGAGATGATGTCCTAAAACCACATGGAGGAACATAGCTCACTCACACACATCTAGAATTAGACCCCAGGGAAGAGAAAGGGAAAGAGGGTTGTCAGGTGATCAGAGGGACTGGAGAGAAAGTGGTTCAAAAATGTGAAAATATAAAGAGTAGGCTTGAAACAAAGTGTAAGTATATTGTAAATAACTAAGCAAAGTTTGCATAAATAAGACAAATGAAAAGTAAGTAAATGCAATGTTTAAATTCAAAATAATGTTGTTTTAATTTATATATATATATGTATATTTTAAAAAAGTGGTGGCAAGATGTAACCAGAGAAAAAAGTAGCAAAATATCCCACGGGTCTGCACTTTCAGGCCTACAAATGTTAACCAATAATTGACTGCATGTTGTGTCAATTTACATGTTTACATTTACGTAATTGACTGCATGTTGTGCCAATGATTTACAGACAAGAACTCTGTGTTAATGTGATTTCTAGAAAGCTGTCTTAATGGTGTATGAATGACAAAGGTTTTTCCCTGCTCACTTGGACTTCAGAATTAAATGTCCACTTAAAACCATCATGACCTCTTTCTCCTACACACAAACACACAACTACATCTTGAGTGGGGAACCTGAAGCCCTCCATATGTTGTTCAGTTCTGACCCTGACTCTCCTCATTGTTGTAGTCTCTCTGCATGTAAAAGATCCATTCATTCCAGAAACAGAGAAGATTCAAGAAGCAGCAGAAAGCGGAGATTGTTTTTACTATGCAAGCATCTTTTCCTTGGGAACTGTTCTTTGGATATGCACAGTTTCTGCAGGAAGGACTGATAACAGCGTAACTTGTTCTTTAGCTTGTGACTTGTGGAGAGAGAGATAGACTTGGACTCTAAGTATGCCTTTACCATGGCTGTGGTGAATGATTGTATATATTTGCTACCAATTATGCTTTTATAACCTGTCAAGTAAACCTCTATACTTGACTGAATCCTTATTGTGTCCACGAGTGTTTATTGTCTTCTTTGTGTAAGTACAACCCAAAGATGCTTCTTTTGTGAGAAGGAGCTGTGCTAAGATGATGCTCTGCTGATTGGGATGCTGGCACACTGCACCCAGCGAAAGTTATGCTGGACTGTGTCCTTTATGGATCATCCAGCAATTTTATGGATCATCCGGCATTCATCCCTGACCATTCAACATGCTGGCTGCAGTGGCGGAGGAACCCTCTCTGGCACCTGGAGCGGGGCGAACCGCCCGGTGGCGCAAGTGTGATGTCCGTACAGACTGCGCACACAGCCCGTAAGGGCTGTGTGCATGTGCGGCATCCCGTACGGAGTGCGCAAGTGCGGCAGCCTTTACAGTCGCCATGCAAGAGGCAGCCCCTACAGATGCCCGTATGGACAGCACATAAGAGTGGCAGCCCATACGGCCACCCTGAGAGATGCGCCCATACTGACCGCGCATGCCCTCGGCCGCTCTACTGCTGGGGGAAAGGCAGGGGCCATCTTGTCACCCCCCAAGTGGCACCCAGGGAGACCCACCCCCTCCACTTCGTACGCCCCTGGCTGGCTAGGACTGAGAGGCGTTGGAATCCAACAACAGAGGACAGTGCCAGCCAGTTCTGCCTCTTGCCCTATCTGTATTTTACTGCACAACTTGGGAGTGAGCTGTTCAGCCAAATGCTGCGCACTGGTCACGTACCTGACCCCCCCCCCCCCATTTTGCAATCCCAAGCACAGATACCATATATGGTTGATAGACTTTCTTAGATTGGCGTGTCACCAGCTGTTAAGGCCTCGGGACTTAGGCACTGATTTACTTGGCCTGGGAGAGCCAGTGTGCTTATCAGAGGTAACATAGAATGGTTTTGTTATTATTATTTTAAAGTATTGATTTGACAAGAAGAAAATGCATGCTAAATAAAGAGTGTTTAAATGTGTTCTACATTTGCTAGGCCTCTGAAGCGGCAGAATGTAATGCAAGAGAATGATCCTGGTCATTAAGCCTTGCTTTGTTATACTAATTCCTCCTCTTCCCGCAAGTAATTAGCAGTAGATACAGAAATATAATGAGGGGAACATGCTCTAGGAAGGTTCCAAAGGGAAAACTTCTACCATATTCTTTACCCTCCATGGAATTAACCAACAGGTATCCTGGGACACCATGGTTGTAGCAGGAGGAAAGCCAACAAGAGCTGAGGAGAATCTAATTTAAAATGAATCTCCTCCCCCTGGGATAAAGATTTAAATGAGAGAGGCATAGAACTAGGCCGGGGCACTGGGTAGCAATTTAGAGAGACCCAAGCAATACAGACCAAAAGGCAAGTGCCAAAGACGCTTGAGGAGAGAGATTGTATAAAAGTGATTTTTATATATATATTAAAAATATGATTTTCAATTTTATACAATTCAATAATTTTATAATCATTTTAACATTTCAAAACTTGTCTTCCTTCCCCCTCTTTCTGCGGTTCCTTAAAATTATTTTTAATATTTTCCTGCATATCCAAATTAACTTGATTTGCTCATTTATTCATCTACGTTAAATATATACGCTTATAAAACTGCAGGTTATTACAATAATCCTGCCAATACTCTTATCTGTTTACAATTTATTTGTAAATATTCAATAAACCATTTCCATTCTTTTATGAAAAGTTTGTTATCTTGATTTCTTTTTTTCTTTTTTTGAAAGTTTCACCATTTCTGCATATTCCGTAAGTTTTGGTATCCATTCTTCTTTCGCTGGGACTTCTTCTTCTTTCCATTTTTTGGGCAAGTAACATTCTTGCCGCTGTAGTGGCATACATGAATAAATTTCTATACAGTTTGTGTAGTTCTGTCCCTATATTTCCCAAAAGGAATTGTACAAGTGTTTATATGCTATGCTAAAAACCTCTGGGCCAAATTGGTGAACTGGAGTGCTTGGTCTTAGAGGACAGCATTGATAACGAAAACCTGGTGAAACCGAGAGAACCATTGGGACATGGTTATCTTCAGATATAAAATTTATAGGAAGGGCAGGGAAGAACGCACTGGAGGGAAATTTGTGGGTATTGAGTGCAGCAAGCTAGAAATCCTCAAAGGGACAGATTTGTTGTGGGTGGTGATACTGGGCCGGAAGAGTAATTGTTTAGTGGGGCTGTGTTATCGTTCCCCTGATCAAAGTGCTCAGCAAGTACATGAGATGAAGGGTGAAATCAAAGACACATCCAAAAGAGGATATGTTGTAATAAAGGGTGACTTCAACTGCCCTCACATTGTCGGCATCCATCTGTCTTGAGAGAGAATGGAGTGCACCTCTGAGGGCAAAGTCAATCTGCTACGTTAGCATCATCAACATGATCATCTCCCTGGACCACAAGCCTGGGTGGGCAGTGTGTATGGAGGTCCCGGGCTGCCCAGACAATAAGACACCCCTCTCACTGATGTGGTCCAAAGGAAAGCAGAGCAATAGGTTTGACATCAGAAGTTGCCGGAAGGAGGAGTACAAGGCAGCACCCAACCGTCTTAGGGACTCCACTCTGGATTTAAGTAGCCCTTTTTTCTCCTGAAGATATCCTTCAAGGCAGTGGAGGGTTAGGTTCAGAGTTTTCCTTCTCCACCCTCACATAGGCTGTGCCAGCCATGAGAGGGTAGAGCTGGAAAAGGTTCAGAAAAGGGCAACCAAGATGATCAAGTGGATGGAACAACTACCCAATAAGGAATGATGGTTGCAACTTTTGGGACTTCTTGGTTTAGAGAAAAGGTGAGTATTAGATGGCAAGATAGAAGTTTATACAAATTGTGCACACCATTGAGAAAGTGTAAAACACATGCTAGAGGAGAACTTCTGTATATGATGCTAACATTTGGGTTTTTATTTTTATTTTTAAAAGCCTTCTCAGCCACAAGTTCAGCAAATACCCACCCAACCCTGGAAATATACTGCAGTATTTCGTTGCAGGACCTATTTGTGTATTTCTATTTTAATAGTCTGATAAATCCAGAATAAGCACATTCCAAGTGATGGGGGTGGGGGAGTACAGGAAGGCATAGCAACCATTATTTAAAGCATAATGATATGAGTGCTGACAATTGAAACAAGTGGGCAGGATTTAATACTGGTCTGTTCTTAAGAACAACTGCCTTGATAACACATAATAATCAATATCGAAGGAGTTTAAATTGCAATCCAGCCTTCTTGTATGAAAATGAAACTTTTTCTTAGTTGCAGCATTCAGCTTAAATGAAGACTCATTGAAGACCCCTATTCAGAAGGGAACTGTTATTCCTAGTAATGAAAACATTTATGAGGAACAGCTTGATAGCTGTACAGTTCTTCTTCCTTTCTCATGCTAATTATTCTTATGAGGAAGCTACAAATAGAAACAGAGCCTGCATCCAGTCTCATGCACTACCAGTTTTAAAATTACTCTTTCGGTGAACAAACATTTCCTCTGAAAGGCATGTCAGAGTTACTTACAGTTATATATATATATATAAGAGAGAGAGAGAGAGAAAGGCCTGATCCTTAAAAACTTAAAAGGTTTCATCCAAAGATTCCCCCCTCAAAATCCAGCAAAACCCCCAAACAAAACAAAAAGAACCTGATTGATTGATTGATGGCCTGACATCAAAAATATGTGCCGCATTATATTTAAAGTGAAACTGACCAATACAACTTGGCAAACGGTGCCAGATAGCTCAGTCGGTAAAGCACGAGACTCTTAATCTCAGGGTTGTCGGTTTGAGCCCCATGTTGGGCAAAAGATTCCTGCATTGCCGGGGGTTGGACTAGATGGCCCTTGGGGTCCCATCCAATTTGATCACAATTCCAACAGAAGTATAACTTGGATTTGGTCCTCCAAGTCTCCCCAGATTTTCTGTTTCTGCTTGTATCTCAGTGATGTAAGAAGGTTTGCAGGAGCACAATGCGTAGGGTGTTGGGTTGGGAAGCAGAAGCCAGGAGTTGGAGCTCCGCTGAGGGAGCCAAATATGCTCCAGTCAAGAGCATAAGCTTTGCATGCAAAAGGTCCCAGCTTCAATCCTCAGCATTTCCATGTAAGATCTATGAAAGACTCCTGTCTGAAACGCTGCAAAACTGGGGCTGGTCATTGTAGGGAATATGGGCCAACCGTCTGGCTCCAGATAAGGCAGATTCTTATGTGCCACACCAGCCAGGTAATCTAAATAGCCTACTCTTTGGGCTGGCTTATGATTCCTTGCCTTGCCTTGTGTGTTCTTACTCCTATTAACCGACAACTGAAGGAACCATGCTGCAGTGATGCCCAGGCTTTGAAGTGATGTAAATGAGATTTACTGGCAACCGTAAATATGTCATATGGCATTAATAACCCCTGCTATAAATAAGGTTGAGTTTTATTCTCATTTGCACCTGAATAAGAAAACTATATATATATATTGACTGCCTTGCTTTCTGGACATTTGGCCTGTCCTCCAAGATGCTTGCTTTGTTATCCATGAAGTGTATTGAGTGAAATAATGGATATGAAGGCATGCCTTAAAGCAAAATAATGGATGGCAGTTGCAGCAACTGCCACTTATGTGCATCTCCCATTGTGTGTGCTCTCACACACAGATGCCATGCTCTGCCTCTTCTTGGGTCTCAAATGGAATATTTCAGTCTCTGTGCCCAAGACAATTTAGTTTTCCTTACTCAAATTGCTGGCAAGAGCTTTGTTTGTGCCAATAGGTGTTTGTTTATGTTTGTTTGCTACCTGATTATCAGAACACCTGCTTACTTGGAAGACGTCCGTAGCACTGAGTCATTTTGTGCAGGCATCTGAATATTTATCAACTGGTTTGTTTTGTTGTTGCTGTTGTTGTTGTCCAGTTGTGCTGCACCTACATTAAAACTATGGATCTGATAAGTAATAAATATTGTGCACTTGCGCCTTGAAAGAAAAGTGCAAACACTGAAATGCCATTATTCCAAGAAAGATAAGAACTTAGAAAGAAATGGAACTTCTGATATATATCAGATTAGATTTTTAAGCTTCTGTCATTATTATTTTTTAATGTATTTCCGAGCAGCTTATAATGCCATATGGCCTAAATAAAATAATCTCTAGAAGACCAAATTACATTGGCCCTTCCTACCTTTAGAGCTTGTCACATTGCTGTACATGTATTCTGTTATGATAGTTGAGGATTGGTTCATTCGTTTGGTCCATGGTGGAACCCCAGGACTCTCCAGAAGAGATGGGAAGAGGGGTGTCTGACGTTGCACGTGACTTCACAATGTCATGCTTGGACATTGGACCCGACAACCCAATGTCGGATGCAATGCCTGGATATGATGCTGTTGCGTGTGATGTCCAGGCATCAAACGGCAGTTCAGCTTCCATGGTCGGCAGCTCCTCCTCTTCCTCCTGCTACCACCATGGGCTAGGGGCTGCTTCCCCTCCATGGCAGGAGGAGGAGCCGCTGCATTCCTGGCTTGCATGACCACTGTGAGCCACTGTGGCCAGACTTCCAGAAGCCACTGACTGGAAAACCAGTGTGGTATAGTGGTTAAGAGCGGTAGACTCATAATCTGGTGAACCGGGTTTGCGTCTCCGGTCCTCCACATGCAGCTGCTGGGTGACCTTGGGCTAGTCACACTTCTTTGAAGTCTCTCAGCCCCACTCACCTCACAGAGTGTTTGCTGTGGGGGAGGAAGGGAAAGGAGAATGTTAGCCGCTTTGAGACTCCTTCGGGTAGTGATAAAGCGGGATATCAAATCCAAACTCTTCTTCTACTTCCAGAAGCACAGCTCCAGCACACCGGCTTCCAGATGGTGAAAGCAGCCTAGCAGGCCTGCTAGCAGCCTGCCAGTCTTTGTGGCATCATTGACATTCTAGTAGGCCTTGTGCTGGCACCAGCAGCCCCAAAATACCTCACGGCAGTGGCAGCAGTAGCTGCTCATCTACTGGGGGGGGGGGTTGGCACTGCCCTATCAAATATATATTTTTGGGGGGCTACAGTCACCTAGTAGTTGGCGTCCTGGTGTGGGATAACAGCATCACTGATTCACCCTGTAATGGGAAAAGTGTAGAAGCAGCTGCACCTTTCCATTAATATGGTATGAATCAGACCTGAAGTCTGCTGCAAGCGTCCATGTGATTATTAAACCAATGCCTGAAACAAGGGCATGCAGAGATTCTTTCTTCATGGCTGTTATTGAGCCAGTTATGGAGCCAGTGGCTGACTTTGGGGCTCAAATTTCAGCAGTGCCCTGTGTGATGCCAAAATTTGTCCCCCCACCTTCTGCTCCATTTTAAATCCTAGTTGTGGCATCTCCTGCACCATCCCTGAGGCTCCATGCCCCATATGAGTGAACTGGTCACACTCCCTTAATGTCAGGATGCTGTCAGCAGCTCTCGGCTGCTCAGTCCCTGACAATTAGTTTTCTTTAACAGTGGAAGCAGGATTTCAGATTATACGCAGCTCTTCTTCAGGCTTTGAACATCCAATAGTCTAGAGAGAAACCACTGGGTAGTCAGGCTGATGGTTACTTGGTTGCAGAGCTTTACTGGGCATTGCTGTTGGCATGGAGATAGTCTAGGTTGAATGCAAACATGCCATTCTGATGTCATGTGTGATGTCATAAAGAGGATCTGCTTTAAGTCTTGGTAAAGCCAGAAACAGTTAATAGTCAGACTGCATCTCAGCCCTGTCAAGATGGATCTCCATAATAGGTGATGAATAGTTTTATTTGGGGGATATATTAACTTTTACTATTGGGAAAAAGTTTTAGATTGGTTTGCCAGTTTGTAACCCACCAAGCTGAGTCCAATAGATATACATTAGCAAACCCTGTACCCATCAAATAATCAACTTTATGTGTGACTTTGGGATGGATTCATACAACCACATTTCCTTTTTCAAGAAAGGTTGGAAGGTAGGTAATTTGAATAGCTATTGCTCTCTGCTCCCTGCTGTCAGGGTGCTGTTAGTGGCTTCTGGCTGGTAGCCCAGAACAGTATAAAGACAAGGAAAAGTTTCATGCAGTCCTTTTTTATTTCAAACTTTACAGAGAGAGGCTATAGAACCCAACCTCTTGGATAAAGGTGTTGTCCTGAGTGAATCTCTACCACCGTCTCTCCCACTTCCTCATTCGTCAACCTCATCACTTCCTCTATGCGTGCCACTAAGTGCCCTTTGTCTTTGAGCTCTTTGCTCTCCTACTTTTAAGGCTTGCTGGGTTCTGGGAGATGGTGGATCTGGAATGCTCTCCCATGATTTCCCAGCTTTCCCCCTCATCTGCCTCTGAGCTGCTACCTCCCTCAAACCCCTGTTGTAAATCTATACTGTTTTCCTCTTCCTTCTCCCTGGAAGGGTCAGGATGGGGAGGTGGTCTCCACCGCTTCTCTTCTGACCAGTCCCTGACATCTAAGTCCACCTCTGATGGGACACTCTTGCCTCTGACTCATCACAGGCAATCATTAAACCTCTCTGGAAGTTTTGCAAGATTGTGTCTGGCCTGACTTGCAGTATCTGTATAGTTTCAGTTTTTAAGGGTTTATTTACAGGGCCAAACTAAATGTGAGGATGACCACACAGTGAGTGGTTGTGTAATTGTAACAAACAGCAGCTGGGCTGGGGTAGCAGGGAGAAGCCATTCACCCTTTGAACCCGCTATGTTCCCAATCAAATCTTCTTTGTGCTTCGGAGGAACACAGTTTCAAGAAACAGTTGCAGGGACCCCCTGCTGCAGTCCTAAAATTGATGGCATCTCCTCAGCTGCTTTTAACCTTTTGAAGACACATGACTGCTAGTTTTGCCCATAGTTTCCAGTTCTTGGTCAGCATCATGCTGAATGACTCATCATTAAGAAAATAAATCAACTGGTGATAGATCTCTCTCTCTCTCTCTCTCTCTCTCTCTCTCTCTCTCTCTCTGTCTGTCTTTCAAAACCTGAAATTCTTTCTGAACTGCCTTCTGAAGTTATTCATTTTGATGAGGTACTGTGCAGGAAATGATACAATATAGAGAATGTTATTAATCAAAGCTATTCACTGAGGCCTTAACTGTGACCATTGTTGAGAAATGGAAAAGTGCAGTCTAAATCTGATTGGTTATTCCTGTCATCCTAGACTCTGCATATGGAACAGGTTCCTTCATTTCGCAGTGACAGATAAAATACATATGGGGGAAATTTATTCATTTTATGTGTGTGTGTCTGTGTTTTTTTAAAATAAGAAACATCAAGTCATTTGTATATTATTTCACATAGAGACTGTGGTTGTGACAGACCAAGTTTATGATTTGAGAGGATTTTCAGTATTTTGATAGGAAAACAGCAAGCTTGAGGACTATGGAAAATAGGAGGGGATTAATAAATTAGCAAGCATTTCCAAGCTACTCAATACACCCAATACTTGTTTGTATTTAGAAATATTTTAATTCAGAAGCCCATCTTCTCTGACAGCTGGGTCAGACTAAGAGAAGAGCTCTAATATTTTCCAGAAATGAGGATGCTTGAAAATAAGCTTTTCTAATCTCCCTCTGTGCTCCCCAACCCTGCTAAATCTCTACTGTCTAGCAGATCTCCATTATTCTCCTGCCCATTTCTTGGCTCTATGGTCATGAGCTGTTGCATTTGTCACGATTCCATCTTGGGTTTTTTAAGGTCTTTAAAGTGCTCCTAATCCACCCAAGGTTCTGTAATAATGGAGCATGAAATTGTTCATAAATTTACAAATTGATCGATATGGGAGGGAATGTAAAGTGAAATCTTCTAAGCTTGCTTTCAAAACACCAGGAAAACGGCTCATCACAGCGAGGACGAAAGGGATGATGGTGGATACGGAAAGCATCCATAGATGAAATATGCCTCAGATTGCTTGTAGTGTGCCACACTACAGCCATATAGTGTTCCACCTATACACCACCACAGATTTTCCCCTAAGCACATCCAAATAACTTTATTGTACTAGCCATTGGCAGTGACAAATCTGAAACAAAACTAAATACAAGCAAAAGGGGTGCCACACCACAAATAACAGTCTCTATTTATATCTCTATGTCTCCCTTACAGTTCACTGTTGTATTGTCCAGGGTCTTCTTTCTGATCTTTTTGGCCGCCACAGCAAAAAGGGTGACTTTGTGAGTCATTGAAGTGTTTACATTGCTAAGAAGCCATAGGACCTTCTTTGCCAGGGATAGACCATCCCTGTACATTACCATCCTGTACAGATGGTAATGTAAGAAATTGCCTCCTAGGTCCAATGTATAGTGGGCAAAATAGTAAATAGTGCAATATGTCTTCCAACTGTGGTTGCCAACATATACAGAATCTGTGTTTGTATAGTACCCTGTACCTTTGTATGGCATCGTCCGTCCAGGACGGTGGATGGTATAGCTTGAAAACGCAGTTCAGTAAAAGTGAATCTTAGTGAGACTGGCCGGAGATTCAACAGGTAACTTGGCTCTAAAATGGACCATTTTTAGAAGGGGGAACCAAGGAGATCATTAGTGTTTCAAGGAGCATTATACTGCTTTCAATGTATAGTGCAGATGCATGTTAGTCTGGATCCATCTCCTTTTTTCCAGTAGAGTCCATTCACACACTTAGCTGGAAGTTGTAAACTGCAGAATAACAGTGTGTCAAAAACTCAAGTGATGCACAACATGCATGTCTGAAATAGCTTTTAGACACGATCAGCAATCCACGAATTGTTCTCCTGTTCCACTAAGGCAGTTCTTATTAGGCTGAACAGATAAACAGGAAGATTTGAGGCATTACAGAGATGAGGGAGGAAATAATTTTCCTACATGAAATAAGAAATGTCAATTCCAGTAAGTTGGAGTTAAAACAGAAAGCTGCTAGGTTAGTATTAGTACAAATAAGCAATCTGTCATTATGTAAAGGCTGCCATCTATCATTCAGTGTGCCCATATTTTTAGGATTACTGTGCCAATATTCAAATTACATTGTTTTCTTCCCCTTGCATACACACAAAGAGAGAGAGAGAGAGAGAGAGATTTTGTGATAGAGCTCCCCCTTCATCAGTCAGATATGAGACCTCTGTATAGAAAATGCCCCTATCATTAAATGAATGGAATACACACCGTTGAGCAAGCAGGAGCCTTCCTTTTGATACCCAAGGACTCCATATGAAATAATCAAGGGACTCATTCTATTCTCTTTGAGCTTTGACGTATTCTCAGATCTGCTGTGAACTGAGCCACTCTACCTTCTGTTCCCCAACCCGTCCTTTCTACGTGATTCCAATGCAGAGTGCATCTTCTTTGAAGAAAGGATTTCCTTTCCTTGTGTATTTACGGACTGTCTCACAAAAGTGTACCATCTTCATCTACCCTGTAGACATCAGGGAATATCAGAGTGCAAATTGTTAAATATATATCCAGAGGCAATATGGTTCCCATAGTCAAAATCTTTTCATAACACTCACAAATGAAACATCTACATTTCCCCTCAAGATAGAGTTACGGGCTCATCCAGACCGCACTTTTCAGACACAGGTCCACACTTTAAAGCTCAGAGTCCGATAGTTTTTGTTTGTTTTTGTCCTGCTGCTTTCCCCAGGAAAACCTGTGTTTTTAGAGCAAGCACCAATCTGCAGAAAGGGTACAGTAAAGTTGATAGCACAATAGCTTTGTAAAAAACATTTTGGTTTCCCTGTGAATGTCCTGGTCCTCAAACACTCTGCACTTCAGCTGGGAGAAAGCTGCACTCACAGAGCTCAGGTGATGCTGGATTTCGGCATCCATGTTGGACCTTGTGGAAAGATAGCTGCCCAGTAGGAGAGGTGATCAACAAGATTCCAAATGATGTTTTGCATTTCACACTTCTCCAAATTTTAGAATACCTTTCGTGCTTCAAAAATAATATCAAAACGCATATAAGTGTATGTTTTACCATGATTTTTTTAAAAAAATGCATGCACTGAGATAAAATGCATATTTAAACATGTATTTTTGATAAACATTATCTGAGTATATATCTAAATACCAAAAATAAAATAAAATAAAATAAAAGAATGCTGAACTAAAATAATCTTACCCCTCCATCCCTACCTCCAGAACATTTTATGAAGTCACTTTTGATTATGGCCTGACACCTCATTTTGGGAGGGACAGATGCATTGTTTTCACATACCCAAAGCAAAACCTTGTGTACGCCTTGTATGCTTTTGGTAGTGGGGTGATTGACTCCATTTGTCCAAGAAATTGCTACTTCAAGCTATACGTGTTGTTGATGTGCTATAAATTTACCAACCAAGAGTGACTTAAAAAAAAATACTGCCAATTTAAACACACAAGTGTGGGATGCTGCCTTACTTCAAATTAGGAGCTGGCTGGCAGCAGCTCTAAAAGTTTTCAGCAAGGGTCTACCTGGAGAGATCAGAGATTGAACCTAGACCTTATTCCTGCCAAATCAGATGTTCTGCCACTGAGAAACGGCCCTTCTGTATGCAATTAGGCCAATGAACAAACGTTCCTGGAGCTAATTGATAGGGCAGCTGTTTTGTCTTCTATCAGACAATCTGCAGAAAAAGGTACAAAGAGATGGCAACAACTACAGGTTGTCATAGAGACAGAAACTATGTAGACAAAGAAAAGGAAAGGAAAAGACTTGGATCTGGAGAGACTGAACACAATATTGAGCCAGTGTCTACTGAAGAAGACTGTAAAAGCGAAGGTGTTTGTAAAGAGTACTCTAAGCAAAGAGAATCTGTTTGGTAACTTTACTGGCTCCTGTCACCCCACTACCAGGATTCTAAAACTATTGTAAGAACAACAGGTTAGCCATCATTATTGCCACCAAAATTCTCAAATCGCTATAAAAAAAGCAAATTAATAATTATTTATCACTTAAATAACTTAACATGAGGCTGTTTTTCATCACAACAAGCTCTGTTATGCTAATTGCATCGTTAGCATCAATGACCACTTTCCCAAACTCTCCCCCGACTCAGTAGACATTCTCAGGCTTCGTGCCTGTAACCACTGGCTTGAAAGCCAGTCCCATTGAACACATGAGGCTTGCTTTAAAGCAGTCATGTGTACAATTGTGTCACCAATACGCAAATTTGTGCAAATTAAGTTGAATCCCTAGCCGGAATTAAGATTGCCGGAAGAAATATCAACAACCTCAGATATGCAGACGACACAACCTTGATGGCAGAAAGTGAGGAAGAATTAAAGAACCTTTTATTGAGGGTGAAAGAGGAGAGCACAAAATATGGTCTGAAACTCAACATCAAAAAATGAAGATCATGCCCACTGGTCCCATCACCTCCTGGCAAATAGAAGGGGAAGAAATGGAGGTAGTGAGAGATTTTACTTTCTTGGGCTCCATGATCACTGCAGATGGTGACAGCAGCCATGAAATTAAAAGACGCCTGCTTCTTGGGAGAAAAGCAATGACAAACCTAGACAGCATCTTAAAAAGTAGAGACATCACCTTGCCAACAAAGGTCCGTATAGTAAAAGCTATGGTTTTCCCAGTAGTGATGTGATGTATGGAAGTGAAAGCTGGACCATAAAGAAGGCTGATCGCCGAAGAATTGATGCTTTTGAATTATGGTGCTGGAGGAGACTCTTGAGAGTCCCATGGACTGCAAGAAGATCAAACCTATCCATTCTTAAGGAAATCAGCCCTGAGTGCTCACTGGAAGGACAGATCATGAAGCTGAGGCGCCAATACTTTGGCCACCTCATGAGAAGAGAAGACTCCCTGGAAAAGACCCTGATGTTGGGAAAGATGGAGGGCAGAAGAAGAAGGAGACGACAGAGGACGAGATGGTTGGATAGTGTTCTCGAAGCTACCAGCATGAGTTTGACCAAACTGTGGGAGGCAGTGGAAGACAGAAGTGCCTGGCGTGCTTTGGTCCATGGGGTCACGAAGAGTCAGACACGACTAAACGACTAAACAACAAAAACAAAGCTGAAGAACCGAAGAAGTGCTCCTGAGTTTACCACTGCCATACTTTAAGATCCCTTTAAGAGTGTTTTCCCTTATGCCTAAACTTATCTAAATAGATTTAAGCATAATCTCTTTTGAAGCAAAAATAATAATAATCAAAAATCAATTCAATTTTCTGTTGCATGGGGTGTTTTCCCTACTGATCTTCATTTCCCCATAGTTGTTCCAATGCAGACATAGGCTTTCTGAGTGGGGTATTTCAATTAAGACAGTGCTGTCAAACAGTGATACATTATGTCAGATTCCTTCCCTCATGTAGCCCAGCGGCTGTAATCTTTCCCAATAATTAGCACGAATGGCTAAAATGTGCTTGCAATTTTTATGTCAATGTCCCCTGTCTTCCTTTCCTACAGTTTCCTCAGACTCATTCCCAGCCTTTGGCTCCCTTTGGTTCAAAAATCATCTTTGCATTCGATTTTAAAGCAACCCGTGTGTGTGTGTTTGTGTGCGCAAAGCAGTCTAATTCGCTCATCGTTACCAAGTTGTCTAAGCCATGCTGTTCCGTTAATTAAAATTGCTACATTCTTCTTTTCTGTGTTTATCTTTTGCCTCTTCAGCTCTTTGCTTCTCATTGTAATGCTCCTTGCTTGAGGATGACTACATTGTTCTCTGATACAGTGTAATGAGTTTTCTGGTGGTGGAAGGCTTACTGTGTTTTGGCAGTCCTGAAAGTAACAGGCATACAGTGCACCGGCTAATTTAGAGAAGAGAGATGCCTATAGGCCACATCTGAATTCGCAAATGCAAGCACACACAGAAAGCTCTCCTCTGGTGGATGTATTTTCACCCATCACAAGTCAATATATGAAAGAACGTACGTGAAGCCCCATTAAGTAACACACACACACACACTATTTACTTTTAAAGTATTCATGGAATCTTGGCAAGCATGAGCCCAGAATGGAGTTTGTAGGAAGTGGGTCAATAGGAAGTGGAGTAAATGATTAGAGCAAGGATCTGAAAGGCAGCATGTGTCCTGACGTCATAGAATTGTAGAGTTGGGACACCAAGGGTCATCTAATCCAACTTCCTGCAATGCAGGAATCTCAGCATATGGTTCCACTTCCGATCTAAAACCATACTAGACCCTACTTAGCTTTGCCAATGTGCAAGTAGTTTGATCACACAAAGATCAAGAAGCAGAAATCTGAGAATGGCAAAAGGAGAGGACCGCAGCTCAGTGACAGAGCACCTGCTCTGCCTGCAGAAGGTCCAGGTTTGATCCCTGTCGTCTCCAGGTTGGGTGGAGCAAGGACTTCCTTCCTAAGAGCCCAGGAAAATGAGGTTACTTTGTGTAGACAATACCAAGTGAGATGGACGAATGGCTTCCTATAATCTCACGCAGAACTAGTGCTGTGCACAATTTTGTCTGGATTTGTTGTGGGTGGGGGAACATTGTGGGGGTGAATTTCTTAGAAATTTTCAGGTTTGGGTTGAGGGTTGGCTTGCCTTAAAAAAAAGAATCAAGGAAGCTCAGCCCTCCAAGTGTCTTTATCTCTCCTCCCCTCCCCTCCCCCCAAAATTTCTCATTTGGCAACACCCCCTGCTCAGGCTGCACCCCTCACTCGCCTTGTTCCAGTGCTCTTCAGATAAGAAGATCAAAGAAAGGAACGCCTTAGCAGTTAGAAACTTTAATAATCACAGCGAGAGAACAAAGAACGTATCTCCTAGAAATGGCGGTGCTCTCAATTAAGGTTCACCCCCCCTTCTGTCCCTATTAATCTATGTCACTCCTACACCTTGTAAAATGAGCTTGTACCTTTTTGTGCTTTCTTTTTCTGACACTTTCTGAGCTCTTCTTGACCTTAGGCTGAGTGGAATTCTGTCCAGAGACTCTGAATCTGTTAACTCTCTCTCTCTTCCAGTGTTTCTTCTCCTAGCTGTTCCCTATCCAGTATTTCCCAGCTTCTGCCTTCAGAACTATGTCCCTCTGCAAACCACTGTTCCAAATCTATACTTCCTCCTGCTTCTGGGAAGATTGAGGAGCAGGAGTAGGGGGAGTCTCCCACCATGCCTCCTCAGTGCAGCCCTCCTCAGCATGGTCCCTGACACTTAGATTTTAATGGTCTCCGATTGCTGACTCAGAATCAGGGCCCATACCTGTGGTTTCTGAGTAGTGACAACAGTGCTACTGATTCAGCTGGTACCTCTTTAAGTCAGTGTCTAAATCACCGCAGGTTGTCTGAGTCATGTCTCTAATGATGCAAGGAAAACCTGTTTGATACCACACAAATACAGGTGGGAGGCTGTCATTTTAAGTCCAAAGGTTGCCAACCATCCAATTTCCTGAAATTGGGACACTGAGTAAATAATAATTTTTAAATTTTAAATTTATATCCTGCCCATCTTACCGGGTTTCCTGAGCCATTCTGGGTAGTTTACAGCATGTATAAAAACATAACAAAGCATCAAACATTTTTTTAAAAAAATCCTATACAAGCAATAAACAAACCAATAAATCAATAGAAACCACCAAAAAACAAAAAACAAAAAACAGTTTACATTTATACCCCAATTAAAATAACCGCCAACCCCAACTAAACATTTAACCAACATGGAGGGTGGAGGGTTACTGGACCCAGAGGTAACCTCAGCTTCCCCTGACAGGGGTGAGAGTGGAGCACCTGCAGGCAATGGGTCCTCCATCACCTCAGGAGCCAGAGCAGACTCAGCTGGTGCCTGCACCTGAGGATCCAGCACAGGTGAGGACCCTTCAGGCTCATGCCCCAGCCCCGGCTCAGCTGGTTCTGGAGGCGGGGAATCCTGTGCAGGCTGGAATCCCTCAGGTTCAGCCTCCGAGTCCAAATCCTAGGCCATCACACCATTCTTCATAAGGTTGCATGCTTCTTTCTTTCCCTTGGGAAGCGGTGAGGACCACCAAGGGCAGATTTTGGGCTGTGCAAGGGGTGCACATGCATTGAGTTGAGGAGGCACTGTCTCAAAGGTTAAGAGCAGTAGACTCATAATCTGGTGAACCGGGTTCGCGTTTCTGCTCCTCCACATGCAGCTGCTGGGTAACCTTGGGCTAGTCACACTTCTCTGAAGTCTCTCAGCCTCACTCACCTCACAGAGTGTTTGTTGTGGGGGAGGAAGAGAAAGGAGATTGTTGGCAGCTTTGAGATTCCTTAGGGTAGTGATAAAGCAGGATATAAAATCCAAATTCTTCTTCTCTTCTTCTTCAGAGTCTGGTAAGTGAGACACTGAGCTTTGAGATAGAGATGTGAGGTTTTGAAAAGGTCCTAGAGTCCTCTCACCTCTTTCCCTGACAGCAGGACAGGACCCTGACAGCACCCTGGATTCCTCCTGCCTCCTTCCCAAAGCGTAGTTAGCATGTTCTCAGCTTTGGGGAGGTGATGGAAGGGCTCTAGGACCCTGTCAGAGCCTTTGTGCTGCCTTCCCAAAGCTGGGCACCTCCTTACCTGCTTTTGCAACGGCAGAACAATGGTGGATGGGTTTGTGCGCACCAAATTTTGGTCTTGCACAGCGTGCCACAGTTCCCAAGTACAGTGGTACCTTGGATTAAGAACTTAGTTCACTCTGGACGTCTGTTCTTAACCTGAAACTGTTCTTAACCTGAAGCACCTCTTTAGCTAATGGGGCCTTCCGCTGCCGTCATGCCATGGCTGCATGATTTCTGTTCTCATCTGAAGCAAAGTTCTTAACCCGAGGTACTATTTCTGGGTTAGCGGAGTCTGTAACTTGAAGCATCTGTAAGCTGAAGTGTCTGTAACCCGAGGTCCCAGTGTATGTCACTGTGACCACATATAGTATCCCCCCCCCCATAGTGGGTTCTCTAAGAATGGGCCATGAAATTCGAGCTCCACGTCTACAGAATCCAAAACAGAAGAGTGGGTGCTACTTACTGTAAGCCACCCAAAATGCCTTGGGCGGCAGAAAGACAGTATATAAGTTCAGTAAATAAAGAATAGTGACAATTGGTGAATTGAACAACAAATATACGAAGCCCTTTTGTTAAAGCCAAGAGGTTGCTATATCCTTCCAAGACAACTTTCTGGTGGTTCAGCCTCTGATGCAAGCTAATATGTGTGCCAGCCACTACTACCTGTAGGGCTGTCCTGTTGTATTTGTTCATTCAGCTCTTTTTCTTTGGTCTCCAAATAACATTACCCCCAGGCCTCGTGATATTTATTGTGTGAAGCCTATACACAACAAATGAAGCAGCGCAGGGGATTTTAAAGGAGCGTTTTGCTGCCGCTGCTTCTTTACCAAATGGCAGCGAGTTCGGAGAAAGCCTTTCCAGGGTCAGAGCGCAGAAAACCGGCTTCTAATGGTATTACAGGTCAGATGCTGGCAGCACTCTTGTCAAAGAGCTCGGAGGTTTTGATGTGCATGTGTCAGGGGGTGCTCTGTATGTGCAACCCAATGGCATACCGTGCCTGAGATCACTTTTTGTTTTCCAATTCTGTTGCAAGTGGGCATTCCTCATGGTACTTAGTGATCCAGAAGCCACGTGATCTTGCACATTAAACTACTTTAAGCAGTGATTTTGACTTGCTTAATTAGCTGTGCTAGGATTCCTAATCGTCGTGTGGCCTCCACTATGTACCATGTAATTATTGTGACATTAAATTCTCTCGCGGAGCTGTTTTGCTCTTGATGTCATCTTCTTTCCTGTTGGATATCTTGGCGGGTGAATTTACTACTGCAGAGAAATGAGCAACTCTAAAGAAATCTTTAGATATCATGTAGAATTTTGCATGGCCTCCCATGGGATGTGAATATTGTCTCCATAAGCCATAGCAGCTTGTGATAAGAGTGTGAAAATATAACAGCATTAAGTGCCAGCAGATTTTTTTTAAAAAAAGAACTAAATGCTGTTCAGTCACTGTGAGTGTTTTCGCTACCTCACAAAGAAAAAGCATGCTTTTTAAAAATAAATAAAATAAATAAATGGGAGGTTTAGATAGAAAACACCCAAAACTGCCTTAAACTGAGACAGCCCATGATTCCATCTAGGGTTTGGGATTGTGGAGGATGGTCAAATGCAAAGGTCTTTTCCAGGAAAGCCTTGTTAGCCAAGAACCTTTAAATTGAGATGTTAATCATTGAAAATTGAACCTTAATGAATGCAAAGTATGAGCTATGATGCAAAATCTAAAAAAGTCACTCCTCCCCCCATGGAAAACTTCATTGCTCACAATCCCATGGCAAGGAAGGTATAATAATAATAATAATAATAATAATAATAATAATAATATAATTTAATATACCATGCCCATCTGGCTGGGTTTCCCCAGCCACTCTGGGTAGCTCCTAACAGAATATTGAAGACACAGTGAAACATCAAACATTAAAAACTTCCCTGAACAGGGCTGCCTTCAGATGTCTTCTAAAAGTCAGATAGTTGTTTATCACCTTGATATCTGATAGGAGGGCATTCCATAGGGTAGGCACCACTACCGAGAAGGCCCTCTGTCTGGTTCCCTGTAGCTTCACTTCTTGCAATGAGGGAACTTTCAGAAGGCGCTTGGCGCTGGATCTCAGTGTCCGGGCAGAACGACGGGGGTGGAGATACCCTTTCAGGTGTACTGGGCTGAGGCCATTTAGAGCTTTAAAGGTCAGCACCAACACTTTGAATTGTGCTCGGAAATGTGTGTGTGTGTGTATCCTATATAGGTGTGGCCTCTATATATACCCACCAAAAACCCTGAGGACATCTTTAGTGGCTTCTCCTCAGAGACCCCCACCAAATGAGATGTGGTGCTATTTTTTTCTAATAAAAAAAGGTGTGAGAATTCACCAGCATTTTAGTGCAAATATATCCTAATAAACACATTTCTGTCAGCAATTTTGTCTACGGTACATATTTTTTTGCAGAGCGCTTTCCTCAGGATAGTGCATTTCTGCATGTTATTTTCCACAGCTTAAGTATTTTTGGCATGTGTTACTTGGCAGAAGAGCTGCATTGCAGAATCCAGAGCCGTGAATTTTGAAGGATGGCTGTGTTTCAGTCCTCCTATTGTTCCAGAGTGTGAAAAGTTGGTAGGTTTGCTTTTACATGCAAGCTTACTTGCATTTCTCCCCCCATTCCTATTTGAGAGAGGGCCTTTTTAATGTTCACACTCCAGTTACAGAATGTGACTCTTCAGAAAGGCTCATCAGACACTTAATAATGGTTCTTCAGGCACCCAAGCTTCCCTCCTCTATATTTTTTATTCACCATTTAGTCAGTGCTATTTTTCTAGAAAAAAAGGTGCTGGAAATCACCATGAATGCCTGCCTTGTTCTCTTATACTGGCAATGCCGCCCACCTAAGAGATTCTGAAACTAAGTTCAGGCGAGTTCCAGCTGAAAAAAGCCCTGCCTTTAGACCTTTTTTTGTCATTTTATCTTACAGTGGTACCTCAGGTTAAGTACTTAATTCGTTCCAGAGGTCCGTACTTAACCTGAAACTGTTCTTAACCTGAAGCACCACTTTAGCCTATGGGGCCTCCTACTGCTGCTGTGCTGCTGGAGCACGATTTCTGTTCTCATCCTGAAGCAAAGTTCTTAACCTGAAGCACTATTTCTGGGTTAGCGGAGTCTGTAACCTGAAGCGTAGGTAACCCAAGGTACCACTGTATTTTCTGCTGCAACTTCCCCACCTTTTGTTGTAATTATTTGCTTACTGGTTTTGCTTGTATATTATTTTGCTGACCGCTCAGATAATGTTAAGTTATTGGGTGCTGTGAACCGACCTGAGATCTATGAAGGGTGGTATGCGAATTGATCAAATAAATAAATACGATGCACAAATGCTTAAATAAAAATAAAATAATCAAATAGACTGTACGTCCAAATTCTGTGATGCACAGTGGTTTTTTACTGCATTGGTCTTGTCTTTTCCAAAACAAAGACAGATAAAACCAATGCCTTGCATTCAGGGGATAACCGATCCCATACATATCCCGTCAGTGCTTATGGGATCGGTTCAGATACTTATTCTGCAACCCACCAAGGGACAGGTTGAATTGCTCTTGCAGCAGAATGTAGTTCCAATCTCATGGATGCAATGATGTTCTTGATGGCAACCACATTGTTTCAGGTGCACATGAATTGATCTAGTGTCCTTGAACATTCATCGATTATTAATCCATTACATTCAGGTAGGTAGATGTGTTTGTCTGATGCAGTAAAAAAAAAATTTAAAAAAATTGTCCAGTGGCACCTTAGAGACCAACTAACATTTGTTTTGTGCATGTACACGAAAGCTTATACCCAGAACAAACTTAGTTGGTCTCCAAGGTGCCACTGGACATTTATTATTATTATTATTATTATTATTATTATTATTATTATTATTATTATTATTGTAATCCATGTTCATTCCAACTTTTTTTCCAAAATTGCTCAGTATGGTGTCTCCAACTGTATCTTCTTAAGAACTCTGTAAGGTAGGTTAGGTTGAGAGCTGGACACTGGCACAAGGTCAACCAGCAAAAAATTGTGGCTGAATAGAACTGTTTGTATTTATGTCATATAGCATAAAGTGAAGGTCAGGGAAATGAAAGATACAGAAGATTATGCCTGTTGAATTTCTACCACCTATTGAACACACACACACACACACACACATATATATATATATTATCAGCAGCCATTTTTATAGAAATCTGATTTTATAGTTTAATGGATATGAATTGTTTAAATACAAATAATGATTACCTAGCATACCTACCAGTTATGTCAACTCCTCAGTCCAGTTAAGAACCAAAGTGCAGGTTTACTGCAGAAAGCCTTTGCAATTACAAATTCAATAGGAATTTTGCTACTGGCTTCCATTAGAGGGGATTATGCTAAGACTGTTTGAGACACAGAGGAGAAAAAAGCCAGTGTGATGCTGGTATCACAATTGACAGTGTTGTTGCTGTTGATAGAATCCTCCAAATTTCTCATCTTCCAGCTTTGATGTTGCTTAGAATTGCTACAATGATTGCCAAATAGCCCTACAGACCTGGAGAAACAACATTCATATGCAGTATTATAGATTAAATGTGGCTGGCTTCAACCCTATCTGAAATTTAGCACAATATTTTCCAATGGACTTGCAGATTCCTGCAGATTCCATTTTGTGGGAATTTTGTACATCTGAAATTTGCTTCTTTGCTGCGGCCTTTCTCCTGAAATTTGCACTTCATATTTTTACTCCCTGGATACATTCCTCCTAGCTATATGTCAGCATGTAAGAAACAAAGATGCAGAGCAGACTGTTGAGAGGTTCTCCGAGAGCGCATGATTGATTGCATTTAACCAACTTATCATTAGCCTTACAGCTTGTCTTTTTACCTTTATTCCTAAATAATACCATTAGGTGTTGCATGAATATGTGGGGCAGAATTGCACAATGCACACTACAAAACAGCAGCCCCCATATAATAAGCCAACAAAAGAAAATTATAGCTGTTATGTAGAACTCACCGAAACATGCAATTATCCAGTTGGGGGGAGAGAAAAAGCCATCAATGAATGATAGACATTAATGGTGTCAATTTGTTCGTCAATCAACAGACAATCTGAAGCCAAATCTTGGCAAATACAATGTTTTCCAAATTTCAGGAAGTACGTTTTCCATGTAACCTATCATTTGGGTGGTAAGGATCTATCTAATCTTGTGGACTGGTAGCATATTTTGAAAGTTATGTTCATCATATGTCAAAATCTGGCAGAGAAGCATGAATAAGGGCCATGAAAAGTGCTCAGAAACATAGTAGTTCAGTATCTGGAATTGTGGGGTATCTGTGAAAGCAAGTTAGCATATTTCTGGGATATTTATTTTTTTCTTCCTCCAAGACCTCAGGGTTTCACTGAGAGACTGACCCTCTGACTTTATTGCTTACATTTTATTTTATATTACCAGGCAGACATAGCTTTTAACTGAGGATAACACTGCACACATCTGATGAAGTGGGTTCCAGTCCACAGGAGCTTATGTCATAACCCCTTTGTAAATATATAATGTAAAGGAAGATTCATTATTGCTTGGTCAAAGTCACCCAGTGAACGTCATGGCACGTTGATTGTTGAGTACAGAGTGGGAAGACGACTTCTTCTTCTTCTTCTTCTTCTTCTTCTTCTTCTTCTTCTTCTTCTTCTTCAATTTATATACCGCCATATACCAGGAGGTCTCAGGGCGGTTCACAGAAAATATCAACATAAAAACCACAGTATATATAATAAAAACAACAACAACAACCCATTAATACCCCCAACCCCAAAGAGCCGCATTTTAAAAGGCTATGTTGTTCTTTAGTCATTTAGTCGTGTCCGACTCTTCGTGACCCCATGGACCAGAGCACGCCAGGCACTCCTGTCTTCCACTGCCTCCCGCAGTTTGGTCAAACTCATGCTGGTAGCTTCGAGAACACTGTCCAACCATCTCGTCCTCTGTCGTCCCCTTCTCCTTGTGCCCTCCATCTTTCCCAACATCAGGGTCTTTTCCAGGGAGTCTTCTCTTCTCATGAGGTGACCAAAGTATTGGAGCCTCAGCTTCAGGATCTGACCTTTCAGTGAGCACTCAGGGCTGATTTCCTTCGGAATGGATAGGTTTGATCTTCTTGCAGTCCATGGTACTCTCAAGAGTCTCCTCCGGCACCATAATTCAAAAGCATAAATTCTTTGGCTATCAGCCTTCTTTATGGTCCAGCTCTTAAATGATAGACTAGTGAGTTAACTGGGTCTTTGAATTCTTGGGTTCAAATGTGACTTTTTTTAGGGGTGGTGGTGTCTAGGGGTAACTAGGAACCCCTTTCCCCCTTCCAGAAGCTTTTGTACCTACCTGCCAAACTGCTTTCTGAACTTGGAAGACTTCAAAGAGCAACTTGCAGGATCCAGGGAGGAGCAGCATCTAAAATGGCAGCACACGGAGAAACAAGATTTTTTATTCAGCCAGAATCATTATTTTTTAATAATAATAATAATAATAATATAATTCATCAGCAGGGCACTGATATCAGGAGTAGAAAACAGTGGGTGCATGCTTGATTCTTTCACTTTCTCCTCTTTGTTCACTCAAAATCACCCTTAGCTGATTTCCCATTCATCAGGGAGAGTGCCAAGGACCCTTTAACGTTTCCCCCCACTGGGAAAAAAGGAGCTGGGGTGGGGCAGTTTTGAGTAGAAAAATGGAAGAAATCTCCTGGTCCCCCACTTCCAATTTTAGCTTTTATTTATTATTTGAAAACTATTGCAAATAATTCGTTTGCATATCTGTATTTATGTGCAAAAAAAAGTCTAAGAGGCGGATCATAGCAGTGAACAACATCATATCATATCATATTGTAGATGGCCTACAACATTTGTCACATTTGCTAAAGCATCTACATGGCTTGCCCATATGCTACCAGACCAGATTCAAGGCTCTGTGTTGATATACAAAGTCCTGAATAACTTGGGTCCACGATACCTTTAAGACTGCCTGAACCCTTATATCCCAGCCCAATTTTTGAGATCCTTGGGAGCAGCACTGTTCATTGTCTTCCATGTTACAGAGGACTATCTGGTCTCAGCCAGAGGAGATCACTAATGAAGGTGTGGGAGAGGTATAAAGATTTAATAGAACAAAAAAACACCCTGGTGGTTATCACCAACTGAAGCTTGTTACTCAGACCGCTTGGCAAAAAGGGGAAGTGGCCTACATACAGAGATTTACTGAGAGATCAAGAAGGGAAATGGAAATTAAAAGACTATGAGGAAATTAAAGGCCATTTTCAGAGCTGGTTACATTACAGACAACTACATGAAATGTATAAGGAAGATAATAAGAAAGGGTTCAGTTATACAACTTCCAGATTTCAAAAGGAAGTTATAGAAGAAGAAGTGAAGCTGCTGAAAAAAGCATATAGTATTCTGCTAGAATGGGAAACAAAAGATGAGATCAAATCAGTCATGATCAAATGGGCACAGATATAGGACATAATATACAATTTGAGGACTGGGACAAATTGTGGAAGGTAGATCTGAAATTTACAGAATGTCTCTTTTGAAAGAAAACTATATGAAAATGATGTACAGATGGTATATCACACCAGTACAAATAGCAAAAATGTACAAAACTGGGTCAAATATATGTTGGAAATGTAAAGAAAAAGAAGGTACCGGTACTTTTATTCATATGTGGTGGGAATGTAGAGAAGTTTAAAAAAATTGGGAAATGATATATAATGAACTGAAAAAAAAATGTTTAAAATGACATTTGTAAAAAAAACCAGAAGCATTTTTGTTAGGGACTGTAGGATAAGACCTGCCAAGAAAAATAAAGAACTTATTTATGTATGCTACAACAGCAGCAAGAGTCTTGTTAAACGCACAAGGATGGAAGAATGAGGAAATCCCAACAAAAGAACAGTGGCAAGAAAAATTGATGAGCTATGCGGAATTGGCCAAATTTGACATACAAACTGCGTGTTAAGCACAATTGTGACTTCAAGGAAGAATGGGAACTTTTTACAAATTACCTAAAAGGACAACAAAATGATCTGGACTCCTTGGCAGGTTTCGAATAAACATCCACAAATTTATGAGTTGAACACATGATTGATAAGGCAAGGGTAGGTACAATTTTATAACATGCAGAGAACAATATGTGCAAAGAAATCAGAGACGGGAGCTGAGGGAAGTCCTGGGGGGGGGAGGGAGGGATGTGTGGGAAGGGAAAAAATAATGCAATTGATTATTTGAACTGATAATTTGTTATGCTGAAATTGTTTAATAAAAATATATTTTTTTTAAAACTGGTCTCAGCCAGAAGACAGACATTTAGTTATGCTGGTTTCATGCTGTAGAGTACTCTTCCAGCAGAGATTTGGCAGGCATCTTTGCTTTTCAATTCAAGGCTTGTTTTCCATTCTGACAAGCCTATGCAGTTGTTTAAAAAATGTTTTGGAAAAACCAGTCATGTTAATGATTGTTCTGTGCTGCTTTTAAAGCTTTTAAAACTGCCCTGATGTTTTGTAAGACGGCGGTACGCAAATACTTTTACAAATTAATAAATGTATGTCTCAGTTCAGTGGATCGCATTAATTAATTGAACAAGGAAAGTATTGGTAGGCAGGTGACCTAAATGCCAAAACCGAAAATGCCTGCCTGAAGTTCATTGGGAGCACATTCCAAAAGGCATATAATGCCACACAAAGGATCCAGGCTTTTCTGGACATAAGATGAGTCCTGGGCACTGTTTACAGATAGGTAGAGTGTATGGAAGAAGACTTGTGGAACCACTCATCGTGTGCAGTTTTGACCTCCATTTTAGCTAGAACGGGTCCTCATGGATTGCCATGTTAATTTGGTACCATTCCCGAAACTTTCAGGGACAGTTCATGGCACCCTATACTAATGTTTTCCTTATAAACAATGCATATTAGCTGAACATGGTGTGCATAAGCAGCCAATCTCCTTATTTCTAAAGCTTGCTTTATGTAAATGCATATTGCTTGCATTTGGCCTGTTAAAACCTAATTTACAGTTTGTGCCCCAAGAGGATAAGAAGTTATGCCTATATGCTCTACTGTGTGTCCCTAAGAAACAATTCTCTCTGTAACTGTGATAATTTTTTTTTTCTTCCCATGGCAAAGTGGTTCTGAGATAGGAAAAATAAACACATTTGTTTTCATGAAATGCTATAGGGAAAGAAAATCATCATTTCTTTCCTCCTCCTCCTCCTTCTTCTTCTTGAAATGTGCCATAATTTTTTTCTTTTGCACAAGGCATCCACTGGAGGTTTCACTATTTAACTGCAATGATTGCTTTTAAACACAGGGGAAAACCTTTTGCATGGATAATCACAAATAACTCACATGTTTAAAACATTCGTGATTTGGGATTTTAGAAGGATGACTCAGCATCATTTCTGGATAATATCAGTTGGGGCCTCAGTACCCAGGAAGGGCCTAGCCCCACTGGCAACTGCTCTGGTTCCCTCTTACCAGGTGGCAAGCAACTATCATCCATGATTTTAATATCCCAAAATGGCCTACAGCATGAATTGGAAACCTTTGACCCTCCAGATGCAGTTCCATCATGCCTAAAAGTCTGATAGTTGTTCTTCTCTTTGACATCTGGTGGGAGGGCATTCCACAGGGCGGGTGCCACTACTGAGAAGGCCCTCTGCCTGGTTCCCTGTAACTTGGCTTCTCGCAGTGACGGAACCGCTAGAAGGCCCTCGGCACTGGACTTCAGTGTCCAGGCAGAATGATGGGGTGGAGACGCTCCTTCAGGTATACTGGACCGATGATGATGAAGAAGAGGAGGAGGAGGAGGAGGGGGAGACTGAGAAATTTTAGGGTAGTTCAGGTCACTCCTTACCTGCCTCTTAATAGTAAGAAAAGACATTTAGACAATGGGTTTTTATTTTGCTTTTCATTTCTACTCTAGATTTTGCTGGTTGCCTTGTTTTCGTCTATCTAAAATGTTGCCGGGCCTTATTTGCTGTGGAATTTCACACTGAAGCAGCAGGTTGTTTTGCCATGGACCTCAGCAGCAACAACTAAAAGTAAACTCAGCTTCTCTCTAGGTTCATTATTTTATACCAAAATCCAGAAGTACTCCCAAATAGCTACAAGTCAAATTAAGGATATTTGAGGAATCAGATTTTGGTGGATTCCAAAATCTGACCTGATGTGCTGACCTGATCTGCTTCTGCCAGATTAATGTGCAGGTAAGAATGTAAGCATCCTTCAGATTTTCCACAACTTTAAGTTTCGTGATATAGCTCTCAACTCAAAAAGCATGTGGAAATGAGTTTACAAACGTGCAGTTTAGAATAAAACAAAATACATTAATCAACACATACACTGGGATGCAATACATAATTGATGAAATACATATTTAACAATATGTACTTTGTGATTAAAAAATTATTTAAATGCATATTAATATGCAGATTGTCAAGACGATTTTTATTCTATTTCTTATGAATTCCACTCACTAATGCAGAAATGGGATAGGATGGATTTAGCGATAAATGCAAAATTATCAAAGGCCAGAAGTAGAGTGATACGTCCACTGCTAAGTCAAATACAGTTTGCAACATTTAGAGCTGCTCTACCTTCAATGCCTTCTAGTCTGTTTCCAGGTTCAATTCAAAGTGCTAATTTCAGATTTTTATACCTCTTCATGGCAGGGGAGACATGTATAAACAGTTGCTTTGTCCCTGTTGTCCAGTTCTGTTAGTTCAATAAAGGTTCTTGCTGTTATCACTGTGTCTTGTCTCGTGGGAACCTACTTATACTTCAGTTGGAACCCTTATGCTTGCCCTTCAAATGCCTTAGGTTTTTATTGAGGAACTGCCACCTCAAACTGCATACTGGACAATCACTTCAGCTCCAGTTCTATAATAGATTGTGCTTCCTACTGTAGCCACTGGTTAAGGGCATATACTGTTCCCATTGCCCAGTCATCCACTAAAGTTCCCTACCCTCTAAATTCTGAAGCAAGATCAGTGTTCCTTCAGCAGAAGATTGCACTGGACTTTCATTGGTAACCATGGAAAGATATTTGCAAAATTAGGGGCTGGGGTGGGAATTAAGGATGTTGCTAGAGAATTATTGTTGTTTCTGACCCATGGTGCATTTATGGTTGTTGTTATTATAATTTTAAAAACTTACGGTAATTAAATACAGTATCTTTTCTAGATATTTTTTTTTTAGGTAAAGGTAAAGGAACCTCTGACCATTAGGTCCAGTTGCGAACGACTCTGGGGCTGCGGCGCCTATCTCGCTTTATTGGCCGAGGGAGCTGGAGTACAGCTTCCAGGTCACGTGGCCAGCATGACGAAGCCACTTCTGGCAAACCAGAGCAGCACACGGAAGCGCCGTTTACCTTCCTGCCGGAGCGGTACCTATTTATCTACTTGCACTTTTTAAAATGAGCACTTATTTTCCATGTTTGAACTGAGCTATTTTAAAGCCCTAAATCCATTTAAGTTTTGCCATCACCTTTAACAAAGCATGGCAAAATTGTGTTCCAGTGTCTGAATTTCCCCTCTGTTCTGCATGTATAACTTGTAGCATTGCAAGCATCCAAACCTTTGTTCCATGTTATGGATTATTGGCACCATGATTTAGAGTCCACTTGGTTGCTATGCACTTTTGTGCCAACTTGTTCTCTGCTGCTCTTTCTCATATTTTGTGTTGCCTAATGGTTTATGTTGCTAGGTAACACACCTACTTTTCTCAGTTACCATAGTGCCCCCTTCAGAGGAAGACAGAGCAAGCAGAGACACATTCTCCTCCACACAGTGGGTGAATGTAGAGAGAAAAATAAGTTTTTACTCCAGGATTGACTTCAGATTTTTCAACACATTCTCTTCATAAGTGCATATTTGTTACTAGTTTGTGCAGTATACTCACACATCTTCCCTCGAGATTGTACCTTTCCCAGTTGACTTTTTTATTCTTTCATTTTATGTCTCTATGAGGTGAAAATGGACAAAAGTAATGTCAATTTCATGAAATCTACCCAGCAAGGATTTTCTGCCAGTATCCCAAAATATCAAAAACAGACAGCAGTTCTTTCCTTTTGTTCTGTTGATGTTGTTCTGTCCTTCTTTCACATTAGGGGAAAAATGGTGATACAGCAGCAACAGAACAGAAGGAATAACCTTCCACGTATATCCTGGATTCTTTGGGATATTGGTGCAAAACTGTGTCTGGGTAGATTTCATGAGAGTGAATTTCTCCCACACACTTATTTCTCATGCTTGTTTTGAAAAGACAGCCTAGCTAGTTGCAGACAAGTATAATCAGAGTTAACATCTGAGGGAGGAACGTAAACTTTGGAAAATGCTGCAGTATTAGGAGGTCAGCAGAATGCAACCTTGGGAGCTCGCAGGCTGTCACTATTTTTGAGTAAGGTTCCCTCACATACCAGCACATGTAGGTTATGCAATTGAAGTTAAAATGGTGTTATTGCAGAAGAAACCCACTCCTCAGATTTCTTGCAATAAGGAAAATGACAAAAAAGTGCACTTGGAAGTTGCTTGATGCAACCTTGCCTTGCCTCCTCACAAACAAATTAGGACAAATGAGCTATAAACAGCTGGTGTCATCTACCTCCCTACAGCCTTTCTGCAAATCAGGATGAATGCTCAAGACACATGTCATCTGGAAGCAACTGCAGATATCCTGTTTATCCCTTTAATATTTCCTAGGCACAGTGGGGGGTTTTCTGGGGATACTCAAGCATATGCAGTGCCGGCTTTTTTTTGTTCCAGAAGAAAAGCTCTGGTTAAAAGTGTGGCACTTACTACAATAATTCATGGTGAGTTTCACACCTTTTTTTTTCCTAGAAAAAAACAACCCATGGCCATATCTGTGTCCATGAATATTACCCTCTTCTTAAAATTCAGAATGCTAGCTTGCTTTTCCACAACAACGATTATATGTACAGTCCTACCTCAGGTTACAGATGTTTCGGGTTGCGTGATTTCGGGTTGCGCACCGCGCCGAACCCGGAAGTACCGGAATGGGTTACATTCGGGTTTCGGTGCTTGCACATGTGCAGAAGCACTAAATCGTGCTTTGCGCATGCACAGAAGCGCCAAATCATGACCCGTGCATGTGCAGATGTGGCACTGCGGGTTGTAGACGCTGCAGGTTGCGGACAAGCTTCCCGCACGGATCCTGTTTGCAACCCGTGCGTCCACTGTACTATAAGAATTCATTGTGGCCAAAACTCAAATTATGCCAAAGTATTTCAAGAGATGATGTCTTTGCAGCCCTTGCAAATGGGCTCTTAGTTTCCATATCTAAGGTCCTCTTCTTCAGACAAGTGGACTTGATGTCTGTGACACCCATAGCCTTATGAACCACCCACTCTCATCTTGATGACCCCTTTCCATTATTATAACATCCGGCTGGCCACATTTTCAACATTATGTTTAAGAAGGTTCTACTCGTCACCTTGCTCCAGGTATGTGACATTTACCTGTCCACCAAAAATGCAATGAATAACCTCATGCATCTTTATAGTCTTTCATCATTCTAGCTCTGCAACTCTCATATCTTTCTATTTAGCTATAACCTCTTCCTCTCTGTCCGCCCCCCCAAACTCTGTCTCCTTGCCGACCTCTGAACTCCTGCCAGCTCTTATAATACACGTCAATTCTATACTTCTTTTCCAAGCCCCCTTCTTTCTTCCTCTCACCAGTGCTATCTGTTTCATTTCTGAATAGTTTCATGTTCCTAGCATTACTTTTGAGCAGATGACATTTCTACCGCTAAGATAGTGTAAGCTAACCTGGTCTCAAATTGCTAACATATTAGGAAAACAACAGTGTGGCCTGCTTACTCCTGTGCCTTTAACAGCTGAAACCAGCAGGAGAAGGCTTTAAAGATATGGATAGGTATTATCACCTCTAATGTCTACAGATCAAGTTGCTGTTCAAGGCACAGGAGAAGAGGCCAATTTTCAAAAATGAACATCCTTAATAAGGTCACCTCTCTCATTCTAACAAGGTGACTTATTTGCCAAACAATTTCCTGTCAGATCGAATTCCTTAATTAAGAGTGAATTCTGGATTAAATAATAATAATAATAACACCAGGGTTGTCCATTGATTAAAGATTTATTAGTTGATTAATCATCTGCCATGTAACCAATGAATGAATGAATGAATTACATATTATTTCACCTTTCTAGAGCGTCTGTAGCAGCCAGACACCATTCATGATATTTATTTAAAATACACAGGCACTTACAATCCAAGCAAATCCATTTGATAAGTACCAGCTCTTTAATATACTAAAGGAAAAGACAATGTAATTAATATAACAAACTGATTGTTCAAACATAGCAGCATAATTTCCACCCCTTTTTCCCCAGTTGTTCTAATGAAAACATCCCAGAAATGCAATGGCTTCTACATAAATGTATCTTAAATGATACACTTACATTGAGGTTATTTTTGTTTGGGCGTGTTTCTCAGCTCCACTAATTAAAATGCCTACTAATTAATATTGCTTTTGATCAATTAATCACCTACAACTATAGTGGATACATTCACCAATTAAAACTTGCAGCCCTAAACTATTTTATTTTTGAGTGATCTAACTTCCTTTGTGTATTAAAAATTACCTAGACCAGCTTACTAACATCACTTCAGCCAACTACATGCTTTTTGGGACTGCATTATTTTGCTATTAGTTGTATCTCTTAAGTCAGTAGTAATGGGCATCTTCATTATGATAGGCTGCAATGGTGAGAGAGGGGGTAAAAATATTTCGCTTCAACAAAATCTCTCCAGAAGAGCTCCATTAAGGCATTCTGCTGCATGTAGTGAGGATGCAAACTGTGACCTTGGGACACATTCCCTGGCCCTGATCCCACATCATACAGGTGTTGCTCACTCATCCACTTCTGATATTCATGCACTCAGAATGACAGTGAGGGGTGAAGGAAATGGCACCACTGGGAGGTTGCTGGTGCTGTTGTTTTCAGTGAATTCATCACTTAATAAAAAATATCTCTATGTGACTTACATGCGCAATCAAAAAAACAACCATGAAGTTTCGCAATAAAACAACAGTACTCCAACAACTCAAAGCATGTAACATATCAAGAGTATGATAATCACATTATTTCACGAGAGAACATGCTAATGCCAGTGCTTGGTGGGTCTTGCTTGGAAGAGCATTTTATAGACTAGGGGCTACAACTGCTTACCCTTCAACATTTCTCCAATGAAAATAGGGTTCTCCTATTCAATAATAATAATAATAATAATAATAATAATAATAATAATAATATGATTTATATCCCACCCATCTGACTTGGTTGCCCCAGCCACTCTGGGAGGCTCCCAACATAAATAAAAACATAATAAAATAATAAACATTCAAAACTTCCCTATACGGTGGAACCGATCCCTCTCACTCTCCAGGCTTTAGCGAAACCTGCATTCGCCCCATAGGATGCACACACATTTCCCCTTAATTTTTGGAGGGGAAAAAGTGTGTCCTATAGGGCGAAAAATACGGTAAGTTTGTAACTGGAGGTACCATCGTACAGGGTTGCCTTCAGATGGCTCTGGGGTCGGATAAATCCACACCCTCCAACATTTCTGTGATGAAAATAGGGATGTCCTAAGGGAAAGTCGGATATTTCAGGATCAAATCAGAAACTGAGATGGCTTCTGTAAATCTGGGACAGTCCCTGGAAAATAGGGACACTTGGAGGGTCTGCAACTGTTCTTTGAACAACTCTTACAAGAGGCGCCCGGTGAAGGGACTCACATAATGAATGCAGGGTCTGGCATATTTAAGTCAGGAGAGGCTTGCATGTACAACTCCATACATTCTACACAGTTCTGTACCTATACATTCAGCCAAATGTCTGAATACTGCGAATCCAAAGTAATAAATGTTGGAAACATAAAGAAAAAACGGATCTTTTTATCACATGTGGTGGGAATGTAAGAAAGTGAAAAGCTTCTGGGAAATGATATATAATGAGATGAAAAAAATGTTGAAATATACATTTATTATAAAAAACAACAGAACCATTTTTACTTGGCATTGTAGGAGAGGATATTAACAGACAGGACAGTAAATTGTTTTTATATGCGACAATGGCAGCAAGAATATTATTGGCACAGAAATGGAAACAAGAAGAACTACCGCCGAAAGAAGAATGGCAGACGAAATTAATGGACTATGCAGAATTAGATAAGATGACAGGAAGGATTTGAAACCTGTGGGACCAGAGATTCTCAGAGGACTGGAGTAAATATTTGAACTATTTGAAAAGCAATTGTAATCAACAGATTACGCTAGTAGGACTGCAAGAAGTTTTGTAAGGAGGACTATGTGAAATATTGCAGAGAAGATTATGAAGAGAGTTATGAGTCAAGGACAATTAAAAGCAATCGAGAAATTAAGAAATGTAGATTAAGTGATAAAGACTGAAAAATCTTCAGATGTGGTTGATTGTATAAGATAAGAAAGTATGTTATATGATTTTTAGAAATTGTGTGTGTGTGTGTGTGTGCGTGCATGTATCCTGCTAATCCAGTTCAAAGTTCTGCTGCTGAAGTCCTACTGAAATGAGTAGGAGCTCCTCAACAACACTATAGTGGCAATATCCTTTGCTTGAAAAGTCCCAGGAAGTCTGACACTGATAATGAACACATCTTCTGAGCAACATAGTGTAGCATCAGAATGTCAGGATCCGGGATGCCCATTCCACTTTGCAGCAGCAGGCTGTTTGCCTTTGAGACAGGCTCCGATGCCTTGAGCCATAAAAGGAGCAATACCAGTGCAAGCTTCACAGAACTTTGTCACGACAGCTGCAAGTTTCCTGTGCAGCCATATATCTGGATCAGGAAAATGCAGCCATCAGCTTTTTTTGATGGCAGGAATGAACGTGCAGAGGGAGAAATAAGCGAGAGAGGAGAAATAAGCAAGTCTGCGAGGCATTTTGAAAGATAAAAGGACAAGAAATCATAAACAGTAATAAGCTTGAAAAGCACTAAGGTCTATTAAATGCAGCCCATAGCACAAATAAACGAGATGCCCATGGTGGGTTTGGATGGTGGGAAGAGGAAGAAGGCAATAAAATTGACTGGTTGAAGGCATAAGCATGTCATTCAAGCTAGTATATCCACTTTAGAGATACGTAAGCTGGGTCCCTCACCTAGAGTCTTGACTCTATGGGCCCTTCAACATGGTGCACAAATACATAAAGATGGCTATCACTACAGTGAACTTGCCAATACCAGGAGCATTTCCTGTTCCAATCACAGAGCTAAATATGGAAAGAAGCCCTAACTACACACAAAGCTCACACATTTATATTCAGGTTGTGAACTGAAAGTGGCCTCTAAAGCATGGGTAGGCAAACTAAGGCCCCGGGACTGGATCCGGCCCAATCGCCTTGCAAATCCAGCCCGCGGAAGGAATCAGCATGTTTTTACATGAGTAGAATGTGTCCTTTTATTTAAAATGCATCACTGGGTTATTTGTGGAGCATAGGAATTCGTTCATCCCCCCCCCCCAAAAAAATATAGTCCATGCCCCCCCCCCAAGATCTGAGGGACAGTGGACTGGCCCCCTGCTGAAAAAAGTTTGCTGACCCCTGCTCTAGAGCTTAAATCATCCCTTTAAGGGATGTGCCATTTATTGTGGAACAATGCTAAGTAACTTCACCCACAATCTGGATTACAGCACTTCTAATTAAATGTCCACAATGACAAATCAAAGCACTCCATTTCCACTGGGCCACTTTCATGTGGCACCAAGAAACGCTTTGACATTTGAGCGTTGGGAAAGTGCAACCTCTTGCAAACTCTTTTTGCCGCTCTCAAATTCTCTTGCCCTAACCACCCATTGAGCTGCTGGGACAGCTTCTTGCAATACATTCAGACCTAATTAAGATATCAATTAGTGACTGAAATCAAGAAAGAGAATATGGCTATTTAGCATGGGCTGTAAATGGCTGCCTTGATCGCACAGCAAGAGCCACAGCCTTGCTGCCTGACTCCACAGGTAAGTAAAGAGTATCATAATCAATAGTTCAGTGTGCCAGGGCACAATCATTCCATTGTTTATAAGCCAGTACAAGTATCTTTAAATCAATTCAGCCTTTGACAAGAAATCAGTGCTTACAATTTAGTACCCATTTGGTCTTTATAAAGGTTATGTTTACAGGGTACCGTGGGAGTGGGGAATCTGTACAAACTGGAGTTTATGAACCAAAGCAAACATCTGGGGGAACTGGAAGTAAGATTCTTGAATTGCCTATGTCGTGTCGCTACAAGCAAAAGAAGAGAAAAGCACCGTGACTTGGTTCATAGCATCTGTCTCACCCATAGCTGTCAACTTACAGATTTGAAAATAAGGGACCAGCAGCCTTGAAAATAAGGGATCAGCAGCCAAAATAAGGGACCTGCAGCCTCACCTGTTCCAGGCACTCCAGTCTTCCTGTCCTCCAGCAGTCTGGTCAAACTCATGCTGGTAGCTTCGAGAACACTGTCCAACCAACTTTGTAACCAGAGTTTCAGCTGAATAGAATCTGAATCACATGCACCACAAGGCCTATGCAGCCTCAACTTAAGATTGCTCCCCGGCCTGGCTTTGCACTGCAAAGTTTGCAGCAGCACGTGCAACAAAATGGCGCCCAGCATTCAAAACCCCCCTCAGCTTGCATTAACTAGCCACACACACACAGCTTCCCCCCCTCGCCACGAGATCGCCAGTCACCCACCATTTTAGCCAACCAGCTCCTTTCTTTCCCCCCATAAGTCAATCGAAGGAGTCTCCAAAACAAATTCAGAAGCCCCCCCCCCCAGATCTCCTTTCCTTTTCCCCCACCATGTGCCCCCGCTCCAGACAGACCTTTTCGCCGGCAAGGGTGAGTGGGCCGTCGATGACGTATCCATCCGATTCCGATCCAAGCACTCAGCACAGGTATGTTCAACTTCTGAGCCCCTCTGAGCCAAAGGCAGAAAGCCCAGCCAGCAGCCAAACAAAGCCTCAAGGAAAACCACCATCACCTCTCCGCTGGGAAGTGCTGAACAAAGGCGAGTCCCCAGGCAACGCAGCTGATTTGATCAGCACAAGGCATGCAAGCTCCACCCCCCAGTCGTTCTTAGACTTCTTATTGGGTGAGCAACACAGCCAAGCAACACAGTTGGAGCCTCCCTCCTCCCTGGCCGGCAGGGAGGGAGGGAGAGGAGCTGCTTCCTTTAAAATTTAAGGGACATCATTTAAGGGACATTTAAGGGACATCCATCAATAAGGGACAGCAGCGGGACATGGTGCTGGAATAAGGGACGCTTGACAGCTATGGTTTCACCTCTAGTATACTGTACTAAAATTTGATGGAATTCTGTTTTTTAAATTTTTTAAAAAATCTAGAAGGGAGATTCATCCATATTGTAGCATCCTTTGGTGTCTTATCTGTTCCAAAAGTAGAAACTGACAAACTGATGCCTTTTCCCATTTTTATTTTCAATTAATTAAAAAAAACAACACTTCACTTGCTTAAAATGTACAACCCCTGTTGGTCCCACAATCTGCTACATTCCCACACCTAGGCAGGGACTGGGGAGCATCTGAAATCTTTGATGGGTGTATCCTGCAGAAATCAAATGCTGATGATTACACATACCATTTTGCATACCTGTCTTTATGGTCTCAAGGGGTTGGATGGTGATTGGCAATGCACTCCACTGGCTTTTGTTGAATGCTGTATTGCAGTGATGGTGAACCTTTCAGAGACCAAGTGCCCAAGCTGCAACCCAAAACCCACTTATTTATTGCAAAGGGCCAACAAGGCAATTTAACCTGAATTGGTGCAGAATCTGCAGTAGCTGTCACTACTCTGACTCCTATTTAGCCCTTAAGAAAGAAGTACTTGGTTACCATATTGCATTGTATCTGGGGAATTTGTGTGAAGTCCATGCAATTTCTCTCAGTGTTTGCATTGAAAGAGAAGATGCATATAGATCTTTTTGCCAACAATTACCCATTCTCAGCACCGTTGTTTGCCTTCATGAAGGTAAGTGTAGTTAATATGTTCTGACATCACCACCACGAGACTGGGTTTGTCTTCTCTATGAGATACTTATCTTCTCTGTTAGGATAAAAAACTTGTTTCTGCAGCAGCTGGAGCTATTAGAGAAAATAAATTCCAACAGTGTTTTCCCCGCTCCCTCGCCCAGCACTGACCGGCTCGTATGCAGGGTGTTCGGCGTGGCCCCAGGTGCGCCCTCACTCGCTGCGCTTGGCTGTGTTGAGCCACAAGAAGTATGCCAGCAAGTGGGAGGTGGTCATGGTGTGGTGAGACCGGTGGGGCCCAGAGCCCCAGTGCCAGGTGAGGGGCAACAAGGACAGGGCAGAGGCGGCCCTACCTGGCTACCCAGCACTGGAACAAAGTGGCTTCTTGAAGCTCGCCAGCGATGCCATCCTCTCCTGCTGGCTCCTGCATGATGCGCCCTGCCCGGTGCCTCCCATTGGGCCCAGCCAGAGGGTGTGTAAAGCCTCAACCTTGCAGCAGCAGCAGCAGGAGGAAGGAGGCTGCTCAGATGCCCAAGTTGAGCTGAGGACTCGATGCGTCACCCTCGCCTTCCGCCGGCTCTGTTTTGGGGTGATGGCACGTGCACCCACAGAGAGGGCTCTGTGTGCCCCCTCTGGCACGCATGCCATAGGTTCATGCCACCACTGCTATATTGCCATAAGGAATGCTAATTTCTGTCTCTTCTCTCACACTGTAAAAGCAGATCCCTAAATTATTATTTTAAACCGTTCCAATTTGTGGGATTTTAGAACAGCCAGATCAGTTAAGTGTTGCTAAATTAGCTTCATTGCCCTTTTATTTCTACCAGGTAACATGTCAAAATGAATGATGGATATCTGAAGCCTCTGATGTAAGACTAGCTAAGACATTATCCAAACGAAATGTTTAAATAATAGAGGAAATTATAAATATGCTCAGCTTGCATGAACACTTTCAAATGGATGCTGCCATCTGTATTCTTCAAATTACAAGGACAGGCCTCAGGGATGGTTTTCATCTGATTTTGTAAGAGAGAAAACAGACCTGCCATTTACCTCTATGAATAGAGCAAATTGAGATGCCCTCAGAATTCATGGATAATACATACAGTAGTAGAATTCTAAAACTGAGTCTCAAGGTCTGGGAGGAGAAGCAATTTGCCCCTCTTCCATTAGCATCAGGTTTCCCCTGATTGCATTGTTTTCACTTTGTTCCATACAACTCGGTAGAGCGTACATTGATACTCTTATATAACAAAAAAGAAGAGCTGTAGTCTGGAAAACAGTTCTATCCCAGGCCTACCACCAAGTTGCTCAGTCAGTGACTCTGTTGCTTGGCTGATGTCAAGGAGCTGTCAATGAACCAGGTCAACCACAGGGCAGGCACACACACGGAAGGCATAAAATGCCATTTGCTTTATTAACAGAAAATAGCAACATAGCAGAGTCCTCTGGTTTATCTTAATCCTGCTAAGACATTGTTGAAACTGACCACTAGCTCTGCCCTTCCCCCTCTAGCCTCTCACTCTGGATCCCTCCGAAGCAGACAAAGGCTACATCTAGGGGGTGAGCATCACCTCAGCAATGTGCAGGACTCTTCTCGAGTGGGGTGTCAGAGGGGTGGGGGAGAGAGCCAGCAGGACTGTGTCTGGCCTACTGCTGGGTAGCAAGGGCAACCTCTGTCTGAGTCTGCTCTCACACTGTGACTCTCAGCCTCTAAGCCTGTCTTGGAAGACCCTTTATCTCCTGACCCACCTTGATCACTCAAACCCCCTGCTTCTAGAACCTCCCAGCTCATCCCTTCTGCAGACTGCTCTTCCGTGTCCCACCATGAGGATCCGGGATCTAAGTCATCATCTTCTGTGCCCTCCCTGGGGGGCTCTTGGGCGGGCAGTTCCCAACGCTCTTCCTCATCCAGTCAGTCTCTGACAGCTGAGTACTTTAGGAAATCACTCCATTACCCATTCTTCAACCCAAGTTACGTTGTTCTTCCATGTATGTTGGCAAACATGCTAGGTTCTGAGCCAGCTTTTCTGTGCCAGCAGCCTCTCATTGGGCAGAATAGAGCCAGAGTCACAGTGAGAAGTATATTCCTCCCCCCAGTTATCCATTATCATTCTGGAAGGATGTATCCCCTGAACATGGAGAATTAGTTTGCAGATGTGTACAGAGACTCATGTCCAGAGAAAGCAAAGCTTCAGGGGACCATCCATGGCTCAGAGCTTACCGGCCCTATTGTGCTTCTAAGCATGTCCATATTACTTGTTTCCTAGAAGCTTGAGGGACTGGAGTCCATTTCTAACTTTGCCAGGCTTTGCCACAGCTGGAAACAGGTCCACATCAGCAAGGCAACTGTGTTCCTTGCCATCAGATGTGACTGATTCTGCCGTCTTTGGATGCTTCCAAACTAACACTATTTTCAGATAGGATTCAATCACAGACCAACAAATCTTGGTTGTTCAATTAAAATTTGGAGCCTATCCCCATAGGACTTTTTGTGATAAGGGAAGTGACATGAAAATGCACTGAAAAGTATGGGGCAACACAGGGTTGTTGCAATGTTGTCAGGATGAGTGCTCAATAAATAGCCCACATGGTTTAACCTCCCCCACAAATGTTCAGTGGGTGTGTCGGACTTCACTGCCATAAGCACAGTACAATAGGAAATACATTTAACTACTTTAAAACATGTCATTTGTAGCTGAAAACTTGTCAGTTCATTTGGCCATAATGAAACAATAGTCAACATTTAAGGAAAGCAGTATTTCCCTGCTGGCTTTAGGTTTTGCACAAATTATGATGTCTGATTCTCATTACACATTCTTAATTTAATTTTTACGAGGAAAAAAGATCCTCATGCACTAGTTCTCAAGAGTGCAATAGTAACAAGAAATCATTTTGATAATTTTAAAGTGATGGAGTGCCCTATTATAAACTCTGTATTAATTTCATATTAAAAATTAATTTGCTTTCTGCTTAATTTGAAATGTAGAGTAAATAAACAGATGGGAGGGGGATTTTTTTTTTTAGTAGCAAATGGCTTTTCAGATTTTCTGCTAGTGAGCTTATCCTAAGGTGAATAAACTCTGGTGCACTTAAAATGTGGAGTTGCATGCATATATATATATATATATATATATATATATATATATATATATATTCAATATCTTCTCTATTTTTCTTCTGCCCAATTTTCCAGCCTAAAAGCCCTTATGTCAAGGCATCTTTTAAGAGACCTATATGTGGGGACGCTAATGTCAAATTTTGGTTTCTCATCTTTAAGAAAATCTTAAATTCATTTCTCCACAGTTCCACATTGCTTTGTAATTGTATTTTATTTCAGTCCTCATGAAAATTCATCAGAAATCTGGTGTGGATTTCTCCGAATAATTTTTTTTTTTGCAAAACATCTTTCCTCATATAATGCATATTATATGCTTTTTTCACCCACCAATATATGCATTTATATGCACACTTTAGTATATGCATTTTTGTACACAAAATGACTGGAGAACTGCATTGCAACATCTGGAGATGTGTGAATTTTGAAGGATATCCGTGTTGAAGTTTGCATATTGTTTTGTAAAACGCAAGTTAGGTAAGATCACTTTTAAATGGGAACTGAACTGAAATTGTCCCCCGTCCCACTATATCTATATTTAGAGAGACAGACAGACAGACATTTTCTTCTGGATCAGGATCTGTGATTTTTGTTCAAAAGGTGGAAAGAATATCTTTTTTTCTAGGTTGGGGGTAAGTAAAGGTAGATATATATATATATTTATATAAATCTAGATCAATCTCTCCAAATCTGATATCCTCCCGATATCTTGTCCTAGTATGTCCATCAGCACAAGCTAGCATGGCCAATGAACAGGTATGCTGGATATTGTTGCATCCCTCAAGAGCACCAGGTGTTGGAAGGTTGATCTAGATCAAGAGGCTTGGACATTAAGCAGAATGTGAACTGAGAAGCAAGAAGATTTTATTTTAATTGTTTAGAAAATTATAGAAACATTTTCTTCTAAAATTAGACTTACCCAAATATCTGAAAGCAGGACTGGAACATTTTAACAAGGACCAATATTTTATGTCCAGTTATGTTTGAATACAGGAACCTATGAAGAACTTCTACCATGTCAGACCATTGGTCCACTTAGTTAAGTCGTGTCTGAAAGGCTTTCCTGGCATAATATCTTTAGACAATTGCAGGCAAACTGCTCTCCATATGAAAATGAAGAGACAAAATCACTGTGGTCCAGTTCACATGCTGATCCTCTCAGCAGGTTGCTGAAGTGTTAATCTGCATGGGCTGTCATCATTCCTGCAATTGTAATATGGCTCGTGATCATTGTGTTTTGCAGAATGCCTCTGAATACCAACTGCTGGTCCACACAGGTAGGAAAAGTTCTGTGCCAGCCAGCTAGGATCCTGTTGCTTATTCCTGAATCTAACTGACTTGCTCTCTAGTTCACAGACTAGATAAGGTTGCTCTAGTGTAGAACTTTTGGTATCTCTAACAAGGCTTCACCCACTCTAATTTTGCACTGTTGGATGTATTGTCTGATAGACATCATCATGTTGCATCATTCTCAGCAGGAGGATATTGTGGAAAATGTAGTTTTCATGAACCCTAACCTTTTAATATCACCCATGGATTCTTCTATCCAGGGTGCACCTCTGGCAGAATCTCAGGTCTAAATTAGACAACACTGTGAATGAGGGGAAGGCTAATACCCAGCTGAGACCATGATGAGCTGGAATTGTATCTTGGAACTTGTAATTGGCTCAGATATCCAAATGCCATAGCCACAACATACAAACAACACATTTGTGAATATTCACAATGGCTCTGTACTATTATTTTTATACCATAAATGATGTTTCTGTACCATTTCCGCCCAGAGTGGCTGAAGCAACCCAGTCAGATGGGCAGGGTACAAATGATTTTTTGTTGTTGTTGTTGTTGTTGTTGTTGTTGTTGTTGTTGTTGTTGTTGTTTCCCTTGCTGATGATCCTTTCTCCTTCCTGGATTAAGACACATAGGCCAATCTGGCTATCCCAAGATCATACTTTAAATGCAAAAATGTCCCAATAACGAATGAGATTTGTGTTACTGGAACTGAGTGCAGTGAAGGCAGTGCAAACAAATAAATGAATGTTTTTACAAGGATTCCCAAACCATCATTTGAGGAGGAGTCATTTTTTTGACACTACTGAAAATGTTGACAAAGTTAAATCATGAGTGGTTTCAGCTCATCTTGAACAACAATGTATTTCAGAGCAGTATTATTACTAAAAAGAGTCAGGGACGTGATGCTTCAGTTCTGTGGAATTTCTTTGTGCCTCTCAACAGCATGCTTCGGTGTCCCAAGAGTCTTGCATCATTGTCTTTATTTTCATTCGTGTCCATGAATCACGCTTATTAAAGACACATTGAAGAAGGTATCATTTTCTCCTTCCCCTCTTCTATCTTGAAGACTGTCCTTGTACAATAGAAAATTGCCCCATTGTTCAATGATTGAGCTATGTTTTAAGTACACTAATTTCATCTATCTGTAGATGATTAAAAACAAAAAGCCCCCCAACAGGAGGACATAATTTCTTGAGAAATGGCATCATATGATCTACAGTTAGCAATAATAATAATAATATTTGGATGTTGGACAGTTTGGAGACATTGATATAAATAAAGGAGGTATTTGTTAACGTAAACTTTTAGATTCCCCAAAAACAGAAGCAAGGAATAAGTTCATTCAAATAATGTAAAATGTGGGTCATCGTCCACTTTGTCATGTGTATCTATTAGAGGCAGAACCCAATGCATGATATATGAGAAATCACTCAAGGAGTCTACGGCAATGAAATTCAAAAATTGGAAATATGGCAGAGACCTCTTTACAGAATTGTTGCTTGCTAAAAGTATGATTATATTGCTGACCTTTAGGATAATTTACAAATATATGAACTCCATGTTCTATTCCTTACTTTACAAAGACCTTAGTAATCTCAGAGGTTTTTGCTCACACGAACCTTCCTGGTTATCAAGGACTTCTCAAGAGGCTTTGTTTTTATGTCTTGCTGTTGACGGGTCATGGAACTCACTTCCTGGAGGGCCCCCATTTACATTATCCTCTGGGTAGCGATGCGGGTGGCACTGCGGTCTAAACCACTGAACCTCTTGGGCTTGCCGATCAGAAGGTTGGCGGTTTGAATCCCTGCGACGGGGGTGAGCTCCCGTTCTTCTGTCCCAGCTTCTGCCAACCTAGCAGTTCAAAAGCACACCAGTGCAAGTAGATAAATAGGTACTGTTTGGCGGGAAGGTAAACAGCATTTCCGTGCACTCTGGTTTCTGTGACTGTGTTCTGTTGCGCCAGAAGCGGTTTAGTCATGACCCAGAAAGCTGTCTGCAGATAAATGCCAGCTCCCTCGGCCTGAAAGCGAGGTGAGCGCCGCAACCCCATAGATGTCTTTGACTGGACTTAACTGTCCGGGGTCCTTTACCTTTTTTTTTACCTTTTATCCTCTGGATGTAGGATCTGCTGCACTGTACACACCATGAAGACACTATCAGAAGCCCTGGAGCACATGGGATAAGACTGTGTTGCAGCTCTTGCCTGAGACAATGTTGCACTCTCATAACTTGCATTGTTAGGGGGAAGACAAATGAAAGATGCTAATGTTGACTCTAAATAGTTGCTCAGAAAGAACTTAAAAAAGCATGGTGTTAGCACTACATGGACAATTATCTAAACAACAACAACTTTATTTATACCCTGCCCATCTGGGCAGCTTACAGCACATAAAAGATTGTAAAACATTAGACCTTAAAAGTTTCCTAATACAGGGTTGCCTTCAGATGTCTTTTAAAACCAGATAGTTGTTTATTTCATTGACATCTGATAGGAGGGTGTTCCACAGGGCGGGCACCACTACTGAGGAGCCCCTCTGCCTGGTTCCCTGTAGCTTCACTTCTCACAGTGAGGGAACTGCCAGAAGGCCCTCGGAGCTGGACCTCAGTATCTGGGGTTGAACGATGGGGATGCGGGGGCGGAGAGATGTTCCTTCAGGTATACAGGGCTGAAGCACTTTAGGACTTTAAAGGTCAGCACCAACCAATTGTGCTTGGAAAGGTACGGGGATTATATGATTTGTATCCCTTAAAAATTCAGAATTAGGCTAAGAAACACTTCATTCTTAAATTCCCCAGATACTCTCAGATAGAGTCTGTGCTGCAAAAACACACACCTGCAAATTAATTCCTGCACTAAGGGTTTTTAAATGTTAATATTAACATTAAAGTCAGCACTGAAATTTCATCCAGATTTAAATTCAAAGTGAGTGTCTGGGTTCCTCCTCCCATGAAACACCTGAGGAATTCTGAGGGAAGCCAGAAGGGTTTTGATAGCAAAATTTCTCAGGGGGTTCCATACAACCTTACAAAGGCACCGAATTTTACCCAAGCACCTTTGGATATTCTTCCTTTATACTAAGCAACTGAGGAATATTGTGGAAAGACAAAAGAGCTCTGATATAGCCACTACATTACATCCTTCCCTCTTGGCTGAAAATTCTGGCAGATTGCAGCTTACATGCTCGCTACGCTCCTTGATATCTGTATTAGTAATTTAAATTGATCACAGGAAAGGCAGATGTTGCAGAAAGCTAAGGATGGGAGATTTATATGTGGAATTTTGTGTTTCCAACCTAGTGGACCTTTGCCCACATCAGATGTTATGAATGAGCCAGTCCCCAGGGAAGGGTTGCAACCAGCTCCCAATGAAAGAAGTAGCCAGGAAGAGAGAGGGTTAACTGCCAGTAAAGATGAGCATAGCTTAGTGCCAACTCCCCCTCCCTTAGGAATGCCAGTTGAGAAGAGAATGAGGGCGAATAGAGAAGGAAGCAGTTCATCAGGTGGGAAAGAGCAAAGAGACAGTCCCTCAGAGAATGAGGAAGAGGCGGGAGCTGACCCTTTCAGTCCCAGGTCTTGGCGAATGGGAGGGTTACAGGATAGGAGGCAGGGCAAAACACGTCAGAGGAAAAAGTTCAGCTGCTTCTGGTCTTGCAGGAAGCAGTTGATGAGACTAGTGGCATGTTAGAGCGGTCTGGATAACTCTGTTTTTGCAATAAATCTTCCTTGCTGTGTTATCAAGTCGGAAATTGGGACTCCTGATATCAGACCACCACTTGTTCCATTGCTTCATGCACACCTGTAGTGTCTGCAGGGAGGACATGACAAGGGGGCGGGCATCTTCTGTATCATGAAAACCACTGCTTATATAATTAAAACAAAGACTTAAGCCCGTGTCTCTTTCAGAAGTCATTTTAATATCATTGATTTGGCAGGTCTCAAGCCCATGGATAGGGAATCTGGTTTGATCCTTGAAGAAAATATGTGAAATTATGGTCCAGAGAAGGAAACACAGGTAAGACACAATGGGAAAATGCCACTCCAAACTTAAGGAGGGAATCTTTGCCACACCCTAAAAAAGAAGACTCAGAAATATTGCCCAGGAGAGGAGTGGACAATGACGGACAGGTCCTAATGGGCCAATCCTGAGTGAGTGCTAGTGGCATTTTATTAGGTAGCTCCTCCCCAGGAGTGCCTCACTTTTCTTCAATTTTTGCACCCAGCCTCCACATTCCAACCAAATTAAGCTTTGTCCACATCAGACCGCCTCCTATTTCATTCATGCCTATAGTGACTGTGTGGAGGACATGACAAACTGGGATGGGGGCAGTTCACCTAACTTAGTCTACTTCCTACCAACAGCACCCCTCCAAAGAAGAAGAAGAAGAAGAGTTTGGATTTGATATCCTGCTTTATCACTACCCGAAGGAGTCTCAAAGCGGCTAACATTCTCCTTTCCCTTCCTCCCCCACAACAAACACTCTGTGAGGTGAGTGGGGCTGAGAGACCTCGAAGAAGTGTGACTAGCCCAAGGTCACCCAGCAGCTGCGTGTGGAGGAGCGGAGATGTGAACCTGGTTCACCAGATTATGAGTCTACCGCTCTTAACCACTACACCACACTGGCTCTCTAAAGTCCTAGCTACAATGCTACCCATCTATTGTGGCCTGTGAAATGCTTAACAAACCCCTCATTCTAGGTGGGCAGCAAAATCCAGTAAGTTTATGGAGCCTCTGTTGGACCACCGTCTCCAGCTAGCAGAATGCATTGTGTTCTGTCTCAGGTTGTGCAGTCCTTTTGTCCTTGGAATGTTGTATTTACAATTTGCTTTCGATTACATTTCCCCTTCCTATAGTCCCTGACTCTGTTTTACATAATGCACACCTGCGGTTGGTATCCTGTCGTATTGTATATGCATTCGGGACCATGGAGAAATAGGTAAATGAACAAAGGGGCATTGCTTTGTTTCCAATAGGTATATATTTCAGCGGCACACTGTTTAAACAGCATAGGCTCACAAGCACTCCTAAGGGAGCCTTTTGAGAAGTCTCTGCACTTATCCGTTCTTTTGAGGAAACCAGAGAATTGGTGAGTCATAATGATACATGGAGCTCATCTCTGTTGGAAAACATCTTTCATTTGTCTACTGCTGAAAAATGTGCTCCATCCAAGTTTACTTTGATATCTGTTAGACATAAGGAGAGCTTCACCTTCTTATGAGCCACATTAAATGATTACAGAAGTATATCTTAGCTCTATTTTTATGTCCCCTGATGCCAGGACATCATGTCTGTTGTTTTCCCCAAAGGTGTGTGTGTGAGAGTGTGTGTGTATCTCAAAGTAATTCTCAAAAAGAAACCTTTTGGAAGATTGAGGAAAAGGAGAATTAAACACCTCCACTGATATTGAGGAACACCATCATGGAGCATTTAAGTACATGTGATGTGATTTTCAGAAAGCGTGTTCTCCCTCATGGGGAGCACGGGTTGCGGTTGGGGATGACAAGACACCTCACTGTTGCTGGGCAAAAGAGTTTGGCCATCTTTAAGCAGGGGTGGGCTGTTACTGGGGAGATTTATATGTTGCCATTTATTGATTGACAGCCCTATTTGTTAAATACAATGCACGCAGAGACGAACCTCCTCTTTTCGCTGCGTGCTTCGGATCACCCGCCCTCCATTCCCTAATTTTAGGCTGTTTGCTTGACCTTGCTATGCCTGTCATGGGGTCGTCTGCTTTGGTGCAGGAATTTGGTCCATTTGGCTGATTAGTGTGTGCCATTTGGTTTTTGCCTACTGCTAGCAAATCGTCACAACTTGTAAGGTTTGCGGTTAGGCATTGGTCTTGGAATTGGTTGGTGGAGGGGTATGGATTTGGCTGTGCCTGCCCCTCCAAAATGCTGCTGCTGCTGCAAGGGTTTTCCATAAAAGGAACCCAGGGGCTCCCCATGCTTTTGTCTGAAACTCCATGGCAAGGGGCTAGGGCCACGCAAGCCCCTGGGAGCATGCTGGGGAGAGGTGAGGCATGGTTCCCAGTCCCGTCTCTCTCCCCAGGTGACTTACCCTTTCTGACTTTGTGGGGGGTGCGAATGTCAGAACTATCCCCATGCGGGGTCAGTTAATGCTACCAATGCCTAAGCAACCACTCACATTGCTGTAATTTGAATAAGGTTGTGGCCAAAATTATGCCAAAAAACCTTAAACAAAAATTAAGTGTCATTTGGGTTTTTATTTGGGGGGTGTCCTGGGGACCTTAACGCGCAACACAGTGGAACTCAAAAAACAAACAAATGTGGAACTCAAACAAACAAACAAACAAACAAGAGTAGGAAAGCTTGAAACCCCTTTATAAAAACTGATTGTAAAATTTCAGTACAAGGATTTCTCAGCAGTTCCGTTTGTAATGATATTAATATTAGCACTGTCTTTTATACTGTAAAGTAGACTTGCTGTACGGAAGCCTAAACTGAATGCCACAACCAGACTGCAGAACCCCTTTCATCCCATGGACCACATTCCCTCATTCAGAACCTTCCAGGGACCACATGCCCATAATAGGTGGGGCCAGAGATATAAGTGGGTGGGATAACTGATGTGACTCTCACTTTTGTACAGTAGGTAACATTCCAGTCACACAAAAGTAAAAGCTTTTTATGCACCTACAAGTCACTCAGTCATTCATCCAGGCAAGCAAGATGTGTTATTGTCGTTTGTACAGTAGGTTACATTCCAGCCAGACAAAAGTGCTCAAGCAGGGTGTGGACTAGGAAAGGTGTGTGGCATAGAAAACATCTCAAGAGTCATACAGGCCTGGAGGACTGCATTTTGGCTGAGGTTCTACACAGACACCAGTTCTGGGAGGCTCTGGGTGCCAGGGCACCCACAATTTTTTGTGTGGGTGCTGGCTCCAACACGACTTCTGGTTTCTACTGGAAGTCATGTCGGAACCCCAACACAACCTCCCAGGCACCGTCCGAGGCCATGTGAAACCTCGGAACATGACTTCCAGTAGAAACCGGAAGTCGCATCAGGGTCTTGCAAAGTGTCGGATGTGACCTCTGAGACCCCACGAGGCCTCGGGAGAGCTGCTGTGCTGCCAATGCAATGTGACATCATGACATCACATTACGTCACGGGTGCCATTGGGCACTTATAACCTGGGGCACAAGTCAGCGCTCCTGGTTCTACGCTCCTGGTTCTTGTATTGAATTGTATTTTAGTGTTTTGTTGGAGGCCGCCCAGAGTGGCTGGGGAGGCCCAGCCAGATGGGCAGGGTATAAATGGTAAATTATTATTATTATTATTATTATTATTATTATTATTATTATTACACCACTGTAGTACAGCATCTATTTGACAGCAGCATTGCCAATGCTCAGAGAAGATGGTAAATGCAGAGCATCATGTTGGCTACCATGGCCTAGTTTTCACTGAGATGGCAGCTGTACCAATTCATGCAATGTAGGGAGGAAACTCCCATTACTGAATGTTCTCCCCCCTACTCCACAACAAAGCACATTGAGGAAGATGCTAGGATAAAACCTTTCTTCCCCGAATCTAGGGGTTTCTTGTGTGGAGGGAGTTTTTCTTTTTCTTTTTGAATGAAGACTATTCGGTGATGGTTCTCACTTGCAGTCTGAAATGATACCACTCAGACACAGGCAGTTCTATGACAAAAGTGAGAATGAAGCAATAGATGGAGCAATGTTGCCTTCCTTTCCCATAATAAATAGAGCAACTAGCTATATAACACTCAGCTATATAAAACGATTCCGGTAAGAAAGAAAAACAAACCCACATGGTTTACCCTGGATTATGACAGCTACAAAAACATCATTTTGTTCTTTCCCTTCCACTGCTCTTTGTTTTCTATTACCATCCTTGCCAGCATCCTTGAACTATTGTAACCATTGTGGTATGACAATAGCACCTTTATTGCTGCTGATCAATCCACCTGGAATATATATGCTGCTCTTTCATAACCAAAGTTTGCTAAGCAATTACTCAAACAATTTCTCTGATTATTATTTTTTATATGTGTATTCTGCAACCTAGTCCATATGCCCATAAAGATCTCATTCTCGAAATGTGGGTCCTAATGTAGTACCAACCTACATTCAAGCGTGGGATATCAGCTGGTTTTTTTTTTTCATATTTGTAGAAATACGAAAAAAGGTGTGTGGGGGTGGGGGAACTCAATGAATAAATCCAAGATTTTTAACAAAGCCATTAGGCAAAACTGAGTCCACCTCCAGCTCGCTCTGCAAAAACTGAAAGCCTGCAGCAAATAGAAGAGTTTCAGCTCTTTTAAACTCAGTTCTTATTTAATGTGAAAACTTTTAAAACTAGCTCTGAGTATACAAATTGTCAAGTAGATACAGTTCTCTATTCCTTTGTAGCAGGATAGAAGGGGCCGTGGCTCAGCAAGATGGCTTATGATAGCCTTGCAGTGTGGTTCATAATTAATATTGCAAATCAGGCACAGGTTGATTCAGAAAGAACCCTGTTTGTCAGAACTGCCAGTTAGGGGTAGGGCTGAAGCTGAGAGAGTAGCTTGTAACTTTCAGTTTTTCCTACCCTCTAGCCCAGGGGTTGTCAACCTGGTCCCTACCGCCCACTAGTGGGCATTTCAGGATTCTAGGTGGGCGGTAGGGGGTTCTACAGCACAAGGTGAATCCTCCTTCCATCAAGCACTGGTGGGAGGTAAGGAAATTTTACCATCAAGAAAGATGCACTATTGGGCGGTAGGTTTAAAAAGGTTGTCCTGATCTAGCCACAGGGTCAAGAAACACACACAACAGGAATACACCACAACATTTTTTTGCTGGGCTCCATTGGTATAATGAATATTAATAGTGAATTCATACTCAAGTGCTTATCCTTGTGTATAAGCACCAACCAACAGATTTGGAGGAATCCCAAGGTTTGCACAAATACCCTTCCTTAAAAAAAGAAAACCTTCCAGAAAGAAGCTCTATGGCTGGGGAGAAGCCAAAAGGACCCCAGGGAGAACAGAGCATGAGGTATTGCCATATTACAGAAGACCATTGTGGTGCCCACAAATTGCACCTCTCATATCCACATAATGCCTAAAAATCTTGTGGCCCCTTTTAAGTGGTTAATTCTTTCCCACTCCTAGTATTCCATAAGAGAATCCTTTCACCCAGACTTTGTGGGAATTGTGACCTTCTCGATAAGCTTCCACAGGGATCCTCTGATGACACCTGCTGTATGGAATTTCTGCTAGTCCCAGAGCTATCTATGGTGGCTGCTTGTCATATATTAATTAGTCATTTACTTTGGCAGGAATCCATACATTATGAGAAGGCCACTGACATATAAATGCCACCAACAAATCAAAACCACTGACATAAATACTAGGCCTGGTTTATGTAACCCTAAGAGTGTATCTGTCCTGAGAACATCTCAGTTGGTTAGCCTGGTACATGAGATCCAGCTGAGGACTGGGAAGGATAAACACCCAATGCCTGAGCCAAGGTCTCCCTACATCTGAAACTTAATAAAGTTGTGGCCAACATGTTGTCTTGAGTCATTATTCTGCTTGGGGGTCACCTGGGGTTGGGGGGACTCCGCCTGTCCATGCAAACAGCTTTCCATACAGAAATGTTGTGTCGCACAGCCCATACATAGGTCTCTGTATTCTAGAATGTGTGAAAGTTATAAGCACATTACAAACTAGACAGAACTGCAATGCCTGGATGATTCTCTCCTTTTGTTGCTCATTAAGCATTTTGCCTTAGGGTTCAAGCTCAGCAGGGTTTAGGTCCTATTTCTGTATGTCGCATAAGGCTTGGATTCCAAAAAGCTCCTTAATCACTTCAATCCTTTTTGAGAGTGTGTGTGGTTTGCACAATACCCTTAGGATGTAAGCAAGCACATGAAATTCCCTGAGTCACATCAAGGAGCTGGCAGTGTTCCGAGAACCACTGTGTTTTTGTTTCTGTTGTAACACCAAACATTTCAATTTCATTGGACTCAAAATGTTGAGACAAGGAGGGTGAGCTGACTCTTCCAGATAAGGCTGTCTCTTTAAGAATTGTGTATTAAAACAAAACAAGCCCTGAGCCCCCGTTTATAACAGTCATAATCTTCTTGATGTGCTGCTGTGATAATGGTAATCCCTTTGATTTGCTCGTGTTAATGACCCTTAACTCCGCCTTGGGTTACTGTCACTACGTACTGGTCTTTAACTGCAGAACAGTAAGAAATGAAAAAGAGAATAGCAAACTGTTTGCCCAGCGTTATTGCTCTGGCAATGAAGACAATATCATTTTATCTCATATTATCACAGCTCTCTGAAAAATAGTGGAGACACGGTGGTCTACCAGCAGTTCCTAGAAGGCGCTAGCTACTTCACAGGAGTAGGGCGATTTGTATTCCCATTGGGATGAAAATAAAAGAAATATCAGTCCTGGCAAACACTTCCTCAACACTTCATAGAATATTCTTGGAATACCCAGGGTGGAGTGCAATGATTTCTGGCAAGCATTACTTATTGACCATTGCTGGTCAATTCACCAACCAGTGTGCAGAGTAAATGAAAAATAACTTTTCCAAATTTGCAACTCAATCCTATGCACATTTAGTGAGAAGGAACTCCTATTGTGTTCTATTGAACCTACCTCCTAATACGTGCATTTAAGGCTGCATTCTTATATTGAAACTAGGAATGTTGGGAAATTATGAAGGAAATGGTAAGGGGAGCAGAAATTGCTGGTGTTTGCTTATTTGACCCATGTCTATGTTGGAAGTGTCAGGGTGCAACTCAGCCTATGTGATCTGTGTTGATCTTCTTTCAGTGTTAGACTGCTACTTTTAGGGTTACTGGCCTCCTTCCCTCCCTCAAGTCTTCCTCTTGAGTGCAGACATATTTTGGATCTCTCTTCTCTTGATGCAAAAGCAAGCATGGCTCATTTCATCTCCACCATAGCCAGATAAACCAAAGCATCTTTCCAAACATCAAGAGCCAGTGTGGTGTCGAGAGCCAGTGTGGTGTCGAGAGCCAGTGTGGTGTAGTGATTAAGAGCGGAAGTCTCGTAATCTGGGGAACCGGGTTTGTGTCTCTGCTCCTCCACATGCAGCTGCTGGGTGACCTTGGGCCAGTCACACTTCTTTGAAGTCTCTCAGCCCCACTCACCTCACAGAGTGTTTGTTGTGGGGGAGGAAGGGAAAGGAGAATGTTAGCCGCTTTGAGACTCCTGAAGGGGAGTGAAAGGCGGTGTATCAAATCCAAACTCTTCTTCTTCTTCTTCTTCCAAACATTGTGTATTTCCGATAATAAATATAAGCCTTCTTGTTTTCTTAAACGCAGAGTGTAAGTGAGATTGCGTCCAGGGGAAGTGTGCTCCTTCTCGGTAGTGGCACCCGCCCTGTGGAACGCCCTCCCACCAGATGTCAAAGAGAAAAATAATTACCAAACTTTTAGAAGACATCTGAAGGCAGCCCTGTTTAGGGAAGCTTTTAATGTTTAATAGGTTATTGTATTTTAGTGTTTTGTTGGAAGTTGCCCAGAGTGGCTGGGGAAACCCAGCCGGATGGGAGGGGTATAAATAAATTATTATTATTATTATTATTATTATTATTATTATTATTATTATTATTATTATAACAGAGATTCAGTTTTAGTTAAGCCTTTGGAATGGAAACCAATGCAGTGAATATGATCAATATCCACTGTGGTTGTTGTTTTCAGTCCACAAACAAGTAATTGATGACTTTTCCATTGCATTGTGTTTCCAGTGCATGGAAACTTTTCCCACCAAAATGAATGGTGTATAACATAACTAACGCTGCAATTAGTTACATAAAATTCCACCATGGTGGGCTAATATGGTTTTTGTCAGAAGCTGAACTGCAGCAGAATGGCAACACTGGCATGCAACAAGCACAAGTCAAAATGGAAATCAATGCCTTCCTATATCTTCAACTCTCTGCACATTTAGGAGTAAACTTCACTTAGTAAAATGGGACTGACTTCTTAGTAAGCATGCAGAGGATTACATAGTCTGAATTACCTTCACTTCCAAACATAGAACAGTTTATAGAAAATTAAACAATGTAGTTAAATGCAGCTAGTCTCCCACCTAGGTAGTTTAAAGGGACCAACCTGCTTAGTTTTAGTCATAAAGCTGTCTCACAAATCCTAATACAATTTCTGGGCCATAAACCCTTTGGCTAACCTGCGAGTAAGCCCCATTGGGCACAACAGGACTTTCTTTTAGGTGAACACATGGAGTTGAGGTTGCTCTTATGAACTATTTCTGAAGTTGTAAAAACTTCTAGCTGAAAATATGTATCAAAAGACAAAGAGGGGGAGGAAAAAAAGGCTTCCATATTTTTGCTCTAAATGAGACGGTTCAGGTTTTTATTCAGTGAGGGATGCAAAATTGGCTCACGTTTGCCAGTTTGCACAGGTGCAGATGTGTTTGATCATATGGCATGCTTACTGACAGCCAAGGGCACAGCTCCAAATTGCAGACCCAGATGCTTGGATCTTTGCTGCCTTCTTCACTGCCGGAGATGGAGCCGGATGCATTCACCTACTTGCTCTCTTGCTAGACTAGGAAGCCAATCTCTTTTATCAGACAAAATGTGCAAGGAGAATCAGGTGGTGTCTCCAGATTGTCATAGCCAGTGTTCCTTTAAAATGAAATAACCCTATTTTATGCTTGGTTTATCTACACCCCCGTGTCCTGGCCTAATCCCCCCTCCTGCTACAATTCTAGGAAGAAGGGGAAAAAGCTATCCCCTCCAGCAAACCTCCTTCCTCATGCTTCTCCTCTTTCTTGATCTCTGGTGGCTCTTGCATCTATTATGGCACTCTGCATGAAACAAGCTCATGTCAATTCCCACTCTTTCATCTTCATTTTTAATTAAATTCACTTGTTTTGTTCATGGCAATATAAAAATCTGCCTGTCGCAGTTTATTAAACTCTGGCAGTATGAATATGTATTTTAGATGGAAAGCATTTCAATATTTTTATAGATAAATTGCTCCCGAGTTTAAAAATAAAACAGAGAGGAAACAAAAGAGGAAGGTGGGAAGGGTGCTTTTTCGTGCCTGCAATGCAGACCTTTTTAGTTGTTCAGTCTTGAAATGAGTGAAGAACATTTATTGCCGCAATTCAGCAAGAGGATTGAGTAAGCCTGCTTGAACTTGAAGACAGGAAGGACAATCCTATACACAAGAAGCTGGTGTAAAGTTAAGCCAAGCCAGGATAAATAAATCAGATCCAAACCCCATGTCAGTATCCCAGGGTGAGAGGCTGGGAGGAGAAAGGATTCCAGTTGAGAGCTGGGAGGGACTTCCTTTTGTGTGTGGAAGGGGCTGAGAATGGCCTTTAGAAGACTCCTACCTTTAATCGTTCCATTTGTAATTTTTGTAGTTATTATCTTGTATTGTCATGAACTTCAATAAAAGTCTTAAAAATACATTTTTCATTAATGCATTTATCCAAATAAAATAGCATACATCAAATTGTTGCCTCAGCTCCTTCATAGCTGATACAAATTCAGGATGTTGCTTATGTCAGTCACCCTATAATTACCCCTCTCCCTATTTTATCCTCAGTCCCTTTGTGGGATACTGCTATGCTGATCCTGTCAAATGTGGATGTCCTTATTTTACTGACCCCCAGAAGTGGTCAACAGGGCTGGCCACTTGGGGATAGCACTCTTTTTAGTGGTGTCAGTGGCAGCATCTAATAAACAATACAAAGAGGTACTACATCATGAGGATCAACAGCTTAACCTTCAAATCCTAGGGCCAGCTAGTCAAAGATATTTTGCTTCCCCTAGTGGCCGCACCTCATCATATGAGAGATTCAGTACAGCCTTAGAGTGATGCAGCCATATGCAATCACATATGCTTCCTCACTATGTTGGAAGGGAGTGTATTTGTAGCATAGTGCCATAAAACTGCTTGGGGCAGCAAAATGTCCCCAATGAATGACACGGCTCTGAATGCCTGCATAAAGCCACAGGCTATGATGATACAGTGATACAGTGGATGTTCGCCCTAGTTCTAAACACTTGCCTCATGGAATTAGGCTGTAACTTCTTGAAACATGCAATAAGGAGACTGCTGGGCCATACCTTGGCTATTTACTGACCATGCGTGTTCCCTGATGTCTGTCCCTGCTTGCAACTCCTTGACTCATTAATCAAGAGTGCTGAGCAAATGTCCATTTCCTGCACTGCAGCTCTGACCTGCTTTCACAGTTACTAGATTAGCACAACCCAACACACATATTCTTTAAACTGCGGCAAAGGCCAGGCTGGCTTCTTATCTTTTGTTTGCACAGGAGGCAAAACGAGCAATAATTATGTCTCAGGGCATGCTTGCAATTCTACTTTGCTTCAGCTGATTTATTCATAATGTATTTCAATACCGCCTTTCAGCTCTGGAAAAGAGCTCCCAGCAGCGTGATGCCTGTTCAGATGGACCGAGATACTCAGCATCCTTGCTAAACTACAGTCTGGTTAGCATCCGTCTGTCTCGTAAGACAATGGAAGAGTGTGCCTTTGGGGATGAAGTTGAATCATTGGAGAGTTGCAGCATCTGCTGTGGTTGCAGAGACTGAAATGGGAGAGACATGTTTTGTTGCAGCTGGGGCAGATGAAGGCTTCCAGTTGTGTTGATGCAGGTATACCATGATGTTTCTTCTTTCTGTGCTCCTCTCAGCAGACCAGACCGCCTCTGGTCACTGTTGTGCACACATGATCTGTTTGTGTCCAGACACTGTGGTCGGCTGCAAGGGATTCCCACATGGTGGGGTTAATGTTGTCAGCCTTCATATCGTCTTTTCAGACATCTTTGTAAGCAGACAACACCACTGGGCAGGAATGGATCCACCCTTCCCTGTATCTAGGAATGCCTACACCTGTTTTTATCTGTTTTCAAATGGACACACTACAGGGTAATGCAGAATCAAACAGCACTGAGCTTTTATTTTTGGAATTAAACCAGTTTCTCAGGAAGAGCTTGTCGGTGGCAAAAAATATGCAGTGGATCTAGATTGTGTGGGGACCACAAAACAAGCATTCAGTTTCCATTGTTTCTAGAGCAAAATGTCATGTATCCACAGTCCTAGTTTGTCCCCTCTGAGGACTGGGATGGACTGGATTTTAATGGAACCCTCCATCTCTAGTGGCAAGTGGAAAAAAGGCCTCACAGTGGTAGATTGCACTTCATCTGCTCATTGCTAACATACAATACATAAAAATCCTATATAAAATAAGAATAAATGCCCTGCAAATTCAAATCACCACAAAGCGGATTATGCAGCAAGAATCATCTCAACTAATTCTGAATATCATATCTGGCATACTGTATCAATTTCTCCTAAAGCCTGAATGAATAAACACACTTCTAAACATGATGGAAATGAAATACTGGAGCTATGAGTGGAGCGGGGGGTGAGTTGTTCATTTTTGGTACATCCTTATTCATTCTGCTACTTTTTACTGTTACAGTGATACTTTGGGTTACAGACGCTTCAGGTTACAGGCTCCGCTAACCCAGAAATAGTACCTCGGGTTAAGAACTTTGCTTCAGGATGAGAACAGAAATTGTGTGCTGGCAGAGGGAGGCCCCATTAGCTAAAGCGGTACCTCAGGTTAAGAGCAGTTTCAGGTTAAGAACAGACCTCCAGAATGAATTAAGTTCTTAACCCGAGGTACCACTGTATTAGTCACATTCGGTCCTTTCATGTAGACCACTTTAAATGCTTTTCATAGACAACTGTCATATAAATGTTTTAAACAGATAAATAAGGGCATGAAAGTAGACAGAACATGTTCATGGAGGCAAACATGTCCTCAAAATACATACCGCTGTGTGTGCCATGACACTCCTAAGTTATCAATAATTTCTGCTGCCTAGCTTACATATTGAAACCGCATTGTCAATTATTTTTCTTCTTCAGTGGTAAATACATTTTGGAATTTCAATAAACACATTTGCACCCTCTGGGCAAACAAGAAGACTCCCAAAGTGCTACACCATATGGCCATTTGGATGCAAGCCATGCTTCATGCTGTTGCACTAATTAAAACAACTGTGACTTTAAAGACATCACATGGGTCCCCCCCAATGGGTTAATAAGTTCATATCATTAGTAATGCTAGTGTGCTGTTTCAGGGGGATGCAGTTTAAAATTCCCGAAGATATGTTTTGGGAGACCATAATGAAAGAGTTAGTTATAAAAGAACATTTTGGCAATGAGAATAAGGTCTGATATGCATACAAAGCAATATGGCACGGTGGAATACTGAAATTATAACATTGATGAACTCACTCAGTGTTCCAGCATGGGATCACATTTTTCTTGTTCTCCCCAGTATTAAAATTCCTGAAAAACAGAAAAACAGTGCATAGGGTCTAGGGTTGAGCATCTCCCTCTCCCTTTCTCTCTCTGGTAGAATTGTGACATTTTCTGCTTGTATGTGTGTGAGAGAGGTGGGAGGGCTCATGAATGGTATGTCTAAATCTACCACCACATTCTGTCCCATATGTAGCTCTAGCCTAAGCAAGGTCAAAATGCTGACCATGGAATCCTAGACTAGAATGCTACCTCAGCTGCAATCTTTTGCAAACTTATTTGTAAGTCAGTCCCAATGAGTTTAGAGTGGTACCTCAGGTTACAGATGCTTCAGGTCACAGACACTTCAGGTTACAGACTCCGCTAACCCAGTAATAGTACCTCGGGTTAAGAACTTTACTTCAGGATGAGAACAGAAATCGTCCTCTGGCAGTGCGGCAGCAGCGGGAGGCCCCATTAGCTAAAGTGGTACCTCAGCTTAAGAACAGTTTCAGGTTAAGAATGGACCTCCAGAACGAATTAAGTTCTTAACCCGAGGTACCACTGTACTGTTATATTGTTATGAGTAAACACATTTAGAATTGCACTGTTAAAGATATGAGGAGTTAATTTTGAGTGGTCTACCTAGACCAGCACTGAATTCAGCACTAGTACGAGGCCATATGGAGTATGGAGATCCAGTTCTGGGAATTGCATTTCTAAAGATATAGATCCGGAGGCAGGAATCTGGTATCTTCCTGTCAGGCTGCTGCCAGCGACTCCCACGGCTGGCTGTCCAGGAATGTACAAAGACAAGGAAATGTTTCTTACAGCCCACTTTTTATTCAGTATTTACAGAGGGAGGCTATAGAACCAGCCTCTTGGATAATGGCATTGTCCCGAGTGAATCTCCACCCCCCGTCTCTCCCACTTCCTCATCCATCAATCTCATTGTCTCTTCTACGCATGCTGTTAAGTGCCCTCTGTCTTTGAGCTCTTTGCTCTTCTACTTTCAAGGCCTGCCGGGTTCTGGGAGATGGAGGGTCTGGAATGTTTTCTAAAGACACTGTCGCCCCTCTGGTGCTTCTTCTTCCTCCTCTTCCTCTCCCATTATTTCCCAACTTCCACCCTCATCTGCCTCTGAGCTGTGACCTCCCTCAAACAGTGGACAAAGTTGATGTGTAACTTTTGAATAAATGTGTTCTAATAATAATAATAATAACCTGAAATGTGTGAGGCATTGCCCCCAAAGCTGAGTCATTAAATCACTGAGTAGGTGAAAAATATTTATGCTCTTAAATCTTTTTTAAAAAATTTAAGCCCCCTAAAATGGATGGGAGATATGAAAGGGTTTTTGTTAAATAAATGTTATTACAAGAATCTTATACTTGATACATACCCTATCAGTCATGGATTATATTTTCCCTAGGAAGGAAGATATATTGCCCTTGGAGTTACTATATCAGCAGAATATAAAGAGGAAGGAGCTGCTATACCTAATATTACTAAAGAGCTTTCTGGAATTGGGGAAAAAATCCCCTAAGTTGTTGATTGACCATCTGGTCCAGTTGACATATAGCAGGACAACATTATTTCCCACTGTGTGAATAAGCCCTGAGTTCATAACCTGTTCTGGTCCTCTCAGAGAAAATCTCAATAGGTTTGTTTTTCTTCCCTTAAGCAAAATTTGAGAAGAAATTTGAAGAGTTTGTTTTTGTGGCAATGGGAGATGGGAGAAATTCCTTCCTGGAAGGCATTTTGTGGGGAAAGACTATCCATGACTAGTGAAATCTCAGGGATGGGTATTCCCACATATCCCTATGTTGAAATGCTTGGGAAATAGACATGCTTGAATGAGCAAAATATGAGACTACTTAAAATCTGAATGGAAGAGAATTCTAACATGGAAGTGATCAGCTCTTGATGAAAAATACACGGGTGCTCAATGTGTTCTTTAAAAGGAGAGAAAATGGATAAAAGGGAGGGGGTAAGACCATAATATTTTCAAGACTCCTGTGGAGTTCTATATAAAACTAAGCTTCAGGCACAGCCAGAGGAAAGAGATGAGTTTTTGACAGTCTGCCTTTGTCCGCATTAGATGTAGCACTGGAGGAAAAAAAGAAACCTATTTGGATTAGGACATGACAAAGGATCTGATCACCAGAGTAATTTCTAAACTTAAAAAGTTAACAAGCCTGCTAAAGAAATGAATGGGGCCTTGGCAGAATTCCATAAAGCATGTACAACAGGATGTCACTCCATATGGCGTTGGAGATTTATAATGAAGCTCATCTCCTTTTGCCTTGAGAAAAAAAACTTCTATATTGCTTATATCAGCAAGCTAGCGTGCATTAATTTAAGGCTAAAAACTGAATAGTGCTAGACAAATCATCTACATGCCAAGACCTGTTCTCAGCCCCCTGCGACTCATGTCATTAAAAGTAATGCCCTCTGGTAGTGTGAGGGGTATGGATGGGACCTTTTAGCAAAATCCCCAAATGCCTGCAAGTATGCTAATATGGTGTATTGCAGCAACATGGTCACAATACATTATTTGACTTTGCTCCTTTTGTATTCTTATACAAGGGGTAGGGAACTGGATCTATCTAGCAGGCCAGATCCTGACCTCCTCCACCACCTGTGAGCCATTTTCATAGGTGGGTCAGGTTGAAATCAAACCATGCTAGAAGAGGAGTGAGGTTTTCCAGGAGCCACCCAAACAGTTGATTGGCAGCATATTCAAACCCTGCTTTCAATAGGCAAAGGAAAAGGTAAAGGGACCCCTGAGCATTAGGTCTGGTCACAGATGACTCTGGGGTTGCGGCACTCATTTTGCTTTATTGGCCAAGGGAGCCGGCGTACAGCTTCCGGGTCATGTGGCCAGCATGACTAAGCCACTTCTGGCGAACCAGAGCAGTGCACAGAAATGCTGTTTACCTTCCTGCTGGAGCGGTACCTATTTATCTACTTGCACTTTGATGTGCTTTCGAACTGCTAGGTTGGCAGGAGCAGGGACCGAGCAATGGGAGCTCACCCCGTTGCGGGGATTTGAACCGCTGACCTGATTGGCAAGCCCCAGGCTCTGTGGTTTAACCCACAGCGCCACCCGCGTGGCTTTCAATAGGTATCTGCTCCAATTGCGAGGTCCAATCGGATGCTCCTGATTGGACCCAATCCCGGCAGAGCTTCTGTTTTATGCCAAATTAAAAGGCATCCAGTACAAGTCCTGCTTGCCAAGGAACAATCAGGAATGCACTTTAAAGTTCCCAGTTGTTCATTTGCAGCTGCAACTTCACCAATTCCACCTCTGATATCATACATGAGTGGAACAAGTTGGGGTGGCTTCAGTAAAAGATCCTGACAGGCCAAATTAGGACTCTTGTAAAGGTAAAGGGTCCCCTGACCATTAAGTCCAGTCGTGACCGACTCTGGGGTTGCGGCACTCATTTCGCTTTATTGGCCAAGGGAGCCGGTGTACAGCTTCCGAGTCATGTGGCCAGCAAGACTAAGCCGCTTCTGGCAAACCAGAGCAGCGCACGGAAACGCTGTTTACCTTCCCGCCGGAGTGGTACCTATTTATCTACTTGCACTTTGACATGCTTTCGAACTGCTAGGTGGGCAGGAGCAGGGACCAAGCAACGGGAGCTCACCCCGTCACGGGGATTCAAACCGCCGACCTTCTGATTGGCAAGTCCTAGGCTCTGTTGTTTAACCCACAATGCCACCCGCGTCCCTAATTAGGACTCTGAATGGGCATAATTTAGACCTATGGAGTTGAGGCTCCCCACTGCTGCCTTATACCCATTCTTCCATTTCGCTATGGTAGCCCTGAGCTCCGAGAGATTAACTAAGCCAAATGCAACCTACTAGTCATGTACTGGCAATCCCCTCCCCTATTCATTCATTCATTCACTTTTAAAATTCTCTCTCAAGCAGCAAAATCAGCATGATTATTAAGCTGGTGATCCAAGTCTGGCAAGGTGAATGAATGGTAGAATGAGCATGGAAGTCCCATTGCATAACTTTTAAACGCAACTTCCATTTCTAAAGATTCCATTTCTAAAGATTGATTGGAATCAATCTTGGGTTTCAGGGCAAATGGCAGCCACCGAGCCTTCATGGAAATGAACAGCTGGGTTGAGACTCAATGCAACCGGTGGGCCCTTGTAGCATCCCAGTGACTCATCGAACACAGCTGCAAACTCGTTGGTTAGTTTCCAACTTTTTTGGCCTATGGGGTACCTCAGATTGAGGCAGGCTTGTCAGGGTCTACACCATATCTTGCAGTTGGTGTACACCTCTGCTTGAAAGCCCTTTGGTTACATAACCACATCTACATATCAGCTAGAAAGTTCTAGCATACCTCAATGCAGTTTCTATATTTCCCCTCACTTCAATCAATTTTCACAAAAATAGTTTAGCAGCAGAGGCCCATTGTCTAATGGCAAGAAACATTCAATTATGACAGAAATCTAGGACGAAACACTGATTCACACTTGCATGCCCTACACTTTCTTGTCACTTCTTGGCTGGAAACTGACTGGCATTTGCAATTTACAAGAAAACGAATCTCTAGTCTGAAAAACAGCATCAACCTAGTCATTTCTAGCTCTGTGCTAAGGGTTTTGTTCAACCAGACATTTGCTATTCTAGAGGGAGACAATATGCTACAAAGCACTTTGCTAAAAGTCTTTTCAATTGAGCACACACAGCAATTACATATATCCAGAGGATAAGATCCAGATCAGCTTCAACAGGATGTCAGAATTAAATGGTGCCCATTTGAGACATAACAATAACTGAGGATTAAGATAAAAGCAAGGGACTTCCATTATCTAAAATTGGTCATGTACCATTACTTTACAGAAAAATGAATGTTCTTGTCTCACCCCTTTGATGGTGATACCAAGCATGAACTGTTGGGGAAAGGAAGGATGTGCAATGCTTTTACAGATTTAATAGAATTAATCCTTCTTAGTTTTTAGAAGTTCAGTTATAGACTAAGAACCTTCAGCATTTTAGGCTGAATGCCAATCTTTCGTCTCACCCTGCAACACTTTCAATTTTTGTTTCATAAACAGCCTTCTCTTTCCCACAATGCCTTTGCCTGTTTCTATCTCTTGAGCATTCTTTCCCCCATTATTTTTTTCTAAATTTCTTTCTGTTTAGAGAACTTAACAACAACAAAATGATGGTGTCATTGGAGCATACATCCGGAGGTATGTCCCATCAGCTTGTCTCCACCCCCATCGTTCTGCCCGGACACTGAGATCCAGCGCCGAGGGCCTTCTGGCGGTTCCCTCACTGCGAGAAGCCAAGTTACAGGGAACCAGGCAGAGGGGCTTCTCGGTAGTGGCGCCCTCCCTGTGGAACGCCCTCCCACCAGATGTCAAAGAGAACAACAACTATCAGACTTTTAGAAGACATCTGAAGGCAGCCCTATTTAGGGAAGCTTTTAATGTTTGATGTATTAGAGGATTTTAATATTTTTTTGGAAGCCGCCCAGAGTGGCTGGGGAAGCCCAGCCAGATGGGCGGGGTACAAATAATAAATTATTATTATTATTATTATTATTATTATTATTATTATTATTTGGAATTTTCTAGGAGGTGTGTGAGAGCTTGCTTTGAGAATCATCACACACACACACACACACACACACACACACACACAGCTTCCATATTTTCCAAGAGTTATTTTCTGGCTCTCCATTAAAGAAAAGAATCATATTTGTTTTCAAAATAGATCTCAACAGAGTCTAACAAAAGCCAACAGATACTGCTTTTCTAGGAAATTGTGCACTTTCTGAGGAATATAGACCACAGAATACAGCCTGAGCTCCTGTGCACTGGAGCAATGCAAAGATCAGGGAAACTCCCAGATCCAAATGAGGTTAAGCTTCAAACAGGCTCTCTGCCATATCTCCCATTTAGCTCATAATCTGACTATAGTTAGAGCTGAGGGTGGTGCTATGGCACAGTCCTCAGATATTTTTTTCAATAATAGATAGAACGCATTGACTTGGAACTAAGTAGAACCTAATTCTCACCAGTGGGGCTGCAGTAGGGAGGAGAGGATAAAGAATTCCCATTGCAGATTCAGAAGAAGGCCACTTGTGCTATATTGGATCTCACTCTGTCAATGTAAGCTTAAGATGTATGTATAAAATTCATATTTGGTTGTATTGCGTGACCAGGCGGAGACAGCCCCAGCCCCGAGGGATCATAAGGAAGGAATAAAGACTCTGACAATGTTATATGGAATTAAAATTAGGCCACAACTTTATTAAACTTCCGAATGTGGGAAGATCTTGGCTTAGGGATATGGGGGTGCTCTGTGAGACTTAAGTGTAGCAGGCAGCCAAGCCCATATCCCCACATGGAGGGTAGTTCACTGACAACCTTTCAGTGTATGGCCGGTGACACCCATACCCCCCCCCCATTATAGGGAAAAGTCTAAAGGATTCTACCCAAGGCCATAACCGCCCAAGTTGTGACAAATTGCTATGGGGAAGACAAAACCTGCCAATGCAGGAAAATTTCTTCCCGGTCCTTCAACAGCAACCAGTCAAAGACCGTAGCAACGCCTGCTAAGCAGGAAGAAAAAGTTAACCTGCAAACAAAAAAACATTAAACAAAGGGAGGGTAGGGAGAGTGAATCTCCAGAGCCGACTGCCTGGCTATTGTTGACTCCACCCCCTATTTATAAATGGGTCTGGCCCCACCTCCCAGCAATGAAACTTGATTACTGAGGCTGGGCGGGAACCTCCAAAAATTAACACTGAGAGGTGAGCCAGCCTGTTTGCTAGTAAGCTCCCTGGGAACTGTAGCACCACACGTGCTCCCGCAAAGGGCACCCACAATGTAAAGTGTGAGTGATTATTATTATTATTATTATTATTATTATTATTATTATTATTATTAAATATGTACTGGGTGGAATTCAATGTTATGCTATTATAACTGACCTGCTGCACAGACATTTCTGTTTGCCATATGCAACTATTTCATCTTTCCTCCCCCTGTTCTGTGCAGGTTCTCCTCAGCCCCAGAGCCAATTTGGGGGGCATATTGGCAGTGAGGAAGGAGGAAAGCCATACTTGTGCTAGTAGACCTCGTTGCATTTGCTCCTGCTGGTATAACTATTTAGTTGAATCTGGCCCACTGAATATAACTTAATTTCATCCCATTTTTAAATGTGTATTTTTATCCATTCTTCTGCTTTCACAATTCTTACACCTCACTGATCTAGAGAATTTCCTGGAGAACCATTCAGGGTATGGCTGGTCAACATCACTTAATCTTCCCTGAGATATGAAAGGCCACAGATTCAGAAAATGAGATTATTGTACCCTTCCCTCTTTGCCTCGCCACCATCTGCTGTGAATAGGAGGCTATTTCTAGGCTATCTCAAGTACTGAGGACTCTGCCAGAGGAGATAAGCACCTTCCAAAATCTTGCATCTAAACAGCTCAAATCTTTCACAAAAGGCTCCAATTTTTGCAGTTCGTTCTTTGTCTCTTTTTCTCCTGATTAGGAATGTGCTCAAAAAGAAAATCTTGCCTTGAAACATCAAAAAGCAGAAAATGCTGAAACAGCTTTCAAATTTATGCATATTCAATACAATGTGGTTCTTAGCAGAGGGAAGAGGGAGTGTCATCTACCCCGAATAAAACCATATATTCTGCAATTACAATCTCCCGGCAACAAAATGCACAGATGCTTTTTGTGTGCAGATGAAAAACAAAACACTTTAGATTAACAACAATTTAGCTAAACTGAAGTCTGTTTAAAGTTGGCGTCATTGTAGCACCATAGGGAAGGAGGTCTACTTTGGACTCTCACTTTGTTCTTTTCAAAAAGTTAGTTAATTTTAACCAGGAGAGAACCAGCAACATATTCAGTAGATTGTTAATTGTCCAGTTATTACACTGAGATGTTTGCGCTGCCTTTTACTGTTATTGCCACACGAACAGAAACACACTTAGTGACGCGGGTGGTGCTGTGGGTTAAACCACAGAGCCTAGGGCTTGCCAATCAGAAGGTTGGTGGTTCGAATCCCGCAACGGTTGCTCGGTCCCTGCTCCTGCCAACCTAGCAGTTCAAAAGCACATCAAAGTGCAAGTAGATAAATCCCGCTCTGGCGGGAAGGTAAATAGCGTTTCCGTGCACTGCTCTGGTTCGCCAGAAGCAGCTTAATCATGCCAACCACATGACCCAGAAGCTGTATGCCAGCTCCCTCAGACAGTAAAGCGAGATGAGCGCCGCAGCCCCAGAGTCATCCGCAACTGGACCTAACGGTCAGGGGGTCCCTCTACCTCTACCTTTACAGAAATGAAGTCCCATTGGACTTTCTGCCAGATAATTCGCTCTAGGACTGTGACCTTAGGGGACAATACAAACTCTAAATTATCCTGGAATGATCAAATCAATAACTGGCAGACCTCCGGCATAAATCCCCAAACCTGGATCAGGTATACATACGCCAGCACAAATCCCTCATTGCAGCTCAGTTTACAATTATGTTGGATTCTAACTCCGTTCAGCTTAGCCACATGACCAGGCACTCACAATAACTTACACCAGCAGAGTAGTGTAAAAAAAGAAGCTTGTCTTCTCTTTGCCAAATGTGAGCCAGCTCACCTGACAGTAGCGATGCTCCTGAATGGCGTTTGGATTTGGTGTACTTTATGCCAGTTGAACATAAATTTTCACCTGTGGGGAGGTTGATGCCTGTTCCCCCAACAGGGGTTTATTTTTCTTATTTGTGTATGTGTGTGTGATAAAATTCACCTCCATTGTGTTTTGGCGCTACCCTTCACAGTAGCAGCTTCTTCCATATATATATATATATATATATATATATATATATATATATATATGTTGTTGCTGCTCCAGGTAGCAGGATCAGACCTCCTCTTTCAGTGATCCAGCTACCATTTTCTTTTCCTAACTGTGCTCTGGACATAACATTGTTGTAAGGAATTGTGAGGGAAGGTGCACTGCTAAGCCATCATTTCTCCAGCTTAAATGCATTAGCTGAATTTATTTTTTTCATTCTGACTTGTGATTAAAATGTTTTTGTTTCTCACCCTGGGACTCTTGAGTGAAAAACGTAAAAGGTCAAGGTCAAGGTCCCCTGGACGGTTAAGTCCAGTCAAAGGCGACTATGGGGAACAGGCTATAAATACCTCAAGTAAGCAAGCAAACTTTGAATAAAACCATATATATCCATGTGCATCCTAGATGCCAGCAGAAATATGGTGAGGAAAATCTTGGCCAGCCCATTTCCACAGCTGGTGTACTGCCAGTGCTTTCTTTTCTTCTAAAAAAAATGTTTAGGGGTTCTCTCATTTTCTACTCATATTGAAATACTGCTCCTCAGTGAGGCCAAACTTAGATTCACAAAATGTTTACGGGTATGTGTACCCCCCTGTACCCCCAGAAAGAAGCACTGTGTACCACTTCTGAGAAGGCACCAGCAGGGTTAGAAACTGAAAAATGTGATTTTTTTAATGGAATGTGTAATTTGTGTGTTTGGACCTGTCATGTGAAAAGTCATGTGTTGCTCCACAATCTAGATTCAAAAACATGCCTGGAATCGAAACATTGACAAAGACTGCTGCCCCCCGCCTAAGAAACCCACATGCTGAGTTTAGTAGCAATATCTTAAGAGGAGGCCAAACCTATGAAAATAAACAGGAAAAGTCATGCTAAAGTTATGTTTTGCTTCACCATCTTGATTCAGAATGGTACCTGGCATCTAAAGAGCAATGAAGACCACCGTGTCCACTCCAGGAGCCCTTATTCCAGCTCTGGTGAAAACATCTCAAGAAATGGCTAGAGCTATGCCCTAAAGTGGTTGAAATCACATTTTCTTCTGCCATCTTGATTCAATATAGCATCTCTGTCAGGATGCTGTCAGCGGCTCCTGGCTGGTTGTCCAGGAAAGTATAAAGACAAGGAAAGGTTTCTGACGGTCAAAAGTTACTGGCCATTGCTGTTGGCACGGAGATAATCTAGGTTGAATGCAAACAGGCCATTCTGATGTCATGTGTGATGTCACAAAGGGGATATGCTTTAAGTCTTGGGAAAGCCAAAAGCAGTTAACAGTCATGCTGTATCTCAGCCCTGTCAAGATGGATCTCCATAATAGGTTTTGAATAGTTTTATTTGGGGGATATATTAACTTTTACAATTGGGGAAAAGTTTTAGATTAGTTTGCCAGTTTGTAACCCATCAAATTGAAGCCAATAGATATACATTCACAACCCTGTACCCATCAAATAATCAACTTTATGTGTGACTTTGGGATGGATTCATACGACCACATTTCCTTTCTCAAGAAAAGTTGGAAGGTATGTAATTTGAATGGCTTTTGCTCCCTGCTGTCTGCTGTCAGGGTGCTGCCCCAGATCCCAGCTAGTTGCCCAGGAAAGTATAAAGACAAGGACAAGTTTCATACAGTCCTTTTTTTATTTCAGACTTTACAGAGAGAGGCTATAGAACCCAGCCTCTTGGATAATGGCATTGACCCAAGTGAATCTCCACCTTACTCATTTGTCAACCTCATCACCTCCTCTATGCATGCCACTAAGTGCCCTCTGTCTTCAAGCTCTTTGCTCTCCTACTTTTTAAGACTTGTCAGGTTCTGGGAGATGGTGGGTCTGGGATGCTTTCTAGCGACAACATGTCAGCCAGCTGCTCTGGCTCTCCCATGATTTCCCCCTCATCTGCCTCTGAGCTGCTACCTCCCTCAACCCCCTGTTGTAAATCTATACTGTCTTCCTCTTCCTCCTCCCTGGAAGGGTCAGGATGGGGAGGCGGTCTCCACCACTCCTCCTCCTCTGCCCAGCCCCTGACATCCTGGCATCCAAATGTCAACAAAGAGTACCAAACCCCCCTCAGAAACCCTTGTGCCAAGTTTGACGGCAATGTATCAAGCAGCATCCAAGTATACATATGGACAGAAAAACTTCTTTCCAAAATATAAAGTAGATTATATAAGGGAGCTGGATCTGTCTAATGGGCTGGATCTTTATTTCCCCCAACCCCACTGTCATATTTTGACAGGGATTCTCATTTGTCACTAACCTGATACCACAATGCCAACAGGTGGTCCATATTCCTTTATCCATGCAGTTTGAAATCAAAATAATGTGAGCACCGAGAGCCAGTGTGGTGTAGTGGTTAAGAGCGGTAGTCACGTAATCTGGGGAACCGGGTTCGCGTCTCTGCTCCTCCACATGCAGCTGCTGGGTGACTTTGGGCCAGTCACACTTCTTTGAAGTCTCTCAGCCCCACTCACCTCACAGAGTGTTTGTTGTGGGGGAGGAAGGGAAAGGAGATTGTTAGCCGCTTTGAGACTCCTGAAGGGGAGTGAAAGGCGAGATATCAAATCCAAACTCTTCTTCTTCTTCTTCAAAGACTTTGCAAGCACTGGTAATCACAGCCAGTAAGGAAACCTGATGGAACAGAGGTACACCATTGTTTCACTAGATCTTACAACCATCAACCCCATTTATGATGGTGGAAGCACTCAGAAAAATCCTAATGCAATCTAAATGCACATTGCAGAATCTATGACCGAGGGAAGGGTGTTCCTGCAAGTACACCTCCATGTGGTTATGCTAGGGATTTGAAGATCAATGGTAGCATTTTGAAATGGGCCCAGAAACAAAGAGGCCATCAACCCAGACATTTGGGGGGTCTAGTAATAAACACTCGGCTGTTGAAGTCACAATCAAAGCCTTCTCACTTCACTTAGCTGTTTCATTTTGCAGCAGCAGTTTGCAATACTTGGCTGAGGAGACAATCATAATGGCTGAGGTCAAGTTTGACCTTTTGCCCATGCTGCAGCAATTTCTTTACATCGTTCGTACCGATCTTGTACAATCTTCCAACACTTTCCTGCGAATCTATCTGCCTCTTGGGGTTATCTATATATTGAATGCTCTGGCGCACTGTTTCCTTTAAAAAATAAAATAAAAATCTAATTCCACCCTCAAGTCGTAGTTTCAACATTTTTTGAAAGAATGCAGTATTCCTCATTTTCTGTTTTCACTTTATTTAACAGGAGTGGTAATTTTGAGAGTGTTAAAAATATATATATTCGTGCATATTAATGGGCACCTTCCAGGCTTAAGCTGATTTATATATTTGGTGTAGTTTACAGATTATACAGATTTTGGGTTATGAAGATTTTAATCAAGAAGTATGTCTTTTTAATCTTTATGCTCAGCCTCGTTTTGCTTCAGTATTAGCTTGGCAATTAAGGTAATGAATTTTACTGAGGAAGGCTGAAGGAAGGGAGTGCTTTCTAAACAGACACCTGGCATGCACTGGTTGTCATGGTGATTTCCCAGATGCTCAAACAAGTGGAGAAAAGCAGCAATTCAATATTCCCATAACAGAAGAAGTAGAAACACTAATTGATATCTGTTTCAGAGAAACATGGGCTAGACTGTGGGATTTCAAGCTGCAGATGTTCTTAGGAAGATACATTAAGAGCTATAGTGCCCTAGAAGCACAGGAGGAAGGCACTATTTGAATACTGCATTAATCTGTGTGCAGCTAATAGGCTGCACTATCCCTTTGATTAGATGGTCATGAAGAACACATAATTTTTGCCATGCCAAAATCTGCCCTCCAGTTTTGTGAAAGTTCTTCCCACCCACCCCCTGTTGAAGAAGCTTCCATTTTTCTGTCTCACTGAGAATTTGGGCAAAATGGTATTTCGAACTTAACCTTATTGTGAGGTGACCAAGGGTGGTAGCATGCAAGGGCAGGGTGTATAGGCTTTTTTGTGTAAAAAGGGGTGCCAACTTGACTAAAATATTGGGGGGCCCAAGTAAGCCCCCGTCCCACATAATCAACAACAAGACACAGCACACACATACTTTTTGAATGGAAATGCTCATCAACTTTGCGGAGGCTCAGCCCCCTCAAATATTTTATGGGGGGGGGCAAAGGGACCTCAACCCCTAGGAGTTGGCGCCTATGTGTGTAAATATTTATCCTTTGAAGGTGACTACAACTAATGCAGAATGTGGCAGCTAGACTGGTGGCTGGGAGCGGCCGCCGAGACCACATAACACCGGTTTTGAAAAACCTACATTGGCTCCCAACACATTTCGGAGCACAATTCAAATTGTGGGCCTAAATGGCCTTAAATGGCCTCGGCCCAGTATACCTGAAGGAGCGTCTCCACCCCCATCGTTCAACCTGGACACTGAGGTTCAGTGCCAAGGGCCTTCTGGCGGTTCACTCACTGCGAGAAGTGAAGTTACAGGGAACCAGGCAGAGGGCCTTCTTGGTAGTGGCGCCCGGGAGTGGAATGCCTTACCATCAGATGTCAAAGAAATAAACAACTATCTGACATTTAGGAGACATCTGAAGGCAGCCCTGTTTAGGGAAGTTTTTAATGATTGATGCTTTAATGTATTTTTAATCTTTTGTAGGAAGCCGCCCAGAGTGACTTTGGAAACCCAGACAGATGGGCGGGGTATGAATAAATTATTATTATTATTATTATTATTATTATTATTATTATTATTATTATTCTGCCACTCAGCCTCTCTGGATGGCTATGCCTCCGGATCTGAAAAAGCTCCACAGGAGAAGTTATCTCATGATGTTTCCTCAGGGTCTTAACTGGGCCCTCTGGGAAGGCTGCAGAGTCCCAGTCCCAGACAACATGATTCGCCTAATGGAAGGAAGGACACTTGTGAACATCGTCAGCCACTTCAGGAGTCAGATACATAAGTGGGACAAAAACCCGTGTACCCCACCCATGAGTATTTCACAGGAATTTTCTGCCCCCAGTATATATGGCACTTTACAGAATACAATTCTAAAATTTGTGGCAGGAGAGAAGAGCAGAGGAAGAGGGACCAAAGGGAAGGCTGGAGTAAACAAGGCAAGAGTTTGCTGTTGTTCCAGATACATGTGATATTAGCAGTGCTTTTTTCAGGGGGGGGGATGCAAGGATATGCATACCCCTAAACATTTTCTGAATCTAAGTTTGGCCTCATTGAGGGGCAGTATTTCAAAATGAGTAGGAAAAAGAGAGAACCCCTAAACATTTTTTTTAATAAAAAAAGCACTGGATTTTAGGCTTAGCTGTAGGCTAAATATGTCAGCTAATGATCCACTGGCTCTTAGCTCACCCATCCTATTAGATGGTGGGTTTGGATTGCTCTCTAAGCCAGGACTGCACAGAGCCTACTTGAGCAGAGCAGACTCCCCACCACAGATATCCACCCCACAGCTCATTGGCTGATGGGAGAGCAGAAACCATAATGACATATAGGTCAGAACGAGTGGGACCGTTCCCCTTTTCCCCCTTGCATATGTTATGTGTGTGTGTGAAGAATATGTCACACTGCACACTCTTTGTACGTGCTTGAGGAGCCCTTTGAGCTTGTGAGCATCAGAAGGAATGTTCACATATCTCCAACAGCTTCACCCCAAACTCACCAGAACTCAGTTCCGGCCCCTCTCAGGTGGTCACCAGTGACATTATAAGAGAACAAGGGAGCTGTTCATGGTGAGTTCCGGCACCTATTTTTATGGAAAAATAGCAATGAGCCTTAATCTTTAAGGTTGTTTTCCAATTCAGGTAGGACTTCAGGTTTCATGGTGGAAAGGATTTGAACGAAGGTTCAAATGCCTTCTCTTGATCAGGTTAAAATTAAGTGATTAAAATCAGTATGCATTAATGATACATGTAGTACTTACTTTCTTATAACTTAAACTGATTAGAAGTAATGGCGCTCCTGATAAATAATCATATGTGGTCATTTTCAGAAGCACATTCAATGGTGCCACTACTGACAAGATCCCACAAACTCCTGTATTTCCTTCACATAGTCATCTGAACATGTTATTCAGCAAAAAGCCCAGGTTTGCTACTCACCATATGTTTTTGAACACCTTCTTGCCATATTTACACTCTCCTTTTTCTAAAACGCACATGACTAACGATATGAAGTGTGAAGAGACCTCAAGCTGTCAATGTAAAGGCACTAATTTACGCTCTTGCCTGGCTCTATTTTTTCAGGAAATTCATACAGCTGCACTTTTTGTTTTGTTTTGTTTTTATAGAGAGAGCCGAGTTTTAGTATATTTGTTTCATCATAATGATACAAATTAGTTAAGAAGTGGGTAGTGGTGGCATTGAACATTATATTATTTGATATAGCTGGTTCTTTTATTTTATTTTTTGTAATGAAGTATTTTTCTACTCTTGTGATTCAAGTATGTAACAATCTCATAAAGTAATTAACCGCATTTCTCGGATTGCCCGCTGAAGTGCATAGCAAAATAAAATGGCCAATAATAATAATTTAAGATGCACAAGACATCTGTGCACCTCGTTTGCGAAGTTGTTAGCAACACGGCACAGCCTCCTACATCTGTACATTTCATGGACTTTATCCAGCTTCATCGGAAACCCAAACAAATTAATTGTCTTAACATTGTAATGAAGCTTAATGGTTTATATAGTAGCTGGGAAAGCATAATTGGAACAAGTACGTATTCAAGTCTCAATTGTGCACCTTAGACTTGAGAAGAAACCAGAAAGCATTCCACCTCATCCACCAATCTGTTTATTATGGTATGGGGATTCTAAATAAATAATACGGTGATGGTTCAAGTTGCCGGCTTTTATGTTGTAACCACTCCCGTGCTTGTGACTACAAACTGATGAGATGGTGAAGCTTTTCCAGTCTCTCCAGCTCTATGCCACTTGGGTCAAAAGTTGTGTAGGTGGCAGAGAAAATCAGAATATAAAGGCATGGAAAGACTTTGTACATAAAACCAATAGGAAGCAACAGTACACTACCTTGGACTGTTATAGAAAGCCACATTCACTTCCTCTGCCTCTCACTAAGGCCATAGAATGTTTCCTGAGGTGCAGTGTTGGAGTAAGTTCCTTGTTATGTCCAAGCTCAGGGGAACTATGAGCATTTTAAACCAGGTGCGGAAACATTTTTCCATCCAAAGTCTACATTTCCTCATGGATAACTTTTTGATGGACACATGCCAAAGAAGGGTACAGCCAGAGGCAAAAAATGACAAGGCAATTACTTTTGCTCCTACTTTTGAACTAAGCATAAGTTAAAATAACCAGGATTGGACGTAACAAGGAACTCTGCAAAGAGAATTTCAGAAAGATGGCTGAAACATCTGGGTTCTTCTAGTGGGAATTATATTGTAATTCCCACTTTGTGGAGTATGTTGTGGGTGCAGTTTTCTGTGTTCCTTCACAGGGCGAATGCTTAAATGAAGAAGAAAAATAGGTCTCCACGACTACCTCTGCACCACCTCCTACATCTAACAAATATTCTTTCATCTCTTGTATAGCCATGCATAAAATGTTCTCCATCTAATGCATTATAGATTTGCCAGATGTAATTTAAAGCATAAGGAAGTGTTCAATAAAAAATTAATGACATTTTAAACATTTTTCAAGCTCTGAATAGGCATTTGCACTCAAGCTAAATGTTTTCTTCAAAAGCAACATTAGAAGGGGAAAAAAGAATTCATTAGGTTCCCACTTTCATTTCTTAAAAGTCTTTTTTTCATGAATGAGGCACCCTTGTACGGTATGTGGTATGTGACTATGCAAAACTAATTATTACCTTTCAAGAACAATATATGTATATCCCTGCAGGCTATTATCATTGAAAGCAAATCGTGTGGAGTCGAACAAACAGCCTTGAGGGCTTTCATAATTACTGACAGGGATATTAAAAGTGACAGATATGAGATGTATGCTTCAAAATAATAATAATAAAAAATTATTATGAGCACAGCTACCAATTTGTCATTTGTATTTACTCCTGTTTGACAAACCAGACACCCATTGTGTGGCCACAAATGATCTATTTTTGCTGCATTTGGGGTAGAAATGAATGGTTCAAGCAGGCTATATTCCCCTTTCTAACAGAAGGATTCCTTCACTTCATGCAGAGATAAAACTGTGAGTCTTTAAGTAAAAATAAATCAAATCTGCTAAAAGGCTTCCAGGCTACTTTCTGAGGCATGTATTTTACGCAGCATATTTCAATTAAGGATTATAAATGTTTTTTAGATGTAATTAAAACTATCCATTTAAGTTCTGCAATTGATGGGGAACAGAGTTAATGTTCCGTGACCCCACAAAAACTCCATATTTGCCTTTTATATTTTAGGATCCACAGAACTGAAGAGTAGTTCTCTTTGTATCCATCGCAGGCACAGCAACCATCCCTCATGCTGGGAGGTAGATTGCCATAATCATCATCATTATAATCATTTTATATGTATGCCGCCTTTCCATAGTTAAAACAATGCTCAAGGTAGCTTACATCATGACAAGATTTACATAATTACCAACATAACAATAAACAATAAATAAAAAGGTAAACATAAAGGACCCATGACAGTTAAGTCCAGTCGCGAACGACTCTGGGGTTGCGGCGCTCATCTCGCTTTACTTGCCAAGGGAGCCAGCGTTTGTCTACAGACAGTTTTTCTGGGTCATGTGGCCAGCATGACTAAGCGGCTTCTGGCGAAACCAGAGCAGCGCACGGAAATGCCATTTACCTTCCCACCGGAGCGGTACCTATTTATCTACTTTCACTTTGATGTGCTTTCGAGCTGCTAGGTTGGCAGGAGCTGGGGCTGAGCAACAGGAGCTCACCCTGTTGTGGGGATTCGAACCACTGACCTTCCGATCGGCAAGCCCTAGGCTCAGTGGTTTAGACCACAGCGCCACACAGCAAAAAGTACCCAACCAAATGGAAAACAATTTTACACATAAATCATAAAATCTAAAACTAAGAATACAGCATTAATATCAGTCACAATTTAAAATGACATAGATAGAAACTAAAATCAATATAGAAAAACAAAACAAAAATGGAGCCCTCTCTGCCCAGCAAGGCAGGGCCCTTTAGGCTCCCAGCAGGTCAGTCCTGGGCAGCAGCAGCGATGGCAGCACTCCTTTATGGAGCCTGTCATGCACTTTATGTGGGTCTCCTCTTGGTGACTGTATTGGTGTTTCAACTGGCATGGTAGCCAGCCTGATAACAAGGGTGAGATCTATGAGCACCAGTATTCCAACATCAGTACTAGTTCTGGAGTGTCTTGTAAGCAAAATTCACTTCTGCACTTTTGAACTGTGGAACACTAAATGGCTTTACCCTAGAACATCTAAGAGCATGCTTCTTCTCCCATAGCCTCTTAGAAGTTTGCCACTAACAGGAAATTGCAGCTTCATTGCATGACAGCTTCATGTCATTGCATGACAGTTGCAGAGCCTCCATGCATCTGTTCCATGACTGAGACGAATCTGGGTTTACTCCTCTGTCGCTGACAGTCATTCAGCTTGAACTAACCACAACATAGGATGCCATACCATTTCTGCATTACCTAAATGGCAGGTCTGTTAATACTGTGACCATTAACAGAGGGAATTTCCTGGCATTTTATAGCACAGAAATCCTTAAGACAACAAATTAAACCAAAGAAGTTTTTTGTTAATCAAATATGATACATTTTCAGAAGGCTATCCCTTCAACTAAAGATGGAGGAGAAACTTCACATTTAAAGTTGGAGTTCACATTCAGCTCAAATTAAAAGACACTATTCAAAACAAGATATGGACCCAAACACAGCCATCCTTTGAGATTTGCATTTCCCCCCTGAATTTTGTAGTGCAGTTCTTGAGCCAAATAATATGTACAAAAATGCATCTAAAGGGTGAAGTGTGCAAGGAAAAGACATTTATTGGTGGGAAAATACATACAGGAATGTATTATATGCTTTGCAAAAAGTGCATATTAGACCAAAAGTTATCTTCTGCCACTTTTTTCTCCTTAAAAAAATTGAGCAGCCTCGCATATTTCACAGGCAGCTGACCATTCTCATGTTAGATTGCACTTCAAATTTTAAGGGGAGGAGAGTAATTTTTCCGTCAAACACCTTGTGCAAATTTGATCTTGTTACATGCCATTGCTTCCTCTAGCTGCCTCTACTTTGGCACCACGCCATTTCCAGTGGCACCCCTACTGGAAACTCTTTATTTCTTCTTTCTGATTTAATCATGAAAATTAAATCAGTCAAATAGGGATTGTACCATTAACAGGGTGAAATGCTCCGTTTTATGCCGTACAGACGGAAGAGAAATCCTGTGTTTTGTATAAGCCTCATGCTCCAGAACTTTTCGCCGCATTCAGCGCAGACATACGGATTGGAAAAGCTGCAGAAGTAATATCTGTTATAGGGCTTTTACTCTAACCTTGGTCTCCATATCTCGTCAAGATACCACACCAGCAGTTGTCAGTCAATGCAAGTTTTTGTACTTAATTGCATGGTGATTTCTCATTTTAAAATCAGACACCAACCAAGCACCCTGCTTTTGTCACCCAGTTATATTAACGTCACCATGAAGAAAGTGTGGGGAAAGTTTTTATTTCCTTAGTATGTAAATAATTAAGAGAGAACTTTGGAAAAAGGTTTGATAAATTGAATAGTGGTTTTCGACATAGCTGTATTTCCATTCTTACTGCTTTATCCCAACCTAAAGCTGTGATATTTTTTGTTGAGCATTTTTTCCAGCTTTTAAACAGCACTCCAAATGAATGTGCTTATATATACAGTGATACCTTGGGTTACAAACACCTTGGGTTACAAACACTTTGGGTTACAGACTCTGCTAACCCGGAAGTAGTACCTCGGGTTAAGAACTTTACCATAGGATGAGAACAGAAATTGTGCACTGGCAGTGTGGTGGCAGCGGAAGACCCCATTAGCTAAAGTGGTACCTCAGGTTAAGAACAGACCTCTGGAATGAAATACGTTTGTAACCAGACGTACCACTGTATCTCTCTCTATATCTCTCTCTATATCTCTCTCTATATCTCTCTCTATATCTATATCTATATCTATATCTATATCTATATCTATATCTATATCTATCTATCTATATCTATCTATCATCTATCTATCTTACATTAACAGGGTGATGCCATGATGCTACATAACCAATCAGATTTGGCTACTTAGTGATTTCACTGGGGGCAAATAAAATGAGTTCAGAGAGATGTAAATAGACATGTAAACACTTTCTCAAGTGGGGCAAAAAGAGAGAGTTTATACAATGAGAAACACTACTCAGAACCTTCCTGAAAACGTTAAATAACTTTGGCCATTGCTAACACAAGATATATTAGTAACTAATAATTAAGAGGGCATTGTTCAGTCCTTTGTGGATGAAAAGAATGTGGTATGGCTTCCACTGTTAAATGTTTGCACAGGATGGAGGAGAGCATGTGAATCTTCTGGACTCCTTTCCCATCTTTTCCAATGCTGAAAGCAAAGCCCTGATTTTGAAAGCTTTAAAGCTCAGCAAGCAGGGGACCAAATGCCACCAGAACACAGTGAAGAGAGAATTAAGGGGGTCTAAGAAAACTGGGCAAGAAATACAAAGCATAGGAAAAGTTCCCTTGACTCCAACATGGTGTTTGGGAGGAATATAAATGGATAAAGACACTCGCCGGAGGTCAGAAATCTTCCTTCCGTCTCCTGCTCTTTCTTTTATGGAGCTATGGATTATTCATGTTCTTTTTGCAATGTGAGGGATGGACAAAGCATAGCCAACTAGATGGCCCATGGCTAGCTGACATTGTTGAATATAAATAGAAATAACACACGGCTCACTCAGTCCTAATTAAACTCTGCTATCCATTTTTATGCATCATTTGAACAGGGATCCAATATTGGATATACGTAGTTGGTGCTTACTTTTAATATAAGGGATGCTTTCTACAAGTTAGGTGAAATGCTTAAAGCTTTATTCTAGGATGGAACGGAAGACACATTGAAATCATTGGTGTTTATTTCCATGTACTTCTCTATAAACTGTCAAACCTATCCCTACCCCCCAATTTTTCATTATAAGAGTCAAGTTCAACTCAGCTGACACACCTGAAATACAAGGAATTTCACAAGCCTATATGCCTATACCATATGACAAACTAGTGCTGCTTAACATTACAGTTTTACCCAGATGCTGTAAAAATGTAGTGCTCCTGCAATGATAATCTGTATTGCAGACAGTGTGTTCTCCTGCTCCTCATAACCATTCTGTCTTTCACATCACGGGCTGTAGTCCTGCTCAGTCTCTCACACAGGGATAGAAAATCTATAGCTTTCCCTCCAACTCCCAGAGGTCCCAGCAAGTATGGGACGGATGGTCAGGGATGATGAGAATTGGAGTCCAGCAATATTTGGAGAGCCCTAGACCCTGGGTAGGGAAACTAAGGCCCGGGGGGTGGATCCGGCCCAATCATCTTCTAAATCCGGCCTGCAGACGGTCCAGGAATCAGCGTGTTTTTACATGAGTAGAATGTGTCCTTTTATTTAAAATGCATCTCTGGGTTATTTGTGCAGCATAGGAATTCGTTCTCCACCCCCCCCAAAAAAAAAATAGTCCACTCCCCACAAGATCGGAGGGACAGTGGACCAGCCCCCTGATGATAAAGTTTGCTGATACATACCCTAGAACATAAGGGACACGGGTGGCGCTGTGGGTTAAACCACAGTGCCTAGGACTTGCCGATCAGAAGGTCGGCGGTTCGAATCCCTGCAACGGGGTGAGCTCCTGTTGCTCGGTCCCTGTTCCTGCCAACCTAGCAGTTCGAAAGCACGTCAAAGTGCAAGTAGATAAATAGGCACCGTTCCTGCGGGAAGGTAAACGGCGTTTCCGTGTGCTGCTCTGGTTCTCCAGAAGTGGCTTAGTCATGCTGGCCACATGACCCGGAAGCTGTACGCTGGCTCCCTCAGCCAATAAAGCGAGATGAGCGCAGCAACCCCAGAGTCGGCCACGACTGGACCTAATGGTCAGGGGTCCCTTTACCTTTACCTTACCCTAGACCATCTGTCAGCTTCCAGTGTCAGAGCACAGCTTCCACCTATGTAAATCCACTCACTCACTTTTTCTCTTTCCTTTCGCCAGCTTTGTGGGTCTCTGCTTCGCTACAGTTTTCTCCTTCTTATCACTTTAACTGCACCCCTTTTCTCCACACGTTGACTTCCACCCTCCTTTCCTCCAAAATTCCATTCTCCTTGATAACAGATGCATGGAGCTACACCCACACCCACACACCCCTGTTCTGACCCCAATTTTCCTTCATTCCATTCAAGTGTACCTTCCTCCATCTGCCACAACTGAATCAAATGAGATTGGAGAGGAGAAATCAATGTCAGTAAGTTGCCCCCGTTGGCATGCAGTTCAGCTCAACATGCTTGTTTCTCTAATATACATTCGAAAACTGTCCTTCTAATTATTTAGCATAGCCAGAAAGCCTAATCATCTGTTTAATATATCTGTTTATAGATGGCACTAATTGGTTGACTTCTCTTAGAAACCCATCTCAGTTATGGCATTATTATTATTATTATTATTATTATTATTATTATTAAAAACATATTTGCAAAAAGGACTACTGATGCCCAGGTGTGTGTTTTTTCTCTTTGTGTCTTACATTTGTGTACTTATTAATTATGGTGAGAGAAGGAAACACCAACTCCTGTATAAACAGGGAGACAGAGTAACTTCCAATTATGCTTTAGCACATTTGCTGTCTGAGCTTGCACAATAACATTTTACCTAAATGAATCTCTAATTCAGCATATGTGGAAAAGGTAATGCTTTGAGCTATATTCCCTTCTGCAAGTGTATCGCTTATTGGACCTCATATTTGTAAGAAACACTCCAGAGTGAAGCATGTATCTCATTCTTTATCTCCCTTGCTGGTTTTTAGCCATCGGAGGTTCATGATTTCAGCAGATGTTGCTGGGTTTGTGGGTAGAATTTTTTTTCATGTTTTTGTTTGTTTCAAGGCAAGTTAATGAATTGCATCCTTCCCTGCTTTCTCACTTTGGTAGTGCAGGGGGACGATGACAAATGCATTCATGAGTAAGTTCCTTGCGATAGTTGGTGAATCAATTTTGCATGTTTTCCTCAATGTTTCCAGTGCAGTTGTACAGCGGAACTTGTAGTTTCACTTTATTATTGATGAGGGCATTTTGAATAATTAAAAAAAAAAAACCACCCTGTAAAGTTGGAGTAGTGCAGACAGTAAAAGGAACCATCTTTTCTCTTAGCTTATGATCAGAGGCACTTCATGGAATAGACATTATATGAATCAGAAAACAGAATTTTTGATCGGTATCACTGGGAGGCCCACTTCAATCATTACTTAATTGAGTTATCTTTGGGAGAAGAAAAAGCTAAGGAGGAAACCCTACACAAATCCAGAGTAGTGTCTGTAAAATGGTTGGGTGGCACCTTGTACACCTCCTTCCAGCAACTCCTGCAGCCAAGCTGGTCCCAAATGTGTTGCTCTGCTTTCCTTTTCATATCAGCAAAACAGAGAGGAGGGTCCAGTTATCTGGGCAGCTCAGAACCTCCACACACACTGCCCAGGCTTGTGCCTCAAAAGGTCCCTTGGAGGCTGCTTATACAGCAATGTGACTTTACCCCCAGAAGTGCACGCCATTCTCTCTCAAAACAGACGAATCTCAACAAGACATGTGAGGGGGGTGTCAGACATAAGCACACTTGCATCTGTGTATAACCCAGGTTCTATAATTTGTTAGGAGCCTCAAAAGGTCAAAAAGCATTCCTGCTTCAGTCTGTTGCCTTCTATATGATCGAAGCAGGCAAAAAGGTCCTCATCTTCACTGCCTTCTCCTATGCTTACCGTCACCTTATAGTAGCACCTAAACAGGACTGGATTGCCTTAGAACTTCCTCAACGACTGTAGGAAAGTACTGGATTGATATGAGTCTATCCTGTACATCGCTGCTTAATGCACATTACATTGAACAGTGCGGGTTCAAGCTATAAAGAATCAGGTCACTTGAGGGATTGGATTTTTGTAGATTCCAATGCCAATTAACTGATTCAAACCTCCTGGATTAACATGTGGATCATATTTCAGAAAGTGAGAGTCCGGACACAAAAGTTGTTGAGGTTTATTTGGGGGGAGGGGCGAAGGTTTTCCAGATTTCTGGGGACATTTCAGTGATTTCTGCCCACACGTATGGCAACCTTACATTTCCCATTGGTGCAACTCAATATCTCAAAATACAGTTCTAGACTGGTGTACTTTGAGGTGTGTGTGTGTGTGTGTGTGTGTGTGTGTGTATATGTGTGTGTGTGTGTGTGTGTATGCAAATTCTGAAGGTTACCCACAGCAATAAGTGAAGTTACAGTAAACCAGACATAGGGCCTTCTCAGTAGTGAAACTCACCCTGTGAAGCACTTCCATCAAATGTAAAAGAGATGAACAGTTATATGATTTTCCATAGACATCTGAAGGTAGCTCTGTATCAGGAAGATTTTAATATCTGATGTTTCATTGTGTTCCATTATATTCTGTTGAAAGCCTCCCAAAGTGGTTGGGAGAACCCAGTCAGATGGGTGTGTAACAAGTAAATAATAATAATAATAATAATAATAATAATAATAATAATAATCACTGATTCATGTCGCTATTTGGAAAAAGTAAGTTATGAATGAACACATACAAAAGTGATGCATACCACACACTCATTTGTCTATCCTTAGTACAGAAGCTTCTCCCACTTAGCTATTCATCCATGTTAAAGAAACCACACCAAATGGCTTACCATGTATTGTCTGCACACTCTGACAAGCCACACTTGAGTTAATGGCTTTCTCTGTTGGCCATTGGCATAAAACATAGGGGAGATGGGGTAGTGTGTTTGCCTAAAACTTATTTGTAAATGATATCAATAATATCTGGATACCAAGTTCTCCGGTTTCAATGGTGCAAGGTCGGACGCGGGTGGCGCTGTGGTCTAAACTACCGGGCCTCTTGGGCTTGCTGATCGGAAGGTCAGTGGTTTGAATCTGCATGACGGGTTCTGAATCCGAGACCAGGGAGAAGAGTCGGTGGAAGAAGACTGGAAAAAGTTTAAAGACTATTTACAGAAATACTGTAAAATTAATGAATGTTAGAAAAAGGTGGAAATGAAGTTATATGGCTTTAGTAGAAATGTGATAAGGAACTACGTATAACTAGATTATTAGAGTATTAAAGGAAAAAATAAGGTTCGAAATGTTAAGATAATTATAGGATAGAAAACAGAGGAAGATGGAAAGGAATTGCTGAAACAATTAATAGAAGTGGAATACAAAAAGGGAGGTGTGAGGAGGTCGCTGAAATAAGTGAATGAAAGATAAGATATTGAAATTGTTTGGTGTGCTTTAAATTGTTTTTATTTTGTTCTGTTAGTTTAATGTGTTAGTGTTATGTAGTGTTCTTATGTTATATTATGCAGTGTTTTTGTATTGTATTGTATTGTCTATTTTGTTTTGTTTAAATTGTTGGAAAAGCAATAAATATATATATATATTTTAAAAAAGAATCTGCATGACGGGGTGAGCTCCTGTTGCTCTGTCCCAGCTTCTGCCAACCTAGCAGTTCGAAAGCACACCAGTGCAAGTAGATATATAGGGACTACTGCGACGGGAAGGTAAACAGCATTTTTGTGCGCTCTGCTTTCCATCATGGTGTTCCGTTGTGCCAGAAGCAGTTTAGTCACGCTGACCACATGACCCGGAAAGCTGTCTGTGGACAAACGCCGGCTCCCCTGGCCTGAAGTGAGATGTGTGCTGCACCCCATAGTCACCTTTGAATGGACTTTACTGTCCAGGGGTCCTTTACCCTTTTTTATTTTATTAAGGTTAACACTAGGATGGAGAAGAGGTGGCAAAAAGACCACAATCTGTGCATTCACTGAGACTGATAAATGTGGACACCTCAAGAGCTTAACAAAATGTACAAACTTCAAGTCAAATTTTCCAGACACTAGAATTCAAACAAACCACGGCTGGTTCTCAGGTGCAGTTCAAATGTAAAACAGGACCCTGGGGATACCTCTGTGGTTCATGTTGAACATCTTTACTTGCACTTTTGGAGACTCTGTCTGTGCTAAGAATACCAGGGATTTTTCGTACTATCCATCTTGCAACATTTCAAGCTGTGATTGTTTGACATTTTAGTATGGGTGCTTTCCGCAGCTGCACCCTATGTCTAGGACTAGGTATGCATAGATGAACGGATCTGTAAATTTCAATTTCTATCAGTTTTTCATCTTTCCAGTGTTCAGTAAGCCCCATTTCTGCATTAGTTTGGAAGATTTTTTTTAAAAAAAGAGGTCCACAGAAAAAAATATATACATTTTTTTCTAATGCAAAGATTTATAATGCATTTTTGCCCAATATACACATTTTTTTTGCAAGAAATTTGTCCTAATATAATGCATTTGTGCATTATTTGCACTTTTCCCTAAAATACACATATTGGGGTGGGGGGCTGGACAATTGAAGCCCACAAAAACGGAGAAGTGTGAATTTTGAAGGATAGCTGCATTTCAGATCACATATCAGCTTGGGAACGGCGATTTGCTCTGATTCAGCACTAAACAATGGATTTTCCTGGGGAAAGCAGTGGAGCAATGAGAAAACTGCTTGGATCTGTGCTTAGGAAGCACAGGACAAGTGGAAAACTGCTTGGAACAGTGCTTTCTAGATATGGAACAAGTAGAAGTCTGGAAAAGCCCAGGACCAGTGTGACCTGGGGAGAGGGGGTGTGGTTGGGGGAAGTAAGGCTTTTGACACTGTAAATCGTAATGCCCTGTGGACTGGTCTTCTGAAAATCGGCTGCCCAGATAAATTTGTAAACATCATTCGGCTCCTCCATGATAATATGACAGCAACAATCACAGATAACAATGGCTCTCAAGGTGAACCATTCACAGTGGGATCAGATGTTAAACAGGGTTGTGTTATTGCCCCAACTCTATAATAAATTATTAAATTATAAATTATTATTCATTATTTTCATTGCCATGATCCTACACTTTGTCGAAGGGAAACTCCCCACTGGAGTAGAAATAATATATCGAACAGATGGAAATCTCTTCAATCTGAGCAGGCTGAAAGCAAAGAGTAAGGTTACCGTAACTTCCGTCATAGAGCTTCAGTATGCTGATGACAATGTAGTGTGTGCACACTCAGAGGATGACCTCCAAACCATCCTAAAAATCTTTGCAGAAGCTTAGAAAAAGCTTGGCCTGTCACTCAATATCCAAAAAACCAAAGTGCTGCACCAACAAGTACAAAAGAACCCCTCTGCAGTGCCACAAATCCAACTCAGTGGTGTAATGTTGGAAAATGTTAATCACTTCTCCTACTTAGGCAGTTATCTTTCCACAAGGGCCAACATCCAGCATTGCCTGAGCTCTGTGAGTGTGGCTTTCTCCTGATTGAAGTGCAGAGTGTTTGAGGACCAGGACATTCGCAGGGAAACCAAGATGCTTGTTTACAAAGCTATTGTACTACCAACCTTACTGTATGCTTGTGAAACATGGACCACTTATAAATGCCATCTCCAGCTCCTCAAAAGATTCCATCAACTGTGTCTCTGAAAAATTTAACACATCACTTGGGAAGACAGGCGAACTAATATCAGTGTACTGGAAGAAGCAAAGATCACCACTGTTGAAGCAATAATTCTTCAACATCAACTTCGTTGGACTGGTCATGTTGTGCGGATGCCTGATTATCGTCTTCCAAAGCAACTACTCTATTCCGAACTTAAAAATGGAAAGCATAATGCTGGTGGTCAGCAAAAGAGGTTTAAAGACTGTCTCAAGGCAAATCTTTAAAAAAATGTAGTATAAACACCGACACTGGGAAACACTGGCCTGCGAGTGCTGTAATTGGAGAACAGCCTTTACCATAGGTGTTAGGGACTTGGAAGACACTTGAACTCAGCACATTCTAAGAGGAAGGCATGCTTGGCAAATCCACACCATGATCAACTCCCGCCTGGAAACCAATGTCCCCACTGTGGAAGGACGTGTTGAGATTCCATTCCGCCTTTTGTTGCATATGTGTGGGATTGTTACATGTCACATGTCAGTTTACATTCCAGCACAGATTGCTGGGTCCCGTGAGCAGAACTTCCACTGTATTGCTTTTGTTTAGACACTCTCTCTGAGAAGATGGCAAGGAGAGACATGTTTCATTGTCCTGATTTATGTATAATAAACACGTAGTTTTAGTATGTATCTACATCCTTAAGCCTCTTCTGTTGTGCAGTTTACTCTGCTAAGTAAAGTGTGCTCAAGTCAGTATTTTTTGCCCTATAGGACGCACCGGCCCATAGGACGCACCTAGTTTTTTTCGGGGGGGGGGGATAAATAAATAAAATTTTATTCCCCCCCCTCAGCCGCGGGGGAAGCCCGAGCCCCTCGCTCCGGGCAGCAGGCTGCTATCTGCAGCCTAGGGAGCCCTGCGGGAACTCCCGCAGGGCTCCCTAGGCTTGCTGATAGCTTCCTGAAGCCTGGAGAGCAAGAGGGGTTGGTGCGCACCGACCCCTCTCGCTCTCCAAGCTTCAGCGAAAGCCCCTTCATTTTTGAAGGGGAAAAAGTGCATCCTATAGGGCGAAAAATACGGTACATCGGAGCCAGAGGTTGATGAATCTCCGCAGCGAGAAGGCTGAGAGGGAGACGCTCCAGCTGGGGCCAAGCCAGCTGGCCTATTGACCCCCAGATGCCCACAGGACATGTGGTTCCAGAACTAGCCTCCACAGTCACTTATGGTCTCATCGTTAAAACTGTGCTTATGGAAGACAATCTTACTTGGCTACGAGTGATCGCCAAAGAAAAAAAAGAAGAAGAATTTTGGGGAAGAGTTCAAATGTCCTGACATGGAAGCTTTGGGGGCCACATTTGGCTCCGGGAACTGAGGTTCCCTATCCCTGTTTTACATGCTCAGGTACATGCCTAATCATAACTTCCATGTGATGCTTTACTGTTGCATTCTTCTGAACACTGGTAAAACCATGCAACACAAGTATATGGTACAAGTATCCAATCAATCCCACCAAGATTTCTGTATCTGGAAATGCACTTAAGTGCCCATTCAGTCTGGTCAAACAACACACTAATAAGAATCCTTTAGAATTCATTTTAGAAGCTTTTCTTGTTCGAGTGGAATTCAGGAGGGGCTGAATGAAAGTGAGAGGGGTTGCTGAAGTATGAATTCTGCCCTTTATTTTCAGATACATGAATAACAATCTGAAGATTGCACTTGTGTAGCTTTGAACCCCTGGTCTCTCTGACACCCCACTAGCTCAGGCATTGAGTGTGTGGCAGGTTATGCTACTGACCTATAAGAGCTGCCCTGTGTTTGACTCGTGTTTTGTCCTTTCTCATCCAGATATATGTGACTCAGTGGCAAAGAAAGCCTCACACATCTCTCATTTTGTGTCAAAAGATTCTTAAATAATGGCCACATGGAGAAGAATATAGAATAAAGTTATAGAGGCAAGAAATACCAATCATTATTCACTATCCTCCATATACCCACAATCCAGATTACTGGCATTTCAAAGCGTTGCAAATGTATTCTGAGAATATTTTTCTTGCTCTTAAATATTTATTGCAAAAGGGATTCAACACACTTCAAGTATGTCATTATATTCTTTACTCCTTGTTGTCTCATCTCTTCAAGGTTTTCAGAATTTTTGCAGCAGCAATCTCACCCAGTATACTGCGAATCGTCAGCAAAACAACCGTTTCATTCCCAATTCCTGAATGGCCCCTTCAGCAGCTTCATGTAGATGTTAAACAGCACCAGCCCGAATAGCATGGTTGGTTTGAGCATAATGCTAATAACACCAAAGTTGCAGGTTCAATCCCTCAATGGGACAGCTGCAAATCCCTGCATTGCAGGGGGATGGACATAATTATCAGGGTATCTTCCAACTCAACAATTCTATGATTCTATGGGGGACAACATGAGATCCCTTGGGATGCCAAATCAGAAGAGTACAGAATTAAATTTAGTATATCCACTTATCACACAATTACCTGTTTGAAATTTGGACAACAGTTTCCCCCCACCTGATACTCGAACCTATACTGATTGACATGGGGAATTTAAAAGATGAAATGTACATTTCAATACAGTGGTACCTTGGGTAACATACGCTTCAGGTTACATACGCTTCAGGTTACAGACTCCGCTAACCCAGAAATAGTACCTTGGGTTAAGAACTTTGCTTCAGGAGGAGAACAGAAATCGTGCTCCGGCGGCGCGGCGTCAGCAGGAGGCCCCATTAGCTAAAGTGGTGCTTCAGGTTAAGAACAGTTTCAGGTTAAGAACGGACCTCCAGAATGAATTAAGTACTTAACCCAAGGTACCTCTGCATATCTGAGGCAAGAATTCTCTAAAATTACATCCTGTTACATTTATATAACATAAGGCTCTACAAATAATATATTTGTGCCTGCTCAGAAGTACACATCATGGAATTCAATGGGTCTTACTTCAGGTAAGTGCATATATTGTTATGAGTTTGTGGGTACTAGGCAAAAGGGGGGGAGGTAAAGGACCCTGGGTGGTTAAATCCAGTCAAAGGAGATTATGGGGTGCGGCACTCATCTCTCTTTACGTCGAGGGAGCTGATGTTTGTCCACAGACAGCTCTCCGGGTCATGTGGCCAGCATGACTAAACCCCTTCTGGAGCACGGAGGACTGTGATGAGTGCCAGAGCACACAGAAACACCATTGACCTTCCTGCCGCAGTGGTACTTATTTATCTACTTGCACTGGCGTGCTTTTGAACAGCTAGGTTGGCAAGAGCTGGGACAGAGCAACGGGAGCTCGCCCAGTCACAGGGATTCAAACCACCAACCTTCTGCTCGGCAAGTTCAAGAGGCTCAGTGGTTTAGAGCACAGTGCCACCCATGTCCCAGCGTGCTAGACACCTGGGTCCAGTAGCTGTTAGAATTTAAGCAATGCTTGGAGTGTTAAAACTGGGTTGAGAGACTAGTGTGTGTTAAGCCAGACCATGTGTATTAGGCTGTGTACTACACACTTCTAAATCTCCTGGAATCAGCATATGTGAAGAGCCAATTGAAGAATGCTAAGCTTCCTGTGTCCAAGAAATAGCCTGGGATGATGAGCCATTAGGAAAGCCAAAGGATCAAATGAACTCTTTGTGTGATGGCAAATAGATGGGGACTCTTCCTCCTCCAGGTTTGAGATAGTGAGAAGAATATAAGCCAGAGTTTAGGGAAGCAAGGGGAGCCAGAAGATGAAGGAGAAACAGCCGTCAGGAAAGGCAAATTCATGGCTGATGTCTGTTTGAATCCAGGGGTGAATCAATGAAGGAAGTAAGACCCTACTGAAGTGCTAATGCTGTGAACCCTCAGTCATAGGCTCAAGTTGTATATATGTGTAAATAAAGCATATCCCATATAGACATCACAGTATCTGCTAACATGGACCCTGGGTGAACATGCCTGGAACCCCTGGGATCTTGCACTGCTCAGAGATTGGTCTGGCATGCAACAATATGTATGGGATTACAGTTAAAAGTCTAGTTGAGAATGCGGTTGTGTCACCAAGGGGAATCAAATGAGCACTGGTTGCCTTAGAGACACAGTGAATTTTAGCTACAAGTGTGTGTTGGGGAGAGAAAGTAAGACCTTACAACAATGAGCTAAAAGGAAATGTTACTTTAATTAAGTGTTTGGGGACAGCTGAGTCAATTGCAAAATCTCATACATGGCAGTAGAAGCAGAAGCGTGATTATAGCCTTAAAAGCACATGTTAATACACCGTTGTGAGACCAAGATTGCTGACAATATTAAGAATTGTCAATTGCGATTAATTGCTAGATTTATTGTTAATTGCAATTCTTGAATATATCGGATGAATGGTCAGTGGCTCTAGACATGTAAAAAGAAAGAACCTAATATTGGATTAAACATTTAAATGGTGAGTCTTTTTATCATGTAGTGAACAATCAGAATAAAAAAAAAAAGCTTTAATAATCTGCTGCAAGAGATTTGAATTTAGATTACCACAATTTTTCAGGCGTCATGGTCTTAAAAGGAGGATAATATCGAAACTTTTTGCCTATGCCTTTCATTATTTTCTATACCTCGCTTGCACTAGCAACTGTCACTTTCCTGGGGCTTATTTCCATTCTCAACATTTTTATAGCTCACACCTCGACTCGCAGTGCCTGCATTGCAATCCAAGGGTGCGACTGATTTAAGTAGAAGCTGAAATATGCAATAATTATATGCTTCAGTTTTGTAACTCATTTATTTACATATAATTTTCTTATGTGACTGACTGCATCCTGCTAGACTTCAGATCCTACCTGAGCAGAGTGCAGCTGTATCTGGTAGCTTATTGACATTTCAGGAGTAGCCAATCAGGTGCCCTCTTGGTGATACTGGATTCCAACTCCTATCAGCCCCAGACAAAATGGCTAGTGGTCAAGTATGATGGATGCTGTAGTCCAATCACTGTACTATGTAAACATTCCATTCCTCCTGTTTCCCACCCATCTCCCTTTGACGAGCATCCTATTTCCTTTTCATTTTATAATAAATAAATTATTTACGCAAGAGATAAACACAAACAGGAACAACAAACATAAAAATGCAAAAAATAAATCAGAAATGACAAAGGGGCTTGGTATCCATTATCTTAATTGGTTCTTGTTGTAAATATCTCATTTCCCATATATTTGCTAAAGCCACAGCTACATTCTGAGATTTTGTACGTATGCCTAAGGATGTTGTTGTTGTTTAGCTGTGTCCGACTCTTCATGACCCCATGGACCAGAGCACGCCAGGCACTCCTGTCTTCCACTGCCTCCCGCAGTTTGGTCAAACTCATGTTGGTAGCTTCGAGAACACTATCCAAACATCTCTTCCTCTGTCGTTCCCTTCTCCTTGTGCCCTCAATCTTTCCCAACATCAGGATCTTTTCCAGGGAGTCTTCTCTTCTCATGAGGTGGCCATAGTATTGGAGCCTCAGCTTCAGGATTTGTCCTTCCAGTGAACACTCAGGGCTGATTTCCTTCAGAATGGATAGGTTTGATCTTCTTGCAGTCCATGGTAAGGTTACCAGATTTTTTTTCAATGAATCCAGGGACACTTACTGTTTGCTATGTACATGTGAATGCTGAGAAAGCTGTAAATCCGGGGACTGTCCCCGGGAAACGGGGGCATCTGGTAACCTTAGCCATGGGACTCTCAAGAGTATCTTCACCATAATTCAAAAGCATCAATTCTTTGGCGATCAGTCTTCTTTATAGTCCAGCTCTCACTTCCATACATCACTACTGGGAAAACCATAGCTTCAACTATGCAGATATTTGTCGGCAAGGTGCTGTCTCTGCTTTTTAAGATGCTGTCTAGGTTTGCCATCGCTTTTCTCCCAAGAAGCAGGCGTCTTCTAATTTCGTGACTGCTGTCACCATCTGCAGTGATCATGGAGCCCAAGAATGTAAAAGCTCTCACTGCCTCCATTTCTTCCCCTTCTATTTGCCAGTAGGTGATGTATGAAAATGTAATGTTAGATAGATTACAAACATGGATAATTAACCCATTCGATCAGAGCTGTAGCTGCTGTAATTGGTGCAACCCAAGTGCCCTTTCACGGTGAAGTTCTATGCCAGTCTATTCAGATATAAGCATCTTGGAGTTCAATGGGCCTTCATTCCCAAGTAAATGTGCTAAAGAGCCCTGGAAGCACGAAATAAATAGCACAGGAAGGGTCTAAAAAGAATGCATGGTTTTGGACCAATTTGTTGCATTAACTACATCCAAAAGCTGTTAATAGTTTGTAAGATGCTCCTGTTGGAGAAAATAATAATTTTGTAAAACCACATAATTCTGATGATTCCATTTTCTTTTCAGCCTATGTCCTAGTTAAATTGAAAAGGCCTGTGCCTGACTACCTTTTCACAGATCAGAACTAGCAACTTTTAGGTCCTATATGCAGTGAATATCCATTCCAGAACACTGAAAAGAATAAACTGTTAGAATCTATTGAGGCCACTGTATGCACAAAAAGAGAATCGGCTAGGCATGGCAATTGTGATTAATCTTCAATTGTTTTGTAGACAGATGAAAGGGGATATTGGGAGACATTTAATGAATAGGAAAATTAGTCTAGGAAAGTCAAAGACAGACACTGAAAAATATAATCACGTGATGTGAGCTGATCTGAAGAGCCAAATGATTTTGATTGATTCAGGATGAAGACTTTGGGTTGCATCTATTAAGTTTGCAGTGATCCTTTGATTGGTAAATAGAAATCTGGAAGTGTATGAAAAAACATTGCTTTGGATGTGATTTTTTGCAGCCTCCTCATTTTGGAGGCTGTCCCTATGCACATTTGCATTTCAATAAAGGTCTATCTTTTCCCCCTTGGAGCTTGCATCCTTTCCTTTTGGGTTTCTGGGAGGAATACCTCCAGTCTAGGAACCCCTTTTCAAATTTCTCCTACACTCCAACCCTACGTGAGTTAGGTGATTTCTCTTCCATGAGAGGTGGTTGACTCTGCTTCCTTGGAGGTTTTTAAGCAGAGGTTGGATGGCCTTCTATCATGGATGCTTTAGTTGAGATTCCTGCATTGTAGGGGGTTGGACTAGATGACCCTTGTGGTCCCTTCCAACTCTACAATTCTGTGATTCTTGCAGTGTGCAGATTCTACCTAGCACATACTGTACACCCACACCTGTTACTGAGACCTAGTTTACTCCTGGATTTGCTCTAAACATTACTGTTCTACCAAGGTTCATGGTGAACATGCTTGTTTGTTCTTCTCTCTAGCTTCTGTTTTTACAGTGAGCCAGTTTGAAAGCTGTGCATTATGATGCTGAACTGTTTTAAATTTTATATTCATACATACAAAAGCTTGAGCTGTGTTGATCCTTGAATTTCATTAAAGATGTGACTAATGGTCACCCCTGTGAAAAAATATTGCTCATCTTATCAAACAATGTTTAGCCCCTCTTGAATTTTCTTTGTGATTTTGCCAGTGGAGGACCTCTCTTATAATGTTGCTTTTATTTGTCCAAAACTACCATAAATGTCTAGGGACATGGGTGGCACTGTGGGTTAAACCACAGAGCCTAGGACTTGCTGATCAGAAGGTCAGCGGTTCAAATCCCTGTGACGGGGTAAGCTCCCATTGCTCGGTCCCTGCTCCTGCCAACCTAGCAGTTCGAAAGCCCATCAAAGTACAAGTAGATAAATAGGTACCGCTCCGGCGGGAAGGTAAATGACGTTTCCATGTGCTGCTCTGGTTCGCTAGAAGCAGCTTAGTCATGCTGGCCACATGACCCGGAAGCTGTACGCCGGCTTCCTCGGCCAATAAAGCGAGTTAAGTGCCGCAACCCCAGAGTCGGTCACGACTGGACCTAATAGTCAGGGGTCCCTTTACCTTTACCTTTACCATAAATGTCTATATACTAAGAACACAAAACCATAAGAAAAGCCCCAATGGATCTGATCAAAGGTTTATCTAATCCAGCATCCTGTTCACAGACTGGCCAACCAGAGGCCTATGAGAAGCCCATAAGCTGGACTCTGATCCCCTGTGTCCCATCCAAACCTGTGATCCTGTTTTTGTAAGGGTAGAATGTGTAAGAGGAAGCTTGCCAAACCAGTTCCTTTGTCAAGGTAATGGCTTTAGCTGGCTAGTTAAGTACCATGATTTAACATATCCAGAGAAGTTGCTTTGTTGTCATAGATGCAAATGGATGGCCCTTTTCACAGCTGAAAAACAATAAGCCGGAAGGATTGAGAGAGTTGTGTGTGAAAGTTGGGTTGACACTGGAAACTAGAGATATATAAATGTGTTCCTCTGTGCTAAACTTGGGTGCTATGTCTTAGAGCTTCCCTAGAACCCTAAAAGGGATAGGTGTTTGAGTGTTAATGCTCTCGTTCATAGAATTGCACAGTTGGAAGGGACCCTGATTTTCATCTGGTCCAACCCCTTGCAATGAAGGAATCTTAACTAAAGCATACATGACAGATGGCCACCCAACTTCTGCTGAAAACCTTCAAGGGAGAAGAGTCCACTACCTTCCACAAGAGTTTGTTCCACAGCCAAATGCTCGGTCAGTTCTTCCTGATGTTTAGTCAGAATCTCATTTCTTGTCACTTGAATCCATTCATTTGGGTCCTGTGCTCCAGAGCAGGAGAAAACAAGCTTGCTCCACCTTCCACATGACACCCCTTTAGATATTTGAAGATGACTATCGTATCTGCTCTCCCTTTTCTCATATCCAGGCTAAACATACGCAGCTTCCTCAACCGTCCCTCATAAGGCTTGATTTCCATACCCTTTATCATATGGGTACTGGGTCTCCAACCACATTCCAGCTTGCCAATGTCCTTCTTAAATTATGGCATCCAGAACTGGACACAGTACAATGGTACCTCGGGTTACAGATGCTTCAGGTTACAGACGCTTCAGGTTACAGACTCCGCTAACCCAGAAATAGTACCTCGGGTTAAGAACTTTACTTCAGGATGAGAACAGAAATCGTGCTCCAGCGGCCTGGCAGCAGTGGGAAGCCACATTAGCTAAAGTGGTACCTCAGGTTAAGAACAGTTTCAGGTTAAGAACAGACCTCCAGAATGAATTAAGTTCTTAACCCGAGGCACCACTGTACTACAATTGTGGTCTCACCAAGACCACAGAATAGAGCAGAACTATTCCGTCCCTTGATCTGGACACTATACTTTCGTTCAGTGCTATTTTTCTAGAAAAAGAGGTTTCCCACCCAACAAGGCCAGATTGACCAGGATTCATATTTTGGGGGGCAGCAAAGCCCACCTAACCAAACAGCTGGCCAGGGGATTCCCCCAAAGCCCAGTGTTGCTTCCTGGGGGTACAGAGCCTGCTGCAACAGGTGCCACAACAGCAGACCCTGCAAGTGTCCCTATTTTCCAGGGACAGTCCTAAATTTTACAGGACCCACCCCAGTTTCTGATTTGCTCTCTGAATGTCCCACTTTTACTTAGGTCATCCATATTTTCATTGGAGAAATGTTGGAGGGTACAGTAGGACGTTCCCATTTTCATCAGAGAAATGTTGGAGGGCATGGAGTTAGGCCACCCCTGAGCCAAGGAGATAAGTAACATACAACCTTTAGAAGTCATCTAAAGGCAGCACTGTATAGGAAAGTTTTTTTTTTAAAATTAATGTTTTATTATGTTTTTTATATATGTTGGAAGCTGCCCAGAGTGGCTGGGTTGCCCAGTCAGATAGGTGGAGTATAATAATAATAATAATAATAATAATAATAATAATAATAATAATAATAAAAGAAGAAGAAGAAGAAGAAGAAGAAGAAGACGTCCCAATTTTCATTCGAGAAATTTTGCAGGGTATGCAATAGCCATCCACCCTGAGACTGGGTAAGCAGCTATTATTTTTCTGTGTTTAATGATAGATTTCTTCCCCTTAAAAGGGGATGCACATTAAAAAAAAACAACTGAGGGAAAGAATCAATGGGTGAGAGCGCTTTAAAGAGCTTGTGTAGCAACAGAGGCTGTTTCTGCAGTTTTGTTTTTCCTCTTGGTAATCCTGCTGTGCCAGTTGTTCTAAACCAATGTGCTCCCGCTGTAACAGCAGATCCAGCCTCCATGCCTGACTAGGCTACTTGAGTAATCATGGTATTATATTGTTAAATCTTAATGAGCTGTGTAGGGCCCATGAGGCCTTAAATCAAGGAACCAACAATTCAAAGGGGGGAGCCTGGGAAGGGGGGGGTTCCATTCTTCCAACGAGCTGTAATTCCACATCCCATCTGTTATCCTCTCGACCAAATTGTTTACACTGTATTTACATTTGGGATATATCGTGTTTCTTAGTGCAGTGCTGGTAGATAGGGTGAAAACTAGCCATGGTATGAAGAGCTCTATCTGAGAAAGATAATGAATGCCTCGGGGCTCTCATGGGATTTGTCGGCCGTAGCAAAATGCTTCAGCCATTTTCAAGCCAGAAATGGTCATTATTTTTTAGAAAAGTGCAACGGGGGACTTGCTCATAATTTTCAGTCAGCCTGCTCACACTTAACCCCTTTTGTCAGAACTAACCCTGCCTTACTTCTCGATTCCTCAAGAATCTGGGGCCTCGGTCCGAGACCTTTTGTGATCCTGTGAGAAAATGCACATGAATTAAAAGTTGCCCAGCGCAGCGTTATAGTTTTGGTACCAACTGATTCAGGAGGGGAGTAGTTATTCCTAGCACATGCAGTGAATCTGAAACAAAAGTGTAAAAAGGGAGAATGTGCTGGATATCTTCTGTAAGGTAGTTACTGCCACAAACAACAGGTAGACAGGTGTGTGTTCCTTACCCTGCAACAACTAAAGCAACAGCAGCAGTATATGTGGCAGAGAGTGTACACTTTATTATAAAAAAAGTACAATGCACTACATCAAATGTATTGATCAGCTTCCAGCATTTGAACTCTGGTAATATTTACACCAGGGGTCAGCAAACTTTTTCAGCAGGGGGGCAGTCCACTGTCCCTCAGACCTTGTGAGGGCCCGGAATATATATTTTTTGGGGGAAATGAATGAATTCCTATGCCCCACAAATAACCTAGAGATGCATTTTAAATAAAAGGACACATTCTACTCATGTAAAAACACGCTGATTCCCAGACCGTCCGTGGGCCAGATTTAGAAGGCGATTGAGCCGGATCTGGCCCCCGGGCCCTTAGTTTGTCTACCCATGGTTTACATGAAGGGCACAACTCTCTCTCTCTCTCTTTCTCTCTCTTAAGGGCTCAGTTTTAAAAGTATAACTAAACCACAAATGAGTGAACCAAAAGCACAATGATACTGTGTTTTTGAAGTGCTTTACATACATTAGCACAGTAACCCTTAAAACCACACTGTAAAGCCAGTGAGCCATAACCAGCCCCCAAAAGTTTTTTTGTAGCTCCCAAGACCCATCCACAATTCACAATTTTTGACCTGTAGCCCCTGAAGTATTGACCATGTGTTTCTGTACCTTTCAGACTGAACAGGGTTAGCCTTTAAAGTACGTCACTTTACGTACATAGAATTGTCAGGTTGGAAGAGACCTTGAGAATCATCTAGTTCCATTTCTTCATTGCAGGAACATGCAACATACAGGGATCGAACCTGCAACCTTGGCATTATCAGGACCACACTCTTGCCAGCACCACACTGAGCTGTCCATCAGCAACCCTGGGGAATGCAGTTTACAGGGTGTAATGTCCATACTAAGGATGTAAGTATCCTTGGGTCCCTGACATTTGAGGTGCTACCATATTAGTGTCATAAGCACTGGGAGGAAAATGAAGGAGAGACCAAGAGGTCTACCTCTCAGCAGAAGAAGTAGATGAGGAAGCTGGGTGGGTGAGAGGCATTCTTCTATGGCATGAATGACAATCTGAGTTGGAGAAGATGTGTTTGAGAACAGATGCCCAGAATACAGGCATGTTCAAAAGTGCACAATTCTAACTGGGGTATTTCTGAATTTCAGAGACATCATTCCTTTGAATCACAGCCATGATTGCTGCTCTTTCCTTCTGGGTAGCCAAATTTCTGTCTGCCACACCCTCTTTGTTTCTTCCCCTCTTTATAAAATCTAAGCCCACAGCTCTTTGACTCATATAAACAAAGACTGATTGTCCGTGTGAGTAATGTTGTAATATCAACAATGATTAAGGGATCCCTTTCAATCCCCGCTGTATTATAATTAAAACTAAACCTTTTTCTTTATTTCTTTATTATTATTATTTTGCATGAGTAATATAGGGGAGGTAGTCCCCTGGAACCTGAGTCCAGATTGCAAAGCAGTTTGTTTTGAGGTTTAATTTTCTATTTTCTTTTTATTTAACCTTTCAGAAATGCATAGAATGGTGTACCGTTGAAATGTGAGTAAAAGTTGCCGCAAAGGTCTCTGTGTCAAGAATGCACCTGACCTTAACAATTAGTTTGTAGGAATCAGGAAATGTCCTTTGATTCCTTTAAGAAAATAACAATTTCTTTCCTGGGCAGGACCAACTGTAACTTTCAAACAATAATTGATATCACTGAGCAGTAAGCATCTCCTCTGCCACTGTGATTTAATGAAAGATAAAATGGATATCTGTGATCAAAGGCTGTCGCAGAAGATGACACCAATGTCAGAAAGAAGAGGGAGAGTGCTGGGTATTTGTGTATTGTTTTTCAACTACTTTTGTTGGAATTAACTTTTTTAAAAATAAAATAATTATAAACCAAAAGTCGTCTCTATAGAAACCTTTGAATAGCAGCATTGATGGTTTATAGATTAACAATAAGGCAAGTCACTTTCTCTTAGACCATTTCTCTATATAACCTAGTTTCTGAATAAATGTATAGAATTAAAAAAAAAAAATATTTAAAATAATATAAGCACTTGTCTGCACAATGCAGTAAGTGCACTAATTAAAATAATCAAAACTGTGAGCCATTATTACAGGCCTAAAATGGACAATTTAATGGACTGGATTTTATGCAGTTTCTAATGAAAGTTGACCTCTTTGGTTAATCAGAATTCAGGGTAATTCAGCACTGCTTGAGTACTGCATAAGACTGCAGTTAACGCTGGGGTGGAAGGGGGTGAGGGAAGCAATAAAAAAATTATGTATTCTTCACCCTCATAAAGCACTATCATACACATTTATCCAGGTCAGTTATGCAATACAACTTGCTGTGTTAAAAAAAAAGGAAGGCATTTCTTCAAGAAGAGATGAGACTGCAAATATTGCCTTATATTATTATGATTACTATACAGCAAAAGTGCTGGGGCCCATCGGTTCCTGATTCACAAAGCGTGTTCTCCAATAAATGAGAGCACGTGTTGCAGTGTGGGCCGCCGGGCCAGGCCTCTGGTTGCCAGGCAGGTTAATAGTTGTTGCCTGGCATTGCGACTGGATAACCGGGTTGCTGGGGCAAATTGTATGTTGCAAATTGGGTGGGTGGGACCATAGTCTTTAAATATCAGTGGACTCTGGTTTCTCTTTCTCTTTGCAGAGTGCATTGAATCAGGAGCAATCTTCTCATGTCTGGTTACATTTCTTTATTTCCCCCCTTTTTAATCCTCTCTAGTCCCTTAATTAATCTAATTCCCCTTTTTTCCTGTTTGATTTCTCACCCCACCCCTTACCCTGCCCTGTGGGAAGATTCTCCCTGTATCTGTGGCTTGCCTTTCCCAATAGGGAGAGAGCCCCCATTAGGGGCTTTCTTTTGCAAAAAGGTTTCCCCCATTTTTGCCCGTTTAATTGTGGGGCTAGTCAGGGCTGTTCCCAGCTTAGCTGGAATCACTTTCATTTATAGTATCCCCAAAGCTTTATTTTGGGTGCATGCAGTGCTGTTGGCCGAGTTTTAATCTAGCCTTGGGCGGGCACACTATATTGAGTTCCTTTAATATTGCAATGAGACTATAAAAGGCAGAGAGCTGCAGCAGGGAGGCCTGCTCGGCCTGCACATATCTTTCAAGCCTAAGCCTGCTACAGTTAGCAGTACAGTAAATTGTTAAGTCTCTGTGACATGTGACTCATTTTCTCTATAAGAATTTATCTGTTTGTTTGCAGGCTCACTTGTTGCTAATATTTATCTTAGGCAGACAGAGTGGAGCCAGAGGCTCTCTGTGCCTCCAGTGAGCACTCTGTGTATGCTCTTTAACTATGCTGTTTCTGAACAAGTTTATTTTCTTCAAGATTGTTTTGCCCTGATAGTGGCAACTGCCATTTTAGAGGCGAGCCACTGTGGCTTAGTGGCCAGAGTGCAGGACTAGGACCTGGAAGACAGGGTTCATATCCCCCACTTAGCCATTGTTATCACAAAACAAAACAAACGGCTCCTTTGGACTATTCTGTTGCCGGGTAGTTCGGCCCACTTGTGATATTGCTCCCAAAAATAACTTTGGGTTTCTTGAGGGCGTGCTTCCCTCTAAAGGGCAAACAGGGGTACCTGGTCAGGCAGTGGGCTGCCTCGAGTTTGTTATCTCATTGGAAACATTTATATCTGGCCTAGCAGGTGATCTTAGGGTTTGACCCGCTTGCCCCTAGAATTTGATGGCCTCTGGCAGCGTTTCCGGCCTGAATAGCTTCCCCATGTGGTGCACAAAGCATTGGTTTCACCAGTTCCTCACATTTAGTTTTTTGCAGATTATGACAGGGCCTTTGCAGATGCCTCCAGAGCTTGCCTCTCCTGCAGAGGTTGACTTGCTGATGCCCTAGGTGCCTTCTTCCAGAAGGAAGCGTCTTCAGAGGTGGCGATCCAGGAGCAGGGAGAAGGGGAGCAGGGATGATGCTTACACCTCCTTGCAGGTACGTCAAACCTGGGTCTTTAGGGATCATCCTGGATAGCTCAGCTGGTCAGCGTATGGTGCTGGTAATCCCTAGGTTGCAGGATTGGTCCCTGTATGGGACAGCTGCATGCTCCCTCATCACTCTGCCCGGACACTGAGGTCCAGCGCCGAGGGCCTTCTGGTGGTTCCCTCACTGTGAGAGGCCAAGTTACAGGGCACCACGTGGAGGACCTTCTCGGTAGTTGCACCCGTCCTGTGGTACGCCCTCCCATCAGATGTCTACTACCAGACTTTTAGAAGACATCTAATGCAGCCCTGTTTAGGGAAGCCTTTAATGTTTGCTGCATTTCTGTATTTAATCTTTTGTTGGAAGCTGCCCAGAGTGGCTGGGGAAGTCCAGCCAGATGGGCGGGGTTCAAATCAATGATGATGATGATGATGATTTTGTGGGAGAGTGGACTAGATGATCCTCAGGGTCCCTTCCACCCCACTATTCTTTAAGTTGCAATTCACTATGGGTATGTTAGATGCAGGGCTGCCATCATCCCCTCAGCTTGCTAGGACCGCAGGGACGGGGACATGTGGACCACTTGCGCAGCTCCACATTTCAAATGGAAATTCCCTGAGCAATAGAACCTGAAGCTGGTATGCAGGAAGCTGGCCCGGCAGCAGCTTTGTTGGGACTTTTTAGGGTTTCTGGCCAGCGTTGGCCCTGTAAATTTACACATCATGGTGGCAACTCAAGGCAGGGCATTCTGCCCAAGTGGGGGCAGGGGGCTAGCAAGCAATAACTCAATACCTCTTGCCCATATTTCCATAAAAATATCTTCCTTGAAAGCCTGGCAAAAAGGTTATCTAGATGGGTCAGTGGTTTTGTGCTTGTGGGAAGGGTTTTCCCAAGGTTTGGGATTCCTCTGGCTTTTCAGCCAGTGGCTCAGAATACAGCAACTCAAAAGCCAGTCAGAGAGCTACCTGCGGTAGCAAGTAAGAAGGTTAGGAAGCAGCTTTCATTGGGACGTTTGGTGGTATCCCCTTGATTCTCCTTCTATTCCTGATTTTCATTTATCCCCTTTGGGGATCGTCCCTAAGAAAGCCCCATATAATCCATATTTATCACATCCCAAAGGCACCTCAGTGAATGACTCTCTGGAATTGTTCCGTGAAATATGCATCTTTGGATCAGGCAGTTGAGCTTACCAACAAATTGGAAGAGGGCCTGGTTGGCATTATGCGATATTGAATTGGCTGTTAGGCTGCTGCCAGTTCACCCTCAAGATTATAAGTAGTTGGGCTTTAATTGGATGGTCCTTACATTGATAAGGCGATGCCAATGGGTTGCGCTATAGGCTGTGCAGCACTCGAGTCCTTTAGCGTCTTTCTGGATTGAACATTGCGAGTCAAGACTTGTTTAACTGGGGGTACCATTATTTGGATTATCTCACTGGCTGGTTCATGTACACCAGTCTCTGCTTGGCTTAATGGACGCCCCTTATATTCCCTGAGGAGCTGGGTGTTCCATTGGCAGTGGATAGGACAGTGGCTCCTACTGCCCCTTTTAACGTATTTGGGGGCTAGCGGGATATCGTTGCTCATACCTCTGCTTGCCTGTGGAAAAGCTGTTTGCCGTGGAGGACGTTATTCTTGTAATACTTCCTCTGATAGCAAATGTTGCTTTGTCAGATTCTATCATTGCTAAGTCAGTTAAAAATTGGCATGCAGGGTGGTTGTTCCAGGCTGCCCCTTCCATTCCTGCTCGGCCAGGTGGTCTCATGGCCCGGGGTCCCTTCAGCATCCTGTACAGTGGCCTTGAGCCTGGCAGGGCAAGGCTATCACATGTGACCTAACTTTCCTTGAGTTCTCCCCATTGTAGTGTCACCGCACATCTGGACTGAGGAGTACAGGGACCGTCGGGTTTGTCTTGGTCTGATAACCAGGCAGTGTGAGGGTCCTGGCAAAATGGTCCTCATGCTTTGGCAGAGTCTCCGCCCCCTTTTATGTGCTTTCCAGCTGCACTGCTTAAGGTTTAATATTGCGTTTCTGCTCGCTTTATTACGGGATCATCTAATGTTTTCGCTGTCACTCTATCCCGTTTTCAGTTGGAGAGCTCAGATTCTGGGCTCCAGACGCCCGGCTATAGCCGGATTTTCTGGAGCTCCCGTGGCGCTTTGGCAACAATTGATAATTAAGAGGAGTAGTAGCTTACTTTTCCCCTTCTGCTTTCAGGTCTTATGAGAAGGCCTGGACTGATTTTTTAGCGTTTAGCTGGCAGTCCTCGGCCATTCAGAGGAACTTGCCTCCATTCTCTGAGCAGGACCTGCAGTAACTGGCCTACCTGCTGCAGATCGGATGCACTGTTAAATCTACCAGAATTCAGTCCGCTGCAATGTCTGCTAGAGTAAAGCTTTAAATTTCAGAGACCCTTCTAAAAGTGTGCCGTGCGCAGGGTCTCGGAAGGTTGGAAAAGACTCCAGCCTTCACAGGACTGCAGGCAGGAAGCCGGTCAATCTTGACCTATGCACTATCCGCAACAAGTTAAGACTTGTCTCCTGGTTCTAGATCTAGACGAGACTTCTTTCAGTATTCCATTGTAATTTTGGTGTACTGAGGGTTGGGGAAATTGTGTTGGAGCCAGCACGGGGCTGAGAGTTTGGAGGCTTATTGCCTCAGGATTTTTCCTTATCTGCTTTGGAGCTTGTCATAAGTGTCTGGAGCTCTAAGTCAGACCTAGTGAGCAGGGTTGCCATCATCAGGCTTCCAGTCACAGGTAAGGTGGGCCCTTGCCCTGTTATTGGATACCAGAAATATTTGGCTTTTCGTTCCCCTGGGGAGCTGGCTCGATCCTAGAAGTTGCTGGTTCTCATGGGTTGCTCCTTCAGGATATATGCGTTTCCCTTTTGGAGTTGAGACTTGTAGTGCGCAGCTCCAAAACTGACCAGCTGGGTCGGGGGGAGGTTGTCCGCCTCCGTGACTGGGGAGGTGGGCCCGTGCCCGGTCAAGGATGTAAGGAAGTACTTGGCCTTGAGACCTCCTGGGGACGGCCCCCTACTCATGCATGAAAATGGTCAGCCTTTGGCACGACACTAGTTCACAAAAGTCATGCGTAAGGCCATCTCTGCTTGTGGGATCTCGGCCTCTGGTTTCGCCCCTCATTCCTTTCGCATAGGTGCAGCGACTATGGCGGCCCATTGGGGCTTCTCAGCCGCCAGGATCAAGGATTTGGGACATGGAAATCGGATGCTTTCAAGGGTTATGTGCGAAACAAATGCTGAGTTTGGTACTAATGCTTGTTTGTTTCAACCCTTGTAGATCCCACGCTGGTCCGCGTCTGGATAGTGGGACACAGCATCATTCATTGGGCTGGCAGCAGAGTGAGGCAGTCTGCAAGGGGAGCGTGTCTCGGCCTCCCACAGCACATGCAAGTGTCATGGTTTTCCAGACGCGGAATGTCATGGGGAGAGTTTATGCCGCTGATTGGTCGCCGGCTGCTCTCGGACCTCCCCACCCTATGGCCATAGTGGTGCAGCTGGGGGAAAATGATGTGGCAACTATTGATTGCCTTGCTTTGCGCACCTCAATCCAAAAAAGGATTTGGAGGCATTGGCAGCCTTATTACCTTCAGTGGGAATAATTTGGTCTCACCTGTTGCAGAGGCAAACCTGGCGCGGTGTTTCCCGCCCGGAGGCCGCTGAAAGGGCCAGGAAGCACATTAACTCTGCTGTTTGCGTGAAGGTATTGAAGCTGGGTGGTTTGGTGATTTCGCACCCAGACATTAATTTTAAGGCTGAGGCCCTTTACCGGGCAGATGGAGTGCACCTCTCCGATTTGGGGAATGATGTTTGGCTGGATGCGGTGGCTACTAAATTGGGTTCATGGTTGGGTTTGTGAGTGGTTGGCAGCGAGCGTTAGAGCTTGTGTGGCGGTTAGGCATTGGTTATAATATGCTGGTGGTGGAGGGGTTGGGTTAGGCCGTGCCTGCTCCTCCCGTTGCGCTGAAGGGAATTCCGTTAAAGGAATCCTGGGGCTTGCCATGATTTCATCCAATCCCTGTCATGGGACCAGGGCCGCCCAATCCCTGTCATGGGAATCCTTGTCATAGGACCGGGCCGGCAAGCTTTCGGGGAGCTGCTGGGGTGAGTGGCGTGGGTCCGACGCTTAGCTCAAATGATCCCCAAGTTAGACTTTCCCTTCTACTGGCTACCGATCGGACCTCGGGATGTCAGTTCTGTCCCAGGCGGGGGGACAGATAGTCATAACCAATGTCTAAACAACCATTCACTGATTTTGTATTTTAATAAATTTGTGGCCAAAATAGTGCCCAAAAACCAAAACTAAATTACGTGTTATGTGTGAAGTTATTTGAGGGGTGGCCTGGGGACCTACACACGCAACAGTCTATCCACTTAAAATCTTCAACAAAAGGCTTGTTCTCATGTTGTCATTCTTTGGACTAGTACTTGTGGAGGGGGCAATTGAAGAAGGGCCTCAGATGATGATTGCAGGGTCTAGGTTGGCTTACATGGGGAGAGGCTCTCCTTGAGGTGTTGCTGTCCTAAGCCATTGAAGGCTTTATAGGTCAAAGCCAGCACTTTGAATTGGGCCTGGAAACTAATTGACAACCTGTGCAGTGTAATATGCTCAAACCGTCTTGTCCTGATGAGCAACCTGGCTGCCAAATTCGACAACAAACATTCTTCAGAGGCAGCCCTACATATAATGTGTTGCAGTAATCTAATCCAGAGACTACCAGATCATAGATAACAGTACAGTGGTACCTTGGTTCTCAAACATAATCCGTTCCGGAAGTCTGTTCCAAAACCAAAGCGTTTCAAAACCAAGGCACGCTTTCCCATAGAAAGTAATGCAAAATGGATTAATCCATTCCAGACTTTTAAAAACAACCCCTAAAACAGCAATTTAACATGAATTTTACAATCTAACGAGACCATTGCTCCATAAAATGAAAGCAATAAACAATGCACTGCAGTCACGCATCCAATCAATCAGTAGATGAAATGGGTTCCACACAGTCACACACACACACAAAAAGAGCCACGAAAAGAAAAACACGAAATAAATAGCAAAAACAGACATACCTCAGTGTAACACTCAAAATGGAAGTGTGGCACTCAAAATGGAAGTGTAACATTCAAATCGGAAGCGTAACACTCAAAACGGAGCACATTCAGCTTCCAAAAAAAGTTCGCAAACTGGAACACTTCTGGCTTTGCAATGTTTGGGTTCCAAGTTGTTTGAGTACCAAGGCGTTTGAGAACCAAGGTACTACTGTAGTTAGTCTATCCCTGTCCAGCTAAAGCTGATGGAAGGCACTCAAGGCTGCTGAGGCCACCTGAGCTTCAAGCAACATCAAAGGATACAGAAGTACCCCCAAGCTAAGTACCTGCTCCTTCATAGGGAATATAACCCCCTCAAGAGCAGGCAAACTCCCATCCATCCAGTCAAAGGTACCACCCACCAAGAAACTTATCTTCAGTTTGTTCAAGTCCACTACCAATCCAAAGTCAATCCAAAACGTTTGGGAGGGCACTTGATTGACAAAATCTAGTTTATACTAACCCAAATGAACTATGACTGAAGCAGGAAGTCTCGTAAGAGTTTTAGTCAAGAGGTGAATTTTCCTCTTCACAATCATTGTGACTATGGACTTAGAAATCTTAATTCCTAAGAAATGAGGGCTAGGAAATACCCCCTATGTATAAAAAATCTTTTGACTTCCTGTAGCAGGCATGTCCGACCGGTCGATCACTATCTACCGGTCGATCGCGGGGCGTCTCTGGTCATTCCTGGTTGATCGTGTGATCCTGATCTATTGCCAAAACAAAACAAAACAAAGCTCAGCAACTTTGCGAAGCCTCCCCAGAAAAAGCTCAACAACTTTGGGTCTTCCTCCCACCCAAAAAAACTTTGGGAGTAGATCACAGTCCCTTGGGAGTTGGACATGCCTGTCTTATAGCATTCATTTTGTGTAAAGCAAAGCAAAGAGCCAGGCTCACTAATTTAAATTTGAAAATGAAGACTTTAAAAGAAAGCAATAATAATAATAATAATACAGGGGCTGAGGGTGGTTAGGTCGGTGTGCAGCTTCTGAGCTTGGATCCACTGTTAATATGACATCCCACAGCACGTCTTGCTTCATTGGAGCCAATCCAAACTCAGCATGGTGTAAGGGAGGTAAAGCCCTGACCTGCTTTTCTTCAAACTCCAAAGCCACAGTAAGTTGTACAACGAAACTCTCCTCTCACTAACCAGTTGTGCTGTGACTGCAGAGTGCTTCAATAGCTCCCTATAGCTCCTGGAGGCCTATAATTGTCAAGTGACTTATGGTAAATGTTTGAACTTTTCCCTCCTCCCCCTGCTTCTTGCTATCTTCCTGAAGATGCTCATAATAGCTGCAAAAGACAAAAGGCAAATGCCTAGAGTGGCAGGGGATTCATTTCAGCAGTGCTCCTTGATGTTGGTTTGCTTTCATTTACTTCTGAGAAACATTCCTTTAAAAAAAAATAATGAAATCCTTGCTTTTAATTATTTTTAAGGAGCCATGTTTGGCACATCATGCCTCATTTCAGACCAAGGCCAACTACAGGCACCCGGGAGAAAATAAGATCTCTGATTGCTCCTTTGCTACCCTTTAGTGTCTCCCTTTGATGCAGTAAAGCTATTAACGACTCAGAGTGGCGCATGGGGGAAGCAAGAGGGAGAGAAGGCTTGTTGTAATAGCTCAGTGGAAAATGTAATATGGAATTCCTATAATTTCTCTTCCAAGGGATAGAAATAAATTCTAACTTTCACGCCAAGAGCTGGTAATAATTTAGCTGTTGTTGTTGTTGTTGTTGTTGTTGTTGTTGTTGTTGTTTTCATTGTTGCCCTTGTCGAACTCAGTAAGGAGGAGGCTGGAGATAAAACTAGAATTAGTTGGCTCTGTCTGTCATTGGCTATAACTCCATCTGTTGTTGATCGCCCTATCTTTTGCTCTGTCAGTCCTAAGGGCACTGGTGCCAACTTGAAATAGTAATAGTAACAACAGCAGCAGCAGCAACAACAACAACATTTGTACCTTGCCCACCTGGCTGGGTTGCCCCGGCCACTCTGGGCTGCTTCCAACAAATATACAGTGGTGCTCCGCAAGACGAATGCCTCGCAAGACGGAAAACTCGCTAGACGAAAGGGTTTTCCGTTTTTTGAGCTGCTTCGCAAGACGAATTTCCCTATGGGCTTGCTTCGCAAGACGAAAACGTCTTGCAAGTTTGTTTCCTTTTTCTTAACACCGTTAATACAGTTGCGACCTGACTTCGAGGAGCAACTCATAGAACGCAGTGTACATAGTAGCCTTTTTTGAGGTTTTTAAAGACTTTGGTGATTTTTGAAGCTTTTCCAAAACTTCTTTTGCAGCCATTTGGTAAGTTAAGCTTTTAAAACTTTTTTGGGGGGTTTTGGATTTTGGGTTGGGGTGTTTGGAATTCAAGGACTTGGTGTTGGGGAGGGGTTTGCAAGAATCTGGAAGCTTGTGTGTGTTTTTCTGCATTTTTATGATTTTCTGTGACCATTGGGCCACTCTGCTGTTTTTTTAAAAAATTTCTGGGTTTGAATTTTGAAATGCTCTTTACAGTATGTGTGACTTTAAAGAGCACTTAATAAACTCTTGTTGTACCAAATTTGGCTTTGTTTGGACTTTTTTTGACCATAGGAACGCATTAATTGATTTTCAATGCATTCCTATGGGATTTCGTGCTTCGCAAGGCAAAAAATTTGCTAGACGAAAAAATTCGCGGAACGAATTAATTTCGTCTTGCGAGGCACCACTGTAAAAGCATAATAAAACAAACAAACATCAAAAGCTTCCCTATACAGGGCTGCCTTCAGATGTCTTCTAAAAGTTATTTGGTTATTTATCTCCTTGACATCTGATGGGAGGGCATTCCTTAGGGTGGATGCCACTGCCGAGAAGGCCCTATGCCTGGTTCGCTGTAACTTCACTTCTCGCAATGAGTGAATTGCCAGGAGCTCCTTGGAGCTGAAAGATGGTGGTAGAGACGCTCCTTCAGGTGTACAGAGTTCTTAGGACTGATTCGTTTTGAGGATGAGCTATCTGAGAGGGACACTGCCAGTGGCTGTAGTGACTTACTTGTGGCATGCAGATACAGAGATGGATGGACTGGAACATGAGTGTCATGCTGACAGGCAAGGGGGGTGCCATGGAGTGCACCACAGTTGTGTAAAAGCCAAGCAGTGGACATCACAGTGAAAGGAGGGGCTAGCACAGAGTACTATAGCATATCCTCCAACGTTTATCTGTAGCAAACAGGGACATCCTATTCCATCATCATCACCATCATCTTATTATTTCTACCCCACCCATCTGGCTGGGTTGCCCCAGCCACTCTGGAAAGCTTCCAACATATATAAAAACATAATGAAACATTAAACTCACCCCGCCCCCCAAAAAACAATTTCCCTATACAGAGCTGCCTTCAGATGTATTCTAAAAGTTGTACAGTTACTTATCTTCTTGGCTAGGGCATTGCATAGCTCCATACCGTCCAACATTTATCCAATGAAAATAGGGACATACGTACTAAGGGAAAGCAGGACATTCTGGGATCAAATCAGAAAGCGGGATGGATTCTGTTAATCTGGGAGTGTCCTTGGAAAACAGGGACACTTGGAGGGTCTGCAGTAGCTGCTAACTGTGATAGAAACAGAGCAAACAAAAGCAAGGAGAAGAGAAGGGGTGCTGTGATGAGATATGATAAATTTGTAGTGAGCAGTCTCAAAGAAGGGTGAAAAAGAGATTGGAGCATCATGGGAGACGAGAGTGGCTACAGGACTGCGGGCAGAAGGAAGTTTGTTTGCCTAACAGATCACCTGAGCAGAAAGCTTGGTGGCCAGCCAGGATGTGTTTAAATCAAAGCTAACCCAAGAAGTTCAATGATGAAAGGGACTCAAATGTCCTTGGAGTGTCTGGGATCCAGTAGATGAACCCTGAAGTAATGGTACATTCTGTGGCTCTGAGACCTTCACCTTGCAAAGTGGTAAACAGTCCCCTTTCAAGGCCATGCCCTTGTAAAGTGCTGCACATGATATTGAAGAGACATTGCTAAAAAAAGAAAAGGAAAAAGGCAGACACATTTTCCATGGTTTTGTAGTAACTGATTTTTACAAAAAGAGACAGATCTTGCCTCCAAAAACATTTTTTTTTTTACATTAATAATAAGTTTGGCCCATTTTAATCTCATATATATCAGAGTAACAAGAGGAATGGAACTACATTATTGTTGCTTCAGATTTTTTTTGGATTATATTAATTTAGAAAATGGACATATTATTGTTAGTGTCTCTTTCCTTTTCCTTCATTATTTTCACACTGTGCTTGCTGACAGAAGTTCTTTTATTCATTTCTCTCTTCTTTTCTTGCCACAAATTCTCCCTGCTTGTTTAACTTTGAATTCTTAGTCATTCTCCATAGAGGAAACCTGTATAGAGCTTTATAAAATGTATCCATTCTTTCCCATTCATTTGCTTCTTGAGAGTTTCAACAGTCTAGAAAAAATAATAATCACTTGTATCAAATAGATGAGTGAGCATGCCACAACACACCCAATTGTATGAAATACATCCTTACTTCCAGCAGGCTATAATAACAAAATTGTGTGTGTGTGTGTGTGTGTGTGTGTGTGTGTCCGTGTCCCTGTGTGTATCTACCAACATCTTATTTAATAGCATCTCATTGTGCACAATATAATGAAATCTAAATTTATTGAGCTTTCAAAAAGAATAATGCTGCTATTATGCACAAAAAGCCCTTCTCAATTTTGTTAAGTATTACCGAACAGTCCATCTATTATGCAGAGAAACAAATAAATTTCATGAGTCCATTTTCATACTGAAAGAAAATTAGTACTAGTTTTGACAAAACCCCGCAACAATTGGATTATGTGGTACCTTTATCGTACCTTTATCGTAGGGTGTTGTCATTGCATTCTAGGGTTAGGGGTGGTCAATTGCTTGGACTTGTTGGGGTATACAAGCAAGGTTGGAAGGATGCAAGCTCATCCAGTGGCCTGAATCACTGTTGCAAGAATGCTCTCCCCATCATGCTAGACCCTTCGCATATTGGTTGGTGTGATCACAATGGACCTCAGCCTGAAAGCAGGTTCATGGCAGAATGGTGTTGGTAGGAGGTTGCAATCTGAAACTCATTTTCCTGAGATTAAGACTCATGGGATTTGATACGACTGCTGAGTCCATTGTTAGGATTGTGCTGTATGAGTTCTAAGCCAAGAAGGTCAGTAGAGCACGAGACTCTTGATCTCGGGGCCGTGGGTTCGAGCCCAGCTTTGGGCAAAAAGATTCCTGCATTGCAGGGAGTGCTTCCTTCTAACGCTTCAATTCTATGATTTTATAATCCCTTGTTGTAATAGTCACAACCTCAGTAGATGTCCTTAAACAAGCCATTATTTTATGACCATTTTTGAAACCCTTATTCAAGCATTTATCTGCCCAGACATGGAAAGTGATATGCAAATCCCATCCCCAGTGTACCCAGATACATGGGCTACTCTCAAGCATTTTTCAAGTTGAGCATAATTGTCTGAAGGGGCTTCTGAACACTTTCAACTGGTCATGCTTAGAAGCCCCTGTGCACTCAGGAATCTTGATAGGCAGGGTTCCTAGATTGCTAAATAGTCATTCCTGTGCTGGATAACATCTTTTCCACTTGAGTAAGGATGGGCAAATCAATTTAGGTTTCTCATTTTTCCAATCTTAAATTGAGCTCAACACATTTCCACAATTTTTAGACTTTTTCCTCCAAAAAAGGTCTCATAAAAATTTGTCAACATTTTATTGTGCATTTTAAATACTGCGGCACATTTTTGCAAGCAATTTCCCTTGATATAATGCATCTTTTATATTACTACACAGCTGTATTTATTTTTATGCATACTTCTTCCTAATATATTCATTTCTGGATTGTTGTGGTTGCTTTAATTGGAGAACTGCATCACAAAATTGGGAGAAGGGCAGATTTTGAAGGAAGGTTGCATCTATATAGCTTTGGGAAGTGTAAATGGATTGAATTTATCCACCATGTCTACACCTGAGCATTTCAAAATTCAGTAACATTACAGGTCAACTCAGAAGTAAGTCCCACTGAGTTCAATGGGACTTATTTCCAGGTAAGTGTGTTCAGGATTGCAGTCTAAAAGTACTGACTAAATTGCTGAAATGTATGGCGACCAGGGAGTTTGTCAAGTAGACATGAATCAACAAAGCTAGACCAGTTTCAAGTTTCTTGCCAATAGCATCTAAGTTGTAGGTGATCAGAAGACCAGACACTCAGGAGATCTAATATTTCTTCCATCCCTCTGAGTCAATCACACGATGTTGTACAAATAGGAAATGGGGGAGACTCATATCTGCCTCACCAAATGAAATTGTGCCATTTAATTTGGCACTTGCTGGGCCTCAGGTGGTGAAATTGCACCTGCATTTTCAGTTCCTTGTGCCCAGTAATGCTAGAGAGGATTCACAGACTAAAAAAGGATTCGGGCATCAACAGGATGTTGTGCAAGGAAATGGTTAAACTTCAAAGAGAGCAGGCTAAAGTGAGATACCATTACAACTATGTAAAATGTTGTTGGAGGCAATGGGGAACAGTTCCCAGTTATGGCCACAGAGAGTGAAGGGGAGTCAATGGTCTTTAATTAAGAAGTGAGGAAAATGCAGATCGAATATCAGGAAGGCTTTAATAACCATAAAAATAGTCAGGTAATGGAAGAGATTACCAAGGGAGGTTTTATGAAAGTACTAAAATAGGTTATGAAGGCTGCAATCTACAGGCCACTTACTTGCAGTTAAACCACCTGAGCCAATTAGGAGAAAGCAGGCTTGCTTAAGTGGTTTGTAGAAAGGAACTATAAACATCTGTCAGAAGTGAATTATGAATAATTGGTCCTGCTTAAATGATGGAGGGTAGCCTTTAAAGGATTACTTTATAAAAGTGTCTCCTTTTTCCTAAGGTGGTAAGGAAACTGGGGTTGACTTTTACAACCCAACTCCCCATCAAGCAATTTAGAATCCCTTGAGGTTCACTTTTGTTCAGAAATACAAATGGAGGCTACAACCAGGAAGGAGGAAGTAAGGCAGTTTTATTAGATCAGTTGCAACAGAGTCTCTAAGTCGCCCCTTGCAAGGAGGTGAGGAAGAGCCCAGAACAAAAGCATGTTACAATTTTTAAGCCCTCAGGGTGTGACCGCCCCGTCACAGAAAGACCACCCCACAAACACCACAGATACATCACAAAATGGGTTGTACCTGTAAAACAGATCATGCTCAGTGTTCACGTTTCTCCAACATTTTCACATGTCTGTCAATCAAGATGCCTGACAATACCTTGACTCCAGAATCCATGGTCCCCATTCATACACAGAAGGTACCCTTTTGGTAGGTCTGCTTGGCAGATACCTGTCTAACCTGTTTGTGGAGGGGCTGCCTATCAGGAATTTCTGCAATGTGACCTGAGAGGGTCTCTGAGGTTGACTAGGGGCCAAATGGCCTTAGTATTGCTGTCTGTATTATTTTGGCCCAAGTTTAATTAAGTAAACTGATATTTCATTGAACAATTTGTGTCTTTCATTGGTAAAAATAAAAAAGAGGCTGATAGAAAGTATCAGTAAGCAATAGCAGTGACTGACAGATAAAGAGTTACACTGTATTCCTTCAGGTTTTTTTTGCAAAAAGGATCCTGAACAATAGCCTGCAGTACCTAATGGTTCAGAAAAGATCAGAAAAGAGAAGGGCTTCTTTGTCTTGATGAGGAGATGATAGTTTAACTCAAATTAGATCTAAAATAAATTAGTTCATGCATCAAAAACAAGCTCACACTTTTCATAGAGTTTGTATACATACTTAAGGTAGGTGTGTAAGAGGCTTGTTTATACAGTCGTACCTTGGATCCCAAACACCTTGCAACTCAAATGTTTTGGCTCCTGAACGCTGCAAACCCAGAAGTGAGTGTTCCAGTTTGTGAACGTTTTTTTGGAAACCAAACAACACAGCTTCCACAGTTTCTGATTGCATACAGGAAGCTCCTGCAGCCAATCGGAAGCCACACCTTGGTTGTCAAATGTTTTTCGAAGTCAAACAGACTTCCGGAATGAATTCTGTTCAACAAACAAGGTACAACTGTAATTATATTTTGGGAATGATTCATGTAGCTGCATTGTTTTATACTTTGTGGGTGTCCCATGATCATATCATAAAGTTGTTGTGTTCTGCATTACAAATCAAGCACTGCTAGGAGTTGTTGCTTTTTGTTTTTCTAAAGTATTTCTTATCAGTAAAAAAATTGGTGTGATGCAATACGCCCTAGTGTGTGTTTTATATGAATACATACACATACCTTTATATACACAAATGGTCACTCAGGTTCAGGAAGATTCCGGATGACTGGAGGCAGAAGGACATTTCTTCCATTTTCTTTTAATACGTGGCTTTGGTTTGCATTTTTACTGCATTGTTTTTTATTTATTGTTAGCTGCTTCTAGAGACCATTTGAACAGCAGGCAAAATATGGCAAAAAAACAAATAATTTGATTTGTAGAGTTGTCACTTGCTTTGATGGACATTCAATTGCTTCTGAAGACACTTGTCTGCTGCAGCCACTGAAGTGCTGAGGAGAATTTTAACAGCTTTCTAGCTTACCAGATTTCTGATTGGCTCTCTATCTAGAGCAGGAAGTTACATTTCTAATGGCTATTGATCCACAGTGAAGTATAGGTAATCCCTGAACTCTTTGGAGGAGCTAAGTGATTTATAAATTAATATTCAAATCAATGAATTGCCCTTCCCAATGCAACTCATAGATATCATGGGGGCAAATGTATGCTCAGAAGTGCTCTCTTGGAAGGTTTCATTCACATAAATTCAATGCTGTTAGCTAAACAGTCTCTCTCTCTCTAAAGAGTGTGCCATTTCATCTAAAAGGGATAAAGTTCATTCTCTCTCTGGCTTGAATTCTGCTATGCCACTGAGTTATCTCTTATCTCCTATCTCCATCTGATCTTAGTTCAGCTTTAATGAAAAAATAATAAACACTTTAAAAAGTTGCTGAGCATGTACAAAGAGGTTCTCTAGAGAATTGCCAATGTATCTACTTCTTAGACATCATATCTTAGACATTGTGAACACTGAACTGCCATCCTGGGACAACAGAGAAACTTTTAAAACAAACAAATCTTCCTTTTCCTCAATCTGCCAGCAGCTGTGGAAAAGCCCTCCGTGGATTATCGGTCTGTCCCATTAAATATACACGATGATTCTTTGAACGAGTACCAAGCCAAGCCTAGAATTAAAATGCTCAACCTGCTCTGAAGTGTATATTTTTGATTTCTTATGAGTGCTTTTCTCCTTACGTAATTAAATCTGTGAATGCTAGCTAGGTCAGAGGCTTCTAAGTAAAGCAGCTTTCCAGTGGAGATCTAGAATTCTCCTCTGAAATATATATGAGAATGTTAACCAATTATTCTTCCTGTCTCTGTCTGTTCTTCTTTTCCTTTCCTTGTTAAAAATAAGTATACTGAGGTCATATTGGCAATGACACCAGTTCTGATTAATTAAGGTGGTGACAGGAGGAATTCAGTTGGGGAGGGGTATTATTAACTAATTAATTGATTAATTAAAATTGTGTACCACCCTTCATCCACAGCTCTCAGGGCGTTTCACAACATAAAAATACAATATAAAAAGACAAAGTACATGATAAAAACGGGGGGGGGGGGGACCACAAACCAATAATCCCCACCCAGTGCCACAAACACATTAAAAAGGTGTATAAATAGTGCTTTTTTCTGGGGGTATGCAGGGGTATGCATACCCCTAAACATTTTGTGAATCTTTGTCCATTTACTGTATTTATTTTTCCTGATTTGAAGTATAAAATGGTGATTTTCTTGAGTGAAAATGAGAGTACCCCTAAACTTTTTATATATATATATATATATATATATATATATATATATATATATAGATATATAGATATATAGATATAGATAGATAGATATAGATAGATATAGATATAGATATAGATATAGATATAGATATAAATATCACTGGGCATAAACATGTGAATCAGTCAAAGCCCTGGTTGAAGAGGAACATTTTTGCCTAAACGTATTCAGTGAAGGTGCTTGTCAAATCTCCCTGGGGAGAGCATTCTACAGACAGGGAGCCACTGAGTTGCCATTCCTGTACATAACAAATCAAAGTTTGTTTCTGTTTCTGTGCAAAGGAAGCAAATCATGTATAAATTTTCTCCACCAACCAACTAATCTACACAAATCTTTGCCTGAGAGTGTGTCGCTTTGCTATTCTTAAGATTAATGAAGCAAAACCTCTGAAACTCAAAATCTCTGAAACTCAACATTAGCTAGTTCATAGGTCAAATCTGCTATAATTGTGATTATCAAATGAATTACAAAACCAAGTTTCAATCGAATGAAGTTTTCCTCTCAGAGCTGCCGGTTTCAGAAGTCCCTGGGAAGGTTTATTGACTGTTTGACCACTCTGGGAATTGTAGTGCTGAGCCACTGAAAAACTCTGAGTAGGGTCAGGCAGCTCACCCATGAGGTTATGTGAGACTACTGCCTCAGACAGCAAGACCCCAGGGGCAGAAAATCCTGATGTTAATCCTTCTTTCCTGCCTTGTTCCTGGTGTAGATCCTCACTCACCCCTTCTTCCTTGGTAGCAAGGGAGACATCATTTGCGGGGTTTGCCTCAGGTGCCAAAATGTCTTGGGCCGGCCCTGACTCTGGGCACCCTTAACAAGCTACCATTCCCAGGATTAGTTACTGGGAAGCCATGACTGTTTAAAGTGGTATGATACTACTTTAAATGTTATAGTACAGAGATGGCCTTCGTTCCCTGATGGCCAGTGTTCACTGTATGAAATAGCCTGCAGAGGATGCAATCCTCTTCACGGTCTCCGATTCAAAATCAAAGCAGCAGGAAAAAAACAAGGTAAGAAAACAGCAGCCAGTCTGAACTGGCAGCATGTCCTGAGGCCGGATCTGAAGGGCAACAGTTATTGAGTGATAAAATTAATTAACTGAACTATGTGGGAAATAAACAGAGCAAGCAGAGAATCCAGGAAGCTCAGCGGGTGATCAACGTCTCTCAGGCATTAAAAGCATATCCTGGACAAAGGACCAGGAAATGCACTGGGGACAGTGCTAATTGATGTCACCTGCCATGCATTTTTTATTACAGCATCTAATACACACACACACACACACACACACACACAGTGGTACCTCGGGTTACAGACGCTTCGGGTTACAAACTCCGCTAACCAGGAAGTGGTTGCTCCAGGTTAAGAACTTTGCCCCAGGATAAGAATGGAAATTGCGTGCCAGCGGCACCAAAGGCCCCATTAGCAAAAGCACGCTTCAGGTTAAGAACCATTTCAGGTTAAGAATGGACCTCTGGAATGAATTAAGTTCTTAACCCGAGGTACCACTGTATATGGGAAATGCTGTTTAGTAAAAGGGTGACAGTGTTTTGCTTTGCACAAGTATACATCCACTTTTTGAAATTAACTTGATTTTTTTCTGCCGTTCTTCTCCATTGTAGAATTAACATATGGGGCACAGGTTAAGTGACAAAGTGTGCCTAACTGAACTATGTGTGATGTCGCTGACATGTGTAGCATGTAGCTACAGGTTACAGAGCTATGAATCTACATAGCATGCAGCTGCAATTTACTAATTGTGGGGATGGGGGGAGATCCTTATGCAGAAAGCAGTGCCTGGGGAGGGAAGGCTTCTATCTCCCATTGTCGGTGCATTTGGAACCAGTCCTCCATCCTGGAACACACATGTAACATGGAGCCTATTGAGAGTGTCCCTATTGGACACTCCCTTCCCTTCCCTGCATCCTGCCTTCCCAACAATATCACTTATCCCTTATTCCTGTAATGAAGTGGCGGGCTTCATGCAATGAATCTAGAAAACACCTTGTTTGCCCCCGAGGGCTTACTCTGACATTGTCTGCGAGGCATGTGAGTAACAGCAGGATAGGCCTTTCCTCGGCCCCTTGGGTAGCTTCAGAGGTTCAGAAGCCCTGGAGTGTGTGGGCAGATGATTTGGATGCTTCCGATGACAGCGCTGCAGCCAGACCTTTTTTAAATCACAGAATTAAAAATAACAACAGTGTCATTAAACTCATAAATAGGTGAGTCGAAGTGAAGAGCAGGAGTGAAGGACATTTTTCAAGGGAAGCACCACATTCCCTTCTGGGCGGCGTTCTGAGAGTCACAGGCCAGCAGAGGGCAGAACAGGAGGACAAGGTTGGTGGGGCAGTTAATGTAAATGTTTTGTTTTGTGGTTTGTTTGTTTTTCATGCATAATATTTCTATATGCCGCTTTTCACTCAAAAGCATAGCAAAGCGGCTTACAAACAATAAATGAACATCGCAGATGCAACACAAATCAAGTAGAATAATCAACAAATCATCATGAAAACAATTGCAAGTCATCAATGAAACAACCACCTTCTATAAAAGACTATTAGCAAAGCAACTAGGAGGAAAAAAGAGAAACAGCACAGCCCAAGCAAACATCATATTATAAGATTCACAAAGCATTACAGTTCTCATACTCCACAAAACAATATTAGCAACATCTGCTGGATCTACACTGACTTTTTAAATGTTGTTAGAACAATATTAGATATATCATTCTAAAGCATCACAGGGCATACTAGTGACATGAAAATGTTCCTTACCTGTTTCTTCTGTCGTTGTTGTTTTCGTTTAGTCGTGTCCGACTCTTCGTGACCCCGTGGACCAGAGCACGCCAGGCACTCCTGTCTTCCACTGCCTCCTACAGCTTCGTCAAACTCATGTTGGTAGCTTCGAGAACACTGTCCAACCATCTCATCCTCTGTCATCCCCTTCTCCTTGTGCCCTCCATCTTTCCTAACATCAGGGTCTTTTCCAGGGAGTCTTCTCTTCTCATGAGGTGGCCAAAGTATTGGAGCCTCAGCTTCAGGATCTGTCCTTCCAGTGAGCACTCAGGGCTGATTTCCTTCAGAATGAATAGGTTTGATCTTCTTGCAGTCCATGGGACTCTCAAGAGTCTCCTCCAGCACCATAATTCAAAAGCATCAATTCTTCGGTGATCAGCCTTCTTTATGGTCCAGCTCTCACTTCCATACATCACTACTGGGAAAACCATAGGTTTAACTATACGGACCTTTGTTGGCAAGGCGATGTCTCTGCTTTTTAAGGTGCTGTCTAGGTTTGTCATCACTTTTCTCCCAAGAAGCTGGGGTCTTTTAATTTTGTGACTGCTGTCACCATCTGCAGTGATCATTGAGCCCAAGAAAGTAAAATCTCTCACTGCCTCTATTTCCCCCCCTTCTATTTGCCAGGAGGTGATGGGACCAATGGCCATGATCTTAGTTTGTAGGTCCTGTAAAAAAGCAGTTTCTGTACTGCCTGGTTCCTCATTGCTCTGCAGCATCCTGTGTCACACTTTAACAACGCATTATTAACGCTACAAGCAAAACGTTATGTGTCCAAATACATTATGGTAACCATTCCTTAACTCTTCCTTAACATTATAAAACATGAGTGTAGATCTGTCTGTTAACAATGTAACTATGCACTGTTGAAATTTACACACACTCTCTTCCCATCCTAATGACTCATAGTTTTCCCCTCAGTTCATCAAAAGATACATACACAATAATGGCCATGGCACCGACTCCATTCTGAAGGCGCTTAGGACTCCTAGGTCTGGAGGGTGGGGCAAGGCAGGTAGAAAAGGCCATGGCCTGGTGGTCAGCATAAAATCTCATTCCCCTTGCCATTCTTCCCCTGGAAACAGCTCCCTTATGAAGCTTAAAAGGACTGTCCACTAGCTGCTGCAGACACTCTCATGGGCCCTTCCCAAGGGACATTGTCAGAGAAAAGAAGGTTGTGGAGAAAGGTCAATGAGGGACCTGTGAGAATTGGAAGGGGGAGCAGCTCCTGTGCAACTCTCACTTCTGATACTGAGTCCCACCTCTGAGAAATTTCTCCTCGCCCTGGAATATGTTGGTGAAATAGCCTCCACCCCAATTTGTTTGTTGTCAGCAAATAGGGAGGAGGATTTTGAGAGGCCATTTGCACACAGCTGTGGACTGTTTCTCCCATATTGCTTCACTACACTTTGTAGGGACCACAGAATATTGTCATATGGACTCCTGGACTTGAAGGAGACAAACCAGACAATGGGTAATGTATATACTGAATGGCAAAAGATAACTGTGCAGGTTATGTGTGTTGTCCGATGGATTGCTACACATATTAAATAGACAAGGGACGTAGGGGTAGGTGTCAAATAGCAGCATGGACGAAACACCATGGTGACCTTGCCCACCTACTGCTATGTGCCAGCTGGGTGTTAAACTATTCAGCTGTGATAAGGGGCCCTACACATGTACCAACATATGTATGTATAGCTCCTTCTCACAAAGGGACTATTTTAACACATTTGTTTGTTTGCACTCACGCTCAGCACAGGGTTATATGGCCAGCAACTTCATTTCATAGAATCATAGAGTTGTAGAGTTGTAAAGGACTATGAGGGTCATCCAACCCCCTGCAATGCAAAATCTTTTGCCCAGTGTGGGCCTCGAACCCACAACCTTGCGATTAAGAGTCTCATGCTCTACCAAACTGAGCTACCCCCATATCATATTGGGTGTTTGTTTTGAAAATGAGCATCGTGAAAAGCTTAACTTTGTAGATAAATAGCCACACTGAGCATGAGAACAGTAGCCAAGAAGCTTGTTTTGGTGTTTAATTCAGACCTAAATCTCCCTTTCCGGGGCTGAGTTCTAAATAAAGTGGCTGTGGATTGTCCAGAGGCTGACATGATCCTTCCTACTCCCCAGGTTCGATCTACGGCACATTCAGTTGTATCAAGATTTGCCCCCATACCTTCACTGTGTCATTATATTTGCATTTTTATTTGCTTGTATGTCAGCCTGCAATGGAAATTTCACAGCTAGGCATGCACTGTGGGGTGAAGAACTCATTGCAATTTAATATTATGTCTATCTTCACTTTTCAAGATTGTCTGGATCTTACCTTCTTAAAAAAAAGGCTTTGAAATATGAATCTCTTTTTCTCTTGGCAGCAGGTGTCATAAATACAACAGTGTGGAGCCCCGAAGAGTGGCAAACTGCCCCACAGTGGGAGCCCATCAATATCTATTACATGACCAGCATGTGAGTCTGATATGGATGGCACACCCTGATTCATATCTATTTCCTCTGTCGCCTTCTCTCCAGGACCGATGTCAGTTTGGCTCAGTGAGAGAAAAGAATAGACTCACTCTGACTTGAATCTTTTTCAACAAGGCCGTGGAGAATATTCTCTGAATTATGAGTAGGCAGCCAGTTATTAATTCAACAAGGACCATGTTGTTGCAAGAGGACAATGAGCAATGCTGCTATGCTTTTCGCATGCTGGAAAATGAAGTGTGGTGGTCAAGGTGTCATTAGGGCTGGAATAGGCTTCTGAATTACTCAAATGGTGGGCTTTCCTTTATGGAATGCACGATGTAACCTAATCTGTTATGCTGCCTAATCACACCTAGGGAAAGAAAGCGGATATATATTGCATTATAATTGGCACACCCCAAACACCATCAACAGTCCAAAGTAGTACAGTCTATTCTACTATTTCTGGGCTTTACCACTTCACTTGGCTGCATATGTAGAGCCAAATTACTCCTATCATTGTGAGATACAGATAGCGAGAGATGTTTTGGAAGTCTTCACAAAGTTATTCTCCGGCTTGTAGGCTAGGGGCCCATTTCTCCCATCTTGGGTGGGGTGAAGACAACAGGTACGCCTTGGGTACTTGTACAGCTACTGGGGAGGGTCTGGATGGTTTCTTTTTAGATCTGTCTTCCTCAGCAGTGTTTTTGTCCTAAAGGAAGCTTCTCACACCCAAGGTGCCAACTCCTGAGGGCCAAGCCATTCCCTCCCCCAATATTTTTGGGAGGGGGCCAACCCCCCAATGCATGAAAAAATCAGGGGGTGGAGTAGGCCAAGCATAGATCCTAGCACATTGGGGTTTCAATGGCCTGGCCTGCTCTTTCTCCTCCTCCTGTTGACTCTGCCCCTGGCTTCTCCCAATGCCCTGACATGATGCCAACCTCCCACCAACTTCCCTCACAAGTTGGCAACTCTGCCTCACATAATATAGCACTTTTGGTCAGCCAACCAAGCCTAGGAGCTGAACAGGAATTTTCAGAATGGCTCCCACAATTGGCCATGGGGAAATGCCTATTTTTCACTGATTCCACACTCCTGGGGATTCAGGTAAGAAGAAGAAGAGTTTGGATTTGATATCTCACTTTATCACTACCCGAAGGAGTCTCAAAGCGGCTAACGTTCTTCTTTCCCTTTCCTCTCCACAACAAACACTCTGTGAGGTGAGTGAGGCTGAGAGATTTCAAAGAAGTGTGACTAGCCCAAGGTCACCCAGCAGCTACATGTGGAGGAGCGGAGATGCAAACCGGGTTCACCAGATTACGAGTCTACCGCTCTTAACCACTACACCACACTGGCTCTCATTTTACAGCTGGCCTCCCCAGCTTTTGTACATGCTGTCCACAGCAAGAAGCTTCAGAGCTTTTTGGATCAGGGAGTTTAAACTGTGGCCTTCTGGATGTTGCTTGACTCCAACTCCCATCACTCTTAACCAGCATGTCCAAGGGTCAGAGGTGATGGGGATTGGTTCTATCAACATCTGGAGGGCAGGGGTAACCCCACTCCTGCTTTAGATTGCTCCTTATTTAATAGCATGAACAGAATACAGCATACATACAATAGCCATTTTGGGAGGCTTGCATCCAGCTCCAGCTCCCTTAAACTCCTAAGAAAGGAAAAACATGCTCAGAAGTGTGTAGAGGATGCTTCTTCCTAGCCCCCTTCTGCTTTCCTCATGTGGTGCATCAGACTGTAGTGTCCTATAATGTCTCTGAGCCAGTGGGCTATCTATGCCTTTTATGCCTACTCTGCTGTCAGGAACTGGGCAGAGGAGGAGGAATGGTGGATATCCTGAGCCTTCCAGGGAGGAGGAAGAGGAGGACAGTATGGATTTACAACAGGGGTTTGCAGGAAGTCACAACACAGAGGCAGATGAGGGGGAAAATTGGGAAATAATGTAAAAGCCAGAGCAACAGGTGGGAAAAACAGATCTGTGGCTCTAGTAAGAGATACGGAAAGAGGGGAGTTATTCCTACAGCAAGTGAGAGAAGAAAATAGAATACTGTCACAGAAAACACAGAGAGTGGAACCTCGAGTTGCGGACGTAATCCGTCCCGGAGACACATCCGCAATTTGAAGCATTCACATCCAGAAGCACTGTGTCTGTGCATGTGTGCGGTGCGATTTAGCACTTCTGCACATGTGTGAAGCATGATTTAGCGCTTCTACCCATGCGCGAGTGGCAAAACCCAGAAGTAAACATTCTGGTACTACCAGGTTGCTGTGGGACGCAACTTGAAAAGATGTAACCTGAAGCGGACACAACATGAGGTATGACTGTAGTGACTTACTACAACTTGTTCAACAGGATCATAGGTCCTTATACTGTCCTTCATTTGAATAGGTATTCCATCCATAGAAGGCGAGTCTCCCAATAGATTCTAGTAACTTTTCCCAGATACCTTCTACCACTACTCCCAGGCAACAGGCTCACCCCCTGCATTACTGTTTATTTGTTTTTAGAAGGCCTTGCAGAATATGTTTAAGCCACAACAGGAAGAGGGGCTTTAGGATCTTATACTGCTGAATTTATTAACTTTGTCATACACAATTTGGAAATTAAATTGCTCTTTGGAAGTTACAGCTAATGTACTCTTAATACGTAAGCTACCTCAGATGAATTTTTATTTGGAAAACCAGTACACCCACATACAAACTAATGATAATAATAATAATAATAATAATAATAATAATAATACGAGCAGAATTGTGCATTGGATGTTATTCCAGAGTAGGCTTCTTCTTTGTGGAATAGGAATTCAATAAGTAATATGAAGCACCCATCATTCCTATGCTGGACCACAAATCAATCTTCCTAGCCCCCTCACTTGTCAAGCTTAGATCTTCACCATACTCATCCAGATCTTATTCCTGGTTCCTTATCTTCTCCTTCTTGGTTATCTTTCCAAATACAGAGAAAAAGCTGCTACAGAGTTGAGAAAGGAAATGTGGTTATATGAATCAGTCCCAAAGTCACACATAAAGTTGATTATTTGATGGGTAAAGGGTTGTGAATGTATATCTATTGGCCTCAACATAATGGGTTACAAACTGGCAAACCAATCTAGAACTTTCCCCCAATAGTAAAAGTTAATATATGCCCCAAATAAAACTATTCATCACCTATTATGGAGATCCATCTTGATAGAGCTGAGATGCAGTCTGACTGTTAACTGTTTATGGCTTTACCAAGACTTCAAGCATATCCTCTTTGTGACATCACACATGACATCAGAATGGCCTGTTTGCATTCAACCTAGACTATCTCCATGCCAACAGCAATGGCCAGTAAACTTCTGCAACCAAGTAACCGTCAGCCTGACTACCCAGTTGTTTCTATCTAGACTATTGGATGTTTATTTTTTGCTCTCATAATCAAAGCCTGAAACAGAGCTGTGTATAATCTGAAAACCTGCTTCCACTGTTAAAGAAAACTAATTGTCAGAGACTGGGCAGAGGAGGAACACTGGAGACTGTCTCCCCATCCTGACCCTTCCAAGGAGGAGGAAGAGGAAGGCAGTCTAGATTTACAACAGGGGCTTGAGGAAGGTCACAGCCCAGAGGCAGATGAGAGGAAAAGTTGGGAAATAATGGTAGAGCCAGAGCAACACCTGGCTTACACATCATTAGATAGCATCCCCGACCCACCATCTCCCTGAACCTGGCAGGACTTAAAAGTAGGAAAGCCAAGAGCTCGAAGACAGAGCAGCACCTGTAGAGGAGATGATGATGATGATGATGATGACGACGAATGAGGAAGAGGGAGAGAAGGGGGCGTGGAGATTCACTTGGGACAACACCATTATCCAAAAGGCTGGGTTCTATGGCCTCTCTCTGTAAAGAAATTAAAAAGGACGGTAAGAAACTTTTCCTTTTCTTTATACTTTCCTGGGCAACCAGCCGGGAGCTGCTGACAGCATCCTGACACCTGGTCTCTCTGCTGAATCTGCTAGGAGTTCTGGTTGGGCTTTACTGCCCCTTCCATGCCATGCCCATTCTTTTATAGTCCTGTGCCACCCTACCCAACCTTGGCCAAGCCTTTCTTCATCATGTCCCATATGCTGCTTGTTAGCACCCTATCCTCTGTTTGTCATACCCCATTCAAGGCAGCGTGCATGTTTTTATGTCTGGTTCAGGTTCCCTTAACAAAACTCCTTCCAGGCTTGATGCAGAAAGGATCCAAAACCATTGCTTCTAACTCTCTTTTGCAATGTAGTTGGAAATTACTTTCCTTCTTTGTCTGGGAACAGTGCAGAAATGGGTACTCATAGTTTACTCCCCACTATGGTGGCAGTGTGAACTTTACAGCTGGAATTAGTGTGGGAGCAATCAATCATATGTTTGATCAGATAGTTCCAGAGTTCAGTGGTAGAAAACATGTTTCACATACAAACGGTCACATGATCAATCCCTGGCTTCTCTGTGTTGGGTTGCGTGAGATTCCAGTTTCAAATAATCATTGCAAAAGAACGAACGAATGTTCTTTCATATGTGGTGGAGCTTTAAAAGGATAAAAGAGTATTGGGAAATAATTTATAATGAACTGATTTTTTAAAAAAGCACTTTCCCAAAAAACCCACAATCCTTTCTGTTGGGGATAATTCAGATGGAAATTCCCAGGTGTCAAAAAAGGTTATTTAGGTATGCCACTACTGCGACCCATGTTTTGTTAGTCCAACAATGGAAAAAGAGCGCGGTCCCAGCCAAAGAAGAAGGGCAACTTAAACTGATGGAATATGTGTAGTTTGTGAACTTAACTTATAGAATAAGAGAACAATAAGAACATACGTTTACAGAAGATTGGAAAACGTTTATTGAATATATGGGGGGAAATTGTGTACATTTGAAAATGTTGGCAGCATTAAGATAAATTCAACAGTGTAAATAAGTTTTGATGGATGTAATAATGGAATACTGAATGGTTTAGTTTATATAAAATATGCAGGGATTTATGTTATGCAAAGGGGACGCGGGTGGCACTGTGGATTAAACCACAGAGCCTAGGACTTGCTGATCAGAAGGTTGGCGGTTTGAATCCCCGCGATGAAGTGAGCTCCCATTGCTCAGTCTCTGCTTCTGCCAACCTAGCAGTTCGAAAGCACATCAAAGTGCAGGTAGATAAATAGGTACTGCTCCGGCGGGAAGGTAAACGGCATTTCTGTGCCCTGCTCTGGTTCGCCAGAAGCGGCTTATTCATGCTGGCCACATGCTGTAAGCCGGCTCCCTCAGCCAATAAAGTGAGATGAACGACACAACCCCAGAGTCGGCCACGACTGGACCCAATGGTCAGGGGTCCCTTTACCTTTTTTATGTTATGCAAAATGAATCATGCAAAGAGAAGAAGGGAAGTCATTGATATTTTAAGATTATTTAAATCAATATTTTAAATTGTAAAACTGAAAATTAAATAAAAAATATACATCTAAAAAATGAAATCATTGGGGCAGTATCCAGCTAACATGTCCCATTAGTGCAAGGATTTACACTTGCACAACAGACATTGCTCACTTCCTTCCACTTATGTGTACCCCACACCATCTCCAAATCTGCTCCGGGTGGTTGGAGGAACTCCTAGAACAGATTCCACAGATGGGACAAGTTACCAGGATACTGCCCACTAGAGAGGCACTGCCATAATTGACAATCCTGAGCTAGCTGGGCCAATGATCTAAAGCATCATCCTATGGCCTAATGAAACTTGGCAAAGAGGCCCCTATATGAACACACCAGAATTGAGCTCAGCTCCTATCTCAGGATCACAATTCCAGTTGAAAGGTTCACAATCTCCTACTTCATATATTACTAGATCACTAAACTAACAAAGTAGGAGATAATTGACTGGTATCTAATCTAAAAACCCAAAAGGTCAGGTCAGAAAAGCTTTTATCCCTGTTGTCCTGATGCACTCAATTAGTCATGTAACAGTAGGCTTGCAACTTGAACAGGAATTGGGGGGGGGGGGGCTTGACAGCATTCCATTCATTAGTAATTATTGCATTCCCATGTCTGAAAAGCAATGTGCATTTGACCCCCCCACACACACACACCTCACCTCAGAGAAAGAAAAGGGGAAAGGCTGGAAACATTTCTAGCATCGTGGATTCAAATTTCTTCATCGCCACATTACATTCTGATAGCATCTTCTTCATAGAAACCTTTGGCCCTCTGAGATCAAAAACTTTTATCTCTTTAAAACGATTCTCACTTGCTCATTTGGTCAAGGTTACAATCAAGCTTGGCATAAATGGGGAATAAATGAGGAAAGAAATCGGGAAAGTGTTGCACTTCCTCACAGCATCTTTGAAGGAGGATGCAGCGGGAGAGATAATTTTGCTTTAAGTGGGCTTAATCATAGTTAAATAATGCTGGACCACCCAAATATTTGTTAAATTGAACAGAGACATAAGATGTAACAGAGGTAATTTGTCAGGCTAAGGAAATTCAGATGTGATTTAATTTTCCTCACACACAAATTCCACCCTCCTGCTTCCTTAGAAGAATGCTAAGCACATTATTTATCCTCCTGGCATCCCTATTAGCTATATTTCCATGAGAGCAAAGTCAATAATATGCAATAGTTTCTCATTGTTTTGCACAGACGTGCAAGCACTATGGTTCCTAGGCAGTGGCGTAGCGTGGGGGGTGCAGGGGGGGGTGGCCGCACCGGGTGCAACATCTGGGGGTTAGGGGCGCAAATCCACGGGTTAGGGGGCGCAAATCCACGGGTTAGGGGGCGCAAATTACTTGCCTTGCCCCGGGTGCTGACAACCCACACTACGCCACTGTTCCTAGGCCCAATTCAGACACTTACTGGAGCTGAGGATTCTCTTCTGGTTGTGGATGAGAGGGTGGATATACCAGCCATGTAGTTAAATACTTAAGAGGTAGTCTAAGTGGGGAGAAATTCCATACAGGTGAGTGAGGGGTAGCAGAAGAAGGATGGGCCACTCCATCTTTTCTTTATTCCCACTGTAATGGAAGTGGGGCAAGTAATATTTTTACTCCCTCTATTCCATGACTAGGTGTGTTAGTCATGTCAAACTCTAGGTAGGCTCCAACCATACTCCTCTTAAGATCCCAATAGCCCTGGATGAGAGTGCTTTCAGGCATGTTCTTGTAGCTTGCTTTTTCCCATCAAACCTCACTCATACACACTGCAAAGGTAAAGGTAAAGGACCCCTGACAGTTAAGTCCAGTCATGAATGACTCTGGGGTTGCGGCGCTCATCTCGCTTTACTGTCCGAGGCAGCTGGCGTACAGCTTCCAGGTCATGTGGCCAGCATGACTAAGCCGCTTCTGGTGAACCAGAGCAGCACATGGAAATGCCGTTTACCTTCCCGCCAGAGCGGTACCTATTTATCTACTTGTGCTTTTGAACTGCTAGGTTAGCAGGAGCTGGGACCGAGCAACGGGAGCTCACCCCGTCGTGGGGATTCGAACCGCCGACCTTCCGATCGACAAGCCCTAGGCTCAGTGGTTTAGACCACAGCACCACCTGTTTCCCACATACACACTGTAGCATTAACCAAATGACTGGGCACATGAGGGGTTGGAATAACCCTCAGTGTTTTGGCACCAGTGCACCCAAGTCTCCAACAACCAATTTTTGTGACATTTATTAAGAATTTAACTACCCAAACTATGTAGAGTTTTATTCATGTATGCAACTGCAGCGGCAAGAATGTTACTTGCCCAAAAATGAAAATAAGTCCCAGCGAAAGAAGAATGGATACAAAAAAATGGAATATGAAGAAATTGTGACACTTACCAGAAAAAGAAGAAATCAAGATAACAAGCTTTTATAAAAGAATGGAAATGGTTTATTGAATATTTACAAATAAACTATAAACAGATAAGAACATTGGCAGGATTATTGTAACAACCTGCAGGATTTGGGTTTTTTTATAAGAGTATATATTTAAAGTAGATGAATAAATGAGTAAATTAAGTTAATTTGGAATATGCAGAAAATATTAAAAATAAATTTAAGGCATCACAGAAGGAGGAAGAAGGAAGTAGAGTTTTGAAATGTTAAAATGATTGTAAAATTATTGAAATGCATAAAACTGAAAATCATAAACAAAATAATAGTAATATTAATAAATTAACAAAGAAGAGGACAAAGGAAAGAAGCAGACTATTGCTTCAAGAAAAAAACAGAAGGAACCTTTTAGTCTATCTATGCTGTTATAGATGTTTAAAAGCAGGCTTTTCCTCACATGCAAAGTGGCAACATTTGCAGTCAGATGAGAGGAGGAATACAGAAGGATGAAATGGCAAGCATCCACTTTTAAGAGTTTAGATCCTGATGGGTCTTGATTGACAGCCGACTGTGTCTTGTCAGTCATGTCTGTCGGGAAGCGCTCTGACACCATTTGGAATCTGGAGGAGATGGCTATCGCAGTGTTCATTGCCAGCAGATTTCTCCATCCTTCTGCCAGACCTCACCTAAAGGGTACTTGGTGTATTAAAGGCGAGAGATGTCTTCTCTGCTAAGGCTGAAGGGAAAGCAAGACATTAGGGCCCTTCTCTACACCCAGCACAGAAACCAAGCAGGTCCCCAGGGTAAGGAATTCCCTTCTTTTATGTCTGGCATGAAAATTAAACTGGCTGCAGAAGGGGGGGAGGCATAGCTCTCAATCTTTCTGCGAATAGCCCTCACCCAGCTTTTATTATTGTTGTTGCTGCTGCTGCTACTGCTGTTATTTGTATTATTACAAGATAGCTTGGCTATTATTACAAGATATCTTGGCTTATTTACATGTCTGGAATATACTCTTTTACCACAGTCATAAAGTGATATGCACATATAGAAATACACACAGGACCGAACTGGTTCCCCCCCCCCCTCCAGATTCTAAAAGTTTTATTCAGGCAGATGGTCTTCTCAGCAGTGGCGCCTGCCCTGTGGAACGCCCCTCCCTCCGCCCCCATCAGATGTCAAGGAAATAAACAACTATCTGCAGTGCTTCCCCCCCCTTAAAAAATGTTATGGGACACTCATTTTGACTCATGAAAATCACCATTTTATAGTTCAAATCAGGAAAAATAAATACAGCAAACAGACAAAAGTACAAAGATTCACAAAATGTTTAGGGGTATGTGTACCCCTGCGTACCCAAAGAAAAAAAAAGCACTGACTATCTGACTTTTAGAAGAGATCTGAAGGCAACCCTGTATCGAGAAATGTTTAATGTTTTTTCAATTTTTTATGTGCTGCAAGCTGCCCAGAGTGGCTGAGGAAATCCAGCCAGATGGGCGGGGTATAAATGTTGTTGTTGTTGTTGTTGTTGTTGTTGTTGTTGTTGTTGTTGTTGTTGTTGTTGTTGTTCTCTATTCCAGTACTGACTGTGTGTCTACTCAGAGGCAAGTCCCATTGATTTCCATAGAACTTAGTCCCACGTAATTAGGTTTACAGTCAAACCTGCTTGACTTCTCTCTATATATCATACAGAGAAAGGATGGGGGATAATAGCTAGAAAAGGCACACGTGAGCCAGCCTTGCACACATGACTCACAACTACATATTTTGTGTTGCATTTTAATGGAACATTTAATCAAGTTTGTACAATATTTGAGTACTTTTATACAGCGATGGAGCAAGCCGATCGGGCACCTAAGGTGGTGCGCATGCCCTGCACCCAGGGGTGGGTTCAGCCACCCACGGGGCAGGGCGAGCTGGGGCAGGATGCTCCACGGGGCCTCTGAGGAGCTTGCCTGCCTCCTCCCATTCAGCCACCCTACAGCTGAGTGGGAGGCGGCGGACACCCAAGCCACCGTGTCACTCCCAAGAGAGACATGTGGCTTGGGCGGCCTGCAGGCTCCGTGGTGAGTGCCACCCTGCATTTTGTCACCCCCCCCAGTGGTGACACCCGGGACGAACCACCCCCACCACACACCCCTTCCTCCACTCCTGCTTTTATATCAGACATAGGCAAACTCCGGCCCTCCAGATGTTTTGACACTACAATTCCCATCATCCCCTAGCACTGGTCCTGTTAGCTAGGGATGATGGGAATTGTAGTTCCAAAATATCTGAAGGGCCGGAGTTTGCCTATGCCTGTTTTATATAATGCTGGCGTTTGAAATATACTTTGGATGCCTCTGTGTGTAAACACTTACATGCCTGTTGAATTCTTGTAGACATCTATAGCTTTTGTCTGCTTCTACTGATTTCTCTTTTGTGGTCACCATGATTTTTGTTCTGCAAGGCAACAAACTGACTTTGAACTTCTTTTGAAAGCCTGCAGCATTCTGCACCCAACCACCCTCCTTTGTAACGTTTGTTCATTTTCCATAAAAGCTTACAAATGTGTTCAGCTTCACATTGTTGAGAATGCCTGCCCCCCATGCACTACAACGGTGACATGCTTTTTCAGCAGTTGTTTCCTTTGTCTATTTAACACGAAATGTGTAAGGGGGAAAATCTGAGCACAGCAATTGGATGGGGTTTTACTCCTTCATAGTAGTTTATTAGAATTTTGCCACTTAAAGAGGCATGGCAAATGGAATGATTAGATTTTAGCTCAAGAATTCTCATGAGTAAGACGTACTCACTTTAAAAAAATAAATGGAGACATGGACAATATTTGCTTATTCTCTCTCCCCCCCCCCCATCTCCCCTGGAAATCTTTTGTGGAGGGAAGCATTGTGGGAAGTGGGGTGGGGTCTGCAGGGGAAAGAGAAAATGGTGGAGAAATATCCCCCCTTCCTCCACTGGATTTTCTTTAAATGTTTACAAATAAAGAAAATCCAGTGGGGGGGGAATGCTGGAAAATATCCCAAATAAATTACAAAATATATTATAAAATCAAAATATAACATACAATAGAATGCTAATAAAGATCTGAGTATAAGAAATATATTATAAGAAGCCCATCATTTAAAGTAGCAAGACAGCAAGAGGGACTATCTATTTTGGGAAGTGGTTTGTCCAACCAAGATAAATTGGGAGGTGGGGGTTATTGTTTTGCTAGTTACATTACATATTTTTTATATTTGTTTTGTAAACCAATCTGTGATCCTCAGTTGAAGGGCAGTATGCAAATTTAATTAATAGTATAATACTAATACTAATACTACTAATCCTATAATAATATCTCCAGTATCCAGATCTGTCTGGATAAGCAGCTGAGATTTTAGGAGATGTTTCAACCGTCCAATGGATGGAGCTTTCCAAATTCCTTTTGGGAGAGTTTTCCAGAGGGCTTGTGCTACAACTGAAAAGGCACATTCTAGAAAAGGAGTAGTCAATATGGTGCCTTCCAGATGGACTACAACTCCCATCAGGCTCGCCCAGCATAGTGATAATGTAGCAGGGTCTCAGTCAAGAACGACAGACACGGGTTCTTTCCAAGGAAGGTTGCTTTATTCAAGCTGCACAGCTGGCTCCAGTGAGATAAAATCTCAAGGCTGGGGACTGGTTTGCTAGTTGGGGTTGTTATTTATAATGAGCAGGAAACAGCTTCTTACAGGAATACTCAAGCAAAAGGGGGAACTATATTTGTTATGTACTGAAGTTCTCACCCTTAGCCAGCAGGGGGATACTGTAGATAGTTTTCACTCAGGTCCACATATGCAAATAAGGGATTGAAAGTGATGTTCAGTGATTGGATAGTTACAGAAAATGGTTACTGTTGCGTTCTAGTGGAGCTCTATATAAGCAGGCTGGCTGAACCCTTCAGTTCAGTTCTGTTCTGGCCTGTGAATAAACAAGAGCTGTTTGAAGAATCGCTGTGTCGTCTGATATGTTCACCCACAACTTAACAATACTGGAACACGAAAGCAGGATCTGGCTGGAACATGGAAGCAGAACTTGACTGGAAATGTTGCAGATTCTTCCCTTCCCACCGCATGTCTTGGCTGCCCCAAATTGTGAGCATGTGCAGATTTCTTGCCCAAACTGCAAACGTGTGAGTCTAAAAACAGACACTAGTTAGATCATCCCTTGTGGCAGACGCGTGTCAGACTTTCTGCTAATCTCCAGGGTGGGGGCTGTTGAAGATAGATAGATTCCATTCGGAACCTGCCTCAATAATAGGACCCATAGTCTACAACAGCTGGGGGGAGGACCACATTGTCTATCAGAGCTTTGCAAACCAAACCGGTGTTTTCTGTTATGTGACAAAAAACATGAAAATGTTACTACTTCATTATCCCTGCTGGAGACCCATCCCTTTCGATCAGCTACAAGCACATTTGCATTCTCTCTCTCCAGTTCAATTTTGTTTTATTTTGCTGGCTTTCACTTCCCACTACTAGGGCCCTGAGCAAAAGGAAAAAAGGTGTTTATTATTATTAGCCCACGCAAATGCATGGACTTGCATTGCATAATGTTATACATTTCATTAGGAATCGGAGCCTTTCGTCCCACCGTTTCTAATTTTATTCATGCTGTGAGTCTGAATGGTGCTGATTGCACAGGCGTACTGTAATTTAGCCTCTAAAAGTGTCACAGCAAGCAAAAAAAAATTGTGATGTCAGCATGCATATATATATATATATATATATATATATATATATATATATATATAAAACCACCTCAGCCAACCTTTGTAAAATATTGAGTATTTATCTCACAATCTTATTCAGGTAGATTTAGTTCCAAAATCAAAATGGGGATTTCATGAGATGTGAAATTAACAATTCAATATTTGTGTGAGCACTTTCTTTCTATCAGTCCAGCACAAATGAAACTACACAATCTCATCATGGTCATGTTATGCTTGAAACCCGACTGCCCTGACCTCAGAAGTGCCAGACAACTTTCAAGCAGCGGTAGGGTGACGCCTCCCCCCTCTATATTTTATTGGGTCCTGAAAGACCTACAATGGCTCCCAATATGTTTCAGAGCACAATTCAAAGTGTTGGTGCTGACCTTTAAAGCCCTAAATGGCCTCAGCCCAGTATACCTGAAGGAGCGTCTCCACCCACATCGTTCAGCCTGGATACTGAGGTCTAGCTCTGAGGGCCTTCTGGCGGTTCCCTCCCTGAGAGAACTGAGGTTACAGGGAACCAGACAGAGGGCCTTCCCAGTAGTGGTAACCGCCCTGTGAATCGCCCTCCCATCAGATATCAAGGAAATAAACAACTATCTGACTTTTAGAAGACATCTGAAGGCATTCCTGTTTAGGGAAGTTTTTAATGTGTAATGTTTTATTATATTTTTATATTATGTTGGAAGCTGCCCAAAGTGGCTGGGGTACAAATATTTTTTTATTTATATTTATATTTAATTTCAAGTTGGCACCAGTGCCCTTTGGACTGACAGAGCAAAAGATAGGGAGATTGACAACGGATAGAGTTAGGGCCAATGACAGACAGAGCCAATTAATTCTACTTTTATCACCATCCTCCTCTTTGCTGAGCTCTACAAGGGCAACACTGAAACTAAAGAGGAGGAATCTGAAAGCCAGTGTTATCCCCCTAAATGTTTGTCAGTAAGGAGAGAAGGTAGTTGAGGGCTGACTAAGGTTGGCGGAGCAGCGCCCCATTTGCCATAATGGACCGGCCTCCACTGCTCAACACGCCTTGAACTTTGTGGGAATCTCCTTCTGAAACTGGCCTTGTTTCAGCCAGCTTCAGTTCAGTTGGCTGAGCCCCAGCTGAGCTGGGAAGAACAAGTTACATTGGCGTATCACCTGAGGTGGTGTTGGGGTCTTAACTCTGGCTGAGCCAGGAATCAGGTGGCTAAGCCGGAGATCTGCTGCATCCCAAACTGCTCATCCTGGAAGATCTTGCCATAGGGTTACCCTCAACAGCTCCAGTCTGGTGTAGGTAATAGGTCCAATCTTAGGGCCTCTCAGAGGGGCTTGGGATCTAGCAATTCCTAGACTTCTCTACCCCCCCCAGAAGAACAGTGACTACCACTGTTGGATACAGAGGTAACAGAAGATCTATATTTGTGGCCACAGCAAGGATCTTTACAATAGATGGCAAGTCTCCTCTTTACCTCATCTTCATCCATTCCGTCTAGCTGATCTGGGAGGTTAGGATCACAATGTAACGAACTAAAAATAGTGGATCTACTATTTCTGAAGCATGAATGCACCCTGTCTTTTAAGAAGGATTTGGTTCCCTTCCGCTTGCGCTCTATCAGCCCAAGAGAGAAAATATATCAGGGACGCTTCTTGCTGTAGATGGAAGTCTATGATCAGAGAAGCACATTTGTTACTGTGAGGAAATGTGTGCCAAGCAAGCAAAACAAGAAGAAGCAGTCGTCTTTGGGTGGACAATAATGCTTCCATTAAATGCTCTATTTCATGTCTGAAATTCTTTGAGGGATATTTGTAATAGACTGCCACTGTGACAGCTCGTTGCGATCAAAATAAGTTGTCTTCAAAAGAAGCTTTAAAAGAGCCCCAAATGTCTTGTCTTTATATTCCCATTTGCTTTGCAATCTGGGGAGAGAGACCTAACCTTCATCTGTGCTGTTTGCTGCAGGATGACATAAGGCCATTCATGTTTCAAAGAAAATCAGAGCTGTCTGAAAACAAATTGAGGCCCATTACCCTTCATTAATTGCATGGCTGAGCAAGCCATGCACCATTTAAAGGATCTTTATCCAAATGTGTGCACTAAGAGCTTGGTGTGTGAAGTGGATTGATCAGGGAATTTTACAGTTGATCATTACCGTTGAAATAGATTTCCCTCCTCAGACTTCTCATAGCAGAACCCAAGTAAAATAAAATATGACAAGAACTATGAAAAGAGGAGGCTAGGGATATACTAGTTTATTTCTAGCCTGTGTCAGTTTGAACTGTGTTCATTCATAAATCCATTCCATCTTGTTTTTTCATCAGTTTGTGAATATGTGTGTGTGTGCAATATTTAAATATATTTAAATACTTAAAGCATTTTAAAATATATTTTATCACAAAGACATATTTAAATACATATTTTTTCATACTGTATGTATTTCTAAAGTATTTTATCCTCAAATATGTATTTTTCTGCATTTTTATATATCTTTTGAACCAAGATGAGTTTTGCACATTTTGGAAAAGTGCACAATCTGGATACGACCATCCCATTGAATTCTAGAATATTCCATTGGAATCCATATTAATAAAATTATTGAGTCTTCCATAGGATAGGGTTGGAGCTGAAATATTTTGAAGACTCATTTCTTTTGACAGTGGCTCAGATTCAAAACCATGCTCTAAGCACTGGTGATTAAACTGCTTCAGTCTACAGGATACACCTGCTTTTAAGATAGTTGTCTTTTAAAAATGCACCCATCATCAGGCAAGTCAAATAAGCAGCCTACATTCCAAAAAAATTCTGAGCCCCCCACCCTGCCTGTGTGCAACTTATGTCCTGACTCTCTCTTGTAAACTGTGCTTCAAAGATATTGCAGAACCTAGGGGAGAAGTGCCATGATCCATGTATGGACAACACTGTTATGGTTGTGCACTAGGAATCAATCCATCACTGACTGTAATACACCTGACTAATCAGGTAAACCCCAGGGAGTGAGACCAATCATCACTGTATCCTCCCTCACAATATTTCCTTTCTTATCATGCTTCTGAGTCAGCACAGCTGACTTGGTTCCATTGAGAAATTCCACTTTTTGCCTGTTAACGCCAAGTGTGGATAGTCAAGCTTCAATTGGCGATACTTTCTCTTCCAGCAAGGCAACCAGCTTGCATGTGATTCAGGTTTAATTCTGCATGTTCTTAGGCAGGAAGAGACTTTTGTTTCTCAAGTCATGGAGAATCACAGTGTCTGCTGTGGTTGCAAGACTTGTAACTGCTGCCTCCCATGGTATTTTGGCTGTGTTAGCAGCACGGGTGACCTCCCCAAGGTGCGAGCCTGGGCACTGTGTATGGAGCTCCTGGGCTGCCCAGACAACAACCCACCCACCCCTCTTAACCTCACTGATGTGGTCCGAAGGAAGCAGAGCAAAACTTTTGACAGCAGTTTAGCTGCAGGAGGTGTCAGAAGGAAGTATACAAGATGCCATCTAACCGTCTTAGGGACTCGACTCCAGATTCATGTAGGGTTTATTCCTTAGCCATTTCTTCTCCTTAGCCATTTCTTCTCCTTAGCCATTTTTTCTCTGGGGGACTCACAGGGTGCTGGTTTCAGGCCAGGGCCACTGGAGGGGAGGCAAGGGGAGGACAGAGGGTGCCCTGGGAGAGATGGAGGGGTGTGGGCAATTGAGTGCCTTATCTGCACTCTCATGCAGTGGTGCAGAAGGAGGCTCGGATGGCTCAGCACAGTCATTTTTTGGAGGGGGGAGCTGCTTCCCCAATATTTTTTGGGGGGAGGCGAAGGGGTCTGGGGTGTAAGGAATAATAAAATTGTTGCTTTAAGAATAATGGAACTGTCGCTTTTTCAGAAATACAATGCTGCAACTTGCTGAAGCTACAACTGATAGGTAACCACAAATGGCTCCAGGCTTGCTTATACACATATTTAGAATAGCCTGGGGCTAGAATGCTCATACTGTAAGTAGAATAGCTTGTGGTTGGAATCTTGTTTATTCATAGACACCAGTAGACACAGGACCCGCTCACACCAGTGACTGGAACAACTGAAGGTCAGGATGTGGGTCTGTCCTCTCGGCTTCAAAAGATATAGAACTTGCTTAGGCTTGTAACCGGAACAATTAGTGATTAACACATGAAACTAGAAGAACTGGTGGTGGTTGTTGTTTAGTCGTTTAGTCATGCCTGACTCTTCGTGACCCCATGGACCAGAGCACGTCAGGCTCTGGTGGTTAGAATATGGCTATACTGCTTACATCAATACACAAATTCATGAGGGCTTTGACCAAATAAGGACAATGGTAAACATGGAGGGTAGACGTCGGAATTCAGAGTGATGGGAGATGTCAACAAGGGCGGAAATTATAGTATTTTTATTTGGCGGTCATGATAGGCTGTAGCCCCTGCACGCCTCCTGCCAATGGGGACAGGGGAGGGAACCTGTGCTTGGAGATAGGTAATATAAGCTTGTGTTTTGCTGAATTGGGGTGTGCCTACTTTTGACACCCGTGCTTGCAATGACATATCTGTATTCAATAAACGTTTGCTGCTTCACCAGTTTTTTTCAGATTTTATTTTGAGGGTCCCAGGAGCCAGAGTCTTGGGACGTGCATTTGCAGATTTGGAAAGGGAAATCAAATGCAGAATATAAGAAGCTGTCATACAGACATGTCCTATGAAACCATTCACACACACACATTTTTTTTCAGGTTGTTTCATAGCATCTTATCACATATAGGCTGACATTTGAAGTGAATGGAATCAGGAATCAATGCATACTCAAAACTGACCATGTGTCTTGTAAACATAGTCTTACCACATATAAAAGTAAATTTACAATTTACAATTTCTGTGTGCTGGTTTCCCATATGACAAAAAGTATGATCTCCTAGTTGCCCTTGTTTCTTTCAGAGGGCCTGCAATAACCATTGCAATGGAATAATAAAAAAGGAGTTAAAAAAATTAACTCAAGGTGAAAAGTAGCTGATAGTACTTCAGTATGGAAAAGCAATTTCTTGTAAGGCAAAGAGATTAAAAACTTTTTTGTACTGTTCTCCCTGTGTATAGACTTCTTTTTGAATATTACACAGGATTTTACATTCACTTACTAAAGGTAATACAAGTGCTATTAACTTTTTTGTTCATTTCTTAAAGATGTGAATATATATATATATATAAATTCTATGTGTCTTAACTCTCCTTTTCATCTTAGTTTCTTTGATGTCTGTGCATGAATTAAATGCAAAGCCCAGATCTATAAGGAAACTTCACTCAGCTTAATGTTCTATCTATCTATGATGCCTTTACATTAGTAATCTGGAGAAGTAGACAACTTTGAAGAATTTAATTATTTCCTGACACTAGGATCCTGGGAACCTGTTGAGTACCCTCCATGGTGATTTGATAAGCATGTGCATTCATATCCAGATCTAGAGGAAGACTAGTCTAGCTGAACGTTCCACCTAAGGTGCTTGACTTCTGATAGTCCTCTATTTGGGGAATGCCCTCCGTAGCCAGTCTCCCTCACTATTAACTTTTAGAAGTTTTTAGAAGGCTGTATTAAACTGCTTTAGAAATTTTAATTGTATTTGCACTAATATGTTTTCTGCCCTTGACTCCTTGACAGGGAAGAAGGAGGAAGAGGAAGAGGGGTGGGTGGGACACAAGCCACAACCAAGGAATGGTCATGTCTGATTCTCACATGTTACTTGAAGTCCCTCAAGGGGCCTTGAAGAGATGAGGATCACAGTTCAACTCACTTCTGGAGGTGTCTAAATCTCTGCAGGTCCCAAATGGTGCTCCCCACAGATTGTACACATCATCTGCCATCTTAGGAGCCCATTCCGCTCAGGTTCTCCAGACTGCAGCTTTGTGGTCAAGATGCATGCTGATGGATTCATTGGAATATGAATATGACTTCCCAGACCACAGAAACCTTTTCCCCCTCTTTTTTTGCAGTGGTTCTGTGAATTCCATGTGGATTCAAATGACTGAAACTTCACTACAAGTTACTGATACAAAATATGGTCCTTATGCTTTTGTGTAAGAGCTATAATGCACGTTCAGGGGACCCACATGGCAGTGTCCCTTGGGTTCTTTATCAATATTGAACCATATTGAAATCCCACACTGAATGGGTATAAAGTACTCTAGGCCACAGCTGCAAACCAGTCACCGCTGCAGATCATGAAACACTCCAAGGATGTGAAGCTAATGGACCAGTGTGTGGATGATAGCCTTTTATCCATTACTCTTCCTCAGATAAGTTCAAAGAGGCCTACAAATGATGATCAGACAGCCTCCCAGGCAGCTTACAGGGACAAAATGAAGGGAAAAAGTGAGACAGGAGAACAACATATGCTGTCTTGAACTCCTTGAAATAAAGAAATATACCTTTGGACAATTTTAGCAAAATGTGGCCCTTCAGCAGTTGCTACACAACAGCTGTCATCCTCATTGACCATTGACCATGTTGGCTGGGTTAATGGGAGTTGGAGTCCAACAACATATGGAGGGATGTAGGTTCCCCTCCTTTGCTCCATACAGCAGCAGACCTTGATAATATAGCACTCTGAGTGAGGCCAGAATTTGATGCCCCTCCGCCCTCATGTCACCTCCCTCAAGCCGGTTAAGTGAGGTGCTGGGCTCTGAGAAGAAGGCATGAGGGCTCTGGCAAAGTCCTAGATCTCTCCCGTCTCCTTCATAAAGCTGGACAAGTGCCAGCTAGGCTTTAGGAAGGAGGTAGGAGGACTCTAGGGTTCCATCAGAGTCCTCACACCTCCTTCCCGAAGCAAGTGCATACTTTGCTTTGGGAAGGAGCGGGAAAAATGCCCCCTCTGCTCAGTTGCCTTTGTGGATGAAGTGGTTGTGCTGCCTTAAATCCACCTCTGCTCCAGGCTATTATGAGCTAACATGATACCTTGTTTCAAATTGCATATCCTTTTAACCAATATAATCTCAGTTTTGTTTGGATTCTGTCCCCATTTGCTTGTCTGTATCCATCTTGCAGCGGGGCGGGTGGGAGAGCAAATTCTTTATATGAGATCCCCGAAAGACTCCCCCGCCCCCAATATTAGCAAGAAAACTTTTCCTTTGCATCAAACACAGTTATCTATAAAAACCCAGTTTATCTTTGACCTAGAAATAAAATTAGCTGGTGTGATGTACTACATAGAGTGTATAATGGCGGAATAACTGAGGAGAACCGCTTTTGTAAAATATCATCTGAAGAGAAGAATTACTGTAAATATACTGTCTGTCTCTTCTGCCTGCCTATACCAAGGCTAATGGGGAGTGAAATTTGTTTCTTTAGGTAATTTTCAGTGAACTGATCGCTATCATCAAGTTAATCTCTGTGAGCCCATCTTTTCTTTTCTTTTTTCCCCATTTGATACCAAGAGAAGTGCAAAGCTTTGTTCAGAATAATCTCCCAGGTGTAATGTGTGCCACGTCACACTGGATTGTTAAACTCCAAGTAGGCCTCAGCATGCAGAGAGATACCTCTTTATATGTCAAAAAGCAAAATCTCGCCCTGAGCTTGCAGGGAGAGAATCGAATGGAAAATACTGAGAACAGCCTACAAACTGCCAAGAAGAAAGGAGTGTTAAGAAGTTTTTGAGTAACCCCTAGGGTAAGCAATTTCTTACATTACAGTAATCATAATGCTACAGTGGAAGCTATTTAAAAAGTGTGAACCTGTTAATATTACTAAGGTTGAATCAATAAATTCAAGAATAGAGTCTTTGGGAAATCAAAGTTTTGCTGGAAATCCTAAATGGAAAAATTATTTTAATGGAGTACCATAACTGAAATATAATGATAGAAAAACCATAAGACAGGCTTCTTTAGGCTTCTTGTTAGACGGAGGTGTACCTATGTATCATCTATCTATATCTATCTATCATCTATCTATCTATCATCTATCTATATCTATCTATCTATCATCATCTATCCATCCGTCTGTCATCTACCTATCATCTATCTGGTTGGTTGGTTTGGATTACAAATGAATTTCTCCATGTGATCATATGTGTAGGGACATGTCACAATTCTCAAATCACAAAGCTTTCTCTCTACCACCCCCATGACACATTGTAGAAGATTCTTCTTTGACCGCTGTATCAATTTACTGTGCTTAGTGCTGTACCCAGAACTGTAGGGTAACAAGCCTCACATAGCCATCATGCTTGAGTCTAATTAATACATGAATGGGTTAATGCCACAGAGTAAACTGTCCTGCCAGGCTTAACCTATGTCACTTCCCCTCAGCTTGGGAGCAAATGAGCAACTAAGCCTTTTGTCGTAATCAGTCTGCGTGTGAATTCGGCGTGTGAAGAGCTCTGAGCTGCTCTCTCCGGTTGCATGGCTGCAACCAACCTCTTTTGTTTCAGACAAGAATGGAGTCTGAAACTAACATTTTGCTATACCAATACTTTAGGAACTTTTACCATTTTGTTAATAAGCAATCTTTTACTGCCTGTGCATCTTTTTTTCTGTTTTACTGTTGTATGGAAGAGCACATGAATCTGACCTTTGAAGCATTTTGTAAGTAAACCAATTTATAACTTACCAAACATTTTTTCTGTCTGTGTGCTAGGGAAGTGGGATATTTTGGAATTCACTGGAAAGTTACCTTTAAAGGTTTTATAGCCTATATTTCCACATTTTTCTTTGCTGCCTGTTTTGTCGTGCTAACTCTCAGCTGGGGTTCGCTCACCAAAGAGTACTTGTCCCAAACTGGGGTCTTGGCTTCCAGGATTTCCAACAAACAATTCTTCTACTTTTCCTTCTACTGTTCTCCAATAATTAATGAGAAAAGAAATTGCATTTGTAAACTATCAAAGGGAAAGAAAATTCTGTCGAAATTTTCAAGGGGAAGGTCTTCATCCTGATTACAGTTTCGCCCCAAGGCTAATGTGACATATTCCCATTGGAAAATCACACATGCATAAACATACACACACAGAGAGAGGGGGGTGAGGGAGAGGGAAGCTATTAACTACTTAAAAAATCAAAGATGCAAATGATAAGAGAAAGGGTCATGAGAAGTGATTTCTGTGATTATCACTGCCGGAAAAAGCTTTGAGCTGTCAGCTGGCTCACTGCATGTACTGCCCACTTCAAAATATATTTTCCAATGACTGGAGACTAAATGATCCATGAGGATTTGGAAATCTTAGCTTTAAATGTCTAGTTATTTCTTGTTTCTGTTATTTGGGTTTTCCTTCCACAATGCATTTAATTTGTTTAGACATTCCTTTTGCTAGCATAATGCAACTTAGTTGTATAATTAATAGATAGATGAATAGAGAGATAGAGAGATACTATAGATAGATTGTCATGCATTTTGGTTCTCAAAAAGTCAGAAAAAGGAGTCATCACCAAGAGACATCTTTAAGAATGCAAAGAGAATAGTACTTTCAAAACGGTAGTGCTTGGTGTTACAAATTAATAACCTCACCCCAAACCTTCAGTGATGACCTCCTTTCATCAAGTTTAGTATAACACACAACACTTCAAACCCCTTTTTCCCAAGTGACAAAGGCATGCACACAATTTTTGTGTGTGTTGAAGCTGGCATTCTACAGGATCACGTTGGCAGGATTCACAAGAATGACACAAAATGCCAGCCATTCTCTTCCTGTTTTCTCTCCAACTGTTACATTACTTCTTCTTTTTTCACTCTTTCCCCAGAATCAACTTTACCTTTGTTAGTCATTAATTGGTATTCTGGTTGAGCATACATTTCCCAAATATCTCCCATCACTCTCTGTCTCCCTATTAGCATATTCCATTCTTAAATTTCCACTGGGTAGGAGATGCGCATAATAGAATTTTTTCTGCACAATTACCAAGGGTGAACAGAGTTCATCCATGGCACTCTAATTCATTTTGGTAACATGGTGTGTGAGTTTACATGTTCCATTAGATCGAAGGAAGCACGTGATAAGCTTATCACCTCTGAGCTTGCTTCCTATAGACAAGCAATTGCCTGATGTGATAATAGATTATTTATTTAAATTTGTAAGGCTTGGGTTCCTACATTCAGAATAAAGATTATATATACTAAAATCTGATAAAAAGTATAACACATGTTCAAAACTTTGTATCAACCACCTTAACTTTAGCCACTCATATCCAGCCTAAATATAATGGGAGAAATTCAATGTAGTGTTAAGCAGATCCCTCAATCAGCACAAGCAATTCTGCTTGCATGATGGAACTATGTTCCCTCTCTTTCCCCCATGGGCTTTTCCAGGGGATCTCCTGGCCCCATCAGAGACAATCTAGGCACATGCTCAGGGGGTGCACATGGGGAGGAAAGGGGGAATTTCCATTGTGCTCGTGCAAGTTCTTGTGTGGGCTTCAATTGGTGCTGCTCATTAGCTGAATCCCACCCAATAATCCAGTGTTTTCCAAATCTCCAGCTGTTTTTGTACTGCAATTCCCATCATCCCTGACCACCACTAGCTGGTCCTGCTAGCTTGGGATGATGGGAGTTGTAGTCCAAAAACATCTGGAGACCCATCTACGGGAAACACTGCGATAATCCTACAAGCAAGATGGGCTGAAACTCATTTAACAGCCATTAATTACCAAGAGAAAGACGTCTGTTAGAGGGATAGCTATACCGTACATGTTTATGAAGTTCATAACCCTTTAACTATCCCATCTTCTCCCTGAGAAGCCTAGGAAGTTTAATTAGTTAAAGCAGGAGTGGAGATCCTTTGGACTGCCAGATGTTGCTGAATGACAACTCCCATCAGCCCTAACATGCATGGACAGTGGTCAAGGATGTTGCGAGTTACAATTCGGCAACATCTAGAGAACCAAAGGTTCTTCACACGTGAGTTTAAAGTACCAAGAATTCTTTATTAACCTCCCACCACACAACAGCAGCTCCCAGGAGCCCTATGAAGGTTCCAATGGGAAAGTGTGGGAATGCTATGTACACCAGCTATGCCTTCCCTGCTATCATTATGAAGGAGCCCACTTATATGCATGTAGGGCTTCCAAGTTTTGATGGCCTGGGATTCAGACTCGGAGGCTGAACCTAAGTCCTCCCAGCCTGCACAGGAGTCCCTGCCTCCAGAACCAGCTGAGCCGGGGCTGGGGCTTAAGCCTGAAGGGTCCTCACCTGTGCTGGATCCTCAGGTGCAGGGACCAGCTGAGTCTGCTCTGGCTCCTGAAGTGATGGAGGACCCATTGCCTGCAGGTGCTCCACTCTCAGCCCCGTCAGGGGAAGCTGAGGTTGCCTCTGGGTCCGGTAACCCTCCATCCTCTCCTGAGCTGCAGAGGCTCAGGGCAGAGAGGCAGAGGGAACTAAGTTCCCACAGGAGGAGTGCTCGCCTCCAGGCCAGGAGAGGCGAGGCACCTGTGGACCGGGGCCACCCTATGCCTCGGGGCAGATAAAGGCCAGCCAGCCCCAGTCCCAGGTTGCAGGAGCAACATTGTTGGTAGCATGTTCCTGCCTGCACCCTGTCCTGCTCTTCTGCCAGAGTTCCCGACCTCACCCGACTCCCTGCCTTGGACCCCGCTTCAGTTTTGACGGACAGCCTCCATATCGCACCCTCAACCTCGGACTGGACTCGGACCTCGCTGCACGGTTAACCCTCGGGACCAGCACAGTAGTGATGGGAATCAGGCCAAACCAACCTCCTAATTCCTCCCTTTTTCTGTACCAGTATGCAGCATCAACTCAGATGCAGCAACGGTTCTTGTTGGTTGTTGGTACCCATCTGTCTTGAGAGACAATGGAGTGTGCCTCTGGGGGTGAAGTCACACCACTGTGTTAGCAACACCAAAGTGACCTCCCTGGGGCACAAACCTGGTCAATGTGTGTGGAAGTCCTGAGCTGCCCTGGTAACAAGACCCCACCTCTTGGCCTCACTGATGTGTTCCAAAGGAAAGCAGAACAATACTTTTGACACCAGCTTCCTGCAGGAGTTGCCAGAAGGAGGAACACAAGGCATCATCCAACCACCTTAAGGACTCCACTTCAGATTTGTGTAGGGTTACTCCTTAGCTTTTTCTCCTCCCCTGAAGATATCCCACAAGGCAGGGGAGGTTTAGGATCAGAGTTTTCCTTCTTCTAGATGGGCTACCTTCACAGGTTGATGGGCCACTTTCCTCTACAGCAGATGCAGAAACTGCCTTCTTGACCATTGGACCCGCAATTGGTCCTTTCCGGCAACCCACTGGAGCCTGTCTTCGCATGCAGGGGAAGTCCCTAACTCATTGAGGGTTTGAGACCCATTGGGTACCCTCACCTGCCTTAGCTAGCCAGTCAAAAGCTATTTCCCAAGGTGTGGCCATTGTCACATGAACAGCTTCTAGGAGCCACAGGTGAGAGCTGAGTGCAGGGCGGGGGCCAACGGTGAACAAATTACCCCCAAAGGAGCATGATGTTTCCACCTCCAGAGGTACTACCCCTCCCCTAACACCCCATACCATCTGCTACTGCTTGGTGTAAGGAAGCTTCCTCTGTTCTTACATTCCTAGTTCTATACTGCGTGACTTTTTCTCTTTATACAGTAGGTACACACACTGTGTTTGCAAACCTAAGTACAAGGCTAACATGAGGATTTAATCTCAAAGAACCCTTTTGAGTGCAATGGGACAAGAGGGTAAAGGAGCTCTCTTGCTCACTCTTTTTTGTATGTTGGATCCATGATAACTTATTCCTGTTTTTGACTTCTTCAGGAGATTGTATGGCACCTGAGTACCATGTAGGAAAACTAAAATGGGGGTTCATCTTATGTGTTACTTTCAGATGAAGAAATGGAGATGGAAAGGGGGGAAACCCAATTTCACGCTTGCTCATTCTGTCGAGCACACAATTTCAGCAATGGAACAAGTGAGTTTCCATTAAAGCTGTTTACTGCCCTTAGTTTTGACAATGCAATCAGCATATTAAAAAGCGTAAACACTGTTTTCCTGTCATTAAGCTGTGGTGACTTTTTTTTTTCATTTGGAAGCTTTACATCAAATCACTTTTCAAGTATCTTAATAATTTACTGCAGAATACTAAACCACCAGGATTATCAAGGACATTAATCTTTAATAGAAGGATAATGTAGTTGTCTTTCCAGAAAATTTTAATTAGAACGTACTCTTCAACTGCTTGATGCCAGATAGAATTCATCATCTTAATGTTCAATTTATCATATTTTGGTGTGTTTTTTTGTAGTAGCAAATGAAATGCAAAAGAAGTGTCTTACCCTTGAATTTTTTATTAGAAAATGTGTTTAAAATAACTGTTTTTATTATTATTGCTGAAATGCTTTATGATAACATTTTCCACTTTCCATTTGTAAGGAAGCAGTTTCTTTATTTAGTAGACCCTGACATTTTCTGGAATAATTTCTGCCAGCTGTACTCCTATTGTCTGTTCCCAATCTAGGTAAGGTTAGTAATGATTATGTCCCACTTAAAGTACTGCAATAAGTTATTTACATCTAACCTTAATGCAATTGCTTTCATTGAGAATTAAGTTCCACTATTTCCAGTAGGGCCCACTTCCAGCTAAGTCAGCATGAAATTGCAACCATAGTCATGACTCTGAGCTGTGTTGAGGCCTTTATTCCCCCCCCCCCAAACCTGCCATTTTGAAAATCTATCAAGCTTGGAACAGTTATTTTTGACAGATTGGTGAAAAGCTGGTAAGCTCATTGCCTCAAGGATAGGAAGGTGACATGGGACTAGGCCTAAAGTCTGGCTATTTGTACTTCTAGCCCTGTATTATTAAATATGACCTTGCCGGCAGACAACATAAATGTTTCATTTAAGTACACTGTATCATTGAAGTATCCCTACTCCTTTTGTTCTCTTGGGTTTTGCCTGTAATTTTCATTACAGTTGTATGTGGGGAAAATATGTTCTCAAGGACAACATTATTTATTTCTTTTAGTAGTGCAGAATTGAGATCACGACAAACATCCCAGTCAGGCTGTGGCAGCCCAAGGTCTAAAGCAGCGGTTTTCCATGTCATTATTGACTCCATAAATCTTTTAACTGGATTGAACCTGGGACCGGCTGTACAAAAAACATGAGCTGTACCACTGAGTAAGGAGGTAGCAATTTCTGTCCTTTCCTATGTTCATCAAAATCAGCACTGTTTTCATTCTGCTGCAGTTCAGCTTCCACTAGAACCCACATTGTTCATCACACTATCTGCTATGGCCAAAACTAATGTAATTCATTTCAGTGCATTTCAATGGAAGGGAAACACCAAAATAATGCAGAAAACAATGTAACTATTTGCAAAAAAATTAAAAACTTAAAAACCATTGATAGTGAATGCTGCTCTTATGAGCTTGCACGATTTCTGTTTCTGACTGCCAATGAACATGTGAGTTGTGTCAATTTTTGCTCCTATTTCCATTTCTGATGGAATTCTCCAATATCCCTACCTCTGAGATATGGACCTACCCCACAGTTACTTTTTGTTATGCCTCAGTGTTTCTCAGCTGCAAATTTGCGGGGCGAGTGGGGAAACATGTTCAAGAATATCCTACAAGAGGTATGAGCGCTGAAGCTGTTATCAATGTTGTGTTCATGCGCAATGAATATGTACACTCATATGATCTGCATACCCAATTAGCTTCTGCTGAGTTTCCCACTCCATGACCCATAATATTCTATTTGATGCTTGCCGTGATCTAAATTCTGTAAAGCTGTGCTACTAAAAGAAATAAATAACGTTGTCCTTGAGAACATATTTTCACCACATACAAGTGTAATGAAAATTACAGGCAAAACCCAAGAGAACGAAAGGAGGAGGGATACTTGAACCATGCAGTGTACTTAAATGAAACATTTATGTTGTCTGTCTGCAAGGTCATATTTAATGTGAGATCAGCACCATTAAGCACACCAGAACTTACGTTTTCCATATATAAGGGCCTCTCCAGACTGGTGTTTTATTGCGGGTGCATTCTGTAACATGTTCATGACCCAGTAAGAGTGCATTAATGGTGGATATATTGGGCTTCTGTTTGTTCTGCAAGGTTTTCCCCAATGCTACAACGTTAACTGGTGTCCACAGGGGCTCCAGCACAATGAAAGTGGGACAAAAATATACCAGAATATTGGTGGTATAAAACATTGCAGGCAACTATGGGATGGACACCAGTATGACCACCCCCAAAGTTTTGCAAGTTCAAAGGGTATTGAAAGCGGGATCGCGTATGACTAACCATAGTATTGCAAGCACAAATTATCCTGAATGTGCAATAAAAAATGTCTGCATGAGCCCTTAGAGTACCAGTACTTGCTTGCTTTTTGTTTGTTTGTGTTTGTTTGTTTTATATACCGCCCTTCGTCATAAGATCTCAGGGCGGTTCACAGAATAAAATACAGGATAAAAACAAGTAAATAATTAAAAACAAAACAGGAAAACTATACCCCTTTCCCACAGACAGATTTAAAAGCCTGTAGGATATTAATCAGCTAAAGGCCAGGTTGAAGAGCAACGTTTTCGCCTGGTGCCTAAAAATATATAATGAAGGTTCCAGGTGAAGCTCCCTGGGGAGAGCATTCCACAAATGGGGAGCAACTACAGAAAAGGCCCATTCTTGTGTTGCCATCCTCTGGACCTCACTTGGAGGATGCACACAAAGAAGGGCCTCAGAGGATGAATGCAGACAGCTTATATGGGGAGACATGGTCCTTCAAGTATTGTGGTCCAGAGACGTTCAAGATTTATAGGTCAAAACCAGTACTTTGAATTGGGTCCAGAAACTAATTGGTATCCAGTGCAGTTGGGCCAGGATCAGAGTAATATGTTCAAACCGTCTCCTGCCACAGATCAACCTGGCTGCTGAATTCTCCACCAGCTGAAGCTTCTGAACCATCTTCAGAGGCAGCCCTAAGTATAACGTGTTGCAATAATCCAACCTAGAGGTTACCAGAGAATAGACAACAATGCATATGCCAATGTTTATTGTTTGTTAACCAAGAGGCTTCAGTACAGCAACAAGGTAAGGGCTACTGTATTCTGTGTTACATGTTCTTCTCAGTGGGAAAAATCATGTTGGGATATAATCTGGGAACTGCATATAAACACATGTCTGCTCCATTACATGCCAAACATATCTGCTTCACCATTATGCCTGACCAGCAGGAATACAAATAAAAAGCACAGGGCCCCCAGTGTCACACCTTGACCTCCCTGTACTGAATAAGAAGGTCTGAAGGGGCCTTCATAACACTTTTGACTGAACACACTTAGAAGCCCCCTAGCCTTTGCAAATCTGGATACTGCAGGGTTCTCAATCATGGAGAAGATTCTGAGTGTGTTCAGCTGGACATGGGAGGCCATAGGTGGCAAAGACAGGGCTGTGGACTGTAAGCAAGGGTCAAGATTGGTGTGCACCACTCTTTTGACCCTAAACATATTGCCATTCCATGTTAAGGAATGATGCCTCAACAGGACTTAAGTGTAGGTGTGCACAGATATCACACATGTTGAATGTTACTTGTGAATAACTGTGCTTGTATGTAGTCATACTTGTGCACAGATTGCACTTGCATTGAATGCAGTGCTTTTTTGCAGCTGGAACTCACCGAAACTCAGTTCTGGCACCTCTCAGGTGGGCGCCATTGCCATTCTAAGAGAGCAAGGTGAGGTTCATGGTGAGTTCCGGCACCTCTTTTTCTAGAAAAACAGTACTGATTGAATGTAATCTCTGAACATCCCTATCGTTTAGTCACAAGGTAGCACTGGACTCGGTTTTATCCTGTCAAGAATTTCCTGTGTCCTGTACAGTGGTAACTCAGGTTAAGTACTTAATCTGTTCCGGAGGTCTGTACTTAACCTGAAACTGTTCTTAAGCAGCACTTTAGCTAATGGGGCCTCCTGCTGTTGCTGTGCCGCCGGAGCACAATTTCTGTTCTCATCCTGAAGCAAAGTTCTTAACTCGAGGTACTATTTCTGGGTTAGAGGAGTCTGTAACCTGAAGCGTAAGTAACCTGAAGCGTATGTAACCTGAGGTACCACTGTACTTGTCAGAGAGTGAGTCAATGAAGTTCTTGTCTACATTCCTGACTGGTGTGTCCTCTAAGCCTTGAAGCTAAGCTAGAACTTTAACCTGGGTATCCCTAGTTCGGACTTGGCACTCTGGGAAAGCACTGGCCTGCATTGCTGGTCTGTCACATTCCTCTCAATGTCTCAGCATGCTCATGTCTTTAGCATCCTTTGCTGGGAATCATGTGGATAGTTCCAAATTACTGCTTCATGACTTCTTTCCTTTCTGGCAGATGTGTACAGAGCTGTGCAGATCCCTCCCAGCCGTTCAGCCCATTTGAGATTGTCATGCAGTCAAGAAGCATTATGTTTTGATATATAAACACAGTAATAGCCTGTTTCAAGATAGCGGAAACAAATTAAGCAAAGTAGTGGGAGATTAGGGGTTATTTACTTGTCTTTTCTTTCCAAAAGCATGGTTGTTGAAATGTGCTGCATCTGACAATATACTGTGTTTCTGGGGAGATTCCTCCCCCCTCTTGTTGTTGACAAAACGGAGACAGTGTTCAGGCTGGTGACAGATATATATTTGAAATCTATTTGGAAATGAAAAGGTTCCAATGGATTTTTCTCAAGTCCTTCCATTTTGGACGGTGGGGGGGGGAGGACAACTTATTCATGTCTAAGTATTATTAAACCCATTTGGTATTATCCCCACTCTTTAACAGTAACAATTTGAGATGAAAAGGTACCATACTTATTTTTCTTTCTTTGCTGGAGATGATGAGCTTGGAGCAGGCCTACACAACCTCTCACATGGTGAACCCACAGACCAGTTACAGCCACCATCAATGTGTAGGTCACTCATGAAATATACTCGGAGTCAAGAGTGGATTTCATGCTCTTTATTCAGCTCATAGTGGTGAGGAGGTATGGAAGTCCCCCCAGAATGTCTGCTATATATACATTATTTAAACAATGGGCCCCACGTGATATGCTAATTCCGGGATTCACCTGTAGGCCAATCTAGTTGCGGATTCACTTCCACCTGGAGCTGGATTGGGTGGCTCCTGTGGACCAATCAGACTGCTGCATTCTGGACCCTATTGTTCTAGGACCAATCAGACTGCTGCATTCTGAATCCTATTGTTCCAGGACCAATCAGACTGCTGCCTTTTGGATCCTATTCAACTCAGTACATAACATTCATCTAGAGCTTGATATGGTTTGTGTCTCTGTGTATGCGTTTGAGTTTTGTTCTGCCTGCGTGGGACTGCAAATAACAGTTGGATTGCCATACATCTGGCAGAAGACACAATATACATAGCAAGTGGGCTGCAACTGGCTTGGTACATTTGAAGTTGTACAGGGGTGAATTCAGGGCTTCCTGAGCCAGAAGAACAAATTCTTCACCCTCCTCCCAAGTCTTAAGGTAAATCTGATATAACAGTCAAGGACCTTCAGATGAGTCTGTTTGGCAGGGACAAGCATCCTGACATCCTGATTTTGAAATAATATGTCCCGTTCGGCTTTATTCATGAAACTCCTTATGGAGTCAATGGAGTATTATTGCATAAGATTCCAATGCCTCTATATGTGGAATCACACAAGCAACAGCAATCAAGCTGTGGCATGAGCCTGGCAACATTATCATCTGTTATTATGACAACAGTACACATGGAAAATGAACAAAGCCAAGTATTAACAACTTAATGCAGAGGAACTTCACAAAAGGAAAAGCAGAATTTTCTAAAATGGGATTTAATCTTTGTTTGCAAGTACCCACAGTGCAAGCTGATTTTTTTTTTATCTTGAAAATTAACCACCTTAAAAAGAAACACTAAATGGCCACATACATTTCTGTTCTCCAGAGTTAAAGATGGTTACTAAGATTTTCTTCTTGCAAAATGAAGCTTACAAGAAATGGTGCCTGCAATTTCAACAATTCCCACAGTGCCTCCAAAATCCTTCCACTTCTCTAACCTTCACAATGCCCTGGAAATAAGGCCCAATTTAAACTGCAATTTTCTCATTACAAGGATTTCATTTTCTGAAGCTGTTGTTGAAAATGTCCTCATTGGCCAAAACCATTTGTGAGATTTCAGTAGAGCCTAGCCTCTGCAGTGCGTTAAAAGAGTTGTAGCAGAAGTAGTGGCTCAAGAAATCCAGATCGCAAGGTCTTTGCTGGACTTTAATCGCATGAAAAGCCAATTAAATAACCATTCAAGGAGGGGGGAGTTGATGCCAGTGGAAAGAACAGGTCCTTAATATTTAGTTTCGATTTTTTTAAAAAATGACATTAATACAAATGTGTCTATCTGTGAGCTTTATTTTATCGACAAGGGTGACATCAATTGCTGAATCTTTCCTCAATGCCATCACTGTACATTATACATCTGTTGACACTGGCTCTTGCTTGTGGAAGCTCTCAATAAATGTCCTAGTCTTAACGTGCCACGGTTCATTTTATTGTTGCTTTTGCCACAGCAGGCAAACATGGCTACTCAATTTACCAATGAAAATATCAGCCAGTGAAAATATAACACATGCTGTAATGTGGAAGCACAGATTAAGAAGAGGAGCTGATTGCAAAACCAAGAATGAAGTGGGTGGTGGTAGGAAAAGCACTAAAAAAAGAACATAGAACAGAGGAAGGTTTCATCTTTTTTTGTGTCAGTATAGAAGTAGGGAAAGCAAACAGGCATCTGTCTCTTTCTGCCATTTCACAAGTCATTAAAGGAACTAGCATCAAAAGAAATTAGTTCCACAAATTGTTGATAATTATGCTTTTTATTATTCCTCTGACCAACAAGATGTAGAAGAAGCTGGATTAGCTGAACTGCAACCAATCCATTGTATGCAATCCGCCATTTGTTTCTTCTTTCTTCAATATTAAAGCATGAAGATCAAGATGGATATCTCCAATTTCCGCACCAACGCCACCTTGTATTTTTCTACAATTTTACTACTGTTGAAGACTATTTGACATGTGAAATCATAGCAAGATGGATAATGACACACCAGTTTCATGCTGAAATCCACAAATAATTCCACTGACATCTGCCTTTCGCAGCAAACAAATCAGTAAGGAGGCTGACCAACCGTCAACGCTTTTGGTTTCTTTTCTGATAGACATTCCAATCCAGGATCACTCTCCTTCAAGCTTGACTCCGCATATGACCTTGTGACAAAGTTTGAGAAGAAATAAAAGTTCCTTCTTTTGTCACACGTCTAGTGAAACATGATGTGAAATTATATCCTTGAAACGAGTGGTTCCCAACCATTACCAGTTATGAAAGGTGAGGTCAGTAAAATGAAGAGCATTGTTCCTTCTAATTCATTCTCTGAGGACCATTTGGAAAATAGTACAGAGGAGGTCCTCCCTCAACACTTAAAAGCTGTGGGCAAGGGGATGGAGACTGTCTCTGATCTTAGGGTCATCTTACACCCACCTTCAGTTGAGGAGATGACAGACACATGCATCCAAGCAATTTTTTTAAAAAAAAGCAAAAACAAATTTCGGTTCTAAATTCTGAAGAGAACACCAAGAGGAAAATGGATCGGGGCAAATTAAATGCCTGAAAATTCAATTTCCTTGGAAAACAAAACAGAGCATTTCTCATTAGAGCAGTGTCAGCAAAAGCCACCTCAGTAAAAATTTTAATTAGAAAGGGTTGGGGCTGCTCTCAGAGGGTACATATGGCAGTTCATATGCTCCGAATGTTTGTCTAAAATTTAGTTTAGCTAGGCTTCAAAACTCTTATTAATTTCTGCACAAGGACATGCATGATATAGAAAAGAAATTGCAGAACCATGATTATTACCTCAATTCTGAAAGCAGGTAAAGGTCAAAATCATGCAGAAGGAAAAAGCCTTTTTTGATGTCATTCTGGAAATCAATAATGCCAGTTTCTGAAGGAATAATATGCCCAACATAGTTCATGATTCATAGTCTTAGGTCTGGGTCAGACACTTCTTGCCCTCACCTGTTACACTGTACGCCATCAAGTGTGGAAGGCTTTTGGTGATCTTGCAACCTAGCCCCTCAGTATGTGAAATAAATGGCTTCTTTCAGCCAATCATATGGGTTGAGTGAAAATAAAATGCCCCTGAAGAGTGGTGATGGGTGTATTTCTGTAATGCTTGCTGTGTGTGTATGACTCGCCTTACTTTACCATTAACAAGGTGGGCAATGATTTCCTCTCCTTCTCTCCGTTTAGTGGATACTTTTAGAAAAAGATATGGTTACCATTTTCGATGCACCAAAAACAAACACTGGTAATTATGGATGTATAAAGTATGATTTAACTACAGGTTTACTTATGATTGTTGTGCATTATGGAACTGAGGACAAGCTCAGACCCGGGGAACAGGTGCAGAACGGCAAACTCAATCACCCACCTGAATCTGTTATGAGCTGAGCATACAAAATTTGTGTCCAGGGCACAATGAGCTCCCATTGACAGTTTGTCTTTTCCGGAGCAAATTTACGTAGAGTAGGAAGGGGGAACAGCAGTGGGGAGATATGACAGGCAACGGCCCAGGCTTTGTAGACATCACCTTCAAAGCATGGACCCATTTTTTATTTTTATCTTATTTTTTTTGCTCCTAAGAGACAGTTTGGTGAACTGGGTCTACACCAGTGGGCTGTCCGGCCCATGAGGCTTAGTGAGGCAGTTGCCTCAGGCAGCAGCCTGCGAACAGCTGGAGGGGTGGCAGGGGTTCACCCCTCGCTGCATCTTGTGCTTGTCGCCCACCCCCACTACCACCTCTTCCTCTGCCCTTGCTTCTTCCCTGGCCACCTGCTCCTCTCCAGCCTCCTTTATTCTCCCCTGCTGCCTTCAGTGTTCTGCAGCTTCACCAAACCATCTCCAGTTGCCTCAGGTAGCATCAGATGGTGGCAGAGGAGGAAGTGGGAGCAGTGTCAGTAGGTGCCATTTTCTGTTTTTCCTCAGGAAGCAAAACATCCTGGTCCAGCCCTCGTCTCCACCATCACCATTTAGTTCTTCCTGCTCATTTGCAGAAGCTTGTTTGTTAAAGTCAATTTCAGTTTGATGAGGCCCTAAGCTACTGAAGGTAATGGGGCCCTTTATATGTCCAACAGTCCTTTGTCAACAACAAATTGTCACTGTTTTTTTGTGTTGAATATATGCTGTATGATAATTTATGGACCTAATAGGTATCTAAAGCCACTTGTACATAACAAAATATGCATTTTATCAAAGTAAACGATATAGAAATGAGCAAACCAGTGATATTTTAGGGAGCAGGCTAGCAGGCGGGGCCCATAACTTACGTCACAGGAGCCTACACAACACAAAACACTGTTGCTGTATGTAGGTTTTATTTCATCCATTTTTTATCTTATATTTTGAAAATATACATCCAGGTTTTTTCCCTTTAATTTTTTTGGGGGGCCCCACTTGGGGCCCTAAGCTATAGCTTGTTTAGCTTATATGTAAATCCGGCACTAGTTAAAGTGTGTGGAGTGAAGCACTCCTATATGTGCCAATATTTTCAGATTTCTCTGAGAGCTCTCAGTGAAATAACTTGTCTCAAGAGTTTTCTTAGAAAGTTTTGAGAAACTGAGTTAATTATAAGGCAAGTTGATTTGCTCACCCATAATCTTACCTTGAGGTGGAAATTGATCTTTACTCTTTGCAGAATAAAAAAAGATGGCACTTTTGATTTGAGAAGCAATATTATTTTGATGTCAGGCTTTAATTCTTTAAATAGCTCAAGGAAGTAATTCTGTAAACAATGTTCCCCCGTTCTCCGGGGTATTAAAAAGAACCTTCTTCAGTTATTAATCGTTTAAGTGTTTAAACTGAATCAGGCTGGAAAAACATGTACCATTGATATTATTTATATTGCATCCAGCAATATAAATTCCTACTCATGCTGCCTTATAATTAGCTTTTACATGTGCATAAGATAGTTTACAGTAATTGAATTGACCAAGTTTGCTCTCACATGCTTCTTTATGAGATGCAAACAGCTTTATCTTGAACAGCGCATAGAAAATGATGTAATCCCTGAGATCTTTATAAAATAAATCATTATGAAAGATACATAAAGAGGGCTCTGATTAGGAAAAAAAGTCCATTAGAAAATCTGAGAGGTTGCTTTATCTCCATTAGAGCTTCACTAATGTTTAACTTGAAGAGATTTTGATGATGAAACCATTGTTTTGCACACTGCAATGCATAACATCAGGGCAAAGATAATAACTAATTTTGAGTGTATTTATATTGAAAGAAATGAATACAGACTGACCATTTTCATCTCTGGTGGTTCAGCCCAACTGTGTCACCACCAATAAGTTATGGTTGTTTTAGATGAAGCAGTATTAAATGTTTTCATTTAATTGCTGTTTTCAAGGATGCTTAACTCATTAAGTCCCCCCCCATTGAACTGGAGGATAGCAAAGCACTTTCAACAAAAGATATTACTTTCGTATTATCATCACAGAGCATCATCCAGACCTCTTTTTGTACTTGCTCAGGGAAGGGTAGGAAAGCCACCATACGCAAAAACAGATTATTGTCCCCTGCCCCACCCCAGGAGTAGGGCTGTATAAACCTATAATGATAACTGGCTTTACAATATTCTAGTAAAATTGGAAGTCACATTAAATATCACAGAAGACATTTTTTCTGAGAAAATTTATGAGATTATTCTTTTTCTCACAACAACAACAACAACAACAACAACAACAACAACAACAACAACATTTTATTTATACCCCACCCTCCCCGGCCAGAACCGGGCTCAGGGTAGCTAACACCAATAAAATTACAATAAAACGTCAGTTTTAAATATATACATAAAACACACACACACTACACCATTTCTTGGTAGTAGCCACCATTTCTCTTTTACAATGCCCTGGACTAACACAAGATCTGGAGCACTGTGGGCAATGCAAAATGGTGGCCATTCTGTCAAAGCACAAACACACACACAGAGGGAGGGAGGGAGACCTTAAGAAAATAAGAAAGAAGCTGTGCTATTGGCATTGCTAATGGGAAATCCTACCCCCAATAAATTGTTGGAGAATTTCTCTTTCTGCTGGAGAAATTAACTGAAGTTGTTTTCCCAGCTTGGTTCTGCCAATTTAGATGCCTGCAAATAGAGTAGAAAATTTTGAAATGCCATTCCTGCACAGCTCTGATTGTGGGGTCTTCTATGTGAGCCATCAGGAGATAGCAATGCATGAACACAAGGCAATAAATGAAAGGATGTATGGATGGGTGACTTCAAAGTCGGCCACTGAATCTGAAAGAAGGTCTTGAACAAAAGCGTTCTATTAGCAGTTCCCCTCAGTTTAGGTCGGGGAACCTGTAGCTCTCAATATGTTATTGAACTTCAACACTGGTTGAGATAAAAAGAGTTGTGATTCAGCAATATCCTCAGGGTGACAACTTCACAATCCTCTCTCTAAGGAAATCCTTGGAGACCCGAAGTATATCTTCATGACAAATACGTCTTCAAAAGGCAGCACATATGGGAAAATAAATGGTGACATTGGAAAAGAAGGTGGTAAGAACAGAGTTGTGTGCTGATGAAATTGCTAGATTTTTGTAACACCAGGTGAATACCTTCAGAGTCATGCATTTGTAAAGGACCAGGGCTGTTTCACCCTAAGAAAGACTTTAAATGCTGTGTCTTCCTGACACAATAGTCATGGAACTTGATGGATTCATTTCCACAAGAGTAAAAGAATTGATCAAAACAGCACCTGTATCACTAAAGGTATTGATCACTGGACCACCTTTGAGAGCCCTGCAGGGAAGCTTCTAAGCATGTTCAGTTAAATCATGGGTAGGCAAACTAAGGCCTGGGGGCCGGATCCGGCCCAATCACCTTCTAAATCTGGCCTGCAGATGGTCCGGGAATAAGCGTGTTTTTACATGAGTAGAATGTGTGCTTTTATTTAAAATGAATCTCTGGGTTATTTGTGGGGCATAGGAATTCATTCATTCCCCCCCAAAAAAAAATATAGTCCGGCCCCCCACAAGGTCTGAGGGACAGTGGACCACCCCCCGGCTGAAAAAGTTTGTTGACCCCTGATTAAATCATACTAGAAGCCTTCTTCAGTCCTTCCTACTCAATTCAAGAAGATAAAGGCGGTTGGGGCATGTCCCTCTACGCCTTCCTCCTTTTTGCCTTCGTGTTTCCAGTATGAATTCCTGAATATAGATTAAGGGGTGAAACACGTGTGTGAACTGACCACCTTTCATTCCACATCACCTCGAACGCAATGCTCTGCGCTGGAATCAATCCACATGTATGGCAGCCAGTCATCATATATCCTGTGGAGAAATTAAATGACAGACATGCATGAGTGAATGAGTCCCTGACCTGATCGTTTTACCAGGGTAATCTTGACAAGTAGCTTTCTGTGGGACATATGGCTGAACAGGCTAACCCTCCCCCTGCTGCTACACCGGCACCAGATCCCCCAAATTTTGCACGGAGGAACTCTGTATGCTTTCATTAGTCTACACACTGGATCTTTTCTCACAGTCTCTGAATGTGTGGCCACCGAGGTATGTTGCTTGTAGGCTTGGGGGCAGTTATCCCACAACCCCCTTATTTGATCTTGTAACACATAAGGGTGTTCATCTGAAGTGACTGAGTTTTCAGATGGAATAAAGGGTGAAGTCTTAGCCTTACACCAGACGTAGGAGATACAGGCAGCAAATGATAAGCAAAGCTAGGATAAGAATATTTATCGGGCTCTTCACTTAGCAGAAATTAACTGGTAGGAAATTTGTTCATCTCATGCTTGTGACAGTATTTATGTTTAGGGCAACTTATAATTTGCACATTACTTCAGCTGTATCACAGGCTTTTGCTGTGCGAGCCTATCTTTTTGATGCTCACGGGGGGAAAGAAAAAGTATTTTGCACTGTCAACAATTTGGCTTGCTGTTTATTAAAGGATTATAACTAAAAAATGTAATGAAGTATCAAACACAAATAATGCTTCAGAGCAGCTTAAACGGATGGAAATGATTTTGTGCAAATGATGCTGCTGCAATTCAAACCTGCTGCTCCTCAGCAAGCAATTATTTTTCGTAGGCCCGCCTATGTAAAATTCTGATGACCAAGCATTCCTTCCAGGGATGGGCCCTCTTTCTGCCTTCCCTAGGGATCCACAAACCATAACTTGCGACAATAGGGAGTAGGAAGCATCTCATTCTGATTTCATTTGCAGTCGACCTCAGCTAGGGCCAGGCCACCCAAGGCATTTTGAGTCCTGAGGCAAACCACAAAATGGCGCCCTCACTACCAGGGAGGAAGTGGTGTGAGTGATGATCTACATCAGGAACAGTGCAGGACTGGAGATCTATATTGGGAACAAGGGGAATTAAGTCAACCTTACCTGGTGATTGAAGTGGGAATCAAAGGCCATCATGGGGAGGGGCTCTGTATCATACCAGGTGGGTGCAGAGCCCAGGAGACCTCAGAGGGCAGCCCCCAATTTCCTCCCTAGGGAGGAGAGCAGCAATGCCTTCTGTTCACTGAGGGGCCTTTGTAGAGATGACATGGGACAGGGCTGCCAAGGAGGCAGCAGTCAACCTCAAAAAAGCACGCCACTGTCATGAACACACCAGCTCCAAGTGTAATCATGCAGCTGGCTGCAGAATGCAGTCAGGAACAGGGAGGCTGGGCTTTCACACCAGCACAAGAGAGCCCCCAGTGGCCAACATCGACTCCCCCTGACCTTGGATGGCCAGCTGATAACGAAGAGCAGGTTGGAACACAGCCAAAGCTCCCCGGAAGCCCAAACAGGTGCAGAAAGCTACAGAGACAGCTTTTCAGAACAGGAAGGTGCTGCAGCTGACTGAATAAGTCCAAGGTGCAGGAGTATAGGAAGGCTGCTAGACAGGAAGCAAAATAAGAAATGTAAGGGTTGAAGGTTCCATCTCTTCTGTCGACACAGGAAAACACCTCAGAAGGGTCAACTGAGTGATGGGGGCCAGAGACTTGCTAGAGTCATCTGGAGATAATTGCTTGGGTTTGTTTTGGTTTTTTGGTTTTTTTGCAACAAATCCTCCTTTTTAATTATGTATGCTTAGTGTGTTATCAAGCCATGAACCTTCAATCCTAACAGCCACAGCCATCACTGTCATTGTGGCAGTGGAAACAGTAGTGGACAATGCCTTCCTTGGAGGCCAGATCAGCTGGCCCTTTGGATCCTGCTGCCTGGAGTGGTTGCTTCACCTTGCCTTATGGGTGAGCCTGCCCTGCTTTAAGCCAATTAAATTGATCCTCAGTTGATGATGATGATCCTTCATATGTTCCTGTCTGCTTTCTAGGGCAGGCCCTGCAGATGTTGTTTAACTCCAGCCTCTGCCATCATGAGCTCATGTTCAGCAGCTTCTGGAGGGTCATGGGTAGGGCTGCCATCAGCAAAAATGACACTGCTGACATGGCTTGCCATACAACCAGATTTCCCCAGACATTTTTGCTGATTTTCACCCAGACACTGCTTCCAACTACAGTATTCTGGGTATGTCTGGGAAGTTCTGCACGTATGGCAACCCCAGCATGGGTTCCTCACTCCTGTTGTAAGGTGTTATTCTCCACAAACTCACCAATATTTTAAGTCAATAGAAATCTATATGTGAGTGCCTTTGTGTTTACTGAGATACCAATGAAAGTCCTGGTGTCTGTTAGAGTTCCCAGTTAACAATGGAGAGGGAGACCTGGTCAGGGGTATGTGTATGAAGGAGCAGTTGCCAGAATTTGCAGGGTAAAGAGCAAAAAGAAGCTTAAATCCATTATTACTCAGTAAACGGGTTTAAACTGGATATCCATCACACATGCACTAGTTCCCAGTTGCTGAACTTTTCCCCAGTGCATCATTTCACAAGCTGCTTTCATTAAGGATACATGTGCGCTAACTGCCCAGATTTCGCCTTGCCATGTTACAACCAAAAACATGTATAGAAATTCCTATGTTAGGGTACAATGCGAATGCGATTGTATTGCATACAAATCCATATATTGACGAAAATAATGTACAAACATGTGTTATGTCCGTGAAAATAAAATGCAAAAATAATCTGCATCCAAAAATCTGTAAATTAGCAGAAATGCACAAAAAACGCTGACAAATTCTCATGAGGACTTTTGTACGTTTTAAAACTTTGATTTTCCAAACAAAGGATGATTGCATTGCAATTCACATATTAGTTTGGGAAGGATCTATCAGTTCAGTTTGCATTAGGCTGCACAGAAATCAAATCTCTCAAGCGTTGCCTGCTCCCAGATGTGTGGAACATTGTTACTGAAGATCTTTCAGAGAACTGCTGTGGTGATTATTTGAGTGACGCGGAAATCTTCTGAGGAGCCCAGATGTTTTGTCAGCACGTCACTGGCAGAAACTCATAAAAAGTGGGATAAAAAAGAGAGAGAATAAAATAAAGACATATTTCAGATTCTTGAGGAAAGGGGCATGCATTTAAAGATGACAGAAGAGGTGGTAAAGTGCCCCAGAAAAAAACTATCTCCATTTGCTATAAGAAAAGGTACAGCTTCCTACAGCAGCAGATCCATCAAAACAGCTGAAAAACACAATTTGAAAGCAAAGAATTTTTTAGAAAGCTGAAGTAATGTCATGCAGCTATTACCATCAATCTCACCTAGAAAAGTCATCCAGTTAAATAATAGCAAACTTCAGCCTCTAACTCTTTTCTGTTCCCCTGACAGGTGCTTAGCATCTTCCTGAGGAGAACATGGTATTAAAAAAAGCAAACTTTTTGACAAGATGATTTAAAACAGACAACATCATTTCAGGAGAAGAGAAACACAACCATTTATAGAAGTGACCAGGGCTTCATTTGAGCCAGGGTCTAGCCCTGGATCAGTTCTCACAACCAGTTTTCACAGCCAGTCTGGAGTCTACTTGCACTGGACACAACCAGTACTGAGGACCCAAAGTGGGCATCAAAGATCATGGAATATGTTCATCATTATCAAAATAACATTAAAAAGTATAATCTTATGTACATTTACTCTGAAGTAACTCCTACTGGAGATTATTTTCTAGTAAGTCTGTAGGGTTGCAGGGCCTTCTGGTGGTTCCCTCACTGCAAAAAGTGAAGTTACAGGGAACCAAGCAGAGGGCCTTCTTGGTAGTCACACCCACCCTTTCTTATCCTCAGCATCTCGTAGCACTGATGTAAAATTTCTAATATGCCACCTAATAAGAAGACAGAAGCCCCGGTTAACTGATACACCTGAAGTGGTGTGGAATAAAAAGCCCCCCACCATCTTCCATTCAGTTCTGCACATTTCTGCATCCATCCACGTTTTTTTTTTTTTATGTCCTCATGAAAATTCAACAGCATGTCAAAGTGCAAGTAGATAAATAGGTACCACTCCGGCAGGAAGGTAAACAGCGTTTCCGTGCGCTACTCTGGTTCGCCAGAAGTGGCTTAGTCATGCTGGCCACATAACCCGGAAACTGTACGCTGGCTCCCTCGGCCAATAAAGCGAGATGAGCGCCGCAACCCCAGAGTCGGCCACGGCTGGACCTAATGTTCAGGGATCCCTTTACCTTTATCTTAATATTTACATTTTTGCTCGAAATATTGCCCAATATACTCAATTTTGCAAGGCAATTTCTCCTGACGTAATGTGTTTTTGTACATATTTCTTGGCTGGAGAATTGCATTTCAAAATTCGGGGAACACCGAATTTCAGAGGAGGGGTGTGTTTCAGTTCATGCATTGTTTTGGAAATGCAGATTTAGGTAATTTTGCCTCTAAACACTAACTGAATCTTAGTTCTCTCCCATCCCTCATTCCAGTACAGCTCATTGAAGGACCCCACTTACTGAACTTTGTGGAAAATATCCATTTCCCCCTATTCTCTGCTTCTTGTTTAGCCAGCTACTGATCCATAAGAGGACCTTTTTCTTTATCACATGAGTGCTAAAATTACGCAGGAATTATGTTTAAGATTAAATAACTGTATATACATTTTTAAAGAATACTCAGGAATCCTAGTGTGGTGGAGCAGTAGTATAGGCTTTTTCAGTCCTCCACGCACTCAAAACTAAAATCAGGCATCCTTTTTATATATTTTATTTGTGATTTTCAGTTTTCTACATTTCAATAATTTTAAAATCACTTTAACATTTCAAAACTTGACTTCCTTTCCCTTCTTTCTGTGGTTCCTTAAATTTATTTTTAATATTTTCTGCATATTCAAATTAACTTAATTTGTTCATTTATTCATCTGCTTTAAATATATACTCTTATAAAACTGTAGGTTATTACAATAATCCTGCCAATGTTCTTATCTGCTTACAGTTTGTTTGTAAATATTCAATAAACCATTTCCATTCTTTTATAAAAAGCTTGTCATCTTGATTTCTTATATTTCTGGTAAGTTTCACCATTTCTGCATGTTCCATAAGTTTTTGTATCCAGTCTTCTTTTGCTGGGATTTCTCCTTCTTTCCATTTTTGGGCAAGTAACATTCTTGCCACTGTAGCCGCACGAATGAATAAATTTCCATACATTTTGGGTAGTTGTGTCCCTATAATTCCCAAAAGGAAAGTTTCTGTTTGTTTGTTTGTTTTATTTTTTATTTTTACAAACGTTATTTTAAACATCTTTTTCATTTTATTATACAGTGGTACCTTGGTTTGCAAACAGTCTGGTTTGCATACATTTTGGATTACATACACGTCAAATCCGGAAGTGTGTGTACTGGTTTGCAAACTTTTTTTTTTTATTACGAACAATTTTTGGGGGGAGGCCACATTGGTGAAAGTGTGCCTTGGGTTACAACCTGTTTTGGTTTACAAATGGACCTCTGGAATGGATTATGGTTGTAAACCAAGGTACCACTGTATATCATTTCCCAGTAAGCTTTAATCTTACTACAAAATCACCACATATGATAAAAAGAACCATTTTTCTCTTTAAAGGTATCTGATTGATTCAAATCTCAGGTAAACAACCCAGTTCATTCTAGAGGTCACCCTTACAGTCATATGGAAGAACTCATTCCACCCCTCTGCTATGCAATCTCAGCATCTAAGGTCAGACGAAGAAATATTTTCATCTGAGGCAGAGTAGGAAATGCTCCCCGCCCCCCCCCCATCAAGATCCATTCTACACAAAACTGGCCATTTTATTCTGGTAACACCAGAAGTACAGTGGTACCTCGGGTTACAGACGCTTCAGGTTTCAGATGCCGCTAACCCAGAAATAGTACCTCGGGTTAAGAACTTTGCTCCAGGATGAGAACAGAAATCGCACGGCGGTGTCATGGCGGTAGCGGGAGGCCCCATTAGCTAAAGTAGTAACTCAGGTTAAGAACAGTTTCAGGTTAAGAACAGACCTCCAGAACGAATTAAGTTCTTAACCCGAGGTACCACTGTAAATTACACAAGTGCTTCTGAAATGACAAACCTGTTAATTTAAATATCTAAAAATCTTCTGCCCTTGACCTGCCAGAAGTAGTTGCCTCTCTTTATCTAGCAGTTGTCGCATGTATGAACTGAGTAGGAATCTTTCTGAATCTGACAAAGCTTTTGATGATTGCTTTGATGTCTACTCCATGGGCTTATAAGAAAGATTTCCCCCTCTATCCATATAAACTATGGATGAATATTCTTTGAGGGGAGGGAGAAGGGGAAAAAAACACCCTGATTGGTTATACAAGTTTCCTCACTGTGAAACTCGTCAGCTCTGGCAGACTGTTATCAAAGTTTCACAGAGCCTAAAATCAATCTAGATAAGCTTTTGAAACACCAAGAAAAATATACATTACCTCCCTACCCCACCCTTGCCTGTCAGTTCGTTTCTAAAGGAGATAAAGCTGGAGGGGTGGGGGAGGTGAGAGGAAGTATCTTTAAAATCTGATGGCCTCCTATGATTTATTTCTAAAATTACATTTCCCATTGGATAGCTCATTGTATCAGAATAAGAGGAAAGCTTGCGCTGTCGTGTTTGACAGCTGTACATGCACTTCACACACCTTGTTCAGAGGGTTATCGTCTTTCAACTACTCCTCAATCGCTCCCCTGCTCTCTCCATGGGGGCTATTCAGAAGTAGATCTTTACCAGTGATAGCAGTGGAAACATTCAAAGCAACTTTTTTTTCCTTTTTTGGGAGAGGGCATTGTCCCTCATTCTCTGAGTCCCCATTGTCTACTTTTGGGGTGTGTGTGTGTGTGTTGGAGGATGACAACTCTGAAGTAAGGCTTCTCAAAGGGGAACCCCCCCAAAAAACAAGTTTAATGAAGTGCCTTTGAGGATTAATGTGGGAAATTAGAATTTTTTCCCACTTCTCCGGTGAAAATTCTAATTGAGTTCCTGATTCAGGGCTGGATTGTACTGTTTGACATAAATAAGGAGGGAAAGCTAACAAGGCCTCTTTTCCCCAATGCATGTACCTGAGGGCTTATTGAGGACAGTCAACCCCTTCATGTCTAGAAGCACAGCCTTTACTATTAGCCTGCTAGTGAAAAGCAGGAGCGTTGACGCCTTCTCTTTTTAACTTCATGCTGTTTAATTCGCTGTAAGGTCTAGTTCAGGCAAACTAAATTTTTGTGAAAGGGAATTTGTCTGAACTGAGCTGAAAGGCTGGTGCTGCAGACTGAGTGCACGTGATTATTTTCTCAACCCCACAGTGACACATTACACCATTTTCCCAGTTCAGATTTATCTTTACTGCCTGCCATTTCAGTGTGGATCATGAAAGGTATGGAACCACCTCTGTACTACTCTCAAATGAGGAGACTGGAGCATTTTGGGGGCCTTGAAGGAAAGCTTATACTTCATATTCTCTTTGTTAGAGTTGCTGCAAGTGGAATCCCTGATTCGGACCTTTTGCAGAGTCGAAATGAATGAGCTCTCCATCACAACAAATGAGTTTCAAAGCTTTACTGGAAACAGTCTTAAAATAGTTACAAAGAAACATTACAAAATACAAAATAACACATTGTTCTTAAACAAGCTATCAGTGTGGTCCTGTCCTCTTTTTCAGTACTTAAGACAGTTCAATAAAGTTTCCTGTCTCTGGTCCAGATATAGATCCTAAACACATTCCTTCTTTAACAAGACTGAGGAACATCTACTGCTGCTGCTGGCTCCATAACTGACAAATTTGTGGAGGTCTCAGGTTTCATCCCCCTGTTGTGAGATTGCAGCTTCATGTGCAGCTTCATGAATAATTACGTTATTTTTTCCACAAGTTCTAGTTGCATGAAAAAGGGAGATAAACTTTTCTCTTACGTCTCTCATAGGGGAGTTATTCCACCCCCTTGATCATTTTGGTTTCCCTTTTCACCACCTTCCCCAATCTTCTCCTCTTCTATTTTGATGATTTTTTAAAAAATAAAAGTAATGGGCCTTGCATGATTATGTCATGAAGACAAGTCTCAATTTATGTGAATAACCTTAAAGGAGGGGGAAAAAGCACTTATAAACCTGAAGAGAAATGGCTGATAGATTTTATAGTACTTTGCTGGTCGGGCCCGTGCTTCCCCGGAGAACAAAAGTGTTTGGGCAGTATTTAGCTTCATGCAACAGGATTTCCATCCTCCTGTGCAGTCCCCAAATTTTCTCCACAGGGTTGGGGAACCCCCAAAACAGATTGGTAGGGGTGGGGGAAGGGGAGAGGGGAGAACATTCCATTGCACTGGCCAACATTTCGTTTAGCACCATGTTGAATACAAATGTAGTTACATGCAGGTCCCACTTTCTGAACACAGCATGTTCCCAGGAAATCGTTTGTTAGGGTAGTGTTTGCTTAACAAGCTGACAATTTCCATTATCTCATATGGGAACATTTTTAATCTGTGATTTGCCCAGTCTCCTCCCTCTCCCCTTCTGTGGTTTCTGCCCTAAACTGCTGCATCCAACAAGCAAAAGACAAACCAAGTGAGGAGATTTGTCTGATCTCTCCTGCTTCCTGATTCTCTCCCTCCTTCCATGTTTTCTGCCTGAAGAAGAAGAAGAGTTTGGATTTGATATCCCGCTGTATCACTACCCTAAGGAGTCTCAAAGCGGCTAACAATCTCCTTTCCCTTCCTCCCCCACAACAAACACTCTGTGAGGTGAGTGAGGCTGAGAGACTTCAGAGAAGTGTGACTAGCCCAGGGTCACCCAGCAGCTGCATGTGGAGGAGCGGAGACGCAAACCCGGTTCACCAGATTACGAGTCCACTGGTCTTAATCAGTATATTACACTGGCTGCCGCCAGGCAGCAGAACACAAACAAGTAAGGAAGTGGACAAACTCCAGCTATTCAGATATCTGAATTAGCCATTTGTGCAGTGAGGTGTGGGTATAATTTTTTTGTGTTTGGATAACTGAAATTTCAGGTAATGATTGTTCTGATAGCGGGACCTGCATTACATTGTTTCAAAGCAAGCATCATTTCATGCTCCCCAGTCCATCTTCTTTTCCCCTTCCTCACTGCAAATAGTCCAGTATTTGGGGGACGTGAACTTGTTGCAGAAAACCTCCCAATCAACTTTAACTGTGCACCCTGAATTTTCAAGCATGCAATTGAGTCCCCCCCCCCCAAAATAGTGACAGTCTAGAGGCACCCTGAAAACAAGCACAGGCCAGTGGAATTTCACCAACTGTTTACCATAAGGCCTGCAGTTCTGTTATGTTGTCTCAGACACGACAGAAACATGCATGCACACTGAACTATCTGCATCCAAATCTACTTCTGCCATGAGGCAAGGACAAAATGGTCATAATTCTTCTTCTCCCTTCTAAAGCATCTACTGATGTTACAAGAGTCACTTGCTTTGATGAATAAACATGCGCTGAATTGGTTCATTAGGATGACACTATCACTCTTTTGAAACAAAAATAAAGGGGGGACTTTGTCATTTTTATATTTGCTTGTTACAACGGGGATGCTGCAATGCAAAATACAAGTGTGTGATAAAAAAAATTATGCTACTGCTGGTGCTGAAGAACAGCACAAAAAATGAGAAAGGAAAAACCTGATGCAGATTGAAGGCTTTATCTTGCTGATTGCCAAGTATATTGACTTATGAGTGGCATTCTTTCGTGTGCTCTAAATAGCTTTGTTCAGCAGCTTGATAATGAATTGTTGAATGCCATTTTCTATTCCAAATCGCAGCTCAGCAATTACATATTTTATGGGGAACGAGATGATGAAAAACATCTGTTGTCTTGTGAAATTAGAGAAAGTAATAATGAAATAATAAATGATAATAACTAATGAGTCTCATTTGTTTTGTTTCGGTTTTTAAAAAATCTAAATCTTGGCTTAATAGCATCAGAGAGATTGTCAGCTTTGGCAGGACATCAGTAAGCAACAAGTCATGGGGACAATTATCTTGCCACCATTACTCAGCTCTGTCCTCAGGTGTAAAGCAGCTAGCAGTGGCCATTCATTGAAGTTGTGATGACTTTTGTGTCAGTGGTCCCACCCTGAATACACACACACACACACACACACACACACACGGTGGTACTTCAGGTTAAGTACTTAATTGCAATCATCAATGCAATCATCGAAAGCTTTGTCAGATTCAGAAAGATTCCTACTCAGTTCATACATGCGACAACTGCTAGGTAAAGAGAGGTAACTACCTCTGGCAGGTGAAGAGCAGAAGATTTTTAGATATTTAATTTAACATGTGTGTGTGTGTGTGTGTGTGTGTGTGTGTGTGTGTAATTTAACCTCTGTCACTTCCTTTACTGCCACTTAACTACATCCCTTCCCCTAGGCTCAGCATCTGAGCTGTTCTTCCTCACTGATAATCCTGTGTGCATGTTACCAAAAGGATTTTGTTGTGTGTCCTTTCTTCCTTTCTACACCTTTCAGGGAAAAGCCCTCACAAGGCAGCTTCCAATCAAAACAATTGAACAAATAGCTAATCACCATAATCATCACAAGATAAAATCATATATTGGGGGCCCAGCAACGGAATCCATAAAGACAAAGGCCATAAAAGATGTGACTGGATGTCTAGCACTTACAATATGATAAATGTTAGTGGCCAGCCAGAGGGCAGGATGTCTGAGTGAGGCTGATCACAGGGCCCAGATGCCTTCATGCAGTAGGCAGTTCAAAAAATAATTTAATTCCAAGACATTCCAAATATTAAAAGTTAGTACTAGCACTTGCAATGAATCTGGAAATGAGTGGGTGTGACTAATACAAAATTTGTGTGTTCCCTAGCTCCCATGAACATCTTGGCCATGGGTAGGCAAATTAAGGCCCGGGGGCCGGATCCGGCTCAATTGCCTTCTAAATCCGGCCCACGGACGGTCCGGGAATCAGCATGTTTTTACATCAATAGAATATGCCCTTTTATTTAAAATTCATCTCTGGGTTATTTGTGGGGCATCGGAATTCATTCATTTTTTTTCCCTTCCAAAATATAGTCCGGTCCCCCACAAGGTCTGAGGGATAGTGGACCAGCACCCTGCTGAAAAAGTTTGCTGACCCCTGATCTTGGCCAATGAATTTTACATCAGCTGAAGTTTCCAGGTTGTCCTTTTAGGCATCCGTACATAGAGAACATTACTGTAGTCTAGTCTGACTATGATTGTGTGTCTACTTGCTCCCCAAAGGGCCACAACTAGTGAACCAATATAAGCTGTTAAAACACACTTGTAACCATTGAGGTCACTTGAATCTCCATAAGTAACACTTGGTCAAGGAATACATACCCCTAAGCTGTATACCTGCCCAAATCACTTACAAACCTCCAACCAGATTGGCGTTTTCCCCCAGATAACACCATGTTCATCTTATCTGGAACTAGTTTTAGTTTGTTCTAATCCATCCCAGGGCTGCCTTCAGACACATTTTTAAGAGATCGACAAATTTCACAATCTGTTTGTCAATTTGTTTTGACCCTAGAGTGTGCAAAAGTAAAAATAAGAAACTAGATTTTCAAACATGTTCCAAGTGTTAAGTTTAATGATAACCAAATCGGCCATGCTTTTTTTTGATATGTTTATCATAGATCAGAAGTTTTCATTAGTCATGCTTGTATTAATGAGCACTACGTTCTTCCATGCTGTCTGCTTCCTGTTTTATCTGTTGCATCAATTTATTGCAGCATATATCAGCTAATTATCACATGAGAGTTACTGACAAGTGGTTTGCTCTTTTCTTCTACACAGATGGGGTGAACAACATTAACAGCCTGAGCACATCTTGCAAATATTCAATTGCCACCACCCCCTATTTTAAGACAAACTAACGGAAAAAGAAAGCCTTGTTAAGCTCTCCAAAAGAAAATATTTTATTCAAAGAAGAAGCAACATTTTTCTCCAGGATGATGAGCCCTGAGATATGGTAAATGCAACTGTCTTTTCCCAGAGATATGAAGTGTGCTCTTGACAATGGGAAGTACTTTGGTTAGCTTTAAAGAAGGAGATATCTGGATGAAATATCTACTGAACTTGCGTTAACGGTAGTGCAACAAATAACTAGTCTGTCCTTGGGAGCCAGAGAGGAGAAGAAGCAATTTTAAAGATAATAAGCATGAAGTGAGAACAAATGTGTTCCAGGAGTTATCAAGTAAGAGGCAAGTATTTGGTCTGAAGTTTATATATTTGTCAAATCTGTCCCTACAAACAATGCTGTCAAAACGCTTTGGACAGGATATGTTCTTTGGGTGAAAGTGCATGATGGTGGGGGCCTTGCAAAGTAGGTGCACAGAGATGCCTTAATTGCTCATCTTCAGAACAAGTCAAGTACTGTGGCCCCTCAGTTCTTTGGACTGTAATCCAAAATACAGGGACAGTATTATGGTAAAATCCACCACAATGAGAAGTTTGTTGTTGTTGTTTAGTCGTTCAGTCCTGTCCGACTCTTCGTGACCCCATGGACCAGAGCATGCCAGGCACTCCTGTCTTCCACTGCCTCCCGCAGTTTGGTCTAACTCATGCTGGTAGCTTCGAGAACACCATCCAACCATCTCATCCTCTGTCGTCACCTTCTCCTTGTGCCCTCCATCTTTCCCAACATCAGGGTCTTTTCCAGGGTGTCTTCTCTTCTCATGAGGTGGCCAAAGTATTGGAGCCTCAGCTTCAGGATCTGTCCTTCCAGTGAGCACTCAGGGCTGATTTCCTTAAGAATGGATAGGTTTGATCTTCTTGCAGTCCATGGGACTCTCAGGAGTCTCCTCCAGCACCATAATTCAAAAGCATCAATTCTTCAGCAATCAGCCTTCTTTATGGTACAGCTCTCACTTCTTTGGATCAGCTGATGTAAAGTTCTCAGCCTTGGCTTAGCCAAATATATGCCAGTATAATTTGATCATCTTGCCTCAGCAGGTGGAAGTAGGGAGGTCATTTGCCCTGTGTAATACAGAACTGTCCCGTATTTCAATGTAAAATACCACATCCTGAATTGACAGCTTTGTCTTGTATTTCAGGCAGGCCTTGTTTGTTTGTTTGTTTGTTGTTTCTTCTCTCTCTCTGCCAAGTTAGGGAGCCTCTCCAAATGTATGTTTTGAAAGGGTGTGTGAAAGGTCATGTATTTAAGCTCTGGTTAGTCAAGCACAGACAGATTTACAAATTCATGTGTGTGTGTGTCCGTGTGTGAAAATTCCATAGAGGCCCTCCTGTTAAGCTGCAATAGATTGTAATGGAATGCTCTGAAGTCACTTCAGCACCAGATAAAAAAAAAGCCCACCGCCCACCCTGCCCCACCCTGTATTTTGCCAGAACAAAGGTGACAACCCTAGATGTAAGTCCCCCAAAAGTGTCATTCTGGGGGGGGGGCATGGCCAGAGAGGGGAGACATAGGATAAATTCTAAAGCTATCCAGTTCAGTCACATGACATGGGAGCCCAGTGTAGTACACTATTTTAAAAGCTTGCTTTCCCTCTTGCAGGCTTAGGCAGAGCAGCTGAAGTTGCCCCATTTCTGTATGGAGTTTAGATCTGGTGTAACTTTACACTAGCTTAATTTACAGCAATTTGCTTTAAGCTAGATTCTTGTGCATAGGATTGCTCCCCATGAAGTGTTCTGTCCTTCGCGCTAGGGATGGAGGAGTCTCTTCATTTGAGTTTCTATTCCATTTCTCTTTCCCCCCCTAGTCTTCAGTTCATCCTCTTTTTGCCTAGAGATGTGGGAGAAAATCATTTATTTGTTTTTTTGCATTATAATGAGCAACTACTTATTTGGCACTTCTCGAACCAATATAGGATTGGAAAGATGGTTAGACTTCAAAATGAGTACTTCAAATTTGATGGTGCAGCTCTCCAACCCAAAAATGTATACAAACATGTGTATATTGGGCCAAATAAATGCATTTTTACATAGATTGCAGCCACCAGCCACCAGCATCACTCCCACATGTTGTGGAGGGTCTCCTAATTTTTTGGAACAGTGAAGAAGATGGCATTAAATAGGTCTGGGGAATTAGCACAGATCTCCCCCACTTCTCCACCACTGGGAGCCTTCCCTGAGAAGCAATCAGTCAGAGCAGCCAACTGGAAGGAACAAGTTATCTGCATTGCTATCTATGGAACAGAACTATGAAACCAGCTTTCAAGGTCACAGAGCCCCTTGAATTTCAGAATGCTGTGTTCATCCTTGAGTCGCACAATGCAATGCATTCCGCATTTCTCACTACGTATAGAAACGGATGTTTAGAGGAATTAATAAGGGTGAAAAGGGGGGAAACTGACTCCAATTCATGAACCTTAATTAATTCACAGGGAAGAAAGCCACTTTCTGTTTGGTAAGAGGTAAAAAGATGAAGGCAGCACATCAGAACAATGCACAAGGTTATAGGAAATACGACACATTCATCTGAAAGATTTACTAAGAGGGCTAAAATGATACAGTCGCTGTAGCAGCAACCCCACCGACTTTTGACCTGCCGACAATGATGAATGTGATATGAGCTGAAAAGCAGATTAGCTGTCCCACCCCCACCCCACTACAAACTCTCTGAGCCAGTCCCTTCAAAGGCAGGGCTGGCATATTTGAGGCTGTATAATAATTTCCAATACTTTGGCCACCTCATGAGAAGAGAAGACTCCCTGGAAAAGACCCTGATGTTGGGAAAGATGGAGGGCACAAGGAGAAGGGGACGACAGAGGACGAGATGGTTGGACAGTGTTCTCGAAGCTACCAGCATGAGTTTGACCAAACTGCGGGAGGCAGTGGAAGACAGAAGTGCCAGGCGTGCTCTGGTCCATGGGGTCATGAAGAGTCGGACACGACTAAATGACTAAACAACAACAATAATTTCACCCAGAAAGGGTCAGTGGTGGAGCTTCATGCGGTGGCAGGGCTGGCGTGCGTCCTGGGAGTGTGACATGCATCCTGGGGGCGTGGCACATGTCCTGGGGGTGTGGCATGCCACCTGGGGGCGTGGCACACTCCCTGCGGGGGCGTGGCGTCCAGTGCAGGTGGGGGGCAGCTGCAATGGCACCCCACCAGAATTGCGCTGTCAGGGGTGGTGTGCTCCCCTCACACTCCTCTTCCTCCGCCAGTCGTTCCATTAGGCTGCTGAGGACCCTTTCTTCTGTCTAAAGCCAAGGGGGGAAAGTGAGGTCATACACAGTGGGCAGGAATACGTTAAGGATGACTTTCTTGGCTCACAAAAAGAGTAGTCTGGAGCTGCCGTTTAATCAAGCAACCCAAAAGCATACAAGATTTTCAAAAAACCCCACAGTCTTGGCTTTATTATTGACATCAACTTAACATAATTAGCACCATGTGCCAGGCAGTGATGTATCGTATTGAAATTTGGATGCATCATTTGAAGTTGGCTTTAGCTTGGGTGGCCTGTACTGTTTGCTGGGAGCTCGCTTTGCAGTTCTGAATGGTAATAGCACGGAAAGTTCTTGCCAGATTGGCCCTGCTTTCAAATGTATAACGAAAATGTCATTCATCACCATTAATCCAACGGATTTAGATATGAAAGTTATGGTTCTCCATTCTCAGGTTTGGGAGAAGTGTAATTAAGAAGTGTAAATAGGTAATAAACAATATGCCCTTCCATACGCAAAATTAGTGAGAATATATGTTATAATAGTTGCTAGGTGAAACTATTCCAATCACAGTGCTGTCAAACTTAATTCCATCGTTTTGATTTTGTTACAGTGTTCAGTGCCCCAACTTCTGAATTAGTTATATGAAAATAAATTAATTCTTAGCCATTGTAAAGAGCTTTAGTGTGTTCAAAATATTTCACATACATCATCTCACTAATCCTTAGAAAAGCACTGTAAAGCAGGTCAGTGTAATGATGGTATTATTAATGCATTGTATCCTGTCCTTTATTTACTATACTCAGGGAAGGATGAAGGAAGTGGGGTATAATATTATCCACATAAGTGCTCTGAAAGGAGATTCCCACACTTTTAACCAGAAGGAGTATAGCTAGGACCATGCCAATATTAACTGGTTGTCTCCAGCTAAGTTTTACTAAAAAATGACCCACTGAAATTAATCAAGTCCAGTTGATCTGTTCTGAGTAGGATTAACACTATATACAAACCAGGGCCAAGGATGGCTTGATGTTTCTATTATGTTATGTATCAGTTTTGCATGTGTTCAATTATATGTTCATTCCAGCACATTTCATCTTAATCTTTTGTAAAGGTCTGCATAAAAACAGCATTAAGTTCTATGCTTTCTCACCTTAAATATATACTCTTGTATGCTTTTTTTTTTTAAAAAAAAGTAGCTGAGAACTGCATCCCAAAGTCTGGAGGATCATTCAAAGGATAACAGTATTCTAATCTGTGATTTTTTTTCCAGGAAGCCACAGTCTTTACTGTTTCACATATGCTTCCATAATCCATTACTTTTGGCTGGGTTCCAGTCCATACTTTATAACTGAATGCTTAAGTGGGGAAGGAATACATGCTCTTAGTGCAGCTGGTAGAACAATTTAGAGACCAATTAATATCAATGACAGAGACCGTGAAGCATGTGCCTTTTTTCTTGTTGTTTTCTCTTTTTTTGCAAGTCTTAAATCAATTCACTTGCAGGCAGGGCCCGCCCAATACATTTTGGCACCTGAGGTGAATCACAACATAGAACACACACAACCCTGCCAGGGAAGAAGAGGAGGGTGAAGATCCACATCAGGAACAAGGGGAGAATAAAGATTTACATGGAGAACAGATTGCGGGAATCAAATCAACACCGACAGTCAAAGTAGGAATCAAAGGCCATTGTGAGGAGGGAAATGGGGTCACTTTGAATCATGGCTGGTGCAGAGCCCAGGACACCCCTGAGAGCAATTCCTGCCATTTTGTCCCTAGGGGTGGGACAAGACCAGCAGTACCTCCTATTCGCTGAGAGGTCACTATATAGGTGGCATTGCACAGCCACCTCTTCACAAATAAGATTATTTGATTATTTAATTTCTATACCACTTAATATATTTTTTAAAAATCACTAAACAGTGTGCAAGCAACTACAGTCATACCTCGGGTTACAGACACTACAGGTTGCGTTTTTTTGGGTTACGGACGTGCCGAAACCCGGAAGTACCGAGACGGGTTATTTCCGGGTTTTGGCGGTTGCGCATGCGCAGAAGCACTGAATCGCAACCCGTGTGTGCGCAGACACAGTGCTGCGGGTTATGAACGTGCCTCCCGCACGGATCACGTTCGCAACCCGAGCGTCCACTGTAAGCCAACAACAGACAATATTACAAAAAAAACCAAAAAACAGTTCCATATGAAAATGTTACGTTGGTACAATGTTACTAATATATGTAAACCAATTCATTTCCCTTCTGAAACACCCTCCATCTCAGCTTCGGGTTCCAAACAAACTCTCAACTCACCGACAAAAGTCTCACAAAGAGAAAGTTCCTGGAAACAGCAGATTTCCCTCTAGTCTCTCACTCGAGACTTGCTTTTTAAGGGCAGGACCATGGGGAATGGTACTTCCTCAGGCTGCCCACCATTGGGTCCCATTCAGCTGCACTCTCCACACCCACTTCCAGGTACAGCAGGCTTGTTGAGTTTCCCAGGAGGTCCAAAGGATGGGAAAGCCCCTCCCCCACGCACAGCTCTTCCTTCACCGTGTGGAGGAGGGTCCTGGGGTGGGAGGAGGAGCCAGGGGTGGGAAGAACGCAGCAGCGCCTCCTATTCATGAGGCCGCTGTGGTGACAGCACTAGGGGTGCTGCCAGGGAAGAGGGAGATCTGGCCTCTAAGTAGCGCACCACAGCTGTTGCTGCTACTGTGGCAGCAGCAACAGCAACGGACGATGCATTCCTTGTAGGCCAGATTTGGTGCACCTATGGATCCTGTCGCCTAAGGCAGGCATCCCCAAACTTGGCCTTCCAGCTGTTTTGGGGCTACAGTTCCCATCATCTCTGACCAATGGTCCTGTTAGCTAGGGATGATGGGAGTTGTAATCCCAAAACAGTTGGAGGACCGAGTTTGGGAATGCCTGGCCTAAGGTGATGGCCTCACCTTTTCTCATTGGTGGGCTGGTCCTGCTTAGAGGTTAACAAAGACATTTTCTATTTCTGCAGGCCAAGTAAATCTTTACATATGTCGGACTTCAAGCTCGATTCAGTACCATCTCTTTGGCTTGTTGCATTTTGTTTATTAACATGGATGAATTTCAGGATTCCGTTATGATTTTTCTCAATTTTTGCAGTAGTATACCTTTTTTGAGGGATCCAATAACTGAAAGAATGCCCTCCCCTCACATTGATTTCTATGTATTTCTCCCTCCCTGTGGGAAAACCATCTCGCACATCTTCATGCAGATGACATGATCAGCATGCATCAACACACAGGGCTTAGTTTGTGCAAAATGAGGGGCACCTTCATTTGGCAGGAGAGAATGAGTGGTTTGAAATAAAACAAAAAAAACACATGAATGATGCTGGCCCTGCGTAACAAATGAAGGACTTGAAATAGCAAGCTAGAATAGCAAGCAAGGTGGAGTAGCAAGACATTGAAGGCAAGCTCATGTTGCCTGATGAATTTTACCTGAAGATGATAATCAGAATCAACTCCAAAGAAAGCCCTAGGCAGGACCTCTCAAATGATTTCTACTGTCCAGAGGTGCCCACAAAGTTGTTTGGACTTTGACTAAAATATAATTTTTGGATGCTCAAAGGAGAGGTAAGCATTCTGTTGCATGTGTAGACAAGGTAGAAATGTTAGAAGAATTAATTGAAAATGGACTATTGAACAGATTTCTGTCTGCTCTTATGCTTTTCTCCTTAGTTCTCTGCAATAACAGGGTGTTTATTTTAACATGTGCACATTATGCATAAATAGATATGCAAATTGCTTTGCAATGCACATTATTTACACATTCATTGATGTATAATTGCCACTGTTCAGACAAATGCCTCATTGCATTTCTTTTTCTGAAGGGTTGTTTGTTGACTTTGTGCAAGTTGTTTCATTGCTAGAAGCAGCCTATATGCATTAAGGCTGAAAGCCTAGCCCATATCTTATAAGATAACCTGACAAGCTACGCTCAAAACCCTGCACTCGCTGAAATTTTAAAGAAATTCTAAAGTGTCCTGAGAATGAAAGAGAAAAAGGGAAACCTCTTTCGGGGGGAAGATTTTTTAAGAAGAAATTGAAGAACAGGTTTTGCTCCAGCACTGTTTGGAAACAGTGAATTTAAAACTGTATACTCTGTGTATACTGGGATCAATAATGCCAGTCTTCTTAACTGGGGCAACAGTCAAAGGTACATATCTGGAAATGAGTCAGATTGTTGAGCATCATCTTGCAGGTGGGGAAATCTGCTTTACATGCATCCATCATCCAGGTTTGATCTCAGCAACTAATTCACTCGAATTACAAAATATTGAATGACGAACCAATGAAAATAAAGAAATAAGTACGACAGAAATATGTGTGGTTCCACCTTGAATTCCTTTGTATTTAATGGCGTACCTGTCACGACAAATGCAAATTGTGTTGGTGAGAGCACGCTATCCCCGCCCTTCCCGGAATCCATTTATTATAACACAATAAACAGAACATTGCAATCCATTACTTCTGTCTTGCTAAACAACCCACTTGAAAACAGTGAGGTAACGCTCCCACGCTATAATGATGTGGCATCAGAGAACATATTGTGATTTTTATTCAATACAAGGAGACACGGGTAATTTCATATTTTGTGTACACAGAGGCTTTTTGTCAAGGATCTGATTGACCCTTTGAGAAAGGCACTGCAAAGACTGAAGTAGGTGAATTCAGCTGCGCTGCTTTCTCTTCCAGGGAGCATTCTTTCTGAAGGAAATTTCTTTCAGGGACAGTATTGTGCGGCATTGCTCTGAATATTGTGGTAGAAAGCAATCAATGCCTCTACAGAAAGCTTAAGAAACATACAGCTTTTGTGAATTACGATGCCCTTTGAATACTCTTGGCTTCCTTTAGCAATGCCTTTCGAATCTTCGTCTTGACATTCCTCTCAAAAGAACAGGTTCTTGTACAGAGCTGAGCCCCAACTGCGTACCTCATGTCATGTTTGTTTTTGAGGATATCAAAAGGTGCCTTGTGTTTCTTGGCAACTTCATGCATACATATTGGTTTGTAGGGTGGGGTTTTTTTGGGGGGGGTCTTGTCTTTATTATGCATTTTGAGTTTCTATATTGTATTTTTATGTTGCAAACCACCCTGAGATCTATGGCTAAGGAGTGGTATACAGATTAAACAAGCAAGCAAACAAACAAATAAAATGTCGTTTCACTGGGCACCCTTTCTCTTCTTCTTTGTCCTCACTTTCTCCTACTCATTCACTTATACTGAATCCTTGTACAGTGGTACCTTGGTTCTTAATCCGTTCCGGAAGTCCCTTCCAAAACCAAAGCGTTCCAAAACCAAGGCGCACTTTCCAATAGAAAGTAATGCAAAACGGATTAATCCGTTCCAGACTTTTAAAAACAACCCCTAAAACAGCAATTTAACATAAATTTTATTGTGATACATAAAATGAAAACAATAATCAACGTACTGTACTATAAAATAAATAAGACACTATTGTAGATGATTAAAAAAAAATTCTTACCTGCACTGATGATGGTCATTGTTTGGATGGGAGGCTTTTATCCATTTCTGCAGTCACACAATCAATCAATCAATCAATCAGTAGCTGAACTGGGTTCCACATGGACACAAAAACAAATTAACCGAAAAAGCCTCAAAAACAAAAAAAGCAAAATAGATAGCAAAAAGAAAAGTGCCAAACTTAATTCGTTCTGGAAGTCTGTTTGACTTCCAAAATGTTCAAAAACCAGGGCACAGCTTCTGATTGGTGCAGGCAACCCAGAAACAATAGCCAACAACCGCATTGGATGTTCAGCTTCCGATAAACGTTTGAAAACCAGAACACTTACTTCTGGGTTTTCGGCATTTGGGAACCAAGGTGTTTGAGTACCAAGGTGTCTGGGAACCAAGGCCTCTGGGAACTAAGGCACCACTGTATAAGCAGTAGAATCACAAGGGTTTGGTCGATGATGATTTAGGAATCAACCAGATCGGGATCAGCTAAAGCAGGTCTATGAACTTCATTCTACATGTGTCAGATGAGATCCAGTCTCACCCTCTTTGGACCAGTATCACTACTTCAGAATCTAGGCAAGTGGGGTTATAATAAAACATGCACACTACACCAGTTTAGAGCATTTAAAAATCTTTTCTAAAAAACCCCACTTTTGACAGAGAGAGGTTAAAAACATCAACAGCTGCAGGCAATTTAGAAAAGAAACCAAAATAGAAATATCATTTTAGCTTCCCTAGCCTGGCATGGTTGGAACCGAGGTGATTTTGCTGAGCAGACCCTAAGATTTACTTGCTATGTTAAATGTCCTTATCTTTGAACTCCCATCTGGATTGAAACCAAGGCAGACAAACAACAATTCCCCTGGATGGGTGAATTCTAAAATGCAGCCACCTCCATTGTCATTCATTTTCTTTCTGATAAATAATCACTGAGTAGTGGAGATTGGTATTTGAATTTCAATCTGAAATTAGCACGTTCCAAGTTCCACTAAAACCTCTAGCCTGAACTCATCTCAACAGCCATTGAGACAACCTCTGACATTCCAAAGAAAAGGAGTGGAAGAAATCAAAGGAGCAAATATTTCTGTTACAGTAATGGCTTCCACATTTAAACCACACCAAACTGTTCATAAATGTACAACTTTTATACAAAATTTACATATTTTTATTTTACTTTAAGAGCTGCTTGAGGTTCAACAAAACAATATTCAAATTTGTTTTAAAATGTATTTGTGAGATTCTGGATGCATTATGCTGAGGGTTTAGTATGAGCTCTCTGTTAAGTCTTCATTAAGCATATTATACTGCCCAGAAAACAGTAGTCTTCTACGTGCAAAACAGCAATGATCTATTTGTTGAAATTAATATTTTTTTAATCAGATTGACATGGAACAGAAGGAACTTTTTTTGTGTCTGCTTGTTAAGAAGTTGGCTGGTGTGATAAAGAAGTGAATTTGTTTGCCATAAGGCCTATCAAATATGTGCACAGCTGCAGATGATTTTGCAATTAGCAGTGTCCAAAACATCTAACTCCATCAAATGCTTCAGATGGTGCTAATTTTAAATTGGACCAAAAAGAATCTTGCATGCAAAAGAATGCTTCTGATCCAGCAAAATGTATTAAGATAATCCCAGCCTATGAAATTGGTGATTAGAAAATGAAATGCATATGGGGAAGATGAACAGGCAAAAAATATATACAGTGAGCAGGAAAACAAATAGGTCCATTAACCCTTTGTTAGTGGCCCTCCCAAACTGGAGGCAGGGTATTGCTAGATTTCATGGGGGGCAGGAAATAGGTATTAGAAATTTAATGATTATACATCACACAACAGCTGTTCAATGGCTGAAAATCTATCCTGGAGAAAGCCATTCCACATATTCCGAAATGGCCACTGAGGAACAAGGGGGTGTCAACTAACTCATCCCCTTCAACATTTCTTTGATGAAAATAGGGCTGTTCTATTCCATTATTATTATTATTATTATTATTATTATTATTATTATTATTATTATCCCATCCATCTGACTGGGTTGCACTAGCCACTTTGGGCGGCTTCCAATATATATAAAAAGATAAAACATTTAACATTTAAAAACTTCCCTATACAGGGCTATCTTCAGATGTTTTCTAAAGGTTGTATAGTGACCTATTTCCTTGGCTCGGGGGTCACGTACTGTAGCTCCAAACCCTCCAACATTTCTCTGATGAAAATAGGGACATCCTAAGGAAAGGCAGGGCATTCTGGGATCAAATCAGAAACCTTTGTAAATCCGGGACTGTCCCTGGAAAATAGGGACATTTGTGGGGGTCTGCTAACTCACCGACCACTGCATAGATGTCGATCAACAATTACTCTTGATACCCAGGAGTGAAAACCATGTTGGAGATGTATGAAAGGAATTGGAACATATATGCATATGTGGTGGGATTGCGAAAAGATTAAAGGTTTCTGGGACACCGTATATAATGAGTTAAAGAAAATGTTCACTAAACATCTTCACTAAAAGACCTGAGGCATTTTTATTAGGAATCATGACATCAGAAATCAAGAATAAAATTAGACCATTATTTATATATTCAGCAACTGCAGCAAGGATTCTAATAGTAAGAAATTGGAAGAGCGATACCATCCCTTCAAAGACTGAATGTCTTTTACGGCTAGCAAGGAGAACTGGGACAGTGAGAGGAAACTCAACACAAGATATTAATAAGGAATGAATAATAATTAAGGAATATCTCAATGGGTACTATGATAATAAATGTTTCCTGGCAGATATTGAATGAGTCTTGTGATATAAGGAAGTGTTAGAAAAAGTTTAAACTAAAATATAGAAAAATATTAATAAGAAACTGTAAAAAAATGAATGCAAAATAGTACAATGGGTTTAGTCAGAAGTTTCTTTTCTTTTGCTATTTTTTATTCTACATATAATTAAATTCTTTTTTTTTCTTATAGAATGTACTGTATGTTTGTTTTGTGTGCATTTTATGATGTTTTCTTGTTTAATAAAGTATATATATATATATATATATATATATATATATGAGTGAAAACCATGCATATCAAATTACTGGAGTTAATTAAATTTCTTTTTCCTGAAATGCTCTTAGAAACTGGGGTAGGACATGCATCACACACACTTTTACACTGCCTTAATTAATTTGGAAAAAAGACAGTTCATCACATATGGATGCCTGGGGCAGAACTCACAATCCCTCTAATGTTCAGTAGAATAAGCTCCATCACTGGCACATCATTGTTTTCTGCTTGCACTCCAAAGAGTGTCACCTGAGGCGTGCCACCTCTTCCTGTGTAACAGCAAAGCTGGGCCTGAACTGGAAGAAAAGTGAATTCCCCAGATTCTGAATTCAACATCTCTAAAATGCAAGTATTAAATGAGTGGGAAATGCCCCCTTTTTTACTTTCCCAACTGTGAGCTCCGTGGAGTCAAGCGACAACTAAATGACTTTGAACTATCTCATGCATAGCTCCTGAGGAGATTATATTTTAGACAAATTGGGCTTAAAAACAAAACCAGGTTTTAGTCTTCACATTTCCCCCTGTTGTTAGCTCAGGTGTGATTCACTTTAGTAGTTTGGAGAAGAGAATGTAATACTTTAAAAGGAGAGAGATTTAAGCATACAGCTCCTCTCCAGCTTCAGCCTCACACATCCCTTTCAAACACCTTATAAGGGCTCAAAGTTAAACAGTCACAGTTATTGAGGGACATGGCTCTGAATTAAGCAGTTGGTATTAATGCTAATAGTCAGTGCTTTTTTCTAGAAAAACAGGTGCCGGTACTCACCATGAAGTTGTTACAGTAAGTGCCACACTTTTTAACAACAACAAAAAGAGGTGCTGATACAGTGGTACCTCAGGTTAAGAACTTAATTAGTCCTGGAGGTCTATTCTTAACCTGAAACTATTCTTAACCTGAGGTACCACCTTAGCTAATGGGGCCACGCCGCTGCCACCACAACTGCTCAATTTCTGTTCTCATCCTGAAGCAAAGTTCTTACCCGAGGTACTATTTCTGGGTTAGCGGAGTCTGTAACCTGAAGCGTCTGTAACCTGAAGTGTCTGTAACCCGAGGTACCACTGTACTGTGCACACTTGAAGTGGGTGGCGCTGTGGTCTAAGCCACTGAGTTTCTTGGGATTGGCTATCGGAAGGTCAGCGATTCAAATCTGCACAACAGGGTGAGCTCCCTTTCCTCTGTCCCAGCTCCTGCCAACCTAGCAGTTCAAAAGCATACCAGTGCAAGTAGATAAATGCAGCAGGAAGGTAAACAGCATTTCTGTGCGCTCTGGCTTCTGTCACGTTCTTCCGTTGCGCCAGAAACGGTTTAGTCATGCTGACCACATGAACCGGAAAGCTGTCTGTGGACAAACGCAGGCTCCCTCAACCTGAAGCAAGATGATTGCCGCACCCCATAGTCACCTTTGACTGGACTTCACCGTCCAAGAATCCTTTACCTTTTACCTTACCCTTGATAACCTGTGAAAAGAAAGCACTGCTAATAATATATGCACATAATTTTGCCCACAGAAAGAGACAATTCTTAATCTGGCTCTCTTTGGCTTAAGTCTGCATTACCTTTGTAATGGTGAACCTACTTCAGTATGGGTTGTCAAGGAGGGGGTCGCTTTCCCAAGCCTCCCTCCAAGCTACTAATCAATCACAAGCAGGCACCGAATTGGTAATCAGGCTTTATGGGCTTCTTCTCTGACACCCACTACAGAACATCAAACAGCAAGTCTAATACAAGGCTTGTTCTCTTTCTCCCCTTGCAAGTTAACTCAAAGATTTATAGGGGCTGGGGAATGCTTGCAACCAACCACCCGATCACATGCTCCCATTTGGGGACTAATAGTTACCACCTGCCTGGAGTGCCCCACCCAGCGATACTTGCTCACAGGATCACTACTTCATGACATGGGTGACAGGATGTAGAGCTACCTCATAGACCTGAAGGAGCATCTCCACCCCCATCGTTCAGGTCCAGCTCCAAGGGTCTTCTGGTGGAACCAGGCAGAGGGCCTTCTCAGTAGTGGCGCCTGCCCTGTGGAACACCCTCCCATCAGATGTCAAGGAAATAAGCAACTATCTGACTTTTAGAAGACATCTGAAGGCAGCCCTGTTTAGGGAAGGTTAATGTTTGATGTTTTATCAGGCTTTAATATTCTGTTGAGAGCCATCTGGCTGGGGAAACCTAGCCAGATGGGTGGGATATAAATAAATAAATAAATAAATAAATAAATAAACAAACAAATAAATAAATAATTGCAGTCAGATTATCCCCACAGGCATCTCTGTGAGGTATAAGACGGCACATAAAATACACTTCTTTGTTTTGATTTAAAATAAAGGGTTTTCACTCTTACCTGGGAGGAAACATGGATTCTGCTAATTTGCACAGGGCAAGTCATGATTATATACAGGAGCTATCCCTGAAGCCTTTCAGTGAATATTGCCCCACTCATACATGATTTCAGCATGTTATAGCAGTTTTCATATGGTTACCACATGAGAACATACTTGCAGCGCTTCAGGTAAATCAAATTTAATCCAGAGGTCTAGGCAAGGGAAGCAGAGGTAACTGCCAAGCAATTGCAGCAGGATTAAATTAATTTCTCTTATATTGACAGCCCTGGTTCTTTACATACTGTAGTGAGTATACAAGAAATGCAGGTGGAGATGCCTTACCCAAGTAACTCAGCTTTCTCCACATAACAAAACCTCAACAATTGTAAAATACCCATTTTGGCATAATCGACTTGGCCACAACAGAGACAGGAGCTCCCTCATGGTATGAACTTTTAAATGATCAATGGCTCTTGTCAAAACAAAAAAGCAAGCCTTAGCACTTTAGGTCCACTGCAATGCTTACTTGACTCATAGAAACATAGATCTGGAAGGGACCCTGAGGAACATCTAGTCCAACCCCTTGCAGTGCAGGAATAGACAGCTGTCTCATACAGGGATCGAACCTACAGCCTTGGCATTATCAACATCACACTCAAACCAACTGAGCTAACACACCTTGCCTCTGGTAGTAACTATTCAATGTTTGAAATGTATCATTTCCAGTTCCTTTCTGTTATGACTCATTGTCCATTGGGCCTGGTTATGCTGCTTCTTGATGGCTTCCTGCTGAGGACAAACCACAGTTATAAAATTAAGATAAGGCAGAAGGCTAATTAACCCAACCCCTAATGATAAAGATATAAAGCATGATTTATCTGAGCTGAGAAAAACTGGCAATACACTGAATCTCTTATTATATGAAAATTGGCTTCATGACCCTCTTGGCATTGCAGTTGGCTCTTTTGAGTTAACACTTCAGCATTTTTTGGGGGGGTGAGCTAGAGTAAATTTAATGTTCCTAACAGAATGCTTAAGTCAGACATTTTAGTGCAAAGGCTTCTTTTTCATTATTACAATAGTCTGTCAAATGATAAGAGTTCCAGAATAATCATTATTGTTTAAGGTCACATATATAAAGTTAGTCAATCACACATAAAATCACTTTTCTATGTATTTATTTTGGTTGCCTCATGTTGGAAAAATGGCTAAAGGTAAAGGTAAAGGGAACCCTGACCAATAGGTCCAGTCGTGACCGACTCTGGGGTTGCGGCGCTCATCTCGCTTTATTGGCCGAGGGAGCTGGTGTGCAGCTTCCAGGTCATGGGGCCAGCATGACTAAGCCGCTTCTGGCGAACCAGAGAAGTGCACAGAAATGCCGTTTACCTTCCCGCCTATTTATCTACTTGCACTTTGACGTTCTTTCAAACTGCTAGGTTGGCAGGAGCAGGGACCGAGCAACGGGAGCTCACCCTGTTGCGGGTATTCGAACCACCGACCTTCTGATAGGCAAGTCCTAGGCTCTGTGGTTTAACCCGCAGCGCCACCCGCGTCCCTGGAAATATGGCTAGTATAACCTTAAAGGTATGTTTACCTCACCCTTTCACTGATATTCATTCAGTGGCATAGACTATGTTGATTTCCAACACTGGCTAAAACCCGGTGTATAATATGATAAATGTAAGAGGTGGCTAATATATGGAGATAGAAAAGCAACTCTTTTGTTTTATTTTTTAAAAAAGATTGATATCCTACCTTTTGGGGAAACTGTTGTCACAAGACAGTGTCCCAAACTCATCACAGAGCACATAAACACCATGATTTAAAATAATTATACCCCTCTAAGATGAGGAGCAGAAGAGTGAGACACAGTTCTTGATAAGAATTAATTGAAAAATGTCTTGAGAGTCTTTTTCAATATCATGACTGTGTAGTTCCTGGGGGGTCACATTCCAGAAGGATGTGGACACCACTGAAAAGTTATCTTTGGTACCTGTCACCCTATCAGGGACTGAGCAGATGAGGAGGAATGGTAGATTTACAACAGGGGTTTGTGGAAGGTCACAGCTCAGAGGCAGATGATGGGGGAAATTGGGCAATCATGGGAGAGCCAGAACAACACCCGGCTGACACATCATTAGAAAACATTCCAGACCCTCCATCTCCCAGAACCCAGCATTCTTTAAAATTATGAGAGCAAGAACTCAAATACTTCTTTGTGGTTTCTTCTTTGTGAAACAGGAATTCAATAATACAACGCACTCACCATCCCTATGCTCAGGGATCAGCAAACTTTTTCAGCAGGGGGCCAGTCCACTATCCCTCAGACTTTGTGGGGGGCTGGACTATATTTGGGGGGGGGGATGAACGAATTCCTATGCCCCAAAAATAACCCAGAGATGCATTTTAAATAAAAGGGCACATTCTACTCATGTAAAAACATGCTGATTCCCAGACCGTCTGCGGGCCAGACTTAGAAGGCAATTGGGCCAGTTTGCTTACCCATGACTATGCTTGACCACAAAGCCATCTTCCTAGCCCCCTCATTTGTAAAACTTAGATCCTTACCATACTCATTCAGATCTTATTCCTGGTTCCTTATCTTCTCCTTTTTGGTTGTTTTTTTTCAAATACAGAAATAAAGCTGCTATAGAGTGGAGAAAGGAAATGTGGTTGTATGAATCACTCCCAAAGTCACACATAAAGTTGATTATTTGATGGGTACAGGGTTGTGAATGTATATCTATTGGCTTCAACTTGATGTGTTACAAGCTGGCAAACCAATCTAAAACTTTTCACCAATAGTAAAAGTTAATATATCCCCCCAAATAAAACTATTCATCACTTATTATGGAGATTCATCTTGACAGTGCTGAGATGCTGTCTGACTCTTAACTGCTTTTGGCTTTACCAAGACTTAAAGCATATCCTCTTTGTGACATCACACATGACATCAGAATGGCATGTTTGCATTCAACCTAGACTATCTCCATGCCAACAGCAATGGCCAGTAAACTTATGCAACCAAGTAACCATCAGCCTGACTACCCAGTAGTTTCTATCTAGACTATTGGATGTTTATTTTTTGCTCTCATAATCAAAGCCTGAAGAAGACCTGCGTCTAATCTGCAAACCTGCTTCCACTGTTAAAGAAAACTAATTGTCAGGGACTGGGCAGAGGAGGAGTGGTGGAGACCCCCTCCCCATCCTGACCCTTCCAGGGAAGACGAAGACAGTATAGATTTACAACAAGGGTTTGAGCAGCCCAGAGGGAGTTGAAGGGAAAAGTTGGGTAATCATGGGAGAGCTAGAACAACACCCAGCTGACACGCTGTCATTAGAAAGCATTCCAGACTCTCCATCTCCAGAGCCCTGTGAGCCTTAACAGTAGGAGAGCAAAGAGCTCAAAGAGCAGCACCCATAGAGGAGATGACGACGACAATGAATTAGGAAGTGGGAGAGAAGTGGAGTGGAGATTCACTCGGGACAACACCATTCTCCAAGAGGCTGGGTTCTATAGCCTCTCTCTGTAAAGACTGAAATAAAAAAGGAAGGTAAGAAAATTTCCCTTGTCTTTATACTTTCCTGGGCAACCAGCCGGGAGCTGCTGACAGTATCCTGTCACACCCTAACCTATCTTATTGACCGATTATTGATGATAAGAAATAAGAATAAAAGTGTTTACTCACAAAGGTTTTCCTACATCACACAGCTATTTAAGACCTTTGCATTGGTGCCCAAGAAGGAAAAGCCTCCCCTGCTTTTATTAGCGGGTGTTGCTTCCTAGCTGCAAAGGCAGCAATGGGCTGGGGCTACCTGATGCAGGTGCCATTGTGCAGATACAATGACGTCACCATTCTGCACCACTTCTGGGTGCTGTTAACCCCTATCCAAGCACAGTCCCTGCATTGCAGAAGTGGGCAACCTGTGGCCCTCCAGATGTTGTTGCAGTCCAGCTCCCATCATCCCTGACCTTTGGTCATATGGGTTGGGGCCAATGAGAGATGGAGCCCAATAACACTTCCCACTCTTGTTGAATCTTTTAGTCTTCTGTATCCTCTGAAAGTGACCGCCTCTGTTAATTGTAGGGACCGTCCATTCCTCTTCCTGATCACCACCCGGTGGATTGGCTGAATAATGCATTCATCGTTCATACACTGTCACTTCTTCAGTTACAATGTGCTTGTGATTCATAAATTCACCAGGAGATACAAGGCTTCTTATGATACAAATTACATGGCTTTCACAATATAGAGACTATGAGCTAAACCTGCCTCAGCTGAGCTAGGACATTTTTTGAAAACATCGGCCATTGTTCCTCCTACCCATCCCTCTGCTTTTCAGATCTAAAAATGTTTTCTTACCCATTGTCTGTTCAAGTTGAACAAATCCACCATTCTGAACCAAGCCTTTCGCATGCTTCACAAAATGAAATAATTTTATTTTCTCATCAAACAATCTTAGCAATTACAGTGGTTTATAGCTATCTGTATCAAACAATGAGCGTATTAATTGCCGAGGGTTGGGCTACACGACGGAGCATGTCAGCAAAATTTTTATGAACGTGATTACATTGTTCAAAATGTAATGAACGGGAATGGCATTTCTGGAGACAATGAGCCCTTCTTTCCAGGACGAAAACGAAAGTGTTCTGATTTTCATTATAGATAAAGAGTTGTTTGTCCTCAAGGGAGATATTCCTTTGCTCTATCTCCCAGTTTCTCTTTTAGATTCAAACAGCCTCGATTCTCGTCTCCTGCATTAGTTTACACCAGTGCCACTCAACTTCCAGTGGGTATTATCCTGGTTTTCTGTATTATAGTGGAAGATCTCTGAAAGGTTGAACACACAGCCAGTCATTGCTTTTCACCCCAGACTGGAAGGTTCCCCTCCAACTCTCTTCCATGCCATTTCCTGATCAAGTATAAGAGAAAATGCACACATCATAATAACATTAATAAAATGAACAGTGTGATCTTGTATATGCCTATTCAGATGTATTCCCAATAAGTTAAATGGAACCCTGCTTATGTTTATTAACAAGCTGTTAAAGCTATCTTACTGTCATTAGTGTCTCAAGGTATTTGGCATGGATTTAGCATATATTGGGCTACAGTACAAAAATAGCTCTCAGTTAATTAAATCAAGAGGGATACGTTGTAATTTTAATCACACTAGTTTGCCCAAGGAACTGAACTATGCAAGACCCAGTATGGCATAAGTGGTGGAGAGTTTATGTGGATCAGGGAGTCCTGTTTCAAATCCCTGCTCAGTCTACAAAACAACAGCAACAGCAACAACTTTGTTCAGTCATGAAGTTCACTGGATGTTCTGGGGGTGGCATACTTTCTTTAAAGGCTAAACAACTTTACAAGGCATGATCAGATACCTGTAACCATCTCACAGAGACTATCAGTCTGCAATCTCTATCTTCAGCTTGAGTCTGAAAGCAGACTTGAAGGCTTCACCATCCATCCTAATTTTTGTATACAGTGGTATCTTGGTTGTCAAACAGCTTGGCTCCCAAACAAACTGGCTCCCAAACGCCGCAAACCTGGAATTGAGTGTTCCAGTTTGTGAATGTTTTTTGGAAGCTGAACGTCTGATGTGGCTTCCGCAGCTTCTGCAACTTCTGATTGAGTGCAGGAAGCTCCTGCAGCCAATCGGAAGCCGCACCTTGGTTTTCGAATGGTTCTGGGAGTCAAACGGACTCCTGGAATGGATTATGTTTGACAACCAAGGTACTGCTGTATCTCTCTCTCTCATACCTGCCAGCCCCTAATATCTAGCCTGATGGCAAGTTCTGGAGAAGCTGAAACCTTGCACATTGTTTTGTGATAATTTTCCTGTTCTTAATATATTGTCCAGCTGTGAATTTTGGAGGTGTTATTATTATTATTATTATTATTATTATTATTATTATTATTAACAACAACAACAACAACAACACAACAACAACAACAACAACAACAACAACAACAACAACAACAACAACAACAACAACAACAAAATATGGCTTCCATGTGATAGTTCCAAGTTAGTACAGTAGATGCTAACACTAGAGTTTCAAACTTTTGGGCAGAAAAATGAACACCAGAACATTTAAAACTAGACTAAACTAACTAAAATCATGATAACAAGCGTTTGGAATGCTGACAGCCAAAAACCTTTCAAACTTGCTGTCTTTTTACTGTGCTGAAACTCTTTCATTTCATTAAAAGCTTTTGTGAAGAGGAACAATTATATTTTTCAAAAGTGAATTTCTTAATTAAGAGCATTAGGGTGTTGTTGTTTTTTTAAAGACATTACCAGTCATTTCCTCCTGCATCTTTTATAATAATCCAAATCTTTTACATCTCCATTATATCCAAAATTCACCATTAAACTATGTGTTATTCCAATCCAGTAACGATTTTAACTGTTTACAATGATTTTTAAGATAAATTATAAATTTTCCCCATTCCTTATTAAAATTTTGGTCTTCCTGATTTCTGATTCTTCTGGTCATTTTTGCCATTTCGGCATAATCCATCAACTTAATCAGCCATTCTTCTCTGGTTGGGACTTTTTCTTCTTTCCATTATTACACTGATCACAAGACAAAGATGGGAAATAGCAAGCTCCCGCAGCCTCTGTCGACATTAAATGGAGGTGCCAAGATCTCAGTTGTCAAGCTGTATGCCTGCTACAGGCATGGAAATGGCTGGCTGGAGAATAGGCAGGGACTCTCATCAGTACAGGACCATTTACCTGCCAACAGAGCTAGGCTAGATGAAGGGGAAAGGGTGTGTGGAAAAGATGGAGGAGGAGGAGGAAGCTAAAGTTGGGGGTGAGTGGGAATAGAGAGCAAAGGCGGAACAGATAGGGGGGAAAACACTTTTATAGAAGAAGCTGGTTGGCAGCATAGGCCATGGCATAGCAGGGGGGGGCGGGTGGCAGGGGTGGTTGCCCTGGGCACAAAATTTAGGGGCATAAAATTTCAACACCCAATGCTGCCTCAATACAGGTGCATGCTTCCATTGCTGGGTTCCATCAAAAACAGCTTCTCTATGTGAATCAAGAAGTGGTATCTCCAGACAACAGGGCAACTTTTCTTTTCTTATATCTGCAACTATGATCTCCTGGGTGACACACACACACAGTTAGGCAGTTGAATATGCATGAGTATTCTGTCTGTTTCCCTCCTACCCATCCCCCTTCACAGGGTCCCAGGTGCTGGCAACCCATGCTATGCCACTCAACATAGAGCAAGGCCAAAGGGCGCTTGTTTGCCCTTTCGGGTGTGCAACCATTTTGTTCCAAAAGGTGCAGGAGGGGGCCTGGTAAATATAGTGAATCCAGGGCTGAAAGAACTGGCAGCAGCCCAGAAAAGTTGTCCTGACATCTGTAAGCCTACAAGTCAAACCCTGCTATGAGGAGAAACGGCTTGCTGTACAAATTGCATCCATCATTGCATCTCTTGTGCAATGAGGCAAAGATAGCATCTGGGACCCAGAAGGCCCAGGGAGAGAGATGATCTCATGAACTGGCTAGAGAAACATGGAAGAGAGTCCACTGTGAAAGAACTGATCCTGACCTCACATTAGTATTGCCAGCGGTATGTGTGTTTATCAGCTGCTTCCTCCCTAATGGTCAGAAACCAAGCAAGACCCTTTAACTTGAGCCTGTTTGTGACTCAGAGGTATCAACAAGGCTACTCAATGATGCAGCTAGGGGACAAATGAAAGCTGTATGTGTATGCCTCCTATTCTGGGGAGAGAAGACAGAGTTTTTGACATTGACCTGCTGCAAGACCCCACAACAACTTTCTATTGCAATAACCTTATTCTGCATAGAGCGAAAGCAGTGTGACATTCTAGAAGGGAGTCTCCTGTAAGTACTCCCTGCAAAAAATGATTAAAATTGATTGTCTTCCATTAGCCGAGATTTAATACCGCATTCATACACTAGCTTATCACATTTATCCAGTAAATCTGTAATAAAATGAGACATTAATATACAATTTCAGGAATCAGAACGTCTGTCAATAGAATAGAAAATGTTTCTACAATTAGTGAAATATTATACACTTTCAATAAATGCCTGCAACACAGTCATCTTGGTTCTGAAGATGTTTGAGATACTTGGAGGAGCAGGAAACAGAGTACAAATGCTTGCCTGTCCATCATAGAGGCTGAAGGGGGATTATTATTGTCTGCTGACCTGTCTTCAGATTGGGTGATTGCAGGAAAACAATCTGGGTCTCTAGGTACTTCAATAAATGAGATCGTTGCTCCTAGATCAGATGTATGAAAAATAAAGGAAATCCAAAAATGGAATGAGTGGGCCACTCCATGTGCCAATGCCACATCACTCCAAAATGAGAATAAAGGAACCCATGCTGAACGTTGAGATGAGAAAAGTTCCTTCTCTACCATGGGGTACCATAAGTATGAGGGCTGTAAAGTGCAACCCCAATTGTAAGTAAACACAACTGAGATGGAATGAGTGGGGACCTTCCAGCGATGAATGGTCCCTGTCCTAAAAAAAGGCCCCACGCTTCAGAGGAGGAAGAGCATAATGAGGAGAGAGAAATATATTGTAGCAGGAACAAGTAGCTTCTGGACCTCAGCCTCAACTACAGCTGTGCCCTTCCCCAGCAGAAGCAGGGCAACACCTCCAGCACTAGCAACCACAGTGCATATTGAAGACACTAGAGGGAGGATGTTTCACAAGGTGTGAGGTGGTCCACAGTGTCACACCCTTTAGCCCTTCTGCATGCACCAGCTATGCTACACATCTGCCATGCATTGGGAAGCTGTGTGAAACGCCCTATGCAAGTATCAATATATGTGTATAGAGGAGATTGATACATGGCACATCTGTACATGCCTAGGGCCAGTTCACACAACTGCTGAATCCACAGCATCTTGTTTGGCCAGCAGGATTGTGAGAACAGTGGGGGAGGGAGATGCAACATCTCCCCACAACAAAAATGTAACTGGATTTACTCATCTTATTTGTTGTTGTTTAGTCGTCTTAGTTGTCTTTGACTCTCCATGACCCCATAAACCAGAGCATGCCTTGGAAATTCTCACTTTCTTCTCAAAGCTTCTCCTTTTTTATTTCCATAGAATTTTCTTGGCAAAATACTGGAGTGGTTTGCCAGTTCCTTCTCCAGGTGGATCACATTTAGTCTAAACTCTTGGCTATGATCTGTCTGCACGGCATAGCTCAGAGCTTCTCGGAGTTATTCAAGCCCCTTCGCCATGACAAGGCAGTGATCCATGAAGCGGACTCATCTTATAGAGGTATACAAAATGGTCAGTTCTTACCGATGGGCTTAAGTTTTCAGAAAAATCATGACAGACAAAGGAAAGGAAAGGATTGCTTGGTGGGGTTAGCCAGGTACTTAGCTGAAGTTGTGTTGCAACACATAAGAGTGCAGTCTCCTCTCCTGATGATGTTCTTGGTTTCAGCAATGATGCCAGCTTGGGGGACTGAGCAGAATGGCATTAGGAGCCACCATGGCTACAACCAAGGGTTTTCAAGCCTGAGCTTTCTTGCTTCTAGTTGTGAGCCAGACAGGACTGGCAAACTCAGTGACATCCTTGACTGTTCATGTGCCACTGACATTTTAATCAGCTGGCTAGTTGAGCAAGTTACTTGCAGTGCCAACTTGAAAGCACTCTTGGCAAATCTGAGTACTGAGTAGCACATGGAGTACAATGAACCAAGATAGCACAGTCTAGTCCCCCCCCCTTTAATACACACACACAAAACACCTTTTACACAGTATGTCAGCACTGACAGGTTTGATTTATTCTCAGCGGCATTCACAATGTGACAGTTACTATATCTTGAAACAGAATCAAATTACAGCAGTATTTCTACACTTGAAAGTGTGATGAAAACCTTGTTCTTTTGTGTGTGTGTGTGTGTGTGTGTGTGTGTGTGTGTCTTACAGCACTGTCCATTTGGATCTGAACCAGGTTCAATGATATTATCTCTAAGCTTGTAGAAGAAACTTGTCACGATTTCGAGCCAATAGAGAAGATGAGTGAATGTATTGATCCAATCTGCCCTAGATGCTTCCCTCTCCTTTTAAAAGGTAAATCTAAGTGGAATTTAGCATATACATCAGTACTTAGCATTCAAAGGATATCCTTCCACACTGGAAACCCAGAGAACCACAGTGACCTCTACCACCAAAGGAACCTCTACTTACCTCATTCTTCTACTATATTGTGTACGTCTGGCATAGATTTCTTGCTTTTAAGGAATTTTCCAAAATAAAAAGGGCATTTTGCTCATTTGGAAACAGTTGCTGTCCCAGGATACATATTGTGATCTAACTGAAAGCCATTGCATGATGAAAAAACCTCTCTTGGAGTAAAATCTTCATTCTGCTCAACAAATTACAAAGGATGTGTATCAGCAGGAAGTCTGCTACCTCGGATCTCAGAGAAATATTGTTGCCCAATGCCCGCATTGAGCTATTTGTAAAGATTTTCTGAGCTTTTCCTGGAAATGTCAACAAATCTGTATTTATGGTAAAATTGTGATAACGTCACTGAGATAAAAATGGGAGGAGGTGAGTGGAAAGAATATGCTGTAATAGTAATTCCACAACCAATGCTACAGAATGCAGTATATACAATGGACAAGTAACATTTCTGAAACATATTTATCATAGGGAAAACTAAATTATATGGGAGGAAAACACAGTCTCAAGAACAGACCCTTGCCTAAGTCGGCGGGGTGGGGGGGGACATTACAAAGCTATCATCTAGTCCAGGATTGGGGAACCTCAGGTATGGAGGTCTAATGTGGCCCTCAACATCTTTTGAGCTGGCCCTCAGTCAGGACTTTTCCCAGGCCACGTTCCTCCCCAAGCTTCATACATCCCTAGCCCTATTTCACAGCCTTTTTCAGTGCTATTACATGGTGGGAATGTCTCCTTGAACTCTGATCATCTTCTATCCAGGCAAGCAAGAGGCACAGAGTTTGGGGTGTATGTGTAGAAACTACAAAGGTTAAATCTAAGTTGTTGCTTGCTTTTGCCTCTGAACATTCCTACAATTGGCTTGTGGACCCCAGAAGGTTGCACAGAAAGAAATGTGGCTCTGGAGCAGGTTTAGTTCATATACTGCTCAGTGTGGCTGCAATACTCAATCTTAAGTGTTGCCTAACACACCCAGTGAAGGAGAGTAGACCAGCCCAAGGCAGTCACTTCTGCTGTAGAACAGCTCTCACAAAAGATGGGGGGAGAAATTTGATTCAGTTCACAGTTAAAGATCCAACTCTATCAAAGTTACACTTTCTGAAACAATATGAGGACCGAAACACATTCAGCCTCTGAAATTCATGCTTATCTGAATTTTGTGAAGCACTTCTCCAACCAATGTTTACAAAAAGGGAAAGTGTGCAAAAAATTAATGTGTAAATGAAAATAGGATATACAAATGTGTTATATTAGGAGAAATTCCTTGCAAAAAATATACTTATTATAAGGAATCTACACTTAAAATGATGATGAATTTTCATGAAAATTACTTTTGTTTAAAGCAAATTGCTGATGGAAGCTCTAGAACTGAATTTAAGATTGGGAAAATGAGAAACTCAGAGAACAAAAACTGACATATTCTTCCACCCCCAGCTCTTATCATTATGCACTTTTTCCAAATATTTCCCAGAAATTTCCACCCATTGGTTTTAGTCCAGACCTATGAAACAATGGAGAATAAATCTGCATGAAAACCCTTAATATATTGTGCCTTCCCTTGATCTTTGCTTCTCCAGCCTACACCCCCCCCCCCAGCACTTTCAACTTGATTTCCAGATCCTTCGTCATCCTGGTCACCTTCTTCTTGGACGACCCTTTAAAAGTGGCAGTCAGAACTTGAAAGAAAATTAAAATCAAAATTGGTTCATTAAAATTGTTGGTTGGTAAAATAAAAAAAATGTATTAGGAGATAATTAGCAACACCCCCCCCCCCCCCCGTTTTTAATCAGACTGCCTAGGGCCTCTACAAGGGACGCAGGTGGCGCTGTGGCTTAAACCACAGAGCCTAGCACTTGCCAATCAGAAGGTCGGTGGTTTGAATCCCCGCGATGGGGTGAGCTCCCGTTGCTCGGTCCCTGCTCCTGCTAACCTAGCAGTTTGAAAGCACATCAAAGTGCAAGTAGATAAATAGGTACCACTCCAGCAGGAAGGTAAACGGTGTTTCTGTGCGCTGCTCTGGTTCACCAGAAGCGGCTTAGTCATGCTGGCCACATGACACAGAAGCTGTACGCCGGCTCCCTCGGCCAATAAAGCGAGATGAGCGCCGCAACCCCAGAGTTGGCCATGACTGGACCTAATGGTCAGGGGTCCCTTTACCTTTACCTTTAGGGGCCTCCACAGGGTGTAATTCTGCAATGCTCCTCAGGTGCTTTGTAGAGCAGAAAGAAGTGGAAGGAACTGTGAAAAAGAGGGATGAAGGGAGAGGTTAGCCTCTTGTTCACCAACTCACCCCAAACAGCCCTGGTTATAGTCACTTCTTTCTCAGAGTGACGGGAGAAGTATTCAACTAGCCAGAAAACTACCACCAATGAATAATTGCTGGCTGTAAACAGATACACTGACTCAAATGCTGTTGCTCCATGTATCTCAAGGAATATGCACTTCACACAAAGGAAGCAGCACATGCCTAAATTATTCTGATTTCTAGTCTTCAGCAGCTCTCTTATGATGAATTTATGTGACTCGGCACCTCAATCCCAACCCACACAATGAATCCTGTCACTGGTGCTATCAAGGTAGAACTAAAGGTAAAAGGTAAAGGACCCCTGGATGGTTAAGTCCAGTCAAAGGCAACCATGGGGTGTGGCGTTCATCTCACTTTCAGGACGAGGGAGCCAGCATTTGTCCACAGACAGCTTTCCGGGTCATGTGGCCAGCATGACTAAACCGCTTCTGGTGCAGTGGAACACCATGACGGAAAACAGAGTGCACGGAAACACCGTTTACCTTCCCGCCACAGTGGTACCTATTTATTTACTGGCACTGGTGTGCTTTAGAACTGCTAGGTTGGCAGGAGCTGCGACAGAGCAACAGGAGCTCACCCCATTGTGCGGATTCAAACTGCCAACCTTCCAATCGGCAAGGCTGAGGCTCAGTGGTTTAGACCACAGCACCACGCGTGTACCCAAGGTAGAAGTATGAGGCAGGCAGCCATGGCCCTACCCTGCACAATGAGTAAAGCCCCCCCCCCAAGAAAAACAACCTAGGACTAGATTACCACATTTTGAAGATTACCATCTGAAGAGGATCTCCCTGTAAGACCGTCTAAATTTGCCTAACTGCACCAATCCAGTCTAAAATTACTGAACTACCCCAATGAATCTACTGACCTTTTTGGGGCAGTATGTAGAGTGCAAAGCAGAGAAACTAAAGCGTATCTGCTAGGATATATTTGTAGTGTATGAACTTATTTTCTTCAACAGCTCTTCCCAAATGCAAAAGGTACAACAGCAGATGTAGTACATTTAGTAAAGTGGATGCAAAACTGTCTGGCTGTTTATGGCTTTGTTTTCCAAGAGAGCCATCTGCCTGCTAACGGTGGCTGGAAAGTAGAATCTGCTGCAGCTATTCTGAAATGGCTTCCTGGGACAGAGTGGTCAAAGCTCTCTGCCCTACTTGTATAACTAATACAAAACCACTCTGGTTCTTGAAACCTGGCCTATGTCCTTCCTGAGTAGTTGGAGAACAGTCTAAAGAACAGAAAGTCAGAGGTCAACATGGGTAATTGGCAGCACAGCAAGATGGGAGGCAGGAAGAAACTAGATAAACTGAGGGGGAGAAGGGCTGTTCAGAGGCTGATCAGCCAAACTAAGGTGGAATCTTTAAAGGTCTTCTGTCATGTCTGAAGAGGTCAGATCCCATGGACAACTGACTTGAGTAGGGAACTGGAAGGAAAATTTAATGGTTGTTTTTTTTAACCACCTATAGCAATGGAATGGCGGAAGATGGAGTTTGATCTATGTATGGACTACCTTTCTCATTTGTGGTGCCTAGCACCAGGGTGTAGCAAACTTATAAAGGGAGAAAGAATCGGAATGGTTCAAGCTGTAAAGAACAGTGGTAAAACTGCTTTGGGATATGTGAAGTGCTAGTAATCATTCTGCAGAGGAAACCATAAACGTGTGCATTTAACAAGATAACAAATCATAATACAATTGCAATTCATAGATTTATCAATGGAAGTTTAAAGGTTTACTTACTGTTACAGCTAACAGGTGTTCTTGTTAACTACATTGTTGGCTGCAGTGTGTGATTCCTATCAAAATCAATAGCAAAAGAGTCAGGATACGAAATGTGCCCACTTTTATGGGAATGATATCACACTCCAAAGGAGGCAAACATTTTCGTTAGCTTTCCTGGGGAACTAAATCACCAAGAGAGATAAATCTCTGAATGATTGAACATGTGGTAGACATATTCTTCTCCAGCTTTCCCTGACAATGCTGCAATTATCCTTAACTTAGGTGCATTTTTTTTATTTGCCTTCTGTAAGCAGTGACTCCTGAGGTTTCTGTCCATTTTCCTTTCTATCATTTACTGATTAATCTTTGGCAGATCCCCAGAAAGCAGCACCATAAAGAACTCCAATGGCCATACCCACACTGTACATTTAATGCCCTCTTATACCACTCGAATAGTCCTGGATTAAGACTTTTAAAGTTAGTAATAGTTAGTAATAGTTAGAAGTGGTACCCAGCAGTTACCCCTTTTGATGCCCTCTAAGGTGCTCAAAGAACAGTTCTGGACTTGTTGGTAGTTATGATTTTGCAGCTTTGTAGCTAGAGTTCTGTAAAAGTTAATCACAGTAAGCTATAATCAACAGTGATTATGAAAAGGGCACTTGACAGATGGTGTGGACATGTGTCCCCTAAAGATAGGGTCACCTGGGAACCAGCCTGAATCCCAAGACACCGACTCAGCACTTTAAGTGTTGTGTAGACCAGTATGGGAACATCTCAACATTCACAGCTCTTTGTAGTTGGCCTCTTGTTATGACTACTCTGCTGACCTGCCCAGATGTAAACAGGGTCAAGGTACGGTAATTTGACCCCAAGCACATGATGTTGTCAGCACCACCACACAGTAGATAACACTTAAGCCCACCTAAGTCTAATGAAAACATCAGGGCAGACCTTTCTATTCACACCAGATGCTGCACTCCTTGTCTGTGAGGAGTTAGGACTCATTGCCTGCCAAAGAAGGGAAAGGATTCTCTAGCAAAACTAAGGGCCGTAAGATTATATCTGCTTCTTCTGGTTTTGTTCTTTATTTTTCTCAGCTTTTAAATTAAGCCTGTAAAAGCCGCTTTGGTAGTCTTTATGCACTCTCTGAATCCAGAAGAACAAAAGCCACAATTGTCATGACTCTGCATCAACTTGCACACCCACTTCTATTTTTCTCATGCATCTGATGGCAATGTTCACAGGTTTGCTGTCTCTTTCAGACACTCATCTGCAACAGAAAATCCTCACTTTTCACAGAAGAAGTAGAAAATTGCAGATATCCCTACATCAACTGTTATTTAGATTAATGTGTTCAGTGTGTAATGCAAAGCTACACAAAAGGATGGGCTTGGAACAGATTGCTTGGCACATCAAGAATCTTTAGAAAATAAACAAAAGGAATCGATAGGAGGGGAAAGTTACATGGTAATTATGAACTGTGGGTTCTGTTGGGGGCTGCAATCTTGGTAAATTAGGCATTTCTCTTGCTCCTGGCCTACTTTGAAGTGCATGAGCTGTGCAAAGCCTGCTTCTGGAGAAGGAGAGTGAAGAATAAGAATGAAACACAATAGATATTTTGGTGAAGGTTCTGGCAGGAGTATTATTAACAAAACCCATTATAGTGGTACCTCGGGTTAAGTACTTCATTCGTTCCGGAGGTCCGTACTTAACATGAAACTGTTCTTAACCTGAAGCACCACTTTAGCTAATGGAGCCTCCTGCTGCTGCCGCGCCGCCAGAGCATGATTTCTCTTCTCATCCTGAAGCAAAGTTCTTAACCCGAGGTGTAATTTCTGGGTTAGTGGAGTCTGTAAGCTGAAGCATATGTAACCTGAAGCATATGTAACCCGAGGTACCACTTTATATAGAAGCCCTATACTGGAGCTTAGGTAAACATTCCAGGAGGGGATGGTGTGCATGTCCACACAAGCTCCTCCTGCAAGTTCAGAGGTGATGGGCAGCTTCGAGGCCTGTGAAGCCATTCACAACTTCTGGGACTGTGAGCTGTAGCCCTGCAAGATTTAAAGATACAAACCAGCACTTTGAATTAGATCCAGAAACAAATGGGTACTTGTTGTAGATGCCTCATGAAAGGTGCTTCATAAGAGTATTGCTGCATATAGGTGTCCTGCCCAATCTTCCGGTACAGTACATTAATCAGCAAGTCACCAAATCAAAAGCAGCAGAGTAAGAAGTCTCCTGTGGGCACCACTTGAAGTTTGCTTACATAAGATAGATAAGACAGGAAAGCATTTGAGTGCTTGAATCTAGGAGAGAATGATTCTGGTACTGAAGCATTGTTCAGTACAATTGTACCTTGGTTCTCGAACGCCTTGGTACTCATACATTTTGGCTCCCGAACACCAAAAACCTGGAAGTAAGTGTTCCGGTTTTTGAACTTTTTTCGGAAGCTGAATGTCCGACACGGCTTCCGCTTGAGTGCAGGAAGCTCCTGCAGCCAATCGGAAGCCACGCCTTGGTTTTTTGAATGGTTTCAGGAGTCAAACGGACTCCCAGAATGGATTAAGTTTGAGAACCAAGATTCCACTGTACTTATAAACTGTTTGGGCTAAGGAAAGCTAGATTTTCTGGAAAATATTGCAATGTTGTGGGGCAGCCTTCCTCAAGCTGATGCCTTTATTGGTTTTTCTACACCTCCCATTGGATGGGGAAGGATAATGCACGGACTTACTTCACATAGATAAGTTCAATATCTACACACAGAGAGACACCCATCGTGCACAATTCTCTAGTGCCAATAGATGCAGGACCTACACAAGCAATCTGCTCTCTGAGGCAGCAAAGTAAATGTCACACACAAACTAAAATGCACAAGATTCAAGGTTGCTCAAGTTACTTTAGTACCTGAGGCAGAAAATCCTATAAGCACCTCTCCTACCTACCCTTTGACAGTAACAACAACAACAAATGTCCTTCATGACAACCCATACCAGCTAGCTGATCTGGCTACTTCACTCTGTCTAACAGTAGGGTCGGCCTTGCAATAGCGATGAATGAAGAAGATGGGTAGAGTTAACCAATGGGACTGGAACATATGATTGAGAAGTGAATGCAGGCCTTAAGGAGTGTTGCTGTATTAATAGTTCTTTCATGTCTCTCCACTTCTTCAGATGGCAGTTTTGTCAGTACAAAAGGCAATTCTTTTCCTCAGCTTCTCTCTCTTCCTCAGCAGCTTTAAGTCCTGCTTCTGCCCAAACATAAATTCAACTATCATAACCCCCTGAAGTTTCCATAACTGTGAGTAAGTCTTCAACTGCTGAAGTTATTTCTTACAAATCTTGGTGTTCATAGAGGTCAAAAAAACACCCACAACAAAGGTGACCAATTTCCAAACCTTCTCTAAAAGACACCTTTTGGAGCGAGGAGGAAAAAGCCGAGGGAAGTTGGAAATTGCTAACGGCTCCTTTAAACCCAGGGTTGAACAGTCAGATGTGGTAACAGCACACAGTTTTTTAATGGATGCCTGATGGAGGGGAAGAGAAAGGTTTTATTGGATGCAAACTGTGGCCAGGGGAAAAAACTTTAAAGCGAACAATTTTGCTAAAAATATACTATATTCTTGAGCATACAGTCAGCATGATGTAAACTGACAAGATTTCAGAGCTGCGAACTTGAATTTCTCCTGAAAAGAACTGGTCTGATCTTGTCATTAAACACCCAAGGGGTTCAATCCAATCCCCAGTATCCCTTATATTAATCTGCATTCCCAACATCACCCTTTATTATGTACCTCAATGGTTACCAAGAGGCCTTTGTCAGTGTCTTAGAGCAAGTGGTTGAACGGCATAAAGGGAAGTGTCTATAAATTCCTCAGATGCTATTCACAATGAGAAGGAAAGGATAAGACAATCTGTAATGCTTGTTTGGTGTTGTAATTAAAGTTATATCTTTACAACCCATTCTACTTTGGCTCAAAGCAGCTCATAATAATCTTAAAGGATACAAATAAAATGCAATGATAGATAGATAGATAGATAGATAGATAGATAGATAGACAGATAGATAGATAGATAGATAGATAGATAGATAGACAGATATAGATAATATGGCAGCAGTAAAAATCATCTTACAATTAAATTGCAGTCAGCAGAACTAGGGTTGCCATATGTTCGGAATTTCCCAGATATGTCTGGGATTCAAATGGCAAAATTAGCAACCGGAGGGGGGGGGGGGAATCTTGAAAAATCAGCAAAATGTCCTGAGTATCACTCTTTGCCTTTTTGGGGGTGAATTCCCAAATCAACTTTGAGGTTCAGCAACTTTTTGGGGCGATTCCCCAAAAGAAGCTCAACAATTTTTGTGTCAGGATTTTTACTTCTTGAAGTATGGCAACCCAAAGCAGAACCAATGAAAACATCAGCAACATGAAATTAGTTTAAAGCAGTGCTTTTTCTGGGAAAAAATTTTTTAGGGGTACTCTCATTTTGATGAAAGAAAATCACAATTTTATAGTTTAGATCGGGAAAAATAAATACAGTAAATTCAACAAAGCTGACCAATCACCATGCTAGATTCCAACTCCTACTTCACACATTAAATGCTCGCTTCCATCTGAGACTCATTGTGACAGGAAATGAGGCTGCCATTGGGGGTAGCAACAGAACTGACGATTCACCATGCTAGATAAGAAACTAAAAAAGTTAATGTTTTAGTTTCCTCTCCCGTTAGATTCACAAAATGTTTAGGGGGATGCGTACCCCTGCGTACCCCAAGAAAAAAAGCACTGGTTAAAAGATTCAAAAAATGTATAAAAACCTATTAAAAAGCATGAGATAATAAGATGGACTTGGCTTGACGCTGAAAAACACAGACACTAAATGTGTCAGGTACAGTACAGAGCTTAGCTGCTACCACTGAAAAGGCCTTCTCTTCTGTAGCCTCTTCAGAAAATGGGGAGCATCTGAAAATGATTAAATGGTTGACAGTTTCACCTGGCACATGGCGTTAGTAGCAGATAGTGTGGTGGAGCGTTAGCACTCACAAGATCTCCAAAATGTGGGGAGAGGATGGGCAAGGCGGCAGTAAGGGTGCACACTCATGGGGTTTTCGGATTGGCTCAGCTGGTATGCTTGCACTCCACCAGTCTTGTCATTTCAATGACACAAGCAATCGGAGGTCAGGTGAGTGCTGTCACTCAGGGGGGTAGGAAAGGGGGGTGGGGGGTGGTCCGCCCCATGTGCCATCTTGGAGGGGGGTGACAAATTATCAAGGAACAATTACTGCCCTACTAGGGTGGTTCATAAAAACCTTTTTTTAAAAAAAATGCCTGCTCCAAATGTCTTATCTTACTACACTAGGGATTATATAGCTACATATGAAATTTCATGCATATCAGTTAATATCTTGACCCTCCTCCACGAAAATAGCTGTTTACTTGGCCGTTTTCCTATGTCATGAAGGCTGAAATTTCAACAAAGCACGTGCCTTTGCTAGACTCTTTTCGGGCACCTGTTAAAAGCATTCTTCTTTAGGCAAGCATACCTAGATGCTTAGGAAGTTGAAGTAATTTTAATCTTAATATTTTAGCTTTTGTATGCTTTAAAGTAGGATTGTTAATTTTTCTTGATTTTACTGTTGTGGGGTTTTTTTGTTTTTTGTTTCGGTAAACCACTTTGCAGGTTTTTTTAAAAAAATAAATTTTATTAAATAAATAAACAATAAATATAAATAAAATAAAATAACACAAACCAAAACACAATCTATCCTGTAGATTTAAGTATCTGTCCATAGTCGCCTACTTGTTATCAGAAGCTCAGAATCCACATTCCTTTGTAAGAAAATATAAAATAACGTAAAACCATTTTTGCAGGCAAAAAAATAAATAAATCAATGTGTGTGGGAGGGGGGGTGACAAGAAATTTTCCGCACCAGGTACCACCTGTCCTTCCTACGCCTCTGCTGTCACTCCGTCATTTGCTACAAGATGACAGTCCTTTGGGTACCTGATTGTCAAATCATTTCATATTTAAAGGTTAAAACACTATGAATTGAGCCTGGAAACCGAGATGGTAATCAATGAAACTTTCGTAATACTGGCCTGATACACTCTCTCTGTTCCTTCTAATGACTTAAGAGCAGTACTCCCCCCCCTTAAAAATGTTTAGGGGTACTCTCATTTTCCTCAAGAAAATCACCATTTTATAGTTCAAATTGGGAAAATAAATACAGCAAATGGACAAAAGTACAAAGATTCACAAAATGTTTAGGGGTATGCGTACACCTGCTTACCCCCAGGAAAAAAACACAAAAACACTGGTTAATAGTGTTGTATCAATTTCTTACTGCTTAATTGTATCTTTGCTAATTCCTCCTCTAAGGAAGTTCAGCTGTTCATGTCGCACACTGTGATTCTTGTTTAAAATCGTAACATGTGTTACTTAAGAGGGGGCAGTTGGGTACACTTGCCCTAGGCCTTGGTCGGGGGGCACCAGGGGCCTGCTGGATTTACTGTGTCATGTCAAGTGTTTATAACTTTATTCTAACAAGACTTCTGCCCAGGGCCACAGGTGAGCTCTGTAAGGGCCTGCCTATAACAATTGGAATGTGTAGAATAGGGTACACGACACCAAGATACTCAGTAGGAGTGCAACATCTTCTATGTGGGAATAATCCCTACATTTGTGTAACCTTGACAGGCAACAGACACTGGTTTGTATTATGTTGATAATGGCACGGACTATGTCAGGGACTGTGCTGAGGAGGGCTGCACTGAGGAGGAAGGTGGGAACCTCCCCCTCCTCCTGATCCAGATCCTGAATCTTCCCAGGAGCAGGAGAACAGTATAGATTTGGAACAGTGGTTTGCAGATGGACATAGTTCAGAAGGCAGAAGATGGGAGATACTGGATGGGGAACAGCTAGAAGAAGAAACACTGGAAGAGAGAGGGTTAACAGATTCAGTGTCTCCGGAAAGCATTCCTTCGCTCTCCCCATGGTCAAGAAGAGATCGGAAAGTGGCAGAACAGATAGCACACAAAGCACAGAGGGTACAAACTCAGATTACAAGATGTAGAAGTGACATAGATTAATAGGGATGTAAGGGGGTGGAGTCCTTAACTGGGAGCACCGCCATTCTAGGAGATGGGTTCTTTGTTTTCTTGCTGTGATTATTAAAGTTTCTAACCGATAAGAAGACTCCTTTTCCTTTGTTCTACTTATCTGCTGCAACAGGGGGAAGAAGCAAATTCCCTGAAGCCTGACAGACTATTTCTCACTGCAGGGATGTGACTCTGCTGAATCTAAGCAGATCTTGGTCTGGTCTTTGGCTGGATGGGAGACCTGGGAACATGCGTATGCCACCTTGGGTTTCAGGAGGGAAGAAAGGCAGGATAAAAATATAAGAAAATAAATAAATGTTCAGCCTAAGTTCATAACTAAAGAGCAGCAATCCTTACCCCCACATGACTGGTGTTAGGCAGTGAAGGTAGTGGCTTATGTTGCCTCTGGCATTCCATGCCACTGACTTCACTTATGACATATATGATGATGGTCATAATCCAGAACAAAGTTGGCAAGCTTCAGACTATTGTCTTCCATTGGATTAATGAGGTAGAATATAGCATTCTAGAGATATAAAAGAATTTTTTTTGTTTGTAATTCCCTCCCAGGAGGTGTTATTAACTCTGAGAGACAGCAGTCCACAGCCATGAAACTTAGGCTCAATCTGCTAACAATGTGTCTAGGCAAGAGCTGTAGCCTCAGACTTGGAATGCTTCTCTGAATAGGAACCAGACATATGGTGGTGTTATAGGTTTGTCAGGACATTAATTTAATAAAAAGGAAATCTAAATCCCAATGCAAAAATATATGAATGCCATCATTTAAAAGCTGGATGAGACTAATAACAGTCTCATCCAGCTCACAAGAGGCTATTTAAATGGTTAAATGACAAGGCTCCAAGTCCCATCCTTTGATCAATTCAAGTTTAAACGCCCCCAAAGCGATGTACTGTATTTGAAGGACATTTGTTCTGCTCACTTTCATATGCCTCGTAATAACTTGTGATTTAAGCACATGGGAGAAAGAATCATATGTGACCTGAAATATAGAAGAGGGCAACTCCTTCCCAAATTTCCTTAAGCACCACCTCTAATTTTCATGCTTCACAGTGGAAAAAAAAACATCATACCTCCTTCAAAGCCCTTCCATTTGTCCCAACTAGAGTGGAAGCATGTCTGGAGGTGACAAGAGTTAGGGTCTGTTCAATGGCCAACAACTTCCAAGTTGCATTAAGAAGTGGCCACTCAGGCAAGAGACTTGATAACACAAGGATGGAAGAATGAGGAAATCCCGACAAAAGAACAGTGGCAAGAGAAATTGATGAATTATGTAGAACTGGCCAAATTGACTTACAAACTGCGAGACAAGGACAACTGTGACTTCAAGGAGGAATGCAAACTTTTTACAAACTATCTAAAAAGACAACAAAATGAACTGGACTCCTTGGCAGGTTTTGAATAAACATACAGAAATTTATTGGTTGCTAACATGATGGATAGATATGTAAGGATATGTACAATTTTATAATATGCAGAGAAAATATGTGAAGAGAAATCAGGGAGAGGAGCTGAGGGAAGTCCTTGGTGGGGGTGAAAGGGGGGGGAATAATGTATATGGTTTGATAATTTGTTATGTGGAAATTGAGCAATAATTAAAAAAAAACCACAAAAAAACAGATGTGGCCACTCATACAGGATTTTCACCACCTGAAAGAGTATGCTGCTTTCAGAAGAGTCTTCTCACACACAAGTTTAAAGGAAAGAAGTGATACGTGTGTATGTGTGAGCCAGGTTTTTAAGATCACTTCAGTACAACAGATACCAAATAATCAACTTTATTTGTGGCCATGTTTAACTTTTTAGCTTGTGGACTTTCTCAGTTTGATGGATATATGTTTGCCATCCAGAGACAGCCATTACATATATGAATGGCTTAATTCACAGTACCTTCCCTTTTCATGTTGAATATCTTGCCTCTAGCTTTGGAAGCAGTCAGTCATGGCATTGCTCTACAGGTTTCGGAAACTGTACACCTCTTAAAAATCACCTTTCTTCAACGTCCCCTTCTCTGCCCCCTCAGGTTAAGCTTCTCAGGAAAGAAATGGTTTACAAAACACATGTTGTTGTAAAGGTTAACCTTCTGCCATCGCTATCTGATTTTGAAGGCCAGCTAAAAGCAGATGGGATTAAAGTATAAGGGAAGCTATTAGAGAGAGGAAAGGGGGTAAAATCCGATACACAGAAACTGTGTGAACATATCTAAAATATTTAAGACTCCTGCTAAGAACAGAAAGTGCAGTTAGTTCCACTATGGCTATTGTTTTACTGTCAAAAGTAGCCAGCAATAATGAAAGTGGTCAGCTGTCAACCCAAACATCATGCTTGCTTCTTGAAAATTTCTGAAACAGTGCACGCCCTACCGTTAGGCAGAGTGATGTTCCCACCTCAGGCAGCAGCTGTTGGTGGGGAGGCCACAGCAAGCTTCCAAATGGTTCCTTTTTCAAAATATTGCAGACTTGTGCAGGACCACTGGTGCAGAAAGGCAGAATTTTTTAAAAAGAACTTAGACCAAAAAACTGGATATGGAACAACTGATTGGTTCAAAATTGGGAAAGGAATACGACAAGGCTGCATATTGTCTCCCTGCTTAACTTATATGCAGAATTCATCATGCGAAAGGCTGGGTTGAGTGAATCCCTAGCCGGAATTAAGATTGCCGGAAGAAATATCAACAACCTCAGATATGCAGATGACACAACCTTGATGGCAGAAAGTGGGGAGGAATTAAAGAACCTTTTAATGAGGGTGAAAGAGGAGAGCGCAAAATATGGTCTGAAGCTCAACATCAAAAAAACGAAGATCATGGCAACTGGTCCCATCACCTCCTGGCAAATAGAAGGGGAAGAAATGGAGGCAGTGAGAGATTTTACTTTCTTGGGCTCCATGATCACTGCAGATGGTGACAGCAGCCACGAAATTAAAAGATGCCTGCTTCTTGGGAGGAAAGCAATGACAAACATAGACAGCATCTTAAAAAGTAGAGACATCACCTTGCCAACAAAGGTCCGTATAGTAAAAGCTATGGTTTTCCCAGTAGTAATGTATGGAAGTGAAAGCTGGACTATAAAGAAGGCTGATCGCTGAAGAATTGATGCTTTTGAATTATGGTGCTGGAGGAGACTCTTGAGAGTCCCATGGACTGCAAGAAGATCAAACCTCTCCATTCTGAAGGAAATCAGCCCTGAGTGCTCACTGGAAGGACAGATCCTGAAGCTGAGACTCCAATATTTTGGCCACCTCATGAGAAGAGAAGACTCCCTGGAGAAGACCCTGATGTTGGGAAAGATTGAGGGCACAAGGAGAAGTGCTTCAATGTGGAGCTTTAAATCAGAGGAAGGGTAAGTGTGGAGAAACCCTGAGGCATTAAGCCATCTGTTTGTGTCTGAGGTTTACACAACTGGATTCCTTCTACAGTCTGCATGCTGATAAGTCCATGTTTATCTGTGCAAAAGACACATGTATATCTTATTTCTTCTTCATACATGCACATAAATCCTGACCTGACGAGGGTATTCATTTAAAGGTGATAACTTCTGCCTTTTGGGGGGTATGGCATAGTTAATGGAGCCACATAATAAAAGCAACCCCCCATTTATGAGCTCACATAAAGAGGTTTTGGCTGCTTCGGACCAGCATAGTGGTAAATGGTAAATGAAATTTTATGGCACTATTTTTCACTGGCTCATGTTAACCAGCCTAGTACCAAGGCTGTAAATTCCTCAGTCACATTACAATCTATATACACTGTTAAGCTCCTCAGTAAGCAGTTATTTATTTATTTATTTTAAAAGGAAGACACACAAAATAAATTATTAACATTTTAGTTTACGACGGCAATGAAACCATTAAAAGAATGGACAAACTATGATACTTATTTATGCTTATGCCTTCCTTCCTAACCTATTAAAAAGTTCCTTGATTTACTTTTCAAATTAAAAAAAAAAAGTATTTCTTAATAGTCTGGTGTATAAGCGGTTCTGCAGGCTCAGCATTGTGTGTGGTGTTTATATGTGTCTGAATTTACAGTGGCCTTTGAAATGAGCATTAATAGAGTTCCATTTGCGGACATCAGGATGAATAATCGTAAAAAAGTGCCTGCAAAATCTAGCAAGTGTACATGAGGATGAGTGTTTGGCAAGAGCAGGGAAACTACTTAAATATAATTGAACTCACTTAACAGATTTTATGTATCAATCAAATGGCTTTGTTGTTGAAGAAACCCCCAGTGTTAGAAGAAGATTGCTAGCTTGCTTTTCCTTCTTACTTAAAGTGGGCTCCATCTTTTCTGGAACAACATTTAAGTTTCCCCAACTCTTTTTCTTGGCAATCTAGAATTGCCTGATTCATGAGGGTACAAAGGGGGTACGGAAGGGTAAGAACTCAATGTTTTGACTTCCTCCTGTTCCTCATGCTTTTCCATCTCCTCCAGTATTGTCCTTCCATATCTCACCTGAAGGAAAGATGCAGAATCTTCCTGTGATGTAGACAAATAAATTTAACTCACAAACTGGAAGGAATTATAAATCTGCTCAGGAGAACAGGAGGTATATGTCAGTCATGTTCTATCTCCCTTCTCTCCCTTATCACCACATCTGAAATGATTCTCTTGGATATTGACCTATGAGCTCTGTGATCCTAGGAACTCTACCATTGGGAGTTCAGAGAAGATGCACATTGATTTTGCGATTGTATGTAAGATTAAACTGCATCAACTGTTACAAAAAAGGAGCAATGCAGAAGCGTGCTCCAGATGGCTGGAAAGCCAAACAGGATGTTGATGTTTTGGGACTGTACCGTGGGAACAAGGGACAGTCTATTATGTGCACTGAGCACCGGATGTTAGCTCAGAGTGTCACATGACTCTGTACTGGAAGTACATGGGTGGAGTCATTCTCTCTCTGGCTGCTGATGTGAGAGGGTGCAGACACGTTTCTCTGCACTACTGGAAAGACAGAAATAAAGGCATGTAAAGACATTTCTGTCTGTCTCTTTCCCCTCCCTGGGGATGGCAGGGAAGGGAGGAGGAATGGTGTGTTCTTCTTTCACGTTGGGAAGAATCGCCGATTGGAGACCTTCCTTGATCCTGCCGGGAGTCGCAGACAGGAGGTCACAAGGATTCAAGCCGGGCACCTGGAGGGTGGCCAAATTCCTCTGATATATGGCTTGATATCAACATATGGTAGCATTTGCTGCTGGTTATCTGATCCATGGGAATCAGCATGAGAGGTGAGAGGTTGATGGATCGTGTGCCATCCTCTGCACCAAGGAAAGAAGATAACGTCTGCATTGCTGCCAGAGGCTGAGCGGCTGGAAACCAAGAGGGGGTGTTTTCCAAGCAACGGAGCCCCAAAAAGGTATGCTGAATATCGGGCAAAAAGTGTGAATGCAGATTGATTTATTCTCTGGTTCACGAGAGAGCTGCGTTTGGAAAAACAGCTCTGAAAGAAAGGCTTGCATACCAGAAATTCTTGCGGCGAGATAAGGATGAAAAGTATGCACAGTTGCTAAGCAACGACAGTCAGGACAGCGGAAAACTACTGACACCTGGGGCTGGCTCAGTCAGAGCCGGGAAAGCGAAAGTTGTTTTGACTTGGAGACAGCTTGGAGATTGCCGGCCTGAGAGAGGCTGTAAACAGCTCAAAAGAGCTTTTGGGATTTTACTAGCTCGAGGGTGAAGAGCTGAGGCTTGGATTCAAAATGGATCCCAAGAAGGGGGGAGCCTTGCCTTACCCGCCTCCCCTGACTAATGACAATTATTCATCTTGGTCTGTAAAGATGAAGGCCCTGCTGCAGAATCAGAGGATTTTTGGGGTGATTGAGAACCCCATCCCTCAAGCACCAACCCGAGGTTGGGAATCACAGAATGTGAAGGCCAGGACGGCTATAATTCTGTGTGTCTCGGATGATCAACTTGTGCATATTCAGGATTTGGAATATGCGCGTGAGATTTGGGAAACGCTGCGTAGAACACACCAGAGAGATGCTGGTTCTTCAGCGTTGTTATATTTTGAGAAGCTGACCAATCTGAGGCTTGCGCCTGATGGAGATGTTCAAGCGCACCTGACGGAAATGAAATATCTGCGCCAACAGATGGTGGAACGCAATTTCCGTCTGCAGGAGGAAGTGTTTTGCTTCATGATGATTAACAGCTTAAACCGGACTTACAAAACCGTTGCCAGTCAGCTTGGTTCCCTCCCCGCGAACGATTTGACCGCGGAGAGGGTGACTGCCGTTGTTTTGAATGAACACGACAGGCTTGCTGCACTGGAGGTGAAGGACAGGGGGAGGGAAGAACGGAGTTCTAATTCCCCCACTGTTGTTGCTACTGGAGAGGATGCTGTAGCTTTGAACGCTGTCCGATGTTACAATTGTGGACAGGCTGGGCATCGTCAGCGGAGCTGCAAGAAGCCACGCCAGCCAACAGGAGCTAAGGGCCGCTCAGCAGAGCCTGAGGCAGCAGGCAAAGGTCAGACCAAGTCTTCGGTGAAACCTGCAAAGGCCCTGATGGCGAAAGGAACCACGCCAGATGTTGGACACTCTTTTGTAATCGATACGGGCTGTAATTTTCATATGTCCCCGCATAGAGGACTCTTTTCGACGTTTAAGAAGCAAAGCTTCACTGTGGAACAGGCCAACGGTCAGGAGCTGGAAGCGACCGGTGTAGGGACTGTCTATCTTAAGAGTCTGAACCTGACTATAAACAATGTTTACTTGGTTCCTGAATTGAAGTTCAATCTGCTGAGTGTTTCGCAGATTGCAAAGAAAGGACTGAAACTGTCCTATGATGATAAGAGCTGCAAGATCTTCAAAGATGGAGAGTTATATCTTTCTGCCAGACAGAAAGGTGGACTGTATTTGTTGGACTTTGAGCAAAGTGATTACATGGAATGTAATTCTGAGTCTAACTTGATTTCTCTTGCAGGTGTGACCAAAACGAGCGCCAAGAAGGTGGCCAGGGTCGACAGAGCGTTTCAGCGGGTGTATGCTGATGTGATTGGTCCTCTAGAACCATCTAGAGGCAATGCAAGATATTATCTTGTGTGTGTGGATCATTTCTCTAACTTTGTCTGGGTTTATGTGTTAAAGAAGCCACAGGAAGCCTTGGAAAGGTTTCAGGAGTTTTGTGACAAAGTTAAAGATATGCATGATGCTAACATTGATTGTCTTTTGACAGATAAGAAGCAGATTTTTTTTTTACAGGATTTCCAGAGGTTCCTGCAGAAGAAGGGGATCAGACACAAAATTGCTGTTTCAGCGGAAGCGTGGAACAGGGGTGTCTGTGTAAAAGTGAACAAAGAATTGCAAAAGGGAATGAATGCGCAATTGCTTAGTTCACATCTGCCACATGAGTTCTGGGCGGAGTCACTCATGTCGTATTGTCATGCATGGGTGAGAAAGGTGTCGAAAGAGTTGGGAAGTTCTCCTTTTGAGAAACTGTTCCAGAGAAAACCTTCTGTTGCCCATTTCAGGGTTTTTGGGTCTCATGTGAGGACAGAAGCTCCAGGTGGAGTAAAGAATGCCAGAGGCATTTTTGTGGGGTATGAAAAGGGTCTCTACAGAGTAATTTTGTCTGAATCTGGTCAGGTGATTCTCACAAAATTTCTAGAGAGTGCTCCTGAACAGGAGAGAGTGATAGTACACACATTTCCCACTGAGGACGATTCAGATGATGATGATTTTACTGATTACAGTGGTACTGAGAGTGTTGACACTGATAGCTCGGAGAGCTCAGTTGTCACAGTCATTGAGAGGAAGTCTCACACAATGGATAGGCCTTCACAACTGAAGGATGAACCACTGTTTACCATTGGAACTGGTTCTCCAAAGAGTCCTGAGACTGGACCAGTGAGCAGAGAGGATCAGCACCTCATACGTAGGTCTGAGAGAGTTACAAAGGGTCAACCACCTAAGAGGTACTCAAAAGAGTTTGCTAACTTAGCTGTTGCATGTGTTGCTGTTGTAAACAACCGAGGACAGGTTGGAGCTGTGTCTAAGTCAGAGACAAAGACACAACAGAGAGTTGCTAGCCAAGGGAGTGCAGATGCACTCGTTCCTTGGAAACCAGACAACCAAAGAGGTACACTGGGGAAACCAGTGGCGGGGAGTTCCAAGGGTGGAACTGAAACAACAGGGGAGTGTTATGTGTATAACAACTGTTTGTTTTCTTCTCTGGATCACGCTTTGCTTGCCGCAACACGCATTGATTCTTTTGGGGGAGGATGTTACGAAAAAGGAGCAATGCAGAAGCGTGCTCCAGATGGCTGGAAAGCCAAACAGGATGTTGATGTTTTGGGACTGTACCGTGGGAACAAGGGACAGTCTATTATGTGCACTGAGCACCGGATGTTAGCTCAGAGTGTCACATGACCTTGTACTGGAAGTACATGGGTGGAGTCATTCTCTCTCTGGCTGCTGATGTGAGAGGGTGCAGACACGTTTCTCTGCACTACTGGAAAGACAGAAATAAAGGCATGTAAAGACATTTCTGTCTGTCTCTTTCCCCTCCCTGGGGATGGCAGGGAAGGGAGGAGGAATGGTGTGTTCTTCTTTCACGTTGGGAAGAATCGCCGATTGGAGACCTTCCTTGATCCTGCCGGGAGTCGCAGACAGGAGGTCACAAGGATTCAAGCCGGGCACCTGGAGGGTGGCCAAATTCCTCTGATATATGGCTTGATATCAACATCAACAATATTTGTATGATCTGCGTGGGCTTTCATATAATAGGGAATATCCCCTTAAAACAAAGGCACCCAGAAGTAGTAAGAAGAAATATTCAGATCACAATGTGGGACCAAAGGATTATCCTGGACACAAGCAATAATGCATTGCTATATTCTTTTTGTGTAAGTGAACTGATGGTTGAGTATTAATACTCACAAGAAGAGAAATTACATCATTAGTGTCAGGATGCTGTCAGCGGCTCCTAGCTTGTTGCCCAGGAAAGTATAAAGACAAGGAAAAGTTTCTTACTGTCCTTTTTTATTTCAATCTTTACAGAGAGAGGCTATAGAACCAGCCTCTTGGATAATAGCAATGCCCCAAGTGAATTTCCAACCCACCCCCATCTCTCGCACTTCCTCATTCATCATCAACATCATCTCCTTTATGGGTGCTACTAAGTGCCCTCTGAGCTCTTTGCTTTCCTACTTTTAAGGCTCACTAGGTTATGGGAGATGGAAGGTCTGGAATGCTTTCTAATGACAGCGTGTCAGCCAGGTGTTCTGGCTCTTCCATGATTTCCCAACTTTCCCCGTCATCTGCCTCTGAGCTGCTACCCTGTTGTAAATCTATACTGTCGTCTTCTTCTTCCTCCTCCCTGGAAGGATCAGGATAGGGAGGTGGTCTCCACCATTCCTCCTCTGCCCAGTCCCTGACAATTAGTTTTCTTTAACAGTGGAAACCAGTTTTCAGATTATATGCAGGTCTTCTTCAGGCTTTGATTATGAGAGCAAAAAAATAAACATCCAATAGTCTAGATAGAAACTACTGGGTAGTCAGGCTGATGGTTACTTGGCTACTGAAGTTTACTGGCCATTGCTGTTGGCATGGAGATAATCTAGGTTGAATGCAAACATGCCATTCTGATGTAATGTGTGATGTCACAAAGAGGGTATGCTTTAAGTCTTGGTAAAGCCAAAAGCAGTTAACAGTCAGACAGCATCTCAGCACTGTCAAGATGGATCTCCATAACAGGTGATGAATAGATTTATTTGGGGGATATATTAACTTTTACTATTGGGGAAAAGATTTAGATTGGTTTGCCAGTTTGTAAGCCATCAAGTTGAGGCTAATAGATATACAGTCACAACCCTGTACCCATCAAATAATCAACTTTATATGTGACTTTGGGACTGATTCATACAGCCACATTTCCTTTCTCCACTCTATAGCAGCTTTTTTCTGTATTTGGAAAAAATAACCCAGAAGAAAAGATAAGGAACCAGAAATAAGATATGGATGAGTATGGTGAGGATCTAAGTTTTACAAATGAGGGGGCTAGGAAGATGATTCAGCATAGGAATGGTGGGTGCTTCATATTATTGAATTCCTGTTCCACAAAGAAGAAGCCTACTCTGGAATAATGTCCAATGCATAATTCTGCTGGTATTATTATAATTATTATTACTATTACTATTACTATTATGTAGGTGTATTGGTTTTCCAAATAAAAATTCATGTGAGGTAGCTTATGTATTAAGAGTACATTAGCTATAACTCCCAAAGAGCAATTTAATTTCAAACTACTATACCACGAAGTTAATAAATGCAGCAGTATTAGATCCTAAAGGCCCTGCTTCCTGGTGTTACTTAAACATATTCTGCAAGGCCTTCTAAAAACAAATAAACAGTAATGCAGGAGTTGAGAACATTGCCTGGAAGTAACGGTAGAAGGTATCTGGGAAAAATTATTAGAATCTATTGGGAGACTCCCCTTCTATGGATGGAAGACCTATTCAAATGAAGGACAGTATAAGGATTTATGATCCTGTTGAACAAGATGTAGTAAGTTTTTTTTTTTCTGTGACAGTATTCGATTTTCTTCTCTCACTTGCTGTAGGAATAGCTCCCCTCTTTCCTTATCTCTTACCGGAGCCACATATCTGTTTTTCCCACCTGTAGAATCTAGGATCAGATGATATCTGCCTCCTAGCCCGTTCTGAAATTACTCGGCACGCCATGAGTACCAGCAAATCTGCACTGGTCCTAAAGACAGTTAGCAGCTATCAGCAGGATTTCTGCGAGGCACAATTATTTTCAAACATTTATTTATTTATTTTTTATAAACTATTTATTAAAGTTTTACAAAAAACAGAGGTTTACAGAATAAAAAGAAAGCATAAAAAAGAAAGAAATAAGAAAAAATACAAAAATACAAAAATACATAAAAAAGAAAAAAGAAAGAAAATACAAAATACAAAAAAAGAAAAGGTAAGAAAAAATTAAAAACAAATCCATTTTTTGATATCTTTAAGCTCATTTGCTTGTTTCATTGACCTCCTCACACCTCCCCTTTTTGTATTCCCATTTACATAATCAATTCAGCAAATCCTTACCCTCTTTCATTTATCTTAACTCTATATCTTAACATATTACAGCTATATATTTTCATCCATTATCTATCCATTTTTGCATATTCTTATTAACTTTGTTGCTAATGCCACTTATTTTCAATCCAGCATCATTTTAACATTCATTAATTTTACAATATTTCTGCAAGTAGTCTTTAAATTTCTTCCAATCTTCTTCCACCAACTCTTCTCCCTGGTCTCGGATTCTGCCAGTCATTTCCGCCAATTCCATATAGTCCATCACCTTCATCTGCCACTCTTCCAGGGTGGGTAAATCTTGTGTCTTCCAATACTTTGCAATAAGTATTCTTGCTGCTGTTGTTGCATACATAAAGAAAGTTCTATCCTTCTTTGGCACCAATTGGCCGACTATGCCCAGGAGAAAGGCCTCTGGTTTCTTCAGGAAGGTATATTTAAATACCTTTTTCATTTCATTATAGATCATCTCCCAGAAAGCCTTAATCTTTGGGCACATCCACCAAAGGTGAAAGAATGTACCTTCATTTTCTTTACATTTCCAACATTTATTATCGGGCAGATGATATATTTTTGCAAGCTTGACTGGTGTCATGTACCACCTGTATATCATTTTCATAATATTCTCTCTTAAGGCATTACATGCCGTAAATTTCATACCAGTGGTCCACAACTGTTCCCAGTCAGCAAACATAATGTTATCTCCAACATCCTGTGCCCATTTAATCATAGCAGATTTAACCGTTTCATCCTGCGTATTCCATTTTAACAGCAAGTTATACATTCTTGAAAGTATCTTAGTTTTGGGATCTAACAGTTCTGTTTCCAATTTTGATTTTTCCACCTGGAAGCCAATTTTTTTGTCCAAATTATAGGCCTCTCTTATTTGATAATAATGAAGCCAGTCTCGCACTTTATCTTTTAATTTCTCAAAACTCTGCAATTTCAATTTGTCTCCTTCTTGCTCCAAAATTTCCCAATATTTCGGCCATTTGGCCTCCATATTGAGCTTTTTCTGGGCTTTTGCTTCCATTGGTGACAGCCACCTTGGGGTTTTATTTTCCAATAAATCCTTATATCTTATCCAAACATTGAACAAAGCTTTCCTGACAATATGGTTTTTAAATGCTTTATGTGCTTTAACCTTGTCGTACCACAAATATGCATGCCACCCAAAAACGTTATTAAAACCTTCTAAATCCAAAATGTCTGTGTTCTCAAGAAGCAGCCATTCTTTCAACCAGCAGAATGCTGCTGATTCATAATAAAGTTTAAGGTCTGGCAGGGCAAATCCACCTCTTTCCTTTGCATCAGTTAATATTTTAAATTTTATTCTGGGCTTCTTGCCCTGCCAGACAAATCTAGAAATGTCTCTCTGCCACTTCTTGAAACAATCCATTTTGTCCAAAATTTGCAATGATTGAAACAAAAATAACATTCTTGGCAATACATTCATCTTTATAGCTGCAATTCGACCCAACAAGGAAAGCTTCAGATTTGACCAAATTTCTAAGTCCTTTTTCACTTCTGACCAACATTTCTCATAGTTATCTTTAAATAAGTTTAAGTTCTTAGCAGTCATATTAACCCCCAGGTATTTTACTTTCTTAACCAATGTTAAACCTGTCTCCTTCTGAAACCTCTCTTTCTCAATCGGTGTTAATTTTTTCTCAAGAACTTTAGTTTTTAACTTGTTCAACTTAAATCCTGCCACATGACCAAATTCTTGAATTAGTTCTAATACTCTTTTAGTACTAGATTCTGGCTCCTGTAACGTCAATACTAAGTCATCTGCGAAAGCTTTCAGTTTGTATTGTTTGGCTCCGACCTGTATACCTTTAATCAGACGGTCCCTTCTAATCATATTTAGCAGAACCTCCAGGAAGCAGAACCTCCATATGTTATTTTTCTCTCATATACTGGGCAACGCTGGATTTTTGAAGCACCACAATACCTTGGGTGAAACTTAGATGAATATTATTATGACATCAAAGTATTTGGTGCAGAAGTGGGATTAGAGTTAGAGTGGCTTAGCAGGGATGGGGAAGTTTGATGGTACAGGGGAGTAATGTGAGGTCTTGACCAGCAGAAAATAAAGTCCGCCCTATCATCCGGCGAGTCTTGGTATGCTTCAGGAGCCTTCTCTTAAAACCATTAATGTAATGGTTTGCGAGTGTATCTCTAAATTCCAGGATGTGGCAAACTATTATTTTATTCAGCTCTCTCTTCCCTTGTTAATATCATTCATTACATACATAATGTCGGAATTCAAGCCTTAGTCAGAGGAATTGGCCACTCTCCAGGTGCCCGGCTTGGATTCCTTGTTGATCTCCCCCGTCAGCGACTCCCGGCAAGACAAGGCGAGATAACTATCGGTGATTCTCCTCAAACGTGAGAAGAACACACCACTCCCCCCTCCCTCATTCCCAGGGAGGGGAGAGAGACAGACAGAAATATATTTACATGCCTTTATTTCTGTCTTTCCAGCACTACAGAGAAAACGTGTCTGCACTCTCTTAACATCAACAGCAGAGAGAGAATAACTCCTCCCATGTACTTCCAGTACAGGGTCATGTGACACTCTGAGCTAACATCCGGTGCTCAGTGCACAGAATAGACTGTCCCTTGTTCCCACGGTACAGTCCCAAAACATCAACATCCTGTTTGGCCTTCCAGCCATCTGGAGCTCTCAACTGCTTTGCTCCTTTTCGTAACACATAATCCAAGTCATCCAACCATGTCCTCTGGACAGTAAAATCATAGCTGTCAACTTTTGCCTTTTCTTGCGAGGACTCCTATTCGGAATAAGGGAATTTCCCTTAAAAAAAGGGAAAATGTTGACAGCTATGAGTAAAATACAAAGGGGAAAGGGGGTGGGGAAGTTTTAAGAAAGAGAAAATAAGAAAGACAGCAAAAATCCCCCTCCCCCCAAAACCCCCACACATAAAACATAAAACACATCATCTGAAACCACTTTAAAATCAGCATGAAACCCAGCAAAGAGGAAACTGGTGTAAACAAAAACCCCTAAAGTGACGGATGGATTCTGATTTAAAACTTGAGAAACGGAGGTTTAACTCAGACCCCTAAAAATTATATTGTGAGTGCTAGGTGAGCTTCTCTGGGGAAGCCATTTCGTGAGCACAGCACAACCAATGAAAAGGCCCTTTTTTTAGAAGTCACCAGTCTCACAGTGATTTGTATCCTATGCAGCATTTATTAAGCATCCCATCAGCGCAAGGATTTCTTCTTGTTCAACAGGAGTTTCCTCCATCTCCTCTCCCTGTGAACCCCCTAAATCTGTTCTATGTTTTCCTCCAACACTCTGGAGCATGAGGAGGGCATGGGACACGTACCAGATGCGAAAGGGGAAAGAGAATCCTGCTGTCCAAACGGGAATACTTTCATTGACAAAGCACTTACTTAGCACTACACTGGATACAAAGCTTTACTTCTAAATATTTTGTTTCAAACCTAATATTGGTTATTTTAGCAAGTAACCATCTTGGAAATCCATTTGTACATCCAGACTGTAACCCCCTGTACATAGGTAAGAGCTACCTTTGTTGCCCCATCCCAGAAGGTTGTCCACCACTGAATGCAGTCATTGGACTAGACTGTTGTTGTTGTTGTTTAGTCATTTAGTCGTGTCCAACTCTTCGTGAACCCCTGGACCAGAGCACGCCAGGCACTTCTGTCTTCCACTGCCTCCTGCAGTTTAGTCAAACTCATGCTGGTAGCTTCGAGAACACTACCCAACCATCTCATCCTCTGTCGTCCCCTTCTCCTTGTGCCCTCCATCTTTCCCAACATCAGGGTCTTTTCCAGGGAGTCTTCTCTTCTCATGAGGTGGCCAAAATATTGGAGTCTCAGCTTCAGGATCTGTCCTTCCAGTGAGCACTCAGGGCTGATTTCCTTAAGAATGGATAGGTTTGATCTTCTTGCAGTCCATGGGACTCTCAAGAGGCTCCTCCAGACCATAATTCAAAAGCATCAATTTTTCGGCGATTAGCCTTTTTTATGGTCCAGCTCTCACTTCCATACATCACTACTGGGAAAACCATAGCTTTAACTATACGGACTAGACTAGAGGGATGGAAAAACAGTTCTCCATCCCTGTTATGCAATGAGATGCTTGATTTTTTTTCCAACAGCTTCAACGGTTTGGAGCAAAACCCCTGCTCTACCTCTCTGACAAGGTTTCCTCTTTCAAGAATTCAGAGAAGAGGAAAAGGCTTTGAGGAAACATCCCCTGCCGAAGGTCAGTGGAAGCCGCCTGATGTAGTTGGCAGGCAAGTTCAACGCGTTGGGTGGAATGAGAGAAAACTGTGCAGGTTTTCAAAGCCTTAGTTCTCACTGAGGTGGTAGACCTGTGCCAAGTCAGATTACAGAGGGGAGCTCACATGAGTGAATGCTGCTCTTTCTCTGGAGATACTCCATGACTTCCTTGGCAGAGGTTAAGCCCAGTAAGAGAAACAAGAACTTTATTTATTAGTTTGACACTACTAGGTTAAAAGCACTGAAGCAGTACATAATACAGAGATTCTCCTTCAGAAATCCTCTTGACAGACACCGCTAGGAATCATATAACTCTTTTTTCTTGCCAATTCCTATATAGCCAGACAATGTAACCAAGGACTCATCTACATTTCTTCTTGACCTGTGCCTAGAAAGCAGTTTTCTCTTTGTCCTACCACTTTCCTCAAGAAAAAAAACTCTTTAGCACTGAATCGGAGCAAATGCCCGTCTGCAGAAAAGCCAATTGACATTCGCTCCAATTCTACAATAAAGATTGGGTTTTCCTGGAGGAGAGAGGTAGGACAAGTGGAAGTCTGGATGAGCTCCTACTCTCAACTCCTGGCTGAAAGAAGGAAGCACCATTTTTAATGCAATGAGTGCAGCCTCTCAGATGGCCATAAAAGCAGTTGAATCTTTAGGCAGTTATAATGTCAGGCTGACGCCATCTTAGATGCTACTCACGATACAACACTAGGTCAGGTTTTCCATAAAGCATGATAAAACCAGGGATATCAGAAGCCACCATTTCCTACACTGCCTTGCAGTCATCAAATGCAGTGCAGTTTCCATCCCACTGCAGTTTGTCTTCCTTCAAAAAACATGTTTTTCGTCTCCCTGTCCTCTGTGGCAAAACTTAGGCAATTAATTCTGTAATTGACACTGTCCTTGCCTTATTCCACCCTGTTCATGTCACTGCAAAGGAAACATAATACAATTGCAGAGGAATGTAGTGAATTGCTTTATGTATAATCTGTGGACGGAAAGCAACAACAGTGAAGACCAATCATATTTATTGGATTGATTTCCATTTTGGGCATGGGACAAATAAACAAACAATGGCAACTTCTGCTCCCCCCCCTTTTTTTTTTGGTCAGAATTCTCTGACATTCTTTAGATAGAACATGCAACTTTGGGCAACAGGTTTCTGTATTTCTTTCTTTCTTTTTGTAAAGGCTCTTTAGTTAAGAGTGGCAGTGGGGTGTATTTTGCTTTTTCACTTCACAAGAGTGGACAAGCACAAATGCAGCATGATTCTATTCTGACACTAGTGGCTGGACTAAATAGATTGTTTTCCAAAGCTACAAATGAATACATCTACACAGTCATCTTCTGCCAGCTTAGTTTTATGAGTTTACAAATCTACTATCCGCATATGTTGGGAATTTTATGAAAACTTGGAATAAATATCAAATAAGAAATTCCCTCCCAGAACACCTGTGTGATTTCACCTCTCTTATTTTCTTCAGATTTTTATAGTGTTGCATGCATTGCTGCACTATCTGTTTAAGTGCTGGTTACTTTAGGAAATCTGTATATAAAATAGTCCTGTAATATACGTACAGTGGTACCTTGGTTTAAGAACTTAATCTGTTCTGGAAGTCTGTTCTTAAACCAAAGCATTCTTAAACCAAGACGTGCTTTCCCATAGCAGCGGGGACTCAATTTACAAATGGACCACACTCAACAGGAAGCAAAACATGTTCTTATTCCAAGGCAAAGTTCACAAACCAAAACACCTACTTCCGGATTTGCAGTGTTCTTAATCCAAGTTGTTCATAAACTAAGCTGTTCTTAAACCAAGGTACCACTGTATAAGAATGTGTACACAAATGCCGATAATATGCAAGAGTTGTTCATATTTTTAGTAGAACTGGCTGAAGAAAAATAACTACCTTTTCAGGATCAAGGGGTGAGAGAGAAATTACAGAAAAAATCCATGTGAATAAGCTTGACATCAAGATTTTCTTAACAGAACATCTCTAGTTGCCTCCTCAGTGGCAAAATATAGTTTGTCTCTTGGCAAGAACCTGTTATCAGTAATGCCATCCAACTTGCCTCAGGGCAAAATCTCATGAGATCATTCAGTCTACATGTGTGTGTTTTCTCTTCCAATAAATTGATTTTATTTTTTTACTTTTTTACCATTCTTCTTTTTGCAGCTGTTCCTCATTCAATGTTTCAGGGCAATAATTTGTGCTTTGGACAATCTGTTGCTGGTGGAAGAATGCCTGGGCAAGCTCCTCCAACCATCTGACGGAGCAGACCATCTGACAGAGAGGTAAGAAAGTTGTCAGGTTTGGAACCAGGATACTTTTGTATATATATTTTTAATTAAATAGGTATTTGATTATGAGCAGCAATGCTAATAATTGTTTCATTTTCATATATTACAAACTTACAAATCTCTGCATTTGGGGCTTCTTGAATTCCACGCTGATGTAATGAAAAGGTCATAAAACAGCTCAGAGTGTTGCTACAAGGACCTACTGTGTGTTAAGTATAGTAATTTAATTCACTGAAATTGTAAATGCTTGTATGCATTACTATGTGTTTAAATTTGACTGGTTGGTAAGTGAATTCTAGAGAGTTCTCTAGTCATTCTCATGTGATTGACTAATGTTGGTCACATGGGAGGTACCTCATGAAGGAGAGATTCCATTCTATGTGAAGCAGGATGGCTGTGTTTTGAAATCCACTGTGAACACTGCTAAGTTGAATAGAGTGTTGGAGTGCATTTTCTTTGCTTAAAGAAAGAGATTAAAGCTTCAGGAGAAGGTAAAAGTGGAAATCTCTAATAGGAGTTGCAAGGCATGGACAACTGAGATACAGACGGCTGAGTGCTGAGTTCTCAGAAGAGGAAAATACAGTTGTTTGGAAGTTAGAAGAAGGACTGTAAGCCCATGCTTCGAGAAACACGTGACTGTAAACATTACGTTTTAATTCATCTGTAAGTTTCTGCAAGTAAAGTTTTTGAATGTTCAAGTCTGAACATTGGCTTAATTTCCAAAGAAGGGTGTCAGTCATATATATGATTTGAGCTTCTTAGCTGTGCTTTCGCTATTCTTATTTCAACACTCTGTGTATGCATGTAGCAGGAAGGAATTTAAATCTTATGAGATTCCCACTCCCCTTAAGCAGTACAGTGGTACCTTGGGTTAAGTACTTAATTCGTTCCGGAGGTCCGTTCTTAACCTGAAACTGTTCTTAACCTGAAGCACCACTTTAGCTAATGGGGCCTCCCGCTGCTGCCACGCCGCCGGAGCACGATTTCTGTTCTCATCCTGAAGCAAAGTTCTTAACCCAAGGTACTATTTCTGGGTTAGAGGAGTCTGTAACCTGAAGCATACGTAACCCAAGGTACCACTGTATATCAGTGGGTAAGAGCAGGCATTACAATGCTCTTCTCAATTAAATGTTCCTCCTCCTCAATCACAGTAGATTTCCATTGCAGAGCTAGATACTAAACAAGCTTCCTATCTCTGCGACAATGACCATATACTCTCTGAGCGTACCATGCATAGGACTTGGAGAGAGAACCACTTTCCCCTCATATTTTTGAGAAAATAATTTCTTGGAACTACGCACACACACATATAGTAGTATGTCTTCAGCATATCAAGGAAGAACAGAGCAATTGAACATTCCATGCTTCTTTCTAGAGTATTGCTTTTACAATTGGACTGGTTGCATCTCACCACATTGAGTGCACCCCCACCCAAGAAAAGTGTTGAGGGACTTTATTGAGAAATGTACAGAGGACAACCCTTTCAACAGAGCCTTTTCAGGCATAATATCAGAAATGTAAAGCATTCAGGAAGAATTATGGGTCACATTTAGCATGTGTGGCAGGCTCTAATTTCTCACCACTAGATGAGAACAGTTGGAGATTTCCAACTTTACTAAGCCCAGCACAAAACACTAGCAGAGTATTATGGTTTGTGTGGTACTTGTTTTTGCAATCTCAAGTGAAGGGCAAAAACTAGATGTTTATTCATCCTATTCTGGGAAGCTATACATGGTTGGATGAGCTGAACTTGGCTTGGTTGAACACAGGTTGTGTAGGTGTGCAGTTAGTAGACTCTAGTAAGCAGCTCATCTTTGAGCTGATGTGAAAGAAGAATTTCTGTTTGTGATAGTTGATTCTGTTGGCTCATTCATACATGCATGCCACCCTTGCTGCCACAGGTCGCATCATGTGTGAACCAACCCTTAGTCTGGTTTAAAATAATCCAAGAAATTCATGCACATAATTCTCAGAAAATGTTTTTTCCCCAATAGAATTCTGTGCATGATTTTCTTGATTCCTTTTAAACCTCCTGCACAGTTTATTACTTTCGGAGTGGAATAGGACAAAATGGAGCTTTTGTGTGTCCACAAAATAAAGCATTTCATAAACTTAGATTCCAAAGTCCATTTCTATCTCTTAAATTTACTGATGTGATGGCAAATAATGCTGAGGAGTACTGAAGATATGGATTGAAAATATTCCTAATCTATCTGATTTTTTTGATAAGATTGATCTTTTTCTTATGCCCATCCAAATTTTACATAGTTGCAGAGAATAACTTCTGCATAAGATTATCATGCGATAAACCAGACTTTCACACCTTATGGTCTACAAAGGCAAACATAGCCTACCGGACAAATTATTGCCTAACAGTCTATAAAATACTCAGGCTCAGCTTTGATCCGCAGCCTGCCAAACCATAGTTAGGCACACTCCCTCCCCGCTCCTTGTCTCCCCCTTCCTCCTTCCTTACATACTGGTTTAATGAAACCACAGTTAGTCGTTATGTCCAAAATGGGAATTTATACTTCATCACCAGTTTATTTTTTGAATGGTAGGACTATGATCTTGTTGCTTAGTCGTTTAGTCGTGTCCGAGTCTTCATGACCCCATGGACCAGAGCACACCAAGCACTCCTGTCTTCCACTGTCTCCTGCAGTTTGGTCAAACTCATGTTGGTAGCTTTGAGAACACTGTCCAACCATCTTGTCCTCTGTCATCCCCTTCTCCTTGTGCCCTCAATCTTTCCCAGCATCAGGGTCTTTTCCAGGGAGTCTTATCTTCTCATGAGGTGGCCAAAGTATTGGAGCCTCAGCTTCACGATCTGTCCTTCCAGTGAGCACTCAGGGCTGATTTCCTTAAGAATGGATAGGAAATCATCTTAGTTCCCTTCATGAAAACAATTCACTGGTCCAAGTATGTGCTCATACCCCTTTGTTCTTAATTCTAAGTGTACGTGGTCCTGCTACTCTGTACCTAGTCCTAGCTGGTAGACCTCATGGTTCAAGTAAAATGAGAAGCATATGCCAGAAACCTCAGTCTTGTCACCCCTGGAGTAGTTTAGATAGAATCTTTCTCTGCTTAAATCGGCAAAGGATGTTAGTTAGGATTAAGGCAAAATCTTCCTCCACAATGGTGAGTTTTGGGGTGGGTTTTGTAAATGGGTGTGTGTGTGTTGATAGGTAGCACTTCCTGCTGTTGGTGTTTATCCCTTTGAGTCTTAACTATAAACAGAATTTTTGCTGCTCCCTGGAGTCCTAGTAACAGGGGAGCTGTTTTGACAGATGTCATCTCCCCACTCCATAAGAATTCCTCTTGGGGGGGGTGATGTCTTGTGATGCAACACTGCATATACATTTGGGAGAGGGGTGGCTCAAAATAATAATAATAATTTTTTAAAATAAAAAATTTAGGGAAGAGATTTTTTAAAAAGATAATTGTTATTTAAAGGTTTTCTTAGGTTACAAAAGTACGTGCATTGTCTTCTTCTTTTTCAGGTTCTAGAGTCTTGAGAACAAGACTTGTTTTCTCAGTATTAGTTCACTTTTATCCATTAAACCTCTAATGTCTCCATGCTACAGAATTCAAGCAATTTTCTTAGTAAATCTAGCAGATGTTTAAAGATAACTTCTGCCTTTCCTCTCTCAGCATAACATCCAGAGCACTACCCTGTTGTGTTACCAACACATTGTGACAAGAATTAATGAGGAAGTTCTCTCCAGGGCACAACAGATTTTGTCCGGAATTATCAAGGTTTCTGGAGACTAATCCAATGGTACTAAGAATTTTTATTTTATTTAGAATGGGCCATTGTGAATAGTCAGTCCTTTGCATCTGAGGTACTGTCATGGGACAGCTATGAGGTGTTTCAGCTGCTTGGAATCTGACGAGCATCATGAGAGGTCATGGTTTCCTGAGAGGAGGACAAGGAGTGGAGAATTATGTGAAAATGTTAAGGTCAAGGCCCGTTCAGTACAATCCACTTGAGAACTAAAAGCATTCTTCACCTGGGGAAATCTTGCTCTAGAATTCATGCTTAATGAAATTAACTTCATCCCTAAATTAACCTTATCCCTTTTATCACAGGAAAGTGGTTGTTGAGGAGAAGGCCCACTGCAGAAAACAGCCCTAGGTCAGGAAGGAGCAGAATCAAAAGGCCCTGTTGCAGACATGGGTCTGCTGGAACTCAGGTGTTCCTCTTATGAGGACTGCCTCACTAGGTAGTTGCTAGAATGGTATACCAAAGATGAGGAAATCAAATCGGTTATGATTCATTGGGCTAGAGATTTTAGATACAATATACAGCTATGTGAATGGATAAAACTATGGAATGAAAGGCTAAAATTTACGGCTTGTACTGCATTAAAAGAAAATGTTATGAAAATGGTATATAGGTGGTATATTACACCAGTGAAGCTAGCAAGAATGTATAAAATGTGTAATAAATGTTGGAAATGTAAAGAAAAAGAAGGGACTTTTTATCATATGTGGTGGGAATATAAGAAGGTGAAAGGCTTCTGGGAAATGATATATAATGAATTGAAAAAAAATGTTGAAATATACATTCGTTAAGAAATCAGAGGCATTTTTGTTGGGAATGGTAGGAAATGAAATAAAGAGAAAAGACTATAAGCTTTTTTTATACGCGGTAACAGCGGCAAGGATACTTCTAGCCCAAAAATGGAAACAAGAAGAATTACCATTGATGGAAGAATGGAGAATGAAACTAATGGAATACGCAGAACTTGATAAATTAACAGGAAGGATCCGAAACCTACGAGACCACAGGTTCACTGAAGACTGGAGTAAATTTGTAGATTATTTGGAAAGTATATGTGATGAACAAATAACGTTTGTGGGTTTGCAAGAGGCTCTGTGAAAATAAAAATATTAGAAATATTGTAAAAAAGGGAATAAGAGGGAGGAGGTTTTTAATAAAAGGCAATATTAAATTAAGAAATGCGGAAGAAAGATTAAAACGGAGGATTCGCAGAAGTGCTGAGGGAAGTCCAAAAGAATGTATTTGTGAAAAATGTTATGTGTTTTTATGATTTTGTATTGTAAAATGAATAAAAATATTTATAAAAAGAGAGAGAGAGAGAGAACTGCCTAACTTTGCTAAATTCTCCAGAATGCGGGCCTTATATTGAGCCAGATCAATGGACCATCTAGATTAGCATTGTCTACACAGATTGGCAGAAGCTCTCAAGAGTTTCAGGCAGCACATCTTTCCCAGTTCTGCCTGAAGGTGTTGGGGAATGCACCTGGAACCTTCGGCATGAAAAGTAGATTCTCTACCACTGTCATTTCAATTTGCTTTTCCACTTCGAAAGCTCTGATGCCATGGGACAGGGTACTGTGGCAAACTCCACAAACTGGCTCTTTTGGCTTAAGACACTCCTTGAATGCCTGGTCACAGGGCACCTTCACAGGGCTCTTGAACACCTCCAGGCACACCGGGCAGGTGAAGCAGGACAGCGCGTCTAGCCACTCAGTAGCAGCGGCAGCAGCCATTGCCCCCTCCATGTTCCCAGGAGCTCACCTCAGCCAGTGCCATCTTCTCCACAAGTCACTTCCAAGAGCTTCTGCTGGCAGCGTGACAGCGACACTCACAAACAAACCAGGAGGGAGGGAGCTTCCTTTCCCACTGAGCTACAACCCTTCCTCATTATCTTTATGTGTATTATCTTAATACTTTAAGAGTATTATCCTCTTAAAGTTAGACGATCATGGCACTCTAGCCTTGACTTAAAGCTAAGGCACATAACCCACAGCTCAGACAGCAGATGGGGAATTATTTTTATTTTTCCTCACATGAAACTTCTGTTCCTGCTTTAAATTCCTAGACATCACCAGGTGAAAGGGATGGTGAGGCCTCAATTCAGAGCAAGCAGTCACCTGACCATCTCAAAATGGGCCAGCAAGGAGATTGAGGCAGGGTCCAAGGCCCTATAAAAGGAGCAGGTGCTGCTGGTAGCTGTTCAGCGACATCGGGAGCAGAGGCAGTTTTAGGGTAGCACTGGGCACCATGCTTCAGGGGGCACCAAAACAATGCTGTAAAATGGAGCCCAAGAGGTGAGGAGGCACTAATTTTTTGTGTCGCACAGGGTGCCACTGATACTTGAGAGCTCAAAGTCTGCTACTTTCTGGAGGGTCATAGATGGGCTGCCTCTGTTCTAAAACACCCCATGTTTATATTTATCAATAGGTCTCTTTACGTGTTACACGTGAGTAGGATAATCATAAGGAAAATGTGTGTTTAAGTGCGCCACACAATCCAGATGCTCACAAGCTTCCTCACAGAGAAAGATGGGCAACACTCTGGTAAGCTACATGCGGTGATGCTGTGGGCAACGCTCAAAGTGTGTCCCCAGCCAACTCCTGATTATCCTAAACCCACCCACCCACCCACTTAACTCAGGCATAAGACTAGACACACATGTAACTCAGTCACAGACTCTCATGCACAGATTTCACATGTATGCAGCCACACAAATATATCTACACAAGTGAATATCTCCCTCTGTCATACATATGACTTAGACAAGCAAGTCAGTATATGATAAGCCCATTTAGGCACATTTAAGTTGTGCACATTTAACTTTACATGCTTGGCAATTTTTAAAAAAATAAAATAAAAGGGGGGTGGAAAGGGGGCAGACATCTAGAAAAAAAAGACTTTGGCAATCCTACTCACCATTGCATCCCAGGTGCTTTGACTATAAGGGATTTTGGCTTTAGGCACCATCTCTGGAATGTAACTCCCACGTAGGCTGCAGGCTTACTGTGTAGGACTGCAGCCTGAGAGAACCTCAGTCTTGCAACTTTGGTGAAGTTGCTGAATGAGATAGTATCTTAACTACATGAGTTTTCCACATAATGTGGGGAGTCTCCATGCCTTCACTCAAAATTCTTGCTGGCAACTTGTAATGCAGTCATGATTATTATTTCTTTACAAGATGGAAGCAAAAGATATAATTGTATCATCATCATCATCATCATCATCATCATCATCATTATTTGCACTTAAAAATCTTTTCTTTTAGAAAACGTAGCCCAAAGCTACTATCTCACATTCTGCAAAGAACAGTGCATGCCAGATCCACAGCATAAAAAAGATGCCCTATGGAAGATGAGTCAGTGAGGCATCTCTCCATTGTGAAGAACTCCCCTCAAGAGTTTTTTGTTTGCTTGCTTTTTTGAATCAGTGAAACAAATTGTTCTGGCAGCTGCTTCCTCTCCCCACCCCCAGCATCGAAAGATCAGAAGCAGGATACTTTGTTGTTGTTGTTGTTTAGTTGTTTAGTCATGTCCGACTCTTCATGACCCCATGGACCAGAGCATGCCAGGCACTCCTGTCTTCCACCGCCTCCCACAGTTTGGTCAAATTCATGCTGGTAGCTTCGAGAACACTATCCAACCATCTTGTCCTCTGTCATCCCCTTCTCCTTGTGCCCTAGTTGATACAAATTCTTGATAATATTCTAAAAATATGTATCTCAGATCAAGGGGCATTCAGCGTACAGTTCCTGCCACTCAGTTATTGATCTAGCTGTTCATTGTACTGTGGGCCTGAGAAGAAAAACGCATTTGGGTTGGAGGGATTGTGTGCCACCTCTCTCACTTGTACTCTCTGCTCTACCCAATAAATCACTTTCTTTCTGTATAGGCATTGCAAGCACAGGCCAAAGGGGCTGCCTTCTACCTTAGAAGGTGGCTTGGAAGCTACAGTTAGAAGCTGTGGCCTTCCTCCAGACAGACACAAGTCTCAAAGAGCATAAAATTCCTATTTTAGCTCAAGCTCTCTGACTTTGCTTCTAGGCTCAATTTAAAGTGCTGGTTCTGACTTTTTCAGACTTATCTGAGGCCTGCGGACTTCGGGGAGCATCTCTGATATGCACTTTCCTCTTTCCTTGCATCTGCAGTGAAGGTTCTGCAATGCATCCTGCCCTTTTGGGAAGTGAAGACTGCAGGGGTTTCATAGCCTGGCTTCTTCTGCCGAGACAACCACATAATAGAATGCTCTTGCTATTGGGGCTTCCATCAGCCCTCATGCTGATGGCTTTCTAAAGTCAAGTTATTATTAGATGGCTTTTTTTGAAATGGGTTTCCTAATGGAAAGCTGAATGTGTGTTTAACTGCTGTGTTTGTTTTGAATTTGCTTTATTCTCTTCTATTCTGTTCTGACTGTGGCTGCTTATGGGTGATTTTGTATTTCTGCCCTTTTATGCATCTTTCACGGTTTGCAATTGTTTCTTTGTTTTAACCAGAGTGCCGTTTTTGGATTCTGCACTGGGAACCGAGAATGTAGCTAATAAATGCTTAAACAAAGCAAAATAAACCTGGTTCCCCCATGCTCTGAGGCAGTGCGCTGTAATGGTTAAAGTGCTGAATGGGTTCAACTCCCTGCTCAGCCATGAAACACAATGGATGATCTTGGGTCAGTAACTATTGCTCAGCCTAAGCTTATAGTTGTGAAGATAACATTGTTTCACAGGAACAAAGGAAGTTGTCTTATACTGAGCCAGACCAGTGGTCCATCAAGATCAGTATCATCTACCCTGAATAGCAGTAGCTCTCTGGGATTTCAGACAGGACTCTCTCCCATATCTACCTGGGATTTGACCTGGGCCCCTTTGCATCCGAAACAAATTGTTAAACGAAACTCTATAGTTAGTTCATATTAGTTCATAGTTCATATTAGTTAGTGCATATTAGAAGAGCTGAGAGAGGGTGACTAGATAGAGTAAAGGCTAAGCCTATTGCTTCCTCCTAAAATCTTCTTTGGCAATCACTTGTAGCCGAGTAAGATTGTCTTCCATGAACATGATCTTAACAGTGAGTCCGTAAGTGACTGTGGAGGCCAATTCTGGATCCACACGTCCTTCCACAGTGGGGACATAGGTTTCTGGGTGGAAATTGATGACGGTGAGGGTTTGCCAAGCATGCCTTCCTCTTAGCACATTTCCCCCTTTCATCCTGAATTTGAGCATCTTCAAAGCCCATGACACCTTTGGTAAAGGCTGTTCTGAACCTGGGGTTAATGATCCTTTAGCATCAAAGAACCAGGTGTGAGAATGCAGATGAGTGGGGCTTCTCTGTGTTACAAATGACCAGAGCTTAGGTTAGCAAGGTTAGAACAGGTGGGATGTGACCATTCTTGGGGACAGGCACATTGCGGGGCAGGGATGCTGCTTCCTTTGGAAGAAGCTGGCACTGATTCGGATGTGATGCTCAGAGCCCCCTCCAGAGTAGGCACAGGTTGTATATAAACCATACAGCATAAAAACACCACAGTCTCCACTGTATCTCATTGTCCGAAAGGGAGCATAAACCCTGGTATGCACACCTGGTACCCCTGGAATCTCGAACTGCTCGAAGACTGGAGTGGTGCATAACAATATTACAAAACAATATTAAAACTGGATCCACAGTTACATCTAAAAATCATGGATGGTGTAAATGGTGAGGCCATTTTGCTGAGTATTTTTCCAGGGGGTGACTGAAATTCTCCAGCAGTTCAGTAGCTAAAATATATATATATTTAAAAATAGAATATTATTTTCCAAGAAATAAAGGCTCAACTCTCATCTTAGCATGGCCATTCTGTGTTTCTGTTTCTGTCCATTTCCATATGAGCAAAACACATAAAAGAAATGAATTGGCAACTTTTTAGTGACTGAAATGTACCTGGGATCCAGACTCGAGCTTATAAAAGGACAGCAATGCTATTATTATATGCCGCCGCAGGAGAGGGTATTTTGCATTTAATGATTATTTACAGCACAGGTTGATGGACGATGATTCCTAGTTTCAGACCCTGGGATACTGCGCTTCCATATGAAATTTTTACATACCCTGAAATATTGTGCCATGAGTGACACTTTTCATGTGTTGTGCAAGTTGTCATTTTGGAATGAAGTCTTGCAGCAGGGGGTAAATAAGGAAAGCTTCTTCAGGCTGCACATTTGAGTGTTTCAGGTCGCCTTTCCAAAAACTGCACATTTGAATCTAGGCATCAGGAAAAGAGGTTGCTTTTGCTATTATTTCCAATGACAGCCTGCATTGTTCTGCCTTTGTTGCTTCTTTGCTAAGGGGCTACATGAAGGGCTGACTGCTTATCTGAAGAAACTTCAAAATGGAGATTATTGACATTGATGGCATGGTATCTAGTAATAGCTCTGTCCTTTTCCATTGAAAACACCCATGTCAACAACAGAAGGCTTAACCTGAAGTGGGCACCCAGTTGCAGGACACTTAGTTCAGGTCTCCCATGGAAATGGAACTTAAAAGTTTTGGCTACATCATGCTATTTTAAAATTACTTTTTTGCAGGGAGCGTCCACAGTTGTGAAGATACCAGTAACATAGATGGCTGTAAAATCCTGTTTATCTGAATTATGTTTTAATGGGCATTGTGTAATGTGTCCTGACGTTTGTATTGTAATGTATTTGATGTGGAAAGTTTTCTGTCTGTTCCGGTGAAAGTTAGTTTAACTGCTGTGTGAGGACTTAACCGATGGCTGTGAGTCAGAATTCGGTGCGAAAGCACCGAAGGTTTGCATGTTTCAGTTGGTGGTGCAGGAAGAAGAAGAAGAAGAAGAAGAAGAAGAAGAAGAAGAAGAAGAAGAAGAAGAAGAAGACGACGACAATAACAGCAGAGGAAGAGGGTCAGAGAGAAAGAATTGCTTAAGAGCTGACCATGGTGGCAGCAGCTGATCTTTTCTTCTCCTGCTCCACCTTCCTCTATAAGAATGGTGTTTCTGGCGACATTCTCTAATTTCTTAAATAGTAACAACTTTTGCATGATCCTGCCTATAGTGGCAGTAATGGTCAGAGAAGAGCTCCTGCTACCACTCCACCTCCACAACACCGTGACAAGCTAAGGAATTATGCCACATGCCTACCAAGCATGCATTTCTGAGACAATGTGGAAGCCAGCATTTCTCTCTCTCTCTCTCTCTCTCTCTCTCTCTCTCTCTCTCTCTCTCTCTCTCTCCCTCCCTCCCTCCCTCCCTCCCCACCCTCCCTCTTTATGCTCAGAAGGAGACAGTGCTTCACTAGGGATGATCAGTCATACTCAATGCTATTTTTCTATAAAAAGAGGTGCCACAACTCACCAGGTGTGCCTCCCTTGTTCTCTTATAATGGCAGTGGTACCCAACTGAAAGATGCCAGAAGTGAGTTCCAGTGTATTCTGGCTGAAAAAAAGCCCTGTCATACTACATTCTATTATTAACATCGAAGGCAAAAAACAACAACCCAGCACCTTATTTCACCTATTCCACCCCACCACCTCTGAAAAATAGCCCAAAAAGGGTCCTCTTTGTCTTGCCACTCACAGTAGAGGTAGATATTTTTAGGTAAATTATTAGACACTGTCCCACAAGCCTCTGTCTGCCCCCATTGCCTGCCTTCTTTCTTACACCAGTCCAGGGGTGACACTGCCTGTTCCAGGAGGTGGCAATGTCTGTCAGCACTGTGTCTAGGCAGAGGAGGAGGAATGGTGGACCACCTACCCATTCCTGACCCTTCCAGGGAGGAGGAAGATAGAAATGTTGTATGAATTGTTGGGTTGAAATAACGACAGACAGGTAGCGAGTGTCATCTGGGAGGCATCTCTCGAGCATGTCTCAGGGAGCCCCTTTTATTGAATATTACAGCATTGCCACATACGTGATTGTTGCTGATTGGTTAACACAAGTACAAAGCAAAGGGTTGCATATAGGCATTAATCACCGATAGATTAAAGGCTGGGAAAGGGAGCACAGAACTAGACAGGCATGAAAACCTCCTAATTAAATTATAACTAATGATTAATATAGTAAGACTTAAAACAATTACTAATGATTGATATAGGAAACTTAAAAGAGCATAATAATCACGTTCCGTAGATGTGATCAACTATGCATTAAGAACGGGTCAAAGTACAATGTTTTTCCTGAACTCAATGTGAACTGAACATTCTAAGGTGGTGAGTGAATGTCTTAGTATTAGAACGGTTTGTGCAGCATTATGTGCAGAAGCGAAGCTTAGAAGCAAGACTTCACATCAGGCCACAGTCATGTATAGAATCATAGCATCCCATCAATGAATCAGTCCCAAATGAATCACTCCCAAAGTCACACATAAAGTTGATTTTTTGATGGGTACAGGGTTGTGACTGTATATTTATTTGCCTCAACTTGATGGGTTACAAACTGGCAAACCAATCTAAAACTTCCCCCAATAGTAAAATTTAATATACCCCTCAAATAAAACTATTCATCACCTATTATGAAAATCCATCTTGACAATGCTGAGATGCAGTCTGACTGTTAACTGCTTTTGGCTTTACCAAGACTTAAAGCATATCCTCTTTGTGACATCACACATGACATCAGAATGGCATGTTTGTATTCAACCTAGACTATCTCCATGACAACAGCAATGGCCAGTAAACTTCTGCAACCAACTAACCGTCAGCCTGACTACCCAGTTGTTTCTATCTAGACTATTGGATGTTTATTTTTTGCTCTCATAATCAAAACCTGAAGAAGAGCTGTGTATAATCTGAAAACCTGCTGAGAACATCCTGACACACTGTCTTAGTGCTGCCATGGTAGAACTCAGCAGGGAGGAGGAAGGGAGCAATATGAGAATTAGTTGGCTCCACCTCCTGATGGACTTTCTCAGGACTTTTCCCCCAAGCTGGAACTCACAGGAACTTAGTTTCAACACCTCTCTGGTGGGTGCCATTGCCGTTATAAGAGTACAAGGGTGGGTTCCGGCACCTCTTTTTCTAGAAAAATAGCACCGGGCTCCCTGCCATCAACCCCACCAGTCCCATGGAGAACCAGCCACCACTGATCAATCCCATAAGGTGGCAAAACAGAGGGACATTTTGGTTTTTCCTTTCTGAAGACATGCTGACAAATTAGCCAATATTGAGTTGCACATCGATAAACACAGTTAGAATAATAATAATAATAATAATAATAATAATAATAATAATATATTTGTACGCTGCCCATTTGGCTGGGTTTCCCCAGCCACTCTTTCAACAAAGATTTAAAATACATTAAAATGTCACACATTAAAAGCTTCCCTAAACAGTGCTGCCTTCAGATGTCTTCTAAATGTCAGGTAGTTGTTTATCTCTTTGACATCTGATGCGAGGGCGTTCCACAGGGTGGGTGCCACTACTGAGAAGGCCCTCTGCCTGGTTCCCTGTAGCTTTGCTTCTCTCAGTGAGGGAACCGCCAGAAGGCCCTCGGCACTGGACCTCAGTGTCTGGGCAGAATGATTGGGGTGGAGATGCTCCTTCAGGTATACTGGGCCGAGGCCATTTAGGGCTTTAAAGGTCAGCACCAACACTTTGAATTGTGCTCAGAAACACAGGATCAAAACTGAGGATCTTAGTGTGGCTTCAGCCAAGACTTTTGAAGTTTTTCAAAGAGGTTTGTTTTTTCTAGGGGACAGTGAGGTCGAAAAAGAACCATTAGCAGAAGTGGGAGTGGGGGAGATTTTGGACTGTTGTGAGTACTAATGTGTCCAAGGATGTCCTTCTCTAATGTCCTGGAAGAATAAGCATTTAGTGCAGTAGGGAAGTTCACACGATGCAGCCTTAACCTTAGCATTCAGATTGCTGACTAGGGTACCCTTTACTGACCACTCTGGAGGAAAATGCTGCCCGTTAAGTCCATAGGCTAAAAGCACTGATCCCCTTTGCAAAGGTCACTAACCATCTGCCTGCAGAAAATTAGTTTGCCCGCTGCCAGCCTGACCCTCATGTGAACTGCAGACCTGAAGATAAAAGGTGCCCTAGTCTTTGAGAAAACCCCATGCCACTTGGGTCCCACAGTATATAAAATTTGTCTGCTTCTAACCTGTCATTTCTCACTTCCATCCCTTTATAGGTCATGCAAGGGAACTGAAAAACAGCCTGGTTGGGGTTTTTTTCCAAGTTAAGTAGAGGATTTCAGGAAATGTTTCTCCCCTTAGGATTTCACAAGCAGAGGCTTCACATTTTGATAAATTAACAATGCTGAAACATTTAGGTTCTGTGGCCACATTCCAACATTCTGTATCCACGGAGTATAGAAAAGTGGTTACTAAAAAAATGTACCATTTGCAATGCAGTTCTCCTTTTAACTGCATGGTGTTTCCCCCCATGTTCTGGATATACGCTTGTAACATACATGCAGTGAATGACACAGAAAGAAGATCTCCCACATACTCCATATAGTTTTAGGTTTTCTTCTTCTTGGACTTCCACATAGCTGCCCATCCCAGCCAGTTTAAAAACAACCAAGCTGTCATATCTGCAATTTGAAGTTGCAGGACACCCCCCTCTTTATTATTATTATTTTTTAAATCAAAATTTCAAAACGAAAACAATTTTCTGCACACACACACTTGTTTACATTAATACCATAATATTTGGCTTCCAAAAATTTCCTTCCTTTTTCTGTATCTAATTGCATTTACCTAAATTATTACATTTCCATTTTTCTCCTTTGTCGTTATAAATTACAAGTGCTATGTCAACCCTGCTAACGTTTTTAATTGTTTACAGTGATCTTTGATGTACTCTATAAAGTTATGCCATTCTTTACTAAATTTATTGTCCTCTCGGTGCGTGATTTTCCCGGTCAGCTTCGCCATTTCTGCATAGTCCATCAATTTCATTATCCATTCTTCTTTTGATGGGGTTTTTCATAAGACCCTCTTTCACACAGCTGTCTTTGCGTGTTCAGACCCAGAGATCTCCCCCTCAATAAAAACACATTTGACTCAAATTTTAGTTGGGTTTTGGGCAGGATTTAGGCCACAACTTTATTGATTACAGAAAGTGAATGGTTGCATAGGCTCTGATTCGACTAGCTCCCTGCACCCTTGCAGGTAGCGCTGACCCAGAGCTCTTTCATAGGTCAGCCAAGGGCGAACACCTGAGTTAGGTAGAAAGCCCAGGTACAGGCTATGTCCACTCCCTGGATGCTCCCCTGGACTCAGGCATGGGCACAACCCCCTCTTGGGAGTTGACCAAACCAAGTTGAGTCCCTGGATTCCTTTAACGGAATACCCTGCACATAGGGATGGCGAGACCATTCTCCCATCCCTATCACCTGAACCAGTGCCTATCCGCAACCTTACATGTTGTGAAGATTTGCTACGCGGCAGGCGAAACCCAAATGGCAACAGTCAATCAGCCAAGTGGGTAAAATTCTTGCCGTGCCCCTGTCCCAATGACAGATGACACACGATGGCATAGTACGATCAAGCACACAGCATTGTATTGTATTGAACTTTATTACGGCCATTGGCCCATCACACAACAGTTTCCCATACCAACATAATGTACTTAAAACTCCAATTTTAAAACCGCCAAAACTTACAAAAAACAGACAAGCACCAAAGCAAAATAAAACAAAAGACCAACATCATACATTACACTAAATTTGTAACATGAACATCGCCCTCTACTCATAAATTAGTAGAAGACATCAATGGTGATATCACCTAATTACATCCTAAAACATAGATCATAGTTTAGAGGGATTATCCGAGCCGCACAGGAGTCCGTTTCTCTTCTTTAGGGATAGAACGCTGATCAAAAATCTGGCAACCATGAGTGATCTTAAGGGGTCATCATCATTTAGTAGATATCTCAGTTTGGCTTCATTTGTATCATCGGCAATTCCCTTTAGATATTGAGCAAGAAACTTGCTCCTGGCCGATGAATGAAATGCACAATCAAAAATTATGTGATGCAACGATTCCGGTGCCCCACAATTACAATCACATAAGAGCGATATCTGTCCATTGGAGAATCTATTTCTCAGCACGTTCGATGGGAAGGTGTTGAATCTTGCCTTTACAAAAGCATATCTATGAGCCGAAGAAGTTAAGGAATTCAAATAGTTTGGGAGCCTTAAGAGGGGTAATAAACCAAGGTTTAGAGGTGAGCAGGTACCATTGCCCAAGACCATTTTCTGCTGCAAGTCCATCTCCTCTAGTTTACAGGTTACTGTTCTTTTAGCTGGAACTATATCCTGCTCTAGTAATTTGGATGGGGAGATTCCCATTGCCGTAATTTTCAGTTGTAAATTTTTTACCCATGGGCTCTGGAAATCATCTCTCCACATGCATTGTATCAAGTACAAGTTTGGGAGATTGTGCCATAGAGATAACCAGTGACAAAGTATGTGCTTCCACAGAGCGTTTTCCAGGGATACAATATTAAGTTCCATGCGTAGCGCTGTATTACTTACACAGTTGGGCAGTTTCAATATCCCTCTTAAAAACTGATTTTGAATAACCTCTAGGTGGGATAAGTTGACAAAAGTCCCCCAAATTGAGATGGCATAAGCAATTGTCGGAATCACCTTGGCCTTGAAGACTTTCAACGCCGATGGGATATGAAGGGCCCCATCGGTGAAGAAAAATCGCAAGATCGCCAAGGAGATAGCTTTGGCTCTATTTGTAACATAGGCTACATGGGCCTTCCATCTAAGGTTATGTTGTAACCAAACTCCCAAGTATTGGAATCTATAGACTTGTTCGATGACTCTCCCATCAATTCTCCAATTATGGAGTTTCCGGCTCTTTGAGAAAATTAGAATTTTAGATTTCTCATAATTGATTGTAAGGGAATTTGCATTACAATATGATCCAAAAAATTTTAAGGCCCTCATAAGACCTACTCTAGAAAAAGAAAGGATGACAGCGTCATCCGCATATAGTAACAAAGGGCAGCGATAAAGTGCTAGGCGGGGTGCATGAATCCTTTCTTGAGCCTCTATTAGGGGAGTCCTCATGTCGCTTATGAACAAATTAAACAGGAATGGAGCCAATATACGACCCTGTCGGACACCTCTGTTAATGGGAATTGAATTGGTGAGATCACCCTCCGGGGTGAGTCTCACTCTAGCCGCTGAGTTCTCATGGAGTTTGATTATTAGCCAGAGAAGCCTTCTGTCGATGCCCCAGCGGGTGAGTTTTTCCCAGAGGATGCTCCTGGAGATACTATCGAATGCTGCCTTTAGGTCAATGAATGCCACACAGAGTTGGCCACCCTTTGGGGTGGAATATTTCCAGGCAAGATGCTGTAAAATTAGAATATGATTTATTGTTGACTGTTTTGGGCGGAATCCAGCTTGTTCGGGCCCAATTAATTTTTTCTCTTCGGCCCATTGAATAAGTCTGTTTAACAGGAAGCGGGCATATAGTTTCCCCACTATTGAGAGCAGACTGATATTTCTGTAATTCCCCGGGTCATCTGGTGAGCCCTTTTTGTGGATTGGAACGATAACAGCGTCCTTCCATACTTCCGGGATCATTCCAGAGTTGTTAACGGCATCGAAGATGGTTGCCAGGGCTTTGGCCCACCAGTCCGCGTGGTATTTTATAGCTTCTGCCGGGATCAGGTCTGGTCCAGGCGCTTTCCCTGTTTTAAGTTTAACGATCAAGTCATGGATGTCTTCCGGATCGGTGGGGGGCCAGAGGGGAAGCTGATCTTGAGATTCATCTCTTGTGTTAACAGTACAGTCAGTTGTGGCAAAGTAGTTTTTTAAGTAAGATTCCCAAACCGGGGCAGGGATAATAGTTAAAGGGTATCTTTTAGTTCTTTTATTTACCAGGAGCCAAAATTGTCTGGAGTTCCGTGATGATGAGGCTTCTATGATTGCCCGCCATTGATTCGCTTGCCATTCCTGTCTGGCTCCCTTTTGAATTTGCTTGTAGGCCGATTTTGCTTGGAAATATTCTTTTGGCAGGACCGTTGCCCCGGAGGCTTTATACTCTTTGTATATGTTACCAAGAAGTTGTCTAGCCTGTTTACAAGCACTATTGAACCACAGTGCACCTATCTTCCTTTGTGTTCGATTTATTTTATGCGTCGGGACAGAGAAAAAAGACGTTAGATCTTCCGACAGGTTCGAGAATAGTCTTAGAGTTTGATCATGATCGTAATAATCCTCGATTAAGCCTGAGTATGCTTGTTTTAGTCGTTGTTGGAAATATGCTGAGTATTTTTGGGCCTGTAGTTCAGACCATTTTATACTTTTGACTTGCAATGCTGAGTTCGTAATCAAATGTGTTGGGTGTCTATCTCCATCTGGGGTCCAGTCTATAGTCATTGTGGCGACCAACGGTAGGTGATCGCTCAGATGAATATTTTCAACTTTAAAGTGGGAAAATTTGGGGAATATGTCATGAGATACTAACATATAATCCAGGACACTGTTTGCAGAGGAGCTTATGTGTGTAAACTCACCCGGTACGTCAGGCGGGCAGTTCCCGTTTAGAATCACTAAGTTTAGACGTAGTACCAATTGGTAAAGAAGGGTTCCTGCTTCATTTACCCTTTTGTCTTTGGAAAGTCTTTGATTATGGAGGGAGAGGTCACACAGCCCTAAACATAGGGAGAGGTGGGCGGGTGTTTCGATGCACGAACCAAAAGAGGAAGCTCTGGTATTTATAGGTATTTATAGGTCCCTCAATCCGTTGAGACAGCACTCCATTGGCCAGATTAAACCCAGCAACAAGGGACCCACTATTTGGGTGTTGTGGCTGTCCAATATACCCACCCACAACAAGAAGGTCAGTCTTCAGGTCTCACCGCATCACATGCCCTCTTTTAGGGAGGACACACTTTATCGGCTCTGCAGATAAAAGCTGCTTCAGGAAGGCTGGCCCAAGACATTTTGCTACTTAGGACATTTTTGTTGCTCTTTCCCCACAAGTTAAGGTGCATAATTCTTAAAGCTGGTCAAGGTAGTTTGGTGGCTGAGGCCGAAAACCCAAGAAGCCCCCTCTGGTCCAACTGCTGCACCCCCTTTTCAAAGTTTACACTGACTCAAGAAAGCCAGCGTGGTGTAGTGGTTAAGAGCGATGGACTCGTAATCTGGTGAACTGGGTTCACTTCCCTGCTCCTCCACATGCAGCTGCTGGGTGACCTTGGACTAGTCACACTTCTCTGAAGTCTCTCAGCCTCACTCACCTCACAGAGTGTTTGTTGTGGGGGAGAAAGGGAAAGGAGATTGTTAGCCGCTTTGAGACTCCTTAAGAGGAGTGAAAGGTGGGATATCAAGTCCAAACTATTCTTCTTCTTCCTCTTCTTCTTCGTCTTCTTCTTCTTCTTCTTCTTCTTCTTCTTCTTCTTCTTCTTCAAGAACGACTGGGATGGGCTCAGCTGGCTGGGTCCAGCCTGAGACAGGATGAGGGAAATAACACTAGTGTATCTCTGAATGATCTGAGGGTGGTGAATTTTGGCAACATAGTCCACCCATGCCAGAAACCTCCCTACTCAGCCAGAGATCTGCTGGATCCCAAACCCACTCAGCCCAGCGGATCTTACTTCAGGATTTCTCCCCTTGTTCAGTGGGCTCTTTCATTCTCCCCATCCCACCCCACCTTTCCTAACTGGAAACTGTGGGGATGATTAGGGAGGTAGGAGAGGATATATTATTTAATCATATCCTTCCTAACTTGTGCTAGCAAGTTCCATATCCTAGCAGAGTTACAAACATCCCCCTTTTTAAATTACACAGCAGTTAGCTTGTTGCTGGCTCGTCTGAGCCTCACTACTTAAGATTTCTGGTAAGATGCCTTCTAATCCCTCTTAAAAAGAATAGACATGAGAATCTGATTAAAATTAAAATAAAATAAGTTTACTCACAGATTCATTCAGGTTCATAGATAGATCCCTGAAGGCAGGCTTAGGTTACATATCTATATATCTACATGAACTGCCCCATAAGGGAAATAGTCTCAAGTGACTGTGACTCAGCAGTCACTTCTCCTAACTCTTAGGAACACAAAATGGAGAATACACACTGATTAGAACATGGAGGCCATGTGCTCCTCCATGCGAGTACAACAGACCACACCCTCTTCAAGTCACATGTAGTGGAAGTCTTTCCCAGCTCAGGAGGAAACAGGAAGTCTTCCCCTGAGTGGTACAAAATATCCCCTAACATGTCCATTGTAGGAATGTTGTACTTGGCTGCAGCTTTAAATCCCACAAAAACATACTATTCCATACCTCTTGGAAGCTCAGATCATTGTCAGGCTGTTTCAAAAGGTTCCCCCACTTCCTCACTTTTGATTTTCATTTATAAACTTGCTCCGTGAGTATGCAGAAGCCACTACCTTATTTTTTTTTTGGGGGGGGGAATCCTGCCAGTGTGGTGTAGTGGTTAAGAGCGGCAGACTTGTAATCTGGGGAACCGGGTTCGCATCTCCACTCCTCCACATGCAGCTGCTGGGTGACCTTGGGCTAGTCACACTTCTCTGAAGTCTCTCAGCCCCACTCAACTCACAGAGTGTTTGTTGTGGGGGAGGAAGGGAAAGGAGAATGTTAGCCGCTTGGAGACTCCTTCAGGTAGTGATAAAGCAGGATATCAAATCCAAACTCTTCTTCTTCTCTTGTGAGGTGATAGACCCTATTAGAGGGAATTGCCAACAATGGAATAAACTCTCATGAGAGGTGGTGGACTCTCCCTCATTGGAGGTTTTCAAGCAAATGTTGAGTGGTCATCTGCCACAGATGCTTCAGTTGAGATTCCTGCATTACATGGGGTTGGACTGGATGACCCTCAGGATTCCTTCCAACTCTACAATTCTACCATTCTAATTAAACTCTCGAAATTCTTGACACAGCGTACAGTGCTAAGATCTCTCTCTTTCTCTTTGCCTCTCACAGGTGCTTAATAAGCATTGATGGAATCCCAGTGAGGGACTAAAATTCAGCCCATTATTATAGTTCTTGGCCTGCTGTTCTTATGTGTTCATTAAGACTTCCCTGGGATTTGTATAGGTAATTTCAGTATTTTCTTTCTTCCCAAGATAAAGAAAGAAATGTTTCTAGTCAGTTTGGAAATTCATGCGAGATTGTCAGCTTTATTAATATGTATTCACTTCCAGGGCTGCCATCTCTTCGCCTTCACTCATATTGCAAGTCAACCACTGGAAACAGATTTTAGATTGCTCTCACAGGGACTGGATGAGAAATAAAGGAAGTCTGCTGCTGTGGAATGTTCCTGCACCAAGTGGCAATAGAAGAAGAAGAAGAAGAAGAAGAAGAAGAAGAAGAAGAAGAAGAAGAAGAAGAAGAGTAGTTTGCTTCTCTTCCTTAAGAAATTAATATTCCATGAGCCCAAACATTCAACTGTTAAAGTCGACTGAATTTATTTATGTTGTTTCTCACATTGACCAATATGCAAGCCTAGTCATATTCAGAGTAGACTAACTTTGATCCACTAATAAATTTCAGTGGATCTACTCTGAGTAAAATTTAGTTGGCTACAAACCAGGATTTTCAGAGGTTGGGGTGTGTGAGAGAGAATCTAAACCAGGGGTTGTCAACCTGGTCCCTACAACCCACTAGGGGGCATGTCAGGATTCTAGGTGGGCAGTAGGGTGTTCTACGGCACAAGCTGAATCATCCTTCCATCAAGCACTGGTGAGTGGTAGGGAAATTTTACCATCAAGGAAGATGCATTAGTGGGCGTTAGGTATAAAAAGGTTGACTACTCTTGATCTAAACAAACAAGAGAGACTGTGTCTCATGTTTTGTAAGAACTAAGAACTAGATTCCTCAGGCTGGATTTTGGATTTTCTTAAAACAACTTTAAAATCAGATGGCAATCTTCCAAATCATAGCCAAAATTTGGAATTTGTGGGAAGTTCTGTTTCAGTGCCACAACTAAAATGAAAACTCCTGCAACTCAGCCCCAGACAGGCAGCACATATACCATACATTTCAAGCACATTTGCTTACCCCAAAGAATCTCGGAAATTGTAGTTTACCCCTCACAGAGCTATAATTCCCAGCACCCTTAACAAACTATAGTTAAGTCAGCCCACTATAGTTAGTCTGGCATAACATACAAGGAACATCAAGCATTTCACCAAGAAGTGGGAAGGGAGCTTCGTAGACTATGGTGGTAAAGAAGCAAGGATGATAATATCTAATTGGTTCATGATGGACACCAACACTGATTGCACTTTAAATACTTACAAGCAGATACTTTGTGTAGCTTCTGTTCCTGCCAAGCTTTTTCTTTCAGGCTTGCTGTGCCATAGTGACAGTCCTGAGGAGTGCTTGAACCATGGCCAGGAAGTCTATCTTTAGGTTCATGTCCTATGTAGAAACATAATCCTGTAGAAACAACAACTAATACTTATGCAAGGCCGAATATTCCAAAGAGGTGGTTTGCAGTGGGCCCTGATCTGAGAAACTGAGGTGTGACAATTAGGGATTTAGGAACATAAGAGCAGTCCTGCTAGATTGGACTGAAGGCCCATCAAGTCCACCCTCCTGTTCCCAGCCAGAAACCTGCTGGAAGCCCACATGTAGTAGGAGTCAGTCTATATGCCCCTGGCCTGCTAAAGAAGAAAACTATGGTCAGATCAACCAGGCCAACAAAGAAGCCTCTTAAAATATAGACTTAGGGGCAAGACTGAATGAGATGAGCAGCTTAGGATGCAACAAAACTTAATTTCAGCCAGCATTAAGTCCTCAAACCCAGCTCAACTGAAGATACACCAGCGTAACTTGCTCATTCCAGCTCAGCTGGATGAGATGAGGCTAGCATAAGCCCCACAAAAGAGGCATTCTGGAGGCAAGACTTGAGGGATGGGGGCTTAGGCTGGCTCAGTCACGTGACCTGGCAACCTGGAGTAGACTACTATTTTAAAAACTCATTTCCCCTCTGCCAGGAAGGAGTTGCAGCCCAACAACATATTGAGAGCCAAAAGTTACCCACTCCTATTTTAAGGAGAAGAAGGTTACCCAAGAGTACGAGAGATACGGGCAACTTTTACTGATACAAAGGCATATAGCTAGGGCTGCTGCCATATTTGTTTGAAACCTGGACAATGTGTCATCTGGTGTTGCCACTCCTATGTTGGCGGACCTCTTTCAGCTTACCTGGGATCTGTCCTTTTATGGTCTGGTGCTGGTTTTCCTGCTGCATTCACTTATTTTATGCTAATATGTTTTACTTTGCATATTGTTGAAGCAGCAGCAGTAGTAAGTATATAGCTAATGCTTTTCTAGGCTGCATCAACATACGTATAGTGTCCAGATCAAGGGAAGTAATAGTACCACCCTATTCTGCCTTGATCAGACCACACTTGGAATACATTGTCCAATTCTGGGCACTACAATTTAAGAAGGGTGTTGACAAGCTGGAATATGTGCAGATGAGGGTGGCCAAGATGATTAAGGGTCTGTGATTAAGGTAAACTAAGCCTTACAAGGATTGCTTGAAAGAGCTGGGTAAGTTTAGTTTGGAACAGAGAAGACCAAGAGGTGATATGATAGCCATCTTCAAATATCTCAAGGACTGTCACGTGGAAGAGGGAGCATGCTTGTTTTCTCCCGGAGAGGTAGGACTTGAGGACTCTGGAGGGTAGGATTTGAACCAATGGCTTCAAGTTAGGAGGTTCTGACTAAATGTTCGGAAAAAACTTTCTGACACTAAGAGCTGTTTGGCAGTGGAGCAGACTCCCACGATAGGTGGTGGACTCTAAGATTCTATGATTCTATATTTCATTTAATGTTTAATTTAATGGATTCTCTACTGTCTTTTGGAATATGTGCCTTCCTAACCCAGGTTTTAGGGGTACATGAAGTTCAACTATTTTCTAAGCCTTTTAACTTTCTATACATTTATCTCCAAGATGTGTGTGTTGTTGAAAATAGGAGACCAATGTTTAGAGCACAGTTTTGGGGAGCAATATGATGTGGCTAGCATGCTGAGTCAGATAATCACACCAGCTTCAAAACAACATTTCCTTGAATCTGATATATCTTTTGCAAGCTTGTTTACGGCACATTTTCCCCTAACTTGAACTGTAGAGTTACAGAGTTAGACGCATCCTTAAAAGGCATACTGTCCAAATCCTTGCTCAACGCGAGATCTGTAATGTAGGATTCCTGACAGATGGCCGTCCAGCTTTGGCTTAAATGCCTCCAATTTCTCCCAACTTCAATTTCTTCTGATGTTTTTGAAGGGTATGATTGCGGGTAAGATGGGAGGGGGGAGTCAAGGCACTCTAATGTCCTCACACCACAGGAGCTCAGAACAGCCTTTCCCCCTATTTGAAACAATAGGTTCAGCAAGGGAAGCTGTGGCAAGAAGACAGTGTGAAGCTATGAATAGAATAGAGATTAGCTGGGATGAGTCATTAATGAGGGATGTAACTCTCGCATTCAGATCCTGACAGGGGAAAAGGAAAGGCAAAAATGAAACCTGTTTGTTTCATTATTGAACAAAAGACATGCATATATACATGAAAATATAGAGAAATGGCTCTTCAGATAATGCACTTGGTAAATTCAATGACTTACGCTGCTTTCTGTTTTTGGATTAAAGAGAAAAAAGAAAGTGATTCCATGTGTCTGTGCGCGTGTATGTGCATGCGTGTTTTTTAAGAGCCACTTAGAAGTACTTTATAACCCTTCTGCAATGAATTTAAGTATTTTGGGAAACGATGGCAGTAGATTTAATGATAAGGCCTGCTGTGCTTATCCACAACCATAATCCTAATGAGTGGGCTTAGGTCATTAGGCACACACATCCTTGCTTTCCTTTTCATGAAGCACCATGGGACCATCTTCATTCCATTCACATCCTTAAATTATAGTCTCGCCTGCCTCCCCTCCCTTCCCCCGCCCTTTTTCAGTTAGGCTTCACAGCATAGCTTGCCATCCCTGTGCTCTGAAATTCCAGACCTTCCAGGTGTCCCTATTTCCCAGGATTAGTCCTAGATTTACAGAAGCCACCTTGGTTTCTGTTTTAATCCCAGAATGCCCCATTTTTCCTTAGGAAGTCCCTATTTTTGTCAGAGAAATGTTTTAGGGTATGGAGTTAAGAGACCCCCGAGCCAAGGAGATAAGTAACTATACAACCTTTAGAAGACATCTGAAGGAAGTCTTGTTTGTATAGGGAAGTTTTTTTAATGTTTAATGTTTTATTATTATGTTGTTGTTTTTTTATATGCTGGAAGCTATCCAGAGTGGCTGGGGCAACCCAGTCAGGCGGGTGGGGTATAAATACTAAACTGATGATGATGATGATGATGATGGAATCATTCCTATTTTCATTGGAGAAATGTTGGAGGGTATGAATTTCTTTTTATCTGTTAGGGTAAAACTAGCTGTCGAGGCAAATGCATGGTTACTGCTGGAAATGGCAACCACACCCCTCCTTCGCCTTTAACACCTATTAAAACTTGACTCTTGTTTGTACCTCCATATTGTTCAGGGTGTTCCATATTGTCCACACCTGTTGTGATGTTTCTTTGATCTGATTCCTCTTCTTCAGGCGATGAGGATTCATAGAATCAGAAGGGTTATTGTAGGCTGAACAGGCCCCAGAAGAACACCCACAAAATGAGCCCACAGTTGCAGTGTGCCTGCAGCCCAAACATGTTACATGGTCATTCCTGGCTCCAAGGACCACATCACAAAAGCTGCAGTACAACCGGCGTCTGCCCTGCTCCCTCAGAGTAAAAGACTGCTAAAATGGGCCTGTCCCCTGTAACTTGAAGAGGCCGTAAAGGTTGAGTTAACAAGTGAGACAGAAATGCTGCCCCTGTTTAAGGCTCAGTCCAAGGTTGGTTGTGGCTGAAGCAACATCAGAGTGTGCTTTTCTCATTGCAGTCAGTCAGAGCCCTCCACAAAGCCTGGTCTCTTGTGAGGTCATTGCTCGCATCACAATGACGGCACTGGTATCATCATAATACCAGAGGCAGAAGTGAGGGTGCTGGAAGAGAGAATGTCATGACACTAATGTGTTCTGCTGTGTAATGTTTTGGAGGAAATGAAAGAAATATATGAACCCAGAAGCTGAAGACCTGAAGTCTAACGTAGGGTGCCTTCAGGTTGATATGGGTGATTTAGCAGCACCCAGTCACTGCAAGCAGAGTAACAACTGCTTCCAAACCTCTGAAATCTGAATGGCATCCTGTACTTGAGAAGGAAAACCTTCCTTTCCCCAGCTGTGTGTGTGTGTGTTGGACAATGTTCATCAGAAATATAGGACAGAGAGCAAAATGGTTAAACATTCTCTCTTCCCTTGCAGTAGTCCCAATGGTGATTGCTCCTCAGTAGGAAGTTGTGGGTGGCGAGTTGATGTGATTTGGAAAGGACAAGGTTAAAGTGGTAGAGTCGATTTTTAAAGGCAAAGAGAAGGAAATGGCTAGAGCAAGCTACATAGATGGTCTTCTCCAGAGGAGATGGCACAGATATTATATTGTATCTTTAAAGTCAGATTTTTTTCTGAGCCGGCGACCAGAAGCTGAAGTGGAGTAGCATAAAAAGAGGATGTTTATCTCATTACATCATACAGATGCCACATAATGAATGGAATATGGTCATCCCATAATATAATGTAGCCCTTTAAGCTACAATGTGTTCAGTCCTCAGAGTCCTCTTTAGACATTACCCTTTTGCCTGAAGTTCTTAAAGAAATATAAAAGGAACAAAACGATATCCATCTACAAATAAAGTAAGTCTCCTAAACTCGTTGTCACCTACAGCTTTCCACAGTAGAGTATCCCCACAGGCAAACAAAAGGCAAAATGGGTTTGGTGTCAGTCAGTAATTGTACAAGTGTCAAAACAATTTCCAACTTGTACAGGGATCTCCGTGCTTGGGAGGGGTGGGAGATGTTTCACACCAGGTTCATCTCAGAGTCTGACATTTTCAAAGGTCATAATGCTCCTTAGCACCAGTCAATTACTGAGCAAAGGGTACCACTGACAGTTTTACCACCATGGTTAAATTAGCCACAAGATTTGCTGAGACAGTCAGTTTTGTCTTTCATGGCAAACGTTCCTTGAGATAATTATAGAAGGCTTCCAGTCCACCATATTTCCCAGCAATCATCATAATGCTGCCATCATTCTGTTTTGGGTTTCCTTTGATATATATGGGGGGGGGAACTCAACGGCTGTATTTCTAGGTAGTCACTGTGGATTAGAATGGGAGAGTAGAGGCAGTGTTCCATATTAAGCAAACACCCACCATTTCCCATAATTTATTACAATTTCTGCAACTGCTAGTCATGGGATGGGCAAGCAGCTATGCAGGGTACAAATTGCTGTCCTCCCTCCACAACTGCCAACATGTCTTAGGATGGCAACCAACTGATAATCCATTTGCACTATTCATTTAAAGCAGAATCAACACTTTAAACCATCCTGGCTTCCTCCAAAGAATCCTGGGAAGTGTAGTTTGTTAAGCATGCTGAGACTTGTTAAGAGACCCCTATGTGGCACTGTGGGTTAAACCACAGAGCCTAGGACTTGCCGATCAGAAGGTCGGCAATTTGAATCCCCACAACGGAGTGAGCTCCCATTGCTCGGTCCCTGCTCCTGCCAACCTAGCAGTTCAAAAGCACCTCAAAGTGCAAGTAGATAAATAGGTACCGCTCCGGCGGGAAGGTAAACGGCGTTTCCGTGCGCTGCTCTGGTTCGCCAGAAGTGGCTTAGTCATGCTGGCCACATGACCCGGAAGCTGTACGCCGGCTCCCTTGGCCAATAAAGCAAGATGAGTGCCGCAACCCCAGAGTCGGTCACAATTTGACCTAATGGTCAGGGGTCCCTTTACCTTTACCTTATGCTTCTCAAAGACCTACATTTTCCAGATTGTTTTAACAATAAATCCCTCTTCCCGTGAAACTCTGGGAGCTGTAACTCTTTGAGGAGAATTAAAGGTGTGTGCCAAAAAACATGTGCCATGTTTTGAGAGAACTAATTGGGATATTTTCGATCGTTCAGACCTGGAGGAGCACACGGCGGCAGTTCTGTGCTATATCAATCACTGCACAGACACTGTCACAGTAAACAAATCCATCCGGTTTTATCCCAATCAGAAACCCTGGATGAATAGAGAGGTCCAGGGCCTGTTGCGGGAAAGGAACAGGGCTTTCAGGTCAGGCGAGGTGCAGCTTTACAGTGTGGCAAGAGCAAACTTGAAGAGGGGCATTCGACAGGCAAAACGGGATTATAGGCTGAGGATTGAGGATAATTTAAGGAGCAACAACACAAGACAGATGTGGCAGGGGATTCAGCACATTACCAACTACAAACCTAACCTTGGTGCTGTCGACGGTGACCCTTTGCTGGCGGAGGAGCTTAACCTCTTCTTTGCTCGCTTCGAGAAGGAGCCACCTGAGACGCCGGTATTACAGCCACCAGCCCTTAGGGGCCCCTCATTCACGGTAGAGGAGCATGAGGTGAGAAAGGTATTGAGGATGGTGAATCCGAGGAAGGCGGCTGGACCTGATGGCATCACTGGAAAGGTGTTGAAGGGCTGTGCGGATCAGCTGGCGAGGGTCTTTACTAAGATCTTCAACAAGTCCTTACACCAGTCTATTGTCCCACCCTGCCTGAAGTCGTCAACTATTGTCCCTCTGCCCAAAAAATCCACAATTAGTAGTTTGAACGACTACAGACCAGTTGCACTGACTCCAATCATCATGAAGTGTTTTGAGAAACTGGTGCGCCGTCATATTATTTCCTGTCTTCCATCAACTTTTGACAACTACCAGTTTGCATACAGGGCAAATAGATCCACAGAGGACGCTATCACCACCACTCTCCATGCTGCTCTGTCCCATCTGGAGCAGCCGGGGAGTTATGTGAGGCTGCTGTTTGTGGATTTTAGCTCAGCTTTTAACACTATTCTCCCCCATAGACTGGTGTCCAAGCTAGAGGCGATTGGACTCTCCAACTCCACCTGTCTCTGGGTTTTGGATTTTTTGTCAGAACGTTCTCAGAGGGTTAGAGTAGGGTCACATATGTCCACAGCCCTTAGCCTTAACACCGGCTCACCACAGGGTTGTGTGTTGAGTCCCCTGCTCTATGCTCTCTATACGTATGACTGTACAGCCATCTATTCCAGCAACAAAATCATCAAGTTTGCTGATGACACTACGGTGGTAGGGCTCATTTCAGGAGGGGATGAGTCCGCCTATCGGGACGAGGTGGAGCGGCTCTGTGTTTGGTGTGGAGAGAACAATCTGGCTCTTAATACGGCTAAGACCAAGGAATTAGTGGTGGATTACAGGAAAAAAAAGGCGGATATTCAGCCCTTGTATATCAATGGGGAACGGGTGGAGAGGGTGGCGGAATTCAGGTTTTTGGGAGTAACTATCGATCAGGGCATGACTTGGAGCGCAAATACCACTGCTCTGGTGAAGAAGGCCCAGCAGAGAATTTATTTCCTCAGACTTTTAAAGAAGAACAATCTGAGTGAGAGACTGCTGGTGTCCTTCTACCGAGGCTCCATAGAGAGCATTCTTACATACTGTATTTGTGCTTGGTTCTCCAGTTGTACAGCTAGGGAGAGGAAGGTGCTCCAGAAGGTCATAACCACAGCACAAAGGATTATTGGTCAACCTCTCCCATCCTTGGAAGAATTGTACGGTTCCCGTTGTCTTAGGAAAGCAAACAACATCCTGCAGGATTCATCTCACCCGGGATACAGTCTGTTTGCACTACTGCCGTCTGGCAGGAGATATAGAAACATCAAGTCAAGGACAAATAGACTGAAAAACAGTTTCTACCCGAGAGCTGTGGCCCTTTTGAATGCTGTAACTCGATAGTGTGACTTGGGAGATTGATGGGTGGGGGTGTGGGTGTGGCTGGAATGTGGTTTGTGGGTTGTTGTTGTTGTTTTGCTTTTGTTGTTTTTAAGGGATGGCATCCAATTTCGTTGCACTTGTGCAATGTTGCACGTGTGTAATGACAATAAAGAATCTATCATCATCTATCATCTATCATAAGAATATAAACCAATGTGCTCTCCTGAAACCAGCACTGGGAGTATTGCAGCACCTTGATTCAAAATAGTCCACAATATTCAACATTTTTAGAATAATTTAAGTTGTGTCTTGAAATAATTTGTTTGAACTGGGTCGACTCCAAATTTGGGAGGAGAGTTCACTAGCAGGGTCATCCTAAAAAGTATTTCTTTTAGAAAGAGAAGAAAGCAGAGAGCAGATTTTAAAATGTTGTCCAATTCGTGGTGTAGGCTGCTTGTGGAAAAGACATTATCAGTTGACAAGTACAGGTCATTGTTTGGATTATTTTTCACACATACAGAAAGACATGTCTAGTAAAGGTGAGCCTCATGAAAGTCCTGAAATGAAACATAGAAATGTCTTCTTTGTACTTATCTCTGTCTCACTATGAGATACTCAGAACAATTTACCATCTTGATTATTTTGAGCTGTAGAGTTGACCTACATTGAGTCAAGATTCCCTGAGCAGAATTCAGTCCACCAACCATGTATGTTGGTCCACCACACACCAACAAACTTCCTGTTTCTACCTGCCTGATTGTGATCAGTAAAATGATGGGTTGTGAAGCAGCTAGCAAGTCACAATATAAGAGAAGTTGGTCATCTTCAGTTTGGTGAGACAGACATTGTGCAACCATGGTCTGAGCTAGATGAATATTGGAGTTGATTCTGTTTTTCCTTAACTGCATGTGTTGTTCCACATTCATCAAAACTGTGCAATCTAAAACTTGTTCCAAAGAATTCGAACTTTCAAAACTCATTTACGGGCGGGAGGAAATTATATACTCGACACCTTCCTTGTGGCTGGAGTAAGTGAGAAATCTGTCAAAATTGACTGACATCAAACAGAACTCACTCTTCGTTTAAGTCTTTGGCTTATCAATCACTAGCAAAACACACATACTGTGTTAACATAGATTATAATTGCTTCTTTACCAAATGCTACACCAGATTTTTCATTACGTGAAGTAGATGTGTTATTATGATGTGCCATCCTTCCAAATGTAATGACACCTTGTCTTCTTTTTTTTAAAAAAAGGCATAGAAAAAGATAATGAAAACAATGTAGTATTTGTCTAAGCAATGGAGGCTGTTTTTGCTTATGAAAATGCAGTTATTGGTGTGAAGTCTCATGCTCACCTCGATTGCCTGAGTGTAGTGAACACATATAGTGGAAAAAGTTGTCGAAACCACTTGAAAAATGTTAGTAGTTTTTTGTTTGTTTTTTAATTTATCTATATACCTTTCGGTGATATACTTTAAATGTTTTACATAAGGACAAATGTTTAGAAGAGAGGAGACTGAGAGGAGATATGATAGCCATCTTCAAATATCTAAAGTACTGTCACATGGAAGATAAAGCAAGCTTTTTTGCTACTGCTCTGTATGATAAGACCTGAACCATGGATTCAAGTTACAAGAAAGGAGATTCCAACTGAACATCAGGAAGAACATTCTGACACTAAGAGCTGTTAGACAGTGGAATGGTCTCCCTCAGGAGGTTGTGGACTCTCCTTCATTGGCATATTTTAAGCAGAGGTTGGGTGGCCATGTGTCATGGATGCTTTAGTTGAGATTCCTGCATAGCAGAGAGTTGGAGTAGATGACCTTTAGGGTACTTTTCAACTCTATGATTCCATGAATCTCCACTTTTTTGCCACAGGAAACTTAAATGTTTGAATTTTATGAGAAAATTGGAAGTGCATTTTTTCCCGTTTATTTGGCAAAACCTTTAATTGGGAGAAATTAAAGACATTGTTAAGTTTTCTGGCTGTGTTTAGAAGACAAAAGCAATCTGACAACAGAATTTCCAAGACCGGATGGAAGAACAGCTCTTCAAGAAAAGCAGTGTGAGCAGTGTTATTTTTCTAGGAAAAGTGGTGCTGGATCTCACCATGAACTTCTCCTTGGTTTTCTTAGAATGGCGATGACACCCACCTGAGAGGTGCCAGAGCTGAGCTCTGGTGAGCTCCAGCTGAGTGTGGGGATTACTATCTTACTTGCTTGCAGGTCCCAAGTGCCCAAGCTCCAGCGCATTTATACTTCAGTGGCAGGAGTAAAAATAAAAAGTTATGGGTGTGCCTACTAATGAGAATAGCCATAACCATGAAAGTGGGAGGGGCTCACTACGTAGTTCTGAATATATATCAAAATAAAATAAAATGTGTCAGATCCAAACCCCATTTAGGAGCATGGCTACTCCTGGCTGTGTTGGTCCAAGCCTGTCAAAGGGAAAAGAAGTCAAACTGAGATTGACTTGGACCTCCCCTTTTGCCAGTGTAAATTCCTCCTGGTTGCCAGGTCACATGAGATGAATGGAACAGTTTTAGGATCCAGCATAAGAACCCCCTCACTGGATGCCTGGTCCCACTGCCGAAACAGATTCACTCTGTGCTTGGCAAAGTCATTGCAAGTTCAGTTTGCTTTGTACTGGCTGAGCTGGGATGAGGGACTTTTACTGGGATACCTCTGGCTGAGCCAGGGTTGGGGACTTATGCCAGTGTAACCCTGGCTGATGTGGAGATCTGTTGGATCCTAACTCATTCCAGCAGATTTTGGGTTTAGATGCCCCCCTAAGTGCCCACAACAGAAAACAAAAGTTTTCTTCAGCAGGGTGGATAGACTAAGAATTTCCAGAGTGGGTCAATTGACAGAAGTGTGTGTATTTTTCAGACCATCTCTTCCACAAACACAATTATCAATTTAACAGCTGAGTCCAATTCTAGTTGCCCTGGTGCATTGCTGATTAAAATGGATGGTCTTGGACTCCAAGAGGAGTTTGATGATCTTCGCTTCGGCCTTGATTGCGCATTCAGGATGATGCCACATCATTTGGCTGCAACATGTGCTGTTTGTAGAAGGCTCCTCCTAATGAAGCTAATTACTCTGCTAACACGGCATATGGAGATGATAACCAAAAGATTCAAAACATAGGAGCATGTCATTTTTATTCTTAAATTATTATACTTCCTCGCCCTGTCAGCTCCTCTTACAGCATGTTGAAATCTATGGGAAACATGCCATTGCTTACTAATCTCCAGAAAGGTATTTCCAAAAAGAAATTCATAAAAGTGAATGCCATGCTGTAGGCGTTAATTAATCCAGTTCTTGAGGGACTGGCAAAACACTGGGGGCAATTGGTCATCAGCTCTTGAATAAAGGCTGGCCGGCTCTGCAATTGCTATGAAAGGGCTCCTATCCTAGTAAATCTAATAGTTGGTCCCTGCAATAGCATCTAGGGAAGGTGGAGAACTTCAGATGGTGAATGTGGCCCTCCATGCTGCTCTATCTGGCCCTTGGGACAATCCCCAAGTCATGGGTACTCTGTTCATATTGGGACACGGGTGGTGCTGTGGTCTCAACCACTGAGGCTCTTGGGTTTGCGATTCAGAAGGTTGGCGGTTCAAATCCCCATGACGGGGTGAGCTCCCGTTGCTCTGTCCCAGCTCCTGCCAACCTAGCAGTTCTAAAGCACACCAGTGCAAGTAGATAAATAGGGACCACTGCGACGGGAAGGTAAACAGCATTTCCGTGCACTCTGGTTTCCATCACAGTGTTCCGTTGCACCAGAAGCGGTTTAGTCATGCTGGCCACATGACCCGGAAAGCTGTCTGTGGACAAATGCCAGCCCCCTCAGCCTGAAAGCAAGATGAGTGCTGCAACCCTATAGTCACCTTTGACTGGACTTAACCATCCAGAGCTCTTTTACCTTTACCTTTTTTTCTTTTTTTTTTACTCTGTCCATTCCACAGCTCTCACCTGCCCTGCCCCATACCTTCCTTTTGCTGGAATGGATTGTGTACCTGAACAGCAGAATGCCTCTAGTTTCCTTCGGTGGAGGATGGAGAGATTTCTCTCTTTGTATAAACCTCTGACTTTTGTATGGGAGCAGTGATAATGCCAAGGTTACAGGTTTGATGCCCATATAGGACAGCTGCATATTCCTGCATTGCAGGGACTGAACTAGATCAGGGTTCCTCAGCCTCGGCCCTCCAGATGTTTTTGGCCTACAACTCCCATGATCCCTAGCTAGCAGGACCAGTGGTCAGGGACAATGGGACTTGTAGTTGCAAAACATCTGGAGGGCCGAAGTTGAGGAAGCCTGAACTAGATGATACTTAGGGTCCCTTCCAACTCTACAATTCTATGGTTTTCTGGCCAATATAAAGAAGCCCAATATAATAAAAAGCCAAGTGGAAGCTATTCATCTTCAACTGCTTTACTGCCACCCTATCTACTGGATGTTAGGATTGGTCTCAAAGCTATGGTGCATCTTGAGACTCAGTTCTAGGAACTTTTGGGTAGGGTTTCTGTGGTAGCCCTCAGCTCTAACCAAAGGAGGCAGACCAATCAGGCAAGCAAGGGAGAGTCTTAATAACAATAGGAAAGAGCTATAACCATCCCACTCCCTACATTTACAGATCTTACAAACCTTCCATGCAATACATGAAGTTTTAAAGGTGGAGCCGAGGGGGACATTAGACGGTAGCATATTTGCTCCCCTAACCACCCACATTATTTGATTGCACCACAGAATCTAATTTCTGAAGCCTGCACAAGAGAAATTGTGATTCAAGCTGTGTTGGATATGCTGTATAAAGGGGAAAAAACGTGAATGTTGAATGAACCATTTTGAACTGATTTTGCATATAGAGCTTTGTATCTTTCCCTTTAACATCTTTTGTTGTTGTTGTTCTACTTGTATTTGAACTTATTATTTAAAAGGAAAGAGGGTTTAAACTTCAGACCGTCCCTAAATCTCTGTGATTCCATAGCTGTGCATCGATTCATACAACTCGGCCACATGCAACAAATTTGATGGTCATGTTAAACTGAGTATTCACAATGTTAAATAAATAATAAGTAGGAAACCCCTGGCAGTGGATTGAATGGGCCTTACAAGATTTGCCTAGGAGGCATTTGCTTCCAACAAAGAATGAAAGAGTTGCTAAATATGTATTTTTAGAAATGGCCCTTTTCAAGAAGCCTAGATGCAAGCAACAAAGAAAGAAAAATCTCATCAACAAATAATGAGCCCAAAGGAGAAAGAGCAGGATAAATAGACATTAGCTACGCTATGAAAATACATTTCTACCATGAATACAACTACAAACATAAATGGAAAAATGTATATGCAATGATAAACTGATAATTTGAAGAGCCACATTTCTGACTTTAGAAAAGAGCTTTAAATGGGGTGGGGGCGAGAGGGGAGGGGGAGAAATACCCAGACTCATTAAGCAGACATGCATTTACAAGGAAAGTCTGAAAATCAAAACAGAAGCTAAGAGGCAGATCAAAAACTGCCAACATCTTTTAGATCTTCTTTCCATTTGCTTTAAATAGCACAGGGTGTGCTTAGAGTAACTTGTTTTCAAAAAGAAAAGAGAGTTTTATTTGCCCAGACTATACAACTCCTGGGCAGGATCAGCAAGAACAGTTTGCTACACTTATTTTCTTTTTCCTGAGATGGCATAAATTTATTTTTGGCCAACTATGAATAACATTTACTTCAATCACTGTATGCACAAAATACTGACTTACACTGTATGTGTAATATGCATAGGGAGAGCAATGCCCTTTTCCATTGGTCTGTGAATAAAGCAAAGAGAGGGAAGAAGTGGGAACAAGCATAGTAGCTCTACTCCTCTCATTGTCTGCCTGAAATGGTGAACTTTTTGTACTCATGGAGGCTCCCTGAACATATTAGACGCATGATTTTCCAAGGTTACCTAAGGGCTCCTCCAGATAACCTATTTACTGAGCATTCATCTTGATCTGCTTTCACAAAATTCACACAGAGTTTGTTCATTCTCATATGTTTGCATGGAGGTTATAACACCAGCCTTCATCCTGATTTTTTTTTTTGGTGGCGTGTTCCCCCATCTCTCCAGCATTCATTCATTCATTCCACACTTTTTAAATGTAAAAGGTCAGTTTCTTTTAAAAGGGAGAATTAGGGCAACAGACCATTTTAATCCACTTGGATTACATGAACCCAATTTTCACGGTATGCAATTGGATCCATTCTGCAAAATGCAGTCCGGAGACCCCCTAAGGGGATAGCTAAGTTCCACTCTGTACTTTACTCCAAGAGGTGTAGATCAAGTCAGTTTGCATCAGAATTCACAAAGACTGAATTCCTCAAGCATCTCAAAATGCCTCTGACTAGCTCCCTCCACTTTCGGCCATTATGGTTATTAACATCAAAGGATCTATTTTCTCTGCATATATCTAATTATTTTGTAAAGCCATCTAAACTAGTGGCTGCCACTTCATCTTCAGAGAGGGACTTCATGAAAGTGACCTTTGAAAATCTTTATCGAAGAATTAAATTCAAATAGGAGCAATTTGCTACTTATCTAGAGGGGAGGTGCACAATATGAATCTACACACAGCAATACTGTACAGTTTTCCATTCTTGGTGCTGTCATTTTCCAATAGTTTCCTCTTTGCTGTTTCTGGCCAGTCATGAGAACCATACAAAATCCCTATACACGAGTGGAGTGATCATTTTCTTAAAGGCTGGTTGAGAAGCACAAGTCATAGTTTTTTTGCTGCTTAATCCCAGTCTTCTGTGAAAAAGCAGAAGGCTAGGAGCTGACAGAAGGAAAGAGAAGTATCTTACCACTTACCTAAATCAGTGTAATCTAGCAAAAGTTGATTGTGATTATCACAAGTGATTTTAAGTGTTCACATTTGGGTTTTTTATTATTTCAATGGGGCATATGATCAATTCACTTTTACCAGCAGTGGTGTCTGAATCTCTGTGTCCACATCACTCTGGGAATGCAGAAAAGGAATAACTATACGGCAATGGGAAATACTAAATAGAAAGAAATACATTTTTTCCATGGAGGCATATGAGAACAAATTGGCTCCTTGCTACATTGGAAGTTTGAGTGCTGTGGATCTTACCTTGACAAAGGGAGATTGGATTTGATAACCTTTCGGGTCCTTCCAAGTGTTATGGTTTTGTGGTTCAGTGAAACAATGATCTCATAATTGCAAATGATTAGATTTTGTAAAAACTCAGCAATGAAGGCTAGATAATTTCATTCTTTGTCTTTCATACCATTAAACACCAATGGAAAATTCCTCAGCTGAAGCATCCAAAATATAGAAAAACATGGGGTTGCAGTTCAGATTATCCCAGAGCTGAAATAATTATGACATTTCATAGAGGCAAGCAGCTGAGATGGGGAGATGCTATAATCTGTAGGATGGCTGAAAGCCTCTAAGAGCATAGCTGTCAACTTTTCCCCTTTCTTGCGAGAAATCCTATTCGGAATAAGGGAATTTTCCTTAAAAAAAGGGAAATGTTGACAGCTATGTCTAAGAGCCAAGTCTCAGGCTTGGTGACACATTGCACTGAACCCAGGTGAAAAATATCTGGCTCTATTTGTATAGCTCGGCTATATTGTGTACACAGGTATACAGATTGTACGCTTGTTGGAAACAGTGTAAAAATCCCTTAGTAGCAGCAGGATCCTATGATGTTCTCTGCAAGTATAGAGCTATGCAGCAGAAACATACATTCACAAATCCTTGTATTTGTGAATATTTTTACTCCATATGTAAATATTTCGGAGTTTCTGGCATTCCTTCTTTTGTACTGGTCACTTCAAATCTGAAAATTCACAGACAGGTCAAATGTTGCATAATAAATAGATTATCTTTTCACTTTACCTTGAGTGTTTTATTAGCAAAAAATAAAATAAAGGCAGCATGTTCTTTTCTTTTTTAAAACATGTCTTTTCTCACTAACTCAAGTGGCTACTACAATTTTGCCATGAGTCAATATGAGTAGATCTGGTGTGAAACCCAGGGAAAGGCTGTGGCTCAGAAGCAGAGCTTTGTAGCAGAAGGACTCCAGTTCAGTCTCTGCCATCAAAAGATAAAAAGAGCTGGCAGCAAGTGATGGAAAAGGCCTCCCGAGAACCACTGGTAGTCAGATTAAATACTGGACTAGATTGTCAGACGACCAGGCATAAGGCAGCTTCCTGTGGTCCTTGATTTGAATACCCTGGTGCAGGAGGAAGCAGAATCATTGGACGCATCAAGAAGTAGAATGTGTTGTCGGGTCACATTTATCAAGCAGTAAGGAAAAGGAGGCAGGGAAGTGGGGGATCTGCTAAAATTTGCCTCTCCCTTTCTACCCTGCCCCATTCATTCACTACCATCCAACCTTTCATGAGCAGAACCAACCCACCTTGCCTATTACCATCAATGGGTGCTCAATTTGGTTTTAGGCAGTCCCCCCCCCTTCCATTTTTCATTCCCAGTCATTCACTCCTGTGCGAGTCTGACGGCTCAATTAAACCCACTTCTATTCAATGTGGTTGCATGGGTTTTCCTGTTTAAAATGAAGTCCTCTTGACTTGATCCATTTCCCTCTTTGTGCCAGTGTGAGAGCCAGTGTGGTGTAGTGGTTAAGAGCGGTAGTCTTGTAATCTGGGGAACCGGGTTCGCGTCTCCGCTCCTCCACATGCAGCTGCTGGGTGACCTTGGGCCAGTCACACTTCTTTGAAGTCTCTCAGCCCCACTCACCTCACAGAGTGTTTGTTGTGGGGGAGGAAGGGAAAGGAGAATGTTAACCGCTTTGAGACTCCTTAAAGGAAGTGAAAGGCGGGATATCAAATCCAAACTCTTCTTCTTCTTCTTTCTTCTTCAAAGTCTGTATCTGTCTTTAATCTCTATTGTATTCCTTTATTGAAGTTTCACATCCTGAACATGGTACAGCATTCTACTGAATTTTTCTCCCCCTGATCCCTGCCCACTTACGACAGCCTATGAAACAATTAGTAAAATGGTAAATAAACAAGCTGCAGTGTGCCAGAGATGGCGAGAAATCCAAACAGGGCCATAATGTTCTTTTATTTTGGGCGCTGAGGGCAAAAGAGAAAAAAAGAAAGAAATCCAGCTCTTCAAAACAAGACTTCAGATATGTCTGAACTCTGAAGATTTCCCTAGAGATGGTGTCAATGTTGATGATAAATGGTTGTACTACTTTCAGTACTGCTACTGAAGACACACAGCCAGATAAACTGCTTGTTTCCGTAACCAAGACTCCTTGTTCTGTATAAATTCCTTGGGGAGATTTAACATTGGGAAAAGGTTCCTGAGCAACAGCTCCAGTCTGCTGACCGTGTGTGTTTCCCCCCCTTAAAATAATAATAATAATACTAGTGCTTCTTACGGTTTGACTAAAAGTCTCTAGTCTTCTACCAAAAGTAATTGTCACCTGTGTGTAGTCAGACATCTGTTGTGCACTAATCATTTCCATCTGTCCTGGGAACATGTTGAAGGATTAGGGTATAAATCCCTTAAATCAGGCATCCCCAAACTCAGCCCTCCAGCTGTTTTGGGACTACAACTCCCATTATCCCTAGCTAACAGGATCAGTTGCCAGGGATGATGGGAATTGTAATTCCAAAACAGCTGGAGGGCCGAGTTTGGGGATGCCTGCCTTAAATAAAAGAATGAATGATCAAAGATGGAGCAGTATCCAACTCAAGAGTGTGTTCTTCTGTTCATGAGCCAGATAGCTCAGTTAGTTAGAGCATGGTGCTGATAATGCCAAGGTTGCATGGGACAACCCAAGCATTGCAAGTTATTGGGCAAGATGACCCTCAGGGTCCCTTCCAACTCTACAATTCTATGATTTATATCTTGCGTACATGCTTCTCATAGGCATCTGGTCTCTCTACTGTGAGAACAGAATGCTGAAGTAGATGGGTCACTGGTCTGATCTAGCAGAGCTCTTCTTATTATGTTCTCAAGGTGGAATCACCTGGCAACCATTTATTTATTGCAGTTTTAGCCCACCTCTCCTCCAAGGAGCTCGAGGTGATATCCACGGTTCTTCCCCTCCCCATTTTATCCTTGAAACAACCAGGGCTTCCCCCTCCCTCCAGCCAGAGATTTGAACCTTATTCCCAAAATTGGGAATTATAGGGACAGAACTACTTAAATTGAATAGAAATTTATTTATTTATTTATTTATGCTACTACAGCAGGAAGAATGCTACTTGCCCCCAAATGGGGAAAAAGCAGAAGTTCCAGAAAAGGAAGAATGGATACAAAAACTTGTGGAATATGCAGAAATGGTGACATTTACTGGAAGAATAAGAAATCAAGATAACAAACTTTTTATAAAGGAATGGAAATGGTTTATTGAATATTTACAAATAAATTGCAAACAGATAAAAATCATTGGCAGGATTATTGTCATAACCTGCAGTTGATAAGAGTATATATTAAGATGAATAAATGAGCAAATTAGGTTAATTTGGATATGCAGAAGATATTAAAAACAAATTTAAGGAACCACAGAAAGAGGGGGAAGGAAGCCACGTTTTGAAATGTAAAAATGATTGTAAAATTAATGGAATGTATAAAATTAGGGAAATGTATAAACTTGAAAAGTATAAATAAAATAATTCCAAACACACACACACACACACAGAGGGGGAGAGAGAGAGAGAGAGAGAGAGAGAGAGAGAGAGAGAGAGAGAACGACAGGCAGGGCTTGACAGGAATCAAGGTCTGAAATGTTAAAATGATTGTAAAATTAATGAAATATATGAACTTGAAAAGTATAAAGAAAAACTTTTTAAAAAATCCATGCAAAAGAAGAAGAGAGATTTGAACCTTAGCCTCCCAGGTCCTAGTCCAACATTAATCACTACACCACACTTGATAACAATAAGGCCCTAATGTTTCAAAGTGCTCTTTTATTTCAGTTTATTGGTTTCTGTATTGTAAGTTTGCTACCAGGAAGTGTCTCTTCCCCCCAGCTTGCAAACTGTTCTTCACGTTTGTGTATGTATGTGCACGTTACATCAAATTCCTGAAATGTGGTGAATGTTAACATTCACATGTGAATCTTGAAAGTCCCCAATGAAAGTAAATGAATGTACACAATAGCTGTCAAGCCTAGGTGCTTGCTCTAGGGGGCGAGGCTCTTTGGGCTCCCTCAAGCTTTTTCTTGAAGTAGCTGCCCCCTCCCCACAATTGTTGAGGCTGAACACAGAGCCAGATGTGGAGCAACATCAGGACATCGTGTCAGGCCCCCTCAATGTTCTTTGAAAGATGGCACCTCTGCTGTCAAACATAGCTCAGTAAATGTTCTTATTTATCACTGTCCACATATACATCTCAAGGTGATGTACAATTAAAACAGTGAAACATAACGCAACGCAACACAACACACACGCAAACCCTAGTGTGCTTTTCCTGGAATAAAACTTGGAGAAACGTCACCTCTAAAGAACTGAAGACACAGGAAGGTCAATGCACAACTTGTGAGTCTGGATGCTACTCTGATAAGTCACACTAGAGCCTCATCCCCTGAAGAATAGAAGCAGCATATCATTAGAGAAACCAAACACACCGTTAAAAATTAAATGAGACTTACATTGTTGGTTTTTTGGTAGGAGAAAGCGTGGTATTTGCACTCAGCTAAGTCTGTCCATGAACATGGTGGTGGTTGATGCGGGTGCCTTTCGCTGAGAGACAAAAGAACAGAATAGGTTTGGATATGGTGTGGTAGATAGAGTGTTGCCATTAAATATATGCGTCTTCACCTCCTTACTCAATCCTGCTCCATGGGACTGTTGTCAGGATGCACTGAGGTACCACTGGAAAACACAGGACATATAGATCTAGGAGTAAAAGGACCCTTTGGATTTCTATTCCATTGTGCTTTCTAACCATTTCAAAGAACTCATATGCAATTTGCAGGCCATTTACGATTGATGTGAAGTTTAATTATGATTTAAGTACTAATTAAGCAAAAAGTAAATTGAGCTCAGTTTCCCTGGCAACAAGTCAGCAGTTATAAAGGTATCACATCAGGAGGTGTCTTCTGTAGTTTATTGTCACTTTTCTTCTTTTTAAGATTCAAAGATGCGAATGACTTCTTTCCACCACCCCACAGTGCTAGGTAAAAAACCCCGGCTGCTTGCTATTAATTTGGCACAACAGCAAGGTTAGATGTGTGGTTAATTTCTATAACAGATTGGGCAAATAAAATAGGAACGAAAGAGCAGGTCCTCACAATGCTGTTGTAGCCTCAACAGACAAAGCCTCTGTCTTTGAATTATGTGAAAGTAATTGCTTTAATCAAAAGAAGTTGAAACAAATAGAATATGATGGCTTGTGAATTGGTTCCAGCTGGAACACAAAGATCTTTGAGCCCTGAATCCCACTGATCTAGTTTGAAAGGGATAGGAACCCTGTAATAAAAGTGCAGCTGGCGCTCTATCAGATGCTTAGAAGTTGTTGCCTTCTAAAACAGTGGAGGAAGAAAAACAGAAGGAAAGTCCTCCAGTCGTAAGACAACACTATTGTAAATGTATCCTTGTTCTTGTCTCTTTCTCCTCCTGCCCCAGTAGCTCCAAAGCATACACAGCTTATGCCAGCTGAATAGGCTAGGCTTCATTCAAGGTTTGGACTTCCTGACAATGGCCCGGAGCAGGCATGAGACAAAGCTATGGTTGCTTTTTCAACAACTGCTGAATGTTGCATCTGAAGACACAAACCATACTTAATGACTGAGATGCTTTTGTAAAACCATGGTGTTCATTAAACATAAGGGTTGCCATATTTGAAAAAGTGAAAATCCAGAAACGAAAGTGTTTCGCTTTGGCAAAATTGCAATAAATAAATACAAAATCAGCTATTTTAAAGGAAAATCTCCAAAAACGACACTGCTGACATTGGTTGCCATATGGCCACATTTACCCAGCTATTATAGTGATTTCCTCCTGGACACTGCTTCCATCTGCAGTATTGAACATTCAGATGTGAATCTGAACTGAGCAAACCATAGTGGGGTCACATGTTTGGGATGTTAACCAAGGTTCAGTTGACAAATCAACATTAGGAATGACCATGGCTAAGCATACTGAGCCACAGTGTTGGCTCGGCAAACTCACTTATACCTGATCCTATGCTTCATTCAAAATGAGGATTCTGTGGTGAGACCAATACAAGGATCTGGCAAAGTCTAGCAAGGCTTTGTTGGGCCGCAAACATTGCCACAATTCCATTTGATATTACAGACTGATTATCTACATTGAAAGTCACCTTGAGAGGGTTTGTCCCGAAAAGGTAACCTACAACTATTTTAAATAAATAAAGAACCAAAACAAAAGAATGTGTGTTCATTCTTGCATTCATTGCTGTCAGTCACATCCCTCCATCTTCTGTAAAGTGGGAATAGAATGGTAGTTTACCTAACAGGGTGAACTCGGAACCTTTTCCTTGGGCAAAACATGAGAATTTCAAAGAAGCCTCAGAACTTTCATTACAACTGGGGAAATTTCTCAAAGGGGAGAGTGCACAGTTTCCTCAGGTGAATTTCAAAGTAAGATAACTGAAGAATTCTGAGGGAAGGCAAAATAGTTTAGATAAGCCCAGCAAAAGCACCCAGGGGAGTTTTTCTCCACGCCTAGTATGAATTATTCAAAAATGTGTGTGTGTGTGTGTGTGTGTGTGCGCGCTCATAGTGAATTATTACCATTTTCAGTGGTGTGACACATACTGATTTTTTTTTTCACCCTTTGTTTTGTTTTCTCCTCATGGGAGACACTAACGTTTCTGCTGTTCTCCTCCGCCTTCATTTTAGAATAGAAAATGACAAGCAATTGGAAGTATATGGTCACTGTATGCCTATTTGAAAATCTGCCAGCATTTTGTCTATGACCATTTAGTTCTGATTTAGAATTCACATCCATGCTGTAAAAAAACTGTGTGGATCATGAAAGATTACATCAATGCCACCAGCGACCGCAATGAAGAAGCAGAACAGGAACACTGGGAATTGTGATGATGTATTGTAATGACACTACATTATTTCCTGGTAAAACCATTAACCCATGTCGCTACTCTAAGTCCTTTTAAATTAATGACAAACACTTTAAACTCTCAGGGAGTCTTCAAAGAACTGACAGCACAAAGAAGTCAAAGCCAAACCCACTTATGCCGCCCGGCAAGGTTTAGTTTCCATTAAAAATAAAATAAATAAAATCTCTCAGCAACCGTATGCCCCACATTTAAATGGGAGAAAGCCCAATTCAACCTACTGGGTCTTGCTTTGGCATAATTGCACATAGGATTCTACTGTTCATTGAGAAGTACATACAACAACTCAATACAGCGAGGAATGTTGAATGAATGTCAAGTGTGTTTTGCAAGGTATTCTTCTTTAGGTGTACACAGTTCGTCTTCTTGCTTACGGCTTTATTACCACTGCATTTTTATCCTTGTGTAAAACACACTTTGTACTCTCTTTTTGGTGACAGCACATAATTGGCAGACTTACAATAATGTGATGCTTTGAATACTGGCAGGTACCAAGAAAGAGAGAGGGGGGGAGGGAGGGGGGGAGAGGGAAGCCAGCTCCTGTGTCTGTGTTCTGTGCTGCGTACCAATCCTAAGGAGTTGCTTCAATCCTCCTCTGCCATCTCAAGAAAGGTTAGTGTGAAAACACGGTGGACCTGGCAGCATCCCAGTGGATATGGCTGCACATTTAACAACAGCTACAAGCACAGTTGGCTCTGGGCTTTGTGATGTACAACCCAGTTTATATTAACCTTATCAATCAAAGAATGATCATGCATTCTAGAAAAAATAACTAGGCAAAAGAATGTAAGTGTCTATTGATGGATGGTGAATCTCCACCCCTACTCCCCACTTTGGAAGAAGACACCCTAGACCTAAGGCAGAGAAGGTAGAGATATAGGTTCAGTTGGGAGATGTTGGATAAATATGAAGTATATTAGGTTGCAAGTGCTCTTGGGAAAAACTGATAGACTCATAGAATTGTAGAGAGTTGGTTAAAACGTGGTTCTAATAATGCTAAGGTTGCAGATTTGATCCCCGTATGAGACAGCTGCATATTCCTGCACTGCAGGGAGTTGGACTAAATGATACTCACGCTATGATTCTATGACCCCAACAGTCACCCAGTCCAACCCAGTTAGCTCCCATCAGCTTCTCCCCACCCCACCCTGTTGCATAATCCAAAGGCCTGGTACAAAATTGGATTCCCCTTCAAACAATTCCACTCCCAACTTAATATATATATATATATATAGAGAGAGAGAGTAAGAATATGGAAACAGTGGCATCTCTGCCTGCTTGTACAAGTTTGTGTGCTACAACTGTTGTCTGCTTATATGTTAGCAAACAAAACACCTACTAGGATGATACTCTAAGGCTGGTTAGAGATCGTCACTGTTTGGGGTAGGAATTCATTCACATACCAGAAAAGTGAAATTAGGCAACGGGCATATTGATTTGCTGCTCTTGTCCAACAAACTTTCTCCTCCTCCTAAAAACCCCAGAACTTTTGTGATAAGCGATGAGAAAAATGTATTAGAAAATTGTTTGACCCGATACGCAATCATAATAAGTAGTTTTCATTGTCTAACCTCCCCACAATTTTCTGGAAAACAAATCAGGATGAATGCATATTAACTAGATCATCTTCAAGGCATCTAAGTCTACAATCCTGTCTCATCCAACGGAAGCAGTCCTCCACCGCTAACATTAGATGCTTCTTCCTGCTTGGAAAAGCAGAAATATCCGTGTCCAATAGAGGGCTTGGGAACATGTGGGCCTTCTGATTTTGTCAGTTCCCAGAAGTTCCAACCCACATGGTCAAGCTCATTGAAGCCATAGTCCTACAGCAGTAGGGTTGTCCAGAATTTCTCAGACATAGCCAGTATTCAGCCCTCGTAAACAGCATCCTGGCAGAAATCACTGAAATGTCTGCAGAAAATCTGGCAGCCCATGTGGGTTGGTGATCTCGCAAAACAAGCTCAACAATTTGGGGCAAAACAAAAGTTCAGCAACTTTTTGAAATATGGCAACCCTACATGGCACTCCTGTCTAATTATTATCAACCAAATTTCCTCAGAGGAAAACCAAGGCAAGATCCTTAACGAGTCCGAAGTTTGCTAACACCAGCTCCTAAGATTTGTGGAAACTGGATGCAATTTCATTGGCTGAGGGTGAAAGAGGATAGAAAGTTATAAAAGAGCTCCCAGCAACCAATCCTGTCACTTGGGGACCCTGTGAACAATCCTATGCTGTTGTCTTGTTTTCATGTCACAGGATATATAGATGAAGCTTGCTTGGCTCAAAGGGGAATGCAGGATGTTCTTAATCTTGGAATTGTCAAATTTCTTCACCTACAAAACATTTAAAAGTCCCTTGCAAATCGTGCTGTTTATTGTTTTGACACAGTTAGTATCGGGGAGGAAAGGGAAAACGTCAGAGTGAAAGTGTGTTTCTGTCAGAGAAATGCTTATTTCATCTCTTCTTGTTTTGACATGTGCCTCTGGGAAGGCTATTGCATGCTATCTGACTGTTATCAAAGGTCTAATGCTTGGCTTATCCTGTCTTGCAGTTACACCCATATGGTGGGGAAGGAGGAGAGGGGAAAAGCAAAGACAGAATAGCAACCCTTCTTCCTTCTCTGGTTACTAAAAATGAACCACCACTTTCCTCCTTTCAGTGGCCAATTAAGGCTGCAATCCACATTCACTGGAGAGAAAGACCCCTTTGAACTCAATAGGACTTAGCTCTGAACCGACACAGATATGATGGCATTGTTAGACTGCAAATACTATGCATACTTACCTGAGGGTCAGTTCCATTGAGCACAGTGGGACGTACATCTAAGCAAACACACTTAGCTTGTGCTATAAGTTATGTTGCAATAACATAACTGTTACAGTTGTACTTATTTCAGTTGCTAGAAAATGATTGTTTATTGTAGCAACACCTACACTTTAAAACTTCTTGCCTGTTGACATCAGGCATAAACTTTAGAAGACCAAGCTTACATAATATTTTATTGTGCCTAGCTGTAACTCTTAATTTTTATGTGAATTATTTCCATTAAACAAAACAATATGAGGGGAAGCTATTGTAATTGTGCATTATTATTTCTTTTCTATCCCATCTTTTTCCTTTCTTGATTTTCTATTAACACCCCCCTCGCCTTCTTTTCTTTATTGGGTTTTAGGGGCAGTTTATGCAAAATGAGAGTTTACATTGCATTAACCTCGCTGATAGAATCCATGTATAAAAACACTGTATATGCTAATTTGATGTTTAATTGGATATAGGTTTACAGAAGAGTCAATATTTATTGGATCTTGGGGTGCTTTCTGTGGCCCGATGAAAGATTCATGGAAATATCTTCAAAATATCTGCTTTGTTTTCTGGTGGCATTGTGGCGGGTTGACAAGCATAACATGCACTCTACATTAAAAAATGATGGAGGCGAGAGGACAGGAGGGTAAGGAATGAAGTGTGCAAGGAAAAAAGAAGTCCTTTGCCCCAGGTTCTCTTGCTCAGTATACTCGCGGTGCACTTGTTCTGTCCAACCATGCTTCTGTTTATAATGAGTCAGTCCTCTTGACTCATGTGACAGAGTGTTTGCCCCTCCATTCTGTATTATCCCTTCCCGGTGAAATATGATCATAAATAGAAATGCCATAACCTGCCTGCAGTAAAGTCAGGCTGACATTCACTGCAAGTGTAGTACTAGCTAACACCTTTAAGATGGCCAGTGGCATTATCTGCCCTTCATTCATTTTGCTCTGCCACTATATTTCTAGAGTGCACTGTCACAGAACAGCCCACTGAACCTCTCTTGAGCCTTTTAGACAGGCTGCAGAAATAACCAGAATGTTTTCTCCTTCCTCTAAAGTGATCCCAGTAGTTACCTGAATTAAATGCCGTGTTTACAGTAAAATGTTCCCCAGCAGCTTATTTTTGAACTTAAAGTTGTTGCTTTAGGTATGAGTTCTCCTCCTGCTTTAAAGGTTTACCTTGTCTCCTTGTCTTACAGTAATGTATCATGAAAAATGCAAAGGCTCCTGGGATGTGTATGGTACTTAGGTCTTTATGAGAATCAAATCTGCATTACGTTATGCTCCCGGATCCAATGGGGAGTGCTTTCTCCCCAGTGCGAGGCAATTTTTGCAGCCATCTCTTAGTGAAATCTACTTGTTTTCAAGAATGTGTCCATGTCCAACACTTGCTGAGGCCCAGTTTCAAATTTCACACACACCAATCTGGAGGAGAAAACAATTTATGTCCCTGTATTTCCCTGCATGTTTAATAGAGGTGATTTCAGTCAGGGAATCCTTGCAGGAGCAAGGGATTAGAGCTGCCTCCAGACATCATGATCCTGATCCAATTTCCCTTCCCTCTCCACATGTCTGCTTTCTGAAACAGAGAAAGACATAGGCAGGACATTTTGTTGCCGGAGTCACCACCCACCAACCCAGCCCGTTCCACACACAGAAGTCATCTTGACCTGCAGCTGAATCCTACCTCAACGCTGCAATGGGACATCCTCCACCACAACTGATGACAATAGGTAATCCTGACATCAGGCTTCAGGCTTCAGCATAATCATGCATCTGCTGATGGCCCCCAAGCTCACTGACTGGCCCACCCCTGCTCCAGTTGTCAATCACTTTCCTACTGGCACCACACACACACATATCAACACACACTGTTGGGCTTCAGTGACTCTGATCACCCTCCCTCATGGCAGGCTGCCAGTAATGAAAATGCCAGAAGCTCTTACCAAGGTATTTTATTCAATATTCACAGAGAAATACACAGGATGCTGTTTCTAGGATGATGGCATTGCTCCAAGTAATCTCCTCCCTCCTTTTACTCTCAGTCACCAGCAGCTCAACCCCTTATACAGTGGCTGCGTGAGGCCCTTTGTCTATTCGCTTTCTGTTCTTCCACTTTCACAGCCTCCTAGTTCTAAGATAAGGGGGATCGGGAATGTTTTCTAATGATAATGTGTCAACCAGCTGTCCTGACTCTTCTGCTCGCCCTTCCTCTCCTTCCATTCTCTCCCAGCTTTGTCCTTCTTCAGTCTCAGAGTCATGACCTTCTTCAAACCACCGTTGTAAATCTATACTGTCCTCCTCTGCTCTGGAAGGTTCAGGAGGAGGGGCAGTGGCCTCCACCATTCCTCTGAAGTCCAGTCCCCCCCCCCCACCTCCAGATGTGTTTTAGCAGTGACTGACATTTTTAATGTAAACCGAGCTGGTGCTTTACACCAGTCTGTGCTGGCCACCCAACAGCAGGTCAGACATTTTGTATAATCTCACATGGAAAGCAGCCACCATGAACTGGAGCCCAGCAGTGGTTCAGCTCTTACTCCACTGGACAAGTTCCCAAGCTGGTATCAGGTGGCTGACCATCTGTGGCATAATATCAAAGAACCGCTGATGTTTCATGCCGGCCCTGTCAGAGGGATACATTTACACATGTACTGCTGTCAAGCCAGGTGTCCCACATCTTATATCTGTGTATCTCTGCCTAAGTGTATTTATACCTATCAAAATTTGCTTTGTTAGCTTTGGCCCATTTTTCCAATCTGTTAAGGTCATCTGGAATCTTGTGAAGAAGACATGTGCAGCCATGCGTGCGTAGAGATGCACGCACAATCACAGATGGATTGTGCCTTTTTTATGCCAGATACTGTCAACTCTTAACACACTGTAAAGAGGAGAGCCTTTCCCCTTTATATTTAACAAGGCTTTCAGCAGTATTCTTAGCAAAAAAAGGGAAAATGTCAAATGATGGCTTCACATGGTGATTTCTCCCATGCCAAGATGAGCGTTAACAATTGGCTCATGATTTGCTCAGGATCTTTTCAAAGAGAGTGGGGAGGGACGCTAGCTTCAATACAGAGACATGTGGGTGTTGTTGTTTTCCTTTTCCTTTCTCTTGCACAAAATCATCAACAACAAAAAAATGAATTCTGGTCTTAAATTGACTGTTGGTCTCCACCTAAGGCTTATTGATTTTAGTGGGAGTACTGCACTTACGAAAGTAACAAATATATACCATTCTATGTTTCCCAACAAAGAGACAACCTTCATTTCTGTTACTAATGACAGATGTTGGCTGTTTTCTCATTCTAAAAGAAGTCTTTGTAATGGAAGTTGCCCATATACACAGGTCAGGCTGCCAAGTTTGATAAGCTCCTCTGTTTTTCTATTGGGACTGTCATCTGAGGTTTTTTAGACAATGGAGCGAAAGATTCATCCCAGCTCTCTAGTTGTAGGAAAGTATCTAAATGTTGCAGTGATGGATAGAAACAATTTCAGATCAAACTGAATTTTTAAAACAAAACCATCTTCGTTTGCGGGGGGGGGGGGGGAATACATCTTATATCGGTTAACGGTATGCTCACTTAGGGATGTTGGAGAATTTTGTTGGAAATGGGAACAGCAATTCCCACCATTTCTATGCCCACCTGAAATCAGAAATGGAAATTGCACAAATGAAGACATATTCACTATCAATGTTTCTTTAGTCTGCATATGTTATGCAAATAATTACATTATTTTCTTCCATTGAAATTAATCACATATTTAATTGCATATGTTTCAGCCACAGCAGAAAGTGAGATGAATAATGCAGGTTTTAGTGGATGCTGAACTGCAGTGGAACAGAAGCAGCACTGATGTGTAATGAACCCCGGGCAGAAATCTCTGCCTATTTATATCCCTATAACATCAGTCCTTCAAATAACAAATTCAGCTGGTACGTGTCAATGGAGTTGTCACCAAAATGGGGCTAACTAGGTTTTGGGAAGGAGCCCTAACAGCTCCTTCCCAATGCTGCTGCTGTCCTGGGAGCTGCTTCCATAGTGCCTATCCACTGGTGGGGAAAATCAGGACAGCCTGTGATCAAGTCAGAAGTCCATGATGGTTTGGGAATTTTGTGACCATCCAGGCAAAATCGGGACACTTGGAGTGTATGTCTTGACATTTCATGTTTCACCTGTCTCACATCTATGGTAGGGGGTGAGGAACCTTTTTCATCCTAAGTGCCACATGCCCTTGTGGTCCCTTCTGGGGACCACATGCCAGTGGTGGACAGGGCCAGAGCCAAAAGCAGGGGACTCAATGGATGCAATTCTTTTTACAATCGCCTACATGTTGGGCATGGAAATATCAGTTGGTTACTTTGCACACACCTCCGTCCAGTAATCAAGGAGCGTTATAACAGCTCAAGGATATATCCCAGCCAGACAAAAGCAGGGACGGAGCAGGGTCAGCTGGGTGACTTGGCCTTCGGAGGAGAGTCCTGAAGCCAGACTGAGATGCCTGGAAGGCCCTATTTCCATACTGCAGTCTTCAATGTCAATTGAGTACATAGCTGAAATAGTACTTCAGTTTCTCATTGGTGTCCTGGCAGCCCTGGAGGAAGGCTTTGGGATAGTGAAGTCTGCTTTTCTCGATTCACGAGACCCACTAGAGATTTTTCCATCACCACATCACCTAAGGTTCAGCTCTCCTACCAGCAAATTTAATTTCCCAAGATCCACATATATAATTTGCAATGAAGAAAACTAAGCTTGTCACCAGTCAAGCATTTGCGCAATAAATGCCTCTTTAAGCAACACAGGAATTGCCTGACTGCGACAGAACAGTGATTTATCTAGCCTGGTGTGTTGTCTTCCAGAATAGTCGATGCACCAACCAAACATATATAGGTCCTCAGGGAACTATGTCCATAGAAAATGGTCTCTATCTATAGAGTGCAATGTGTGCACAGGAGCAGCCAGAACATGGAAGCAGTCCATCTCCCGTTGGCAGCCAGCTCTGTTGTGATCACAAGGGCATATAAACCGCCTAATCCTTTGAGGCATCTTTAGAAACCTACTTTGAACAACTATAAATAGAAGGGAAAGACACAGGGAATTGTTTTCTGCTGTAAAATAATAATAGCGCCCACAACTATGAGCCTCAAATTAACTAACATTTAGCTTTGGATTCACCTCATTTTGAATTGCAACACTGCATTTTATTTAAATAGCTTTAGTTTTTGCTTCTACTCTGTGTCTTCTGTGAAATTTCCTCCTGCTTTTCTCATAAGAGAATGGATGCTTTTCTTGAAGCAAACCAACAATAAATAATGTGGCCCAATGCATTTTCAGGGTATAAACTGTTCCTTTGTGGCTCATCAAACTAATTCTTTCACTCTTTCTGTGTAATCTTACTAAGTGTTTCTTCTTTCCCTGACTCTGTTTGTTTGAGAAATTTATAAGCTACATTAAAAGGGCAAATGGGCCCTTGCTAGATGTCTTTTGTTAAAAGTGAAATAAAAGATGCAAGTGAACAATTCAAACAAGTTAATTATGTCAGTCATCATTAAAATAATAAATTTTGTTTTTGTTCTGCTATGAGGGCCTCTAGAGATTCAGATTGCAGCCGGTCTCATTTTCATTGAATTATCTAGAAGTTTATCAGAGATCAGGGTTGCCATACATCTGGAATTTTCTGGACATATCTGGAATACTGCAGTCGGCAGCAGTGTCTGGGCAGAAATTGACCAAAATGTCCGGGAAAATCCAGACATACCGCAACCCATGTCAGCAGTGCCATTTTTGCCAATATTCCATAGCTCAACAACTTTGATAAAAAAAAAGGTCAACATTTTTTCTGTCTGAATTTTCACTGTTTGAAATACTGCAATCCTATCACAGATGCTACCATCTCTGTTACTGAAGGGGCAATCTTATGGCAATATTGACTCAGATGAACAGCTTAAGGTGCACTCTGGCTCAGCTTGCGGATTAGTGACTCAGTTGGCATTAAGTCCTCAACTCCATCTCAGCCGGCATAATTTGCTCATTTCTGCTGAGCCAAAATTGGCTGAGCTGAGGCCCATGGAAATCCCCCAGAATGGCGTTCTGGGGTGTGTGGCAAGATCAGAGGGAGAAGAATTAGTTTGGATCCTAAGCCTGTTCAGTTCAGTCACATGTCTTGGCAGCCAAGCATATAGAACATTGTTTTAAAGGCTTGTTTTCTCTCTGTCAGGCTTAGGCAGATCAGCAGCACCCCAACTGCCAAAGGGTGTTTGGGTTTTGAGTAACTTTACACCAGTTTAATTTACGCTGGCTTGCTTTGTGCCAACTTCTTCTGCACTAGATTGCTCCCTTAATGACATGTTTCAGGGAAACTGCAGAATATAGAAGAAATATCACTTACCCCAGATACTTTCCAAACAGCTTGGACTACTGCAATGTGCTCTACTTGGGGCTATCTTTGAAGGTGACCCAGAAGCTACAACTAATCCAGAATGTGGCCGCTAGACTGGTGACTGGGAGTGGCCACTATGACCATATAACACCGGTCCTGAAAGACCTACATTGGCTCCCAGTAGATTTCCAAGCACAATTCAAAGTGTTGGTGCTGACCTTTAAAGTCCTAAATGGCCTTGGCCCAGTATACCTGAAGGGGTGTCTCCACCTCCATCGTTCAGCCTGGACACTGAGGTCCAGCTCTGAGGGCCTTCTGGCAGTTCCCTCACTGCGAGAAGTGACGCTACAGGGAATCAGGCAGAGGGCCTTCCTGGTCATGGCGCCCGCCCTGTGGAACACCCTCCCATCAGATATCAAGGAGATAAATAACTATCTGACTTTTAGAAGACATCTGAAGGCAACCCTGTTTAGGGAAGATTTTTTACGTTCGATGATTTATCATGTTTTTAATATTCTATTGGGAGCTGCCCAGAGTGGCTGGGGAAACCCAGCCAGATGGTCAGGGTATAAATAAATTATTATTATTATTATTATTATTATTATTATTATTATTATTATTATTATTATAGCTGGTGTCACAGTCCACAGGGCATCGAGATGGAGTTCCAAAATCTTCATTCTGCCTTATAATGAATGAGAGCACTGCTCCATCTAGTGACTCTCTGGGGTTTCAGGCAGGACATTCCCAATCTCATAGTACTAGCAGAATCCAGTCACATGTTTTTGAAAGCTCACAAGTGGAACACAAATGCAATATTGAATCTGGCACTTAAATTATGTTGCCTCTGAAATAGTAATTTCATTCATTCACTCCTGCTAATGTCTGTAGCTAGGTCTGTCCTCCTTGACTCAACCTCCTTATTTGCTATGGCACATTGTTTTCTCCATTGATTCTCCCATTTTGTTTTTGGTCACTTCAGCTTGCTTTCCTCTATTACTTTGTGATGCCAAGATCACCAATCATGTTTGCTGATTTGCATGAAGACCATTATTTTAGCTCTACACACCTACAATGAACAAATATCCCTATCTGGTTCATTAGCAAGCAGAAATGCAAGACATCATGGCAGCCGGTGATGGACTGATTCATGTGGAAATTAATGTGACACTTGTTTTTCTGCATTAGAACATTCCATTGCCATCAATTACACTGAAGTTGGGGTTCTTGCCAAATCCCCCCTCTAGGGATTGGAAAAACCAGCATTCTCTCATAGTGAGCATGAAGGCTGTCAGGGCTACCCTAGGTCCCAGCTCACAAAGGACCAACGCTGCTTCGTTGTTAAGTATAAAAGTCTTTATTGAAGTTCAGTTTCACTTCCAGAGCCGCAGCACGCAGCTCCACGTCTCAAGTGTCAGATCGCTGATGCTCCGTCTGAGTCTCCTCCCCCTTGACACCAATTTAAGATTCTAGCCTTGCTCCACCTTCTCCGCTGCTCCTTCCTCCTCTGGGTCCGCCTGCCCGCCGGGGTTCCGCCCTTTCTAGCCTCTTCTCCCGCTGATTCCCCTGAGCCTTCTCCCTCCCTCCGGCGGGCTTTAGGAGCTGGTTCCCCATCCGGGTCTCCTGCTGTTCCGCGCGCCTGCACATTTGAACTTGGCGCGCGCGCCCAGCCAGCAGCTTTCCTCCTGACCGTTCCACTGCTGCTGTCACTGCTTCCCCCTTCGGGGGGGCTAGCTGCAACTGACCTCCCCTCCGTTGGAGGCGTGGTCAGCCCTGACTCCCTCTCTGGAGGAGACACTGCCCCTGACACATGTGACTCTTCCCCCCCACTACGCTCTGGTGTGGAAACTGGTCCCAATCCTCCACTGCTGCTTTGGGGTTCCCCTCTGGCTCCTTGTTTCTGGTGCGTCCCCCCTGGGACCCCCCTTGCCCTGACCATCGGCGCCCCCTTCTGGGAATCTTCTGATTCGCTGGAGAAGCTCATGGAATCTCTCGGGCCACTGTCATACTCCCCTACGCTGCCCTCGGATTCTTCCCCTTCGCTCTCCCAATCCTCTCTCCCCAGTGCTCCTGCTCCTGATTCCCTGACAAAGGCAAACAGATATTTATTCACACAAGTGTGCTTTGTTTATCCACATGTACAAGTTAAGGCTATAAGTTTAGACGGCTACCACACAACCTTCCAACTGATGGTACCATGGGGGGGGTGTGTCTAGTACTAGACTTTCCAACAGTGAACCATCAGTGATTGACTGGGATCTGATTAACATGCTCTAAGAGCCACACAGGAACACTTTCCAGTTGGCCCAGTCCCACATTACTCTGGTAACATCTGGAGAGAAGAACTGTGTGAATTCACTCAATGGTATGTTTCCTCCTTACACCAGAGTTGCCAACCCATAATTGTCATTGTGTGTGTGCTTCTGATAGCAACTGGTATATGGTGGTGTGTGTGTGTGTGTGTGTGTGTGTGTGTGTGTGTATGGTAGTGGCGCTCATCTCACTTTTCAGGCCAAGGGAGCCAGCATTTGTCCACAGACAGCTTTCTGGGCCATGTGGCCAGCATGACTAAACCACTTCAGGCACAATGGCAAACCGTGACGAATGTCAGAGCACATGGAAACGCTGTTTACCTTCCCACCACAGCAGTACCTATTTATCTACAAGTGCTGGTGTGCTTTCAAACTACTAGGTTAGCAGGAGCTGGAACAGAGCAACAGGAGCTCACCCCGTCATGTGGTTGTGAACCATTGACCTTCCTGATCAGCAAGCCCAAGAGGCTCAGTGGTTGAGACCACAGTACCACCCTCTCCCCTACTGTGACTGGCAGAAGCTCTACAGAGTTTCAAGCAGAACTTCACCTCATAATTTGCTACTGGAACATATTAACAGCATATGCCATGGATTGAACCTGGTGCCTTCTGTATGTGAAGCATGTACAGTACACTGCTACTGTCTCTGGTTCCTCCATGTTGGAAATATAATGCAGGACTCATTGGACTTTGGTTGGGTCTAGCAAGGTAACATTTCTGTTCTGATCGTGTGGAGTGTTAACACTAGCATGGGAAGGCTGCATAGCAATCTCTGCTCCTTTCTTCAGATGTTACTAGAATATCATGGGGTGAACTTTGCAGAAGTTAACTCCCACATTACTCTGCTGACTTCTGAGTCAGGTCTTACACAGAAAGACATTCTACCAAAATAAAATAGGCTTACATCTAAGTAAATATGTTTTCAAGTGAGGTATTAAACTGCAATTATCACTTTAAAAATAAATTGCACTTAAATGTTCATAATTGGGCACAGATTGCATCTCCATATACAAATTCGTTTGTACATATATACGCTTAAAAAGCAAAGCTGCCGTTGGTTTTGGAAAAAGACAACTCAGTTGTACAAAAACTGCACAAATACCATCAAAGGTTATCAGAATCAAGGCTGTTATGAATAGCCAATAGTCTTTGATGTACAAAGGAAGGTGTTTTTTGGGTGTGTTTTTTAAAGAATCAAAGTATTGTGGCTGGTAGCAGTGGAAATAGATATTTCCCACCTGCTGGAATTTCTCTCAGGAAAGGGTCATTTTCTCAGCTTTCTTGAAGATAGATGGGAGGTGCTGACCCTTGTTTAGATATGAAACTCCCACGTTTGCTAAACCGTAAAAGGCTTTAAAATCGCTATAAAAAAAACTTTAAAAGGTGTTATAAAAATAGATTGAACAAAAACAAAATAAGAAGTATGTGTGGAAAGTTCACTGGAGAAACAGAACATTGCAGGGGGGAAGGTGCAATGAGGGTAGGAGTAGAAATTTGAGGTTGGAGGAAAGGAGCCCTGCAGAAGGGAAAAGGGATGAGGTGTGAGATGACATCCCCACATTTATGTCTCAAGCAATGATAGGTGGAAGAGCAAAAGAAGTGTCTAAACAAACCATTATATCATGTGGAATGGAGAGGTGTCAATTCTGATGCTCAGATGCCTGTAATTAGCATACCGTGGGTGGGAGTGCTGAAAGCTTAGCAGAGTGGAATTATACAATCGCAAGGTGTTGATGGGTACCTTTAACAGACACTTGATAGAGTGTGACAGTCAAAAGTTTCAACAGTGTTCAGGCTAGTTAATTGCCCAAATTGTCCAGGTTAATTGCCCAAAGGTTTCCAAAGGAGAGTCACATGCAGATTGTCACTGAAGACTTCACCAGTTAGGGCCTGTCCATACCTTTCTTTCAATATGGATTATACCCAGTTTTCATGCCCAGTAGTTCCCCCATGTGTGGGAGCTTTTCACGGTGTCCCACTGCTTTGGCATAGTTTTCCTTGTGAAAACACAATCTCGCTTGGTGGAGGGAACATCCGAATATAAATGTGCCCCACTTCATGAACAGATTTTGGAACCGCTCATGAAAAGGTCTCTTCAGAGTATCCACAGATCTGCAGACAGGGTGGTCTCCTCCCACTATCTCCCTGCCCTTCCACAACCCCTGCTAAAGTCCAGTTTCTCTTTAGGACTTCTCTTTGCTGAAAAAGAAGCTTCTAGCTCTTACCAGAATGAAAGCAATGATCCCCCCTTTTGTTCCCAAAAGTTCCCTGTTATGAAGAAGAACATTTGGAAACCACTATTTTTGGGGAAACACACTGCTATTCCACCTCTTGGGGGGATTGAATTTGGGTGGGTGTTATCATTGATTTCCCTTATTCCAGCATGTTCAGCCCCATCAAGCAAGGGATAGATACAACCAGGGAATGTGAACAGGTAAAGAGTAAATGAAGAAACACAGATTTCCTGGAGAGGATTCCAAATAAAAAGTGCTCAAGTATGCACCCAGCATACAACAAAAGGAACCCCTAGGAAAATATTTAAAAACCTTTGATAACCACTGTTATTATTTTTAACCTCTCTTGCAAGTCTGAGCTCATACTAAGCTTTGACCCACCTGATCTTCTCCTTACAAGTGTTGGCTACTTGTGCATACTCTTCTTTCACAAATCCCCCCCTTTTCCATTTCTTATATATGGCCTTCTTAAATTTCATGGTCATCTGCAAGCTCCTTATGCAGCCACCCTGGTTTCTTTAGATGCCTCCCACTTTTCATTCATGTTGGAATTGTCTGCATTTGTGTCCTCATTATTCACCTTTGAGAAACTCCCATCCATCTGGGACTCCCTTCTCTTTGAGTATTTCTGAACATCTCACCCTTTTTGAAAACAGCCTTCTTAAATTCCGGAGTGCATGTCCGACTACACTCAAGCTTTCCCCTGCCTCTGTATCATGAAACTCAAGTACGTGATCACTTCCTCCCAAAGTTTCCAGTACTTCCACACTGTCAATCCATTTCTCCCTGTTGATGAGGACCAGGTCCAAGGTAGATGACCCCCTTGTTGCTTCTTCCACCTTCTGGAAAATGAAATTGCCAGTCAGGCAATGGAGAAATTTGTTGGACCTTACATTCTTGGCAAGGTTTGAGTTCCAGCAGATATTGGGTTAGTTGAAATGTCCCATTACTATTCTCTCTCTCTCTCTCTCTCTCTCTCTCTGAATGTTTATCTGTTGTAGGAATGCATGATCCAATTTTTCAGTCTGGCTTAGAGCTCTATAGCAGACACCCACAGTAAGGTCACTGTTGCTTCTCTCTCCTACAATTTTAATCCATATACTCTCAATCTGCTTTCCATGCTCCAGGTCATAGATCTCTTTACAAGTGTACACAGCCTTTATATATAATGCTATTTTTCCTCCCTTCCTGTTAAACAGCTTATACCCTTCAATTTCTACATTCCAGTCATGACTGTCATCTCACCATGTTTCAGTAATGCTTATTAGGTCATATTTGTCCTCTTGTATTGTCTTGCTGGTTTCCCATACTCTGTGCATCAGTATAGATACAAGTGAAGCCACAAGCCAATCCCCCCAGCAGCTTTCTTCTTGTAGCTTCTTGCCCTTTAGCAGGTTTCTGTGGTACCACCTATGTTTCTTGTACATCAATGAAGCTTTTATGCCCAGTGTGAGGTGTTCCCCTTCCATCTGTAATATTGTCTCCCTCCCAGTTAGGATTTAGTTTAAAGCTGTCCTGATCATGTTTGCAAGACTCTTAGCTAACACATTATTGCCAACTGCTGTGAGGTGCAACCCATCTCTTGCTACAAGTTTTTCCTCAAAAAAAGTGAAGACCATGGTCCAAGAATCCGAATCTTTCCTGACACCACCATCTACACAGCCAGTGCTTTACTTCCAGTATTTCCTTATCTCTTTCTTGGGCACAACCTTCCACTGTGGTGTAGTGGTTAAGAGCGGTGGACTCGTAATCTGGTGAACCGGGTTTATGTCCCTGCTCCTCCATATCCAGCTGCTGGGTGACCTTGGGCTAGTCACACTTCTCTGAAGTCTCTCAGCCTCATTCACCTCACAGAGTGTTTGTTGTGGGGGAGGAAGGGAAAGGAGATTGTGAGCTGTTTTGATACTCCTTAGGGTAGTGAGAAAGTGGGATATCAAATCCAAACTCCTCCTCATCATCATCTTCTTCTTCTTCCTGCTGCTGAGTCTTTTGCTATATGTCAAAAACTTTGTCTGGCAGCATTTTTTGTATGCACATGGATCAGAAGGATGGGATTATGGTCAGTGGACTTTTAGGACTTGAAAACTTCTTGAAACATCCTGTTACTTCCAACCACTATTGCCTCTTTCCACTTCAGTAAGGAGTCACCTACCACCACTTCTTTCTTTGCTGGAATTGTTCTGTACGCTGTACCTTCCACAGCCACCTTGGTGTATTCTGAGGTATGCAGCTACTGTCCTTGCTCCTCTGGCCCAGAATCGGTGTGTGAGGTAAGGGCATGGAATTGATTTCGCAGCTCCGGTGACACAGCATGGATCCTGAAAGTTCTGCTTCTGTGTGCCACGTTCCTCTGGGGGTTCACTCCTGCAATGGGAGATCTTCCTCCTCCCTTCTCCTCCTCCTCCCACCTGCACCTCTGTTCCAGGACAGTTCGCTTTGCTCTATTGAGAAATTCCACATCTTGCCCAGTATCTCAAAGTGTGAATAGTTGTGCCTCAAATTGCTGTACCTTCTCTTCCAGCAAGGCAATCTGCTTTTGCTCATCTGCAGGTCTGACTTTGCACATTCTTAGGGAGGAAGACAAACATGGGACAGTTGTTGCAGGTCACTGCAGCAGCTCCATCCCTGTCCATGTCTCTTGGTCCTATGTAGACCATGAGACAACCCTTGGGGCCTCCCCCTCAAAACACCCTCACAAATGCCTCTGTTTACAAGTCCTGGTCACCAGCTCACAGAGGTTGCAGTCAGCTAAATAGAACTGCTGCTGGCTGCTAACTTCTCCTCCAGCATCAGCCGACAGACATCCATCCCTTGGCTGCTGCCTTAGGCATGCTTGAAATAGTAGACTATGGTAATTTTGGGCTAGAATTGTTCGATGTACTCTTCTGGTCAGATGTGAAAATTGACACTGCACCATTTCTTTTTTGCAGCCATGGCTGGGAACAATTTAATCATAATAGGTAGGACTGGTCCGATAAAATATAAACCCCGTTGTAGAAATTATAATGAATTGAGAAAGCTAAGAGAGAATAACATACAGCATTGTTATTGTTTATTTTCCATTCAAATTTGAGGAATATTCTAATGTTTTTCTCCTTTGAATACTTTGATGTCTTTTCAATACAAAGGCGCAAACAAACCTAAATATAGACTACAAACCCAGCATTATACTTCATTTATTTTGCTCTGCAATTTTGATAAATATTTTAATGTTTATTTGAAGCCTTCTCTGCATGAAGACACCTACAAGTCATATTGCTGGATAACTCAGGCAGTTTTATGATGAGATGAGATTTCATTTGAATATAATAATAAAATTACCACAGTTGCTTGAGACCCTTGTCCTTTCAATTACAGTGAAAGGGAATCTCTACATTTTGTTATACATTTCGGTTCTGTGGTCAGCTAGCAAATCTGAATAGCACTTCACTCTTCCTGTGTTTCCCATTTTGATTTCTAAAGCAACCAGCACGTGCACAGAAGATCCCAATTTATGCATTATTTTACAGATGCTTTTCCCAATCAAGGAAGCCACATACCCCAGCCTCACTACATATTCAAAAGATAAGCATGCCACTTTAGACAGGCATGGCACCTCACAAAGTATCCTGGGGACTGAAATTTATTAAGGAGACCCCTATTCCCCTCAGAGTCACAGTTTCCACAGTGGTTTAACAACCAGTCCTGATTGGCCATGTCAGCTTATCCGCTCAGCTTGGTGGGTCCGGCATGACAGGAGGAAGTTGACATCAAGTGACCAGCCCTCTCCTGGCTGCATAGGACTATGGCGACCTCCCAAAACTGGCTGTGGCTATGCCATGGGACAAACATTGTACCCCAGAGCCCCAGGTGAGTGGATATTCTGAGAGGCACTCAGAGTGGGCTCTACCTTTAGGTTGTATGAGGTGGCTGATTTGGGGTATCAAAGGGGAACAACTTGTTAATTTATTCTTATGGTATTTTTCCAGTTAGAGGAAAGGAGGAACATTTCTGGAATTACCTCAGGTGCTAAAATAACTTGGCTGGCCTTGATTAGTTTGTCTCTTGACTGCATGAGGAACATGGCAGAAGGAAGACAAATATGGAGTATGTGTGGATATGCAGCAGTGTCTCATCAAACCTTGAAGCCAATGTTCATTGGAAAACATGGAAGGTATGCAGCCATATCACATCCATAGATGGTGCTGCTGTTTGATTTCCATTGCACAGTGGTTCTGCCATGACCCCAATATTGCTTTCTTGGATGGTTATTGCTAGCAACTTTTTTTAATGCTAATAGTCTGCATCTACAACTCTTTTGCCATCACAGACAACAAATACTGTCCTGGGTCCCAATTATTAGCTCTTTCAGTGGCGCCATTTCCCATGAGTGCTTGGCTTCTCTAATTTGCCTGAACTTCATAAAGGTAACCGTCATGTCATTAAATGTCAGCTTTTGATGGCAAACATTGTTGTCCTTTCCTTCATCACTGAGAGAGCTGGTAGCCACTTGTCCTCTTACCTGTATCACTAAAGCACTTTTGACCCATTTTGGTTTGGATTTTGCTCTGGCTACCATGGCAACCATTGTTCGCAGTGTCATTGTGGCCATCTTCTTTCTTTTAATGAAGACATGTTGACCTCAGTCCAGTGTCTCACTGCACTGCTCACTCAATTCTACCGAATCACCTCTATATCTGTGTTTCTCTTAACAATGACTTTCCAGTCTTCAGATCTGGCAGCTTCTCTTCATCTCACATCCATCTGTTCTGGACCCCTACAAAGTTCCTTTCTTCTACTACTTTTTCTGGTCAAATATACCCCCCCCCATTAATATTTATTTCTCAAAATTTATAGATATTTCTGCGATATTAACAACTCTAAGTCAATTGTTTTTACTATTATTATTATTCAGCTGAAGCCCTGTCCTTTTGATTTTGTGATATTTTATAGTATTGGAGAACTTGATTGTGCCAGCCATTTTTGGAATAAAATCCATTGGTAGGATATGATCCTTCAAAAACTTAAGCTTAGGGAAAAAAAATGAGAGCTTCAAAACACTACAAATAAGCAGTAGTGGTATTTGTTCAGAGAAACATTTGAAACCCTCCATAGGGGCAGGATTCACCTAACTAGCCATGGTAGCAGAAGCCCTGTGCAAGGACTTCCACTTGCAAAACTGGAGTTTTCCCACTCTCTTTCCTCTGTGTCCCCAAAATTGACTTGGGGATGGGTGGAAGAGTGTGTAGAACAGTTGATAGGGGAGTGAAATTAGGATTGAGTTATGTAGAGGCATCGGCTGGCTTCACAATTCTTCCCACATTGTGATTTTTGCATAGTATACGCACACACCATGATTCGTGGTATATTGCCAGGTCAAAAATTATGAAACCAATATGGACTTCAAAACCGGTTTTGGATAATATAACAATGTATCACCCAGCCCTAGACATGACATAGTAATGACTACCATTGTTGAGTACCTAACTGATCCCTGGTGGAGCATAGAATCTCAGCTACCCTAACCACTCCTCCATTCCTCTTCCCCCATGCCTAGGGCCAGATTTAGGTTTGATGAGGCCCTAAGCTACTGAAGGCAATGGGGCCCTTTATATGTCCAGCTCTCATTTGTCAACAATAAATTGTCACTATTTTTTTTGTGTTGAATATATGCCATATGGTAATTTATGGACCTAATAGGTATCTAAAGACATTTGCATATGCAGAATGTAGGTACCATATATATGTTGTTGCTTAGTCGTTTAGCCGTGTCTGACTCTTCGTGACCCAATGGACCAGAGCACGTCAGGCCTCCTGAAGTTTGGTCAAATTCATGTTAGTAGCTTCGAGAACACTGTCCAACCATCTTGTCCTCTATTGTCCGCTTCTCTTTGTGCCCTCAATCTTTCCCAACATTCCCTATAAATAGAAATGAGCAAACAAGTGATATTTTAGGGAGCAGGCTAGCAGGCAAGGCCCATTACTTACATCATAGGAGCCTACACGACACAAAACACTGTTGCTGTATGTAGGTTTTATTTTATTTGTATTTTATCTTATATTGGAAATGTACATCCAGTTTTTTCCCCTTTAAGTTTTTTTTGAGGCTCCCAAGAGCGTGGGGCCCTAAGCCATAGCTTGTTTAGCTTATAGATAAATCTGGCACTGCCCATGTCCCTTAATTTGGTTTCATCCCACCCAGCATAAGACTTGTTCTGGAACAAGCCTTGCTTAGCAGAACAACCTTTTATACAGTGTAACTTAGATTTGACAGACAGTCATGTTAGGTATCCAAAACAGTGACCAGAGGAGAAATGACTGCTGGGAGGAACACAAAGAGAAAACACCATGGTGCATCTGTAACAGTGAAACAAGTTACCTTCATCTGCCCCAGCTACAATAAAACATGTCTTTCCCATATTGGTCTCTACAGCCACAGCAGGTCCTGTAACTTCCAATGGTTTGACTTTATTTGCAATGGCACACTCTTCCATTGTCTCTTAAGAAAGTAATAGTTTGCAGCAATCCCCCATCCTTGTTCAGCTAAGTTCTCATGTGGGGAAGGATCTCACTGGAAGCATTATAAGTCTAGTTAAAATGCTTAATTTTGCCAGACCTTGAGATTCAAAATAGGAGAGTTAATATGAGTAAATTAGAGGATATGACTCTGAACAATGTGGGTAAGTTTGGGTTTTGTTTGTTTTTAACCGATCTCAAGGAGGCTAGCATTATTATAGAGGTGAAACAGCAAAAGCGTGCAGGCCTTAGCTATTCCCTTTCTCTTGAAGAAGTGTTATTATTATTTTACACTGTTTATTTTAGTCTCTAAACTTCATAGCACAATAGTAGCAATACATCAAATATGCATCAGACGCACATTATACTAATATATTCAGAAAGAATAAAAGGGAAAAAGTCTACTAGGAAAGTGCTAATATTTATATATGTGTGTGTCTATAAGTAATGCAAAGTGTGTGTGTACACTGTTGAGATTTAAAAATTTCCATATCTGACACATAACTGATTTGTTGTACTTTGATTATATCCTGAGGAATGGCACATTAAATGTACACTGTTAAGAGAAGATTCATTGAATGCCATGTTTAATAATATCCTGAGATAATCAAATTGTTTCGTATTTTCTTGCAGTGCTCCCTGTATAATACTGAAATTAAGGTCTACAAAACACCATATTTTGATGTTTCTTGGAAATGCAGCAGAACACATAAATGCCACATACTGGGCCAATTCGAGCATTTCCCTACATTAGCATAAAGAGTTCCCTTTGAAAATAGATGCATAAGAAGCACAGCAGGCTTGTAAATTTGGCGTTGCAGTGCCAAAGGGAAGAGAAATTATTATTTTTTCAAGGGCAATATATATTTGGTAAATTGAGGGTACAACACACTAAAGAACATGGGGTTGCAGTGGACCACATCAAAATGAAGATTATATGTATGTTAATTCTGCATGCATGCAAGTAACTATTTTAGAAACTTGAGGGTTTGTCTTTTATGGGTTTTGTGTGTGTGTGTGTGTGTGTGTGTGTGTCTGTGTGTGTGCTTTCTGTTTTTTTAAGGTTTGCATCCAACAAGGAACATTTCACTTCTTTGTCTTGGCAGTTTGTTTGCCTAACTTTGCTCCTGCCATCATTCTACAATAATCTACCTACCTTCAGGTATATGACAGGACAGCTGTATGACTGGGGCTGGGCCAACCCTACCATGAGAAAGAGTGAGAGGCTGCCTCAGGAAGCTGATTAGGAATGTCAAGAAGGGGCTGCAAGTTCTTTAACTTATAGGATGTCCCTATTTTCATTGGAGAATTGTTGGAGGGCATGTATCTGAGAGGCTTCTAGTGGCCGTTCACCTAACCTGCAATGGAGGGGCACCTGAAACAGGTCCTTTTCTGAAGACCTTAAAACACATTAACGGGAGGGCAGTATAATGTCCTTTTTTCATGAGTAGGGATGGGTGCTAAATTCAGCTTAGTTCACATTAATAGGGGAACCAATTAATTTTTCCCTTCCAAATTTTGCAAGTAATGGGTACACAAATGGATGGGGCGCGGGTGGCGTTGTGGTCCAAACCACTGAGCCTCTTGGGCTTGCCAATCAGAAGGTTGGCAGTTCGAATCCCCACAATGGAGTGGGCTCCCATTGCTCTGTCCCAGTTACTGCCAACCTAGCAATTCAAAAGCACACTAGTGCAAGTAGATAAATAGGTACCGCTGCCGCAGGAAGGTAAATGGTGTTTCCGTGCACTCTGCTTTCCATCACGGTGTTCTGTTGCACCAGAAGCGGGTTGGCCATCCTGGCCACATGACCTGAAAAGCTGCCTGAGGACAAACGCCGGCTCCCTTGGCCTGAAAGTGAGATGAGTGCCTCAACCCCATAGTCACTTTTGACTGGACTTAACCATCCAAGGCTCCTTTACCTTTACATTTTTAGCACAAATGGGTAGACAAAGGCATAGACTAGAGTAACACGCACATTAAAAACACATATTTCCACTAATATATGTGTTTATAATGTGCAAGTTATGCCAGTATATGCAGTTGTGTATAACATACAAAAATGTGTTATATTGGGAAAATGTGTATACAAATATGTGCATATTAGGAGAAATTTGCACTAGGATGTTGATGAATTTTTAAGAGGATTTTAAAAAGTGCAAACTGATGTGGAGAAGTGAATTTAAGAACGGGGAGGGGCAAAAAAAACTGAAAAAAACCAAAATTGACAGATTCTCCCACCTGTAAACTAAGAAGAGACTGGAGTGTGCACATTAGGAGCACCTTAACTGAAGCTCTCTGGTGGATATACACTGCCTAAGAAGTTCAAATACACAGCCAATTTGTTGCTTTGACAGACATTAGCTCCTAGCTGGAACAAGTTTTCTGAGGGATGGTTGACGGTCAAAGAGCCCTGTGCAGCCTATTTTGGGAAGAAGGAAATTCTTTGTGCCACCAATAATTAGGAAGTTACTGCTTTCCAGCTAATGACATGTTTTGCTATTGATTGAGGATTAATGAAATCCCTTTGAAACGTTTGCCGCTATGAATCAGATTCTGTCCAGTGCTACTTAAACCTTCCAAAGAGGCCACAAAATCTCCTCAGAAGAGGACACAAATTGGTGATTAAGGTGAATCAGATGTGTGTGGGTTTTTTTTTTCCTGTGAAGGTTAGGTTAATTTAGTTCTGCTTTTTAAATGATCCCACTCCCTTTGAGTGGCTTCACAGAAACCTCTTGGAAAACTGAATGGTGCTATAATAAAGCAATACATTCCTGTCAATTACACACATTCAAAGGACGTTAGAAATGTTTAACACTTTAAAGTGTAATAGCATTAGAACATAAACTGTAATGGCAGAGATAATTTTGGTGATTCACAAGCCCCCAAAAAATTAAGCTACCCAGCATGGTATTTCTTCCCATGCTGAGTCTGAGGAGCGACTGACCCCATGCTGGTTTTGAGGAGAATTAGCAAGGAAAGAAGGACTTTTGCTAATGTACTGACTCTGTAGCTGCTGCTGCTGCAATGACGCTACACACTTAATTTCTCCTCCAAAATAACTCCTATTATTTGGAGCTGAAACAATGGCATGAGTTCGCATGGATGTTTCTCTCCGTGTTTTTAAATAAATAAAACAAAAATCATACCCAGGAGGCTATACATAGAGAAGGGCAACTTAATGTACCTGACACTGATGCCATGTGTGGTGCTGTGGCATATGGGAAACTATGGAGCGTGATTTGTGGTCGTGGGTTCATTAACCCTTTAATGCCTTCTAACAGAAGTATAAATTCAGAGGAAGATGGACAATGTGGCAAGAAGGCCAATATTCCGATGGTTGTTAAACTGGTCAAAGTTTTTTAGGAGAAGAGATTCCTAAGAAAGGTACTTTAGTGGCAAGGATTCTTTTAGTCCAGATGTGGAAACAGCAAGAAATTCTGACAGCAGAAGAATGGCAGAACAAGATGATTGAATATATAGAGCTGGCAAGACTGTCCGGGAAAATCCAAGACCAGCGAGACCAACAGTTTGAAAAAGACTGTAGTAAATTTATTATTTATTTGAAAGAACATTGTAAACACTTAACAACACTAACAAGACTGGCTTAAAGGTTTGCCAGTTAAAATTAGAAACTTGTTTACAATGATAAGGAATCTCAAAGTAAAAGGGAAGGTAGATGGGGGGAATGAGAAATGCGGACGAAATTATAATTGGAAGTTAGAAAGTCAGTTGGTAGGGATAGGGGGAAGTCGCTACTTGAGAGAGTCAGAATATAGGAAATGTAAAGATATGTAAAAATCACATGGTGTTTTTTGAAAATGAAAATGCCAATAAATATAATAATGATAATAATGATGATGATGATAATAATAATAATAATAATAATAATAATAATAATAATAATAATCTGGTCAATGTTTATTGTTGTAACAGGAAATAAGAAGAGTTGTATCCAATTAAATAGCTATGCTAGCACAATGACTTTTAGCTGCACAGTGTAACTTCCCCACCCTGTTCTCTCCCTGTGTGTCCTTGCGACCCCCTCCATCTCCGGAGCGTTAGTTGGGGGAGAAATTGGCATGAAAATTCTTGTAAATGTATCTTTTTAAAATATATTAGGCAGAATCCAATGTTGTGTGATTGACTTCTGCTCGTGTTAATGGAAATGTCTTCTTCTTTTCTCCCCTGCAGACTGCTATGCACCCCTCAAATTCTGTTCTAAGGAGTATTCTGACCTCATGTTTGTTTGGCTTTCTTTTATTGTGTGGGTTCCTCCAAGCTTACCTCCGAATTTCCCTTTCGGTGAATTTTCATTCGCTTTTGAGCATCAGATCCTACCAGCTTTGCCTGCTAAGTGGAGGCTTTCTTCCCTCAAATCCCATCAAAACTACCAGTGTTGGCATGAAGCAGATGTCACACCCACAGTATTGAAAAAATGTCATTAATGTTTTTTTGTCCTTCCCCCTTTTGTGGTATCACACATATGCATGCACTGAACTCCACTGAGAAGTGTCAGTAGTCTTACCAAAAATCTTCCTTCAAAACTCAGTGTGAGCTGTGGAATGCCCTCACATCAGATGTCAAGGAGATATACAGCTATACAACTTTTAGAAGGCATTTGAAGGTACTCCTGCAATGAGATGCTTTTAATGTTTGGTGTTTGATTATGTTTTTATGTGTTGGAAGCTGCCCAGAGTGGCTGGGGCAACCCAGCCAGATGGAAGGAGTGCAAATGATAAAATTATTTTTATTATTATCATGAGGTGGCGAATGTACTACTGAAATCGAACGTTTTCACTGGAAAACTATGGATGAGGCACCTACTGCCTGCAGCTTTGTCTGTGTCCCTTTTCAGGCTAAGTGTATGTACCTTTATGAGGGTGACATTCGCCCTCCCTTATCCACTTGTGGGAAAAGTCTGGAAATCCAGCAAAGTTTCTCATGGGCAGCTTTCACCCGGATTATCATTTAGTATGGTATCACCAGCTGTCTGTTTTTCTACAATGAAGCCCTGTGGCTTCACAAGGCTTGCAGGAGGAGCTTAAAAGAAACGGCAGGAGGCTTTGAAGCACAGACTAAGCATCTCTTGAATATGCAGGAAACTTGGAAGCAGTAAGTTTCGATACAAAGACCCCCTTCTGATAGTACTGTCTTTTCATTTAGCATTTTGTGAACTTCACTCTTACCCATTCGAGTACTAGCAGAGTCTCACCACACGCCACAATCCTACGGCACTGCATTGCCCGTGTGACTTCAAGAAAAGGCAGCTGGAAATCAAGCAAGTAGGCTTTTGTGGTTAATTGTACTGCCTGCTCCCTATCATGGCAGGTGTGCAGGAGAACAGCCTCTTAAATTATAAGACTGGCGATTACAATGCTCTGTAGCAAGTTCTGGAAGCCTGAGAGGCACAGAATAAGAATAATAATTTATTATTTATACCCTGCCCATCTGGCTGGGTTTCCCCAGCCACTCTGGGCGGCTTCCAACACAATATTAAAATACAGTAATGCATCAAACATTAAAAGCTTCCCTAAACAGGGCTGCCTTCAGATGTTGTCTAAAAGTCTGGTATGGTAGCTGTTCTCTTTGACATCTAGTGGGAGGGCGTTCCACAGGGCGGGTGCCACTACCAAGATAGCCCTCTGCCTGGTTCTCTGTAACTTGGCTTCTCTCAGTGAGGGAACCGCCAGAAGGCCCTCGGTGCTGGACCTCAGTGTCTGGGTAGAACGATGGGGGTGGAGACGTTTCTTCAGATATACTGGACCGAGGCTAGTTAGAAGGCATTGAGGATGTAAAGTTGCCTCCCCTAACCTGATGCCTACCAGGAGTGCTTTTTCCCCTCAAAAAATTGTTTAGGCATTCTCTCATTTTCCTACTCAAATTGAAATACTGCCTCTCACTGAGGACAAACTTAAATTCACAAAATATTTAGGAGTACGTGTACCCCTGCATCCCCCCAGAAAAAAACAAAACACTGCCTAACAGATTTATTTGGGGGGTGATTACAACTCCCATCATCCCTGGAATTGGCTAGGTAAGGTAAAAGGTAAAGGACGCCTGGATGGTTAAGTCCAGTCAAAGGTGACTATGGGGTGCAGAGCTCATCTTGCTTTCCAGGCCAAGGGAGCCACCGTTTGTCCACAGACAGCTTTCCAAGTCATGTGGCCAGCATGACTAAACAGCTTCTGGTGCAATGGAACACCGTGGCGGAAACCAGAGTGCAGGGAAACGCTGTTTACCTTTCCGCCACAGCGGTACCTATTTATCTACTTGCACTGGTGTGCTTTTGAACTGCTAGGTTGGCAGGGGCTGGGACTGTGACTGAGCAACAGGAGCTCACCCCATCGTGGGGATTTGAACTGCTGACCTACTGATCGGCAAGCCCAAGAGGCTCAGTGGCTTAGACCAGAGCACCACCCGCATCCCTTCCTGTCATTGGCTACACTTGTTGGGGCTGATGAGGGTTGGATTTGACAAGAACTGGAGGGCACCAGGATGGGGAAACCTGACATAGCATAACTGATGTCTTAAAATTTCCCAGTGCATGGTTTCCAGAAGAGATCTCTTTCCCAGACTGACGTTATGCTGTTAAAATTCTTGGGGTAAAATACAACTAAATAGTTGTGCTAGGATAAGGATTAGCTTTAGTGCAATGGAGTTCCCCCACTCACCATCCTCCATGCATGTCCTGTGTTATCCACAAATACGTCAGTAGGTCCATCCATGACAGAGCATAGTTAGTAGGCTTGTAGGGGAGAAGAGAGGAGGTGTTCTGTTGTGCATGGAGGAATCCTTGCACTAATGGAATATTCATCTTAGTGCTACATTAAACACAACCCTAGGAACTTAGATTGCTGGAAAGGGCTAAAGAGGAGCATGTCACAACTGTAGGTGTAATGATCTTTCGGTACTCTAAAGCCACTTAAAGTTTGTAGCATGGGGAACCATTATTGGTGGGTGAAAGCAGCCAAAGCATTTTGCCTTCTTCAGCCTTCCCCTCTGTTCTTTATTAGGGAGATCAGTGTCAGATGTTTCCAAGCCAGTTGCGTATTTAGGTCCCCAAGCCACCCCTCAAATAATTCACAACACACACATAATTTTTGTTTAAGGTTTTTGGCATAATTTTGGCCACAACTTTATTAAAATACACAAATGTGAGTGGTTGTTTAGGCATTGGTTAAGACTATCTGTCCCCCCGCCTGGGGACAGAACTGACCCGGATTCCAGCGAAAGCCAGTAAGGGAAAACAATATTGGGAAGAAATGGAGCTGAGCCACAGGCCCTCACCTCTCCCCGCATGCTCCCCGAGGCTTGCCGGCCCTAGCCCCATTCCAGGAATTCAGACAAAAGCATGGCAAGCCCCTGGATTCCTTTAACAGAAGTCCCTTTCCGCAGCAGCATTGGAGGGGCAGGCCCAGCCAATCCTTACCCCTCCTCCAACCAATTTTATAACCATTGCCTAACCGCCAACCTTACAAGTTGTGACGATTTGCTACGCAGTAGGTAAAAACCAAATGGCCCAGCCAATCAGCCAAATGGACAAAATTCCTACCAGGCCCCTGCCCCAATGGCAGATGACCCCATGACAGGCATAGCAAGGTCAACACAAAACCTTGAAATTAGGGCGGGTGGGCGGGTGATTCGGTGCACGCAGCGAAAGAGAAAGCTCCAAGCTGAGTGCAGAGATTTTAAAACCTTTAAGCCCTCCCACCAATTGGCAACATCAAATTTACCCCATCAACCCGATCATCCAATAGTTGCCACAGGCTATCTTTCTAACCCTGCCTGGCAACAGAGGGGTGGCCCGGCAGACCCCACTGCAACACACATTCTTTGTGAAGGGAGAACACTCTTTGCAGAAAGGCTATGGCTTTTTTTGTTTATGATGCAGATACTAATCCATCCTCATTGAAGAAACTAGAATTAACACGAAGCACAAATGCAGATGTCCCATCCGCATCAGCACTGTTAGTATGACTTCTTGTTCCGATACTATGATTCTGGCTGCCTGGGAAACAAATAAGACAACAATGTCACAGTAAGAAGATCTTTTGGAACTGAAACCAAACATGAGACAGAAAAGGAGCAATGCAAGGAAAAGAGGAGAAAGTATAGTTGGAAGCAGAATAGAAAATGAATACTTTTATGGTCTGCTTCAGCTCATGGGAAGATATATTTGGAAATCCAGATATGATTTTCTGCCATTACTGAGTAGAGTTAGGCCTACAGAAGAGTAGACCCAATAACTATGTGTCATGGATTCTCAGTTAATTGCCTTCACATCAAATGAATATTCTGATTTTAGTGACACTAATCCTGATGCCTATTGTTACGATTCAAGCTGTTGCATTATTGGAAGTCTAACAATGGGTGGCTATTAACAGTAGGTGCCAGTCATTGGGGAAACAATATAGTACATCAAACTGAAGTATGGATTTCTGATAATCTCAGTGCCGGGCTTATCTGCAGAGATTTTTGTTTTAATTTCTCTCTTGTTTTTGAACTTAACAAGAATCCTTAAATATATAAATATGAACAATCCTTACATATTATATGCAATATTATACATGTAAAAAATATGTGCAGGTGTCCTAAAATAACCAGCACATAAAGTAACTTCCCTCGTTTCTGTGGTGGATGGACCTGCTCAGAAAACTGTGAAACTGGCTTGGCCAGTCTGCATGCGGCTTTCAGCTTTGAGCAGTGCAGAGGTCTGAAGAAATTTGTGTAGGAAAGCTCTGATTCAGGGATTCTCTTGTTGCTTTATAACTGAAGTCACTGTGAATCGAGCATTGTTTCATTGCATGTTCTGTTATGAACCCAGCACAATAATAATTGGATCAGTACATTTGTAAATAATAAATAGATGTACTCTCAATTCTCCCCTGGTTTGCTCCTCCCCAATCCACATGTGTGCTCTGAATTTTCCTCTGCTTAGGTAAAGGGTGCAGAATGTCGTTTGCATTGCATTTTAGTGGGGAAACTGATCTTGTACCCCACTACAGCCTAAGCACTGTTAAGTCAGAGTGAGAAAGGAACAATCTTTAGGATTTGCGAAATCTTTGTCAAACAGGTGGAGATTAACACTGAAGCTGATTATTGAGTTGAAAGATTGCACACACTGAAGTCAATTTGGGCTTACGTCTGGAGATTTCACTTTATGAACGTTTTATAAACATTTAATTAATGAACTCAATAACATTCCGATTCCCTTCGTTTTTAAAAGGCAATGTTATTCTAACTGAACTTCCACAATGGTGTGAAATGGGAGCTCAGATAAATGGATTAATTAAGTAATGAACCCAACAAGAGAAGAATTGAATAATATTTCAAATCGAATTCTTTATTAAATGTTCAGATAAACCAGTGGTGGCCAACCTATGGCATGCATGCCAGAGAGGGCAAACAAAGCCCTCTCTGTGGGCATGCACACCTTCACCCCAGCAGGGCCCTAGCTTCTATGCTGGGGGTGGGAGAGGAAGGAGAGGAGGGCTTTCATGGAAGCAGGAGTGGAGGCAGGGATCTCTCAGAAGTGGAGTGGAGGCTTCCCACTGAGAGATCCCCACCTCCATTCCTGCTTGCATGCAAGTAGGAGCGGGAGCGGGCAGCTCAGCTGAGGAGTGCCTGGCTGCCTTCAGGTGGTGCAGGGGCTCTCAGATGCAGCTTCCGGGCTGCCTCCACCTTCCCCAACCCCAGCAACTATTCAGCCTGGCTTCCTTCACGGGGTTCCAAGGGATCTGATGTGGAGGTGGAGGCTCCTTTAAACTTCTCCCTTGAGGGGAGTGCAGCCGGGAACCCCTCTATGGAAAGTGTGACGGAGCCTGCACCTCCCCAGCTGAGCAGCCCCAATCCAGCTCCTGTTCCTGTGCAAGCAGCAACGCTGCCTAGTGGAGCAGCCTGATCCCATTCCTATTTGCTGCAAACAGGAGCAGGCTGGGTTGTGTGTGTGTGGCGGCAACATCCCTTGCCTGCTCGCTTGCTGCCCCGGCCCAGCTTTCCCTCCCTCAGTGCTGGGGCTGCCAGAGCTGGAGGAGGGGGTGGTTGCTGTTGTGGCAGCAGTGGAGGGACCCAGTGCTGGAGAGCGGCAGCTGCCTGCTGGCTTGCCACCTGGCACATCTCCCCTCACTAGGAAAATGGAAGTGTGGCACTCAAAATGGAAGTTATACTCAGAACAGAGCACATTCAGCTTCCGGAAAAAGTTCCAAAACCAGAACACTCATTTCTGGGTTTGAAGTGTTCAGGTTACAAGTAGTCACTGGCAGAGGAACGGGGGTGAGGAGGGAGTGGACCGCCCCTGGCACAACTATTCTGGTAGGGTGCCATCGCGATGCCCCCCCCAGGACACATGCTGCACACCCTCCCATGCGCCAGGTGCCACGCCCCCACAGATGGAACGCCACACTCACAAAGCGCACTCCACGCCCCTGTGGGAGGCGCGTCACACCTCTGTGAGTGTCGTGCCATGCTTCCAGGATGCGCGTCACGCCCTTGGGGTACGCATCATGCCCCTGGGGGGCACCAGCCACACCCCCGCCTGCTCTCCACCCCTGGTAGTGGAGCATGCAGCTTCGCTACTACAAGTAGTTCGAGAACCAAGCTGTTCGAAAACTGAGGTACCACTGTATTTGTTTTCCCCAATTTGAACTGTATTTATTTTTCCCAATTTGAACTGTATTTATCCCCGCCCCCGCCCCCGCCCCCGCCCCCGCCCCCGTGGTGATTTTCTTGAGTCAAAATGAGAGTACCCCTAAACATTGTTTTAGAAAAAAAAGCACTGAGTTATACCATAAAATTACATATCAATGGAAAGATAATTTAATGAATAATGTAATGCAATAACTTTTATGAAGGATTATTTATTACAGCAGCAGTCATAAAGAAGACACATGAAACACACGGGGGGGGGGGGAGATATATACAGGTTAAATTGCCGTGTTGGCACTTTGAGATAAATAAGTGGGTTTTGGGTGGCAGTTTGGGCACTCGATCTCTAAAAGTTTCGCCATCACTGAGAAAAATGAATAATATTTATTTAGTCATTTAAAATATTTACACTTAGCCTTTCGTCAAGGTTCAAGGTGGCTTAAATACAAGTTCTCATCCTATCAGTTGAGTACCCTTGTTCCCATAAATCCTTTTGAGCTGTGTATGAGAGTATATCCTCCAACATTTCCCCGATGAAAATAGGGATGTGATGTCCTATTCAATAATAGTAATAATAATAATAATAATAATAATAATAATAATAATAATAGTAATAATAATAATGTTTACTTATAACCTACTCATCTGAAGGGGTTGCCCCAGCCACTCTGGGCGACTTCCAGGTACATATATAAAAACATAATAAAACATGAAACATTAAAAAAATTCCCTATACAGGGCTGCCTTCAGATTTCTTCTAAAGGTTGTATAGTTGGCTCAGGGGTCTTGTAACTCCATACACTCTAACATTTCTCTGATGGAAATAGGGACGTCCTACCATATCTTCAGACATTTCTCATGATATCAGGGATATCCTAAGGAAAAGTGGGACATTCTGGGATCAAATAAGAAACCAGGACAGCTTCTGTAAATCTGGGACTGTCCCTGGAAAATAGGTACCCTTGGAGGGTCTGTGACAGGCTGTTTCAATATTGTGAAGGGATCAACTCTTTTCATATTTGAACAGGAGGACCTTGATAGAGAAAAGTATCTTCAACCATTCTGTAGCTGAAGTAGTCCATTTAATACCTGAAGAACCAGTTAAAGAGAATTCTGCCACTTTCTATTGAATGATATCACCTCATGGAGAGTGGCAGTCTGTTTTAAAAACCCTCAAAATTTGCACAGAATGTATAGGATTCTCTACAAGACTGAAAGTTTTCACGGCCAAACTCAAAAATGTGTACTATTGCAATGAGAGGGGGAAGGAGAGAGGGAAAGAATTTCAGACCAACAGGTTTCCAGGCCTGAGCTAATATTTACAGCTAATCTGAAAGCTCCCTCCGAAGCTGGGATACACAAGCTGTGAAAAAGGACTGTGTCAGCATGGGGTCATTGTTTCTTCCAGCAAATTACATGGCAGAGTATTATGACAAAATCACAGCTAATGCTCTCCGCTGGCACTGGAGGCTCTGGCAATGAATCAGTGCACTTGGAAGTGAAATACGGTAGGTGAAATTCTGCCTCCAATATTGCGATTGGCTGTAAAGCCTTGCGGAGCTGGCTGTACATCAGTGACACGAAATAGACTGGCAACACAGGGCAGCAGGCAGCGGTATCTTGCTGTGGAAAGCACACTGCTGCTTTCTCTGTATGGGACTGGAGCTCCCTCTTGCTTGGAAAAGCAGCAAGCTAAATGTGAAAAAGCACATTCAGAGAGGCAGGAAGGAGAAGGGCCCTGGCTCAGTGGTGGAGCTCACCTTCTGCATGTTTGGAGAAGGCCCCAGATTCAATCCTGGGCAGAGCTGGCAATTAAGAATCCCTGCTTGAAATCCTGGAGAGCTGTTGCCAATCAGGGTTGTCAACACACAAACAGATGGACCAATGGTCTGATTCGATATAAGGCAGCTTCCTGTGTTCCAGTGTGTGGTTAGGGTGCTGAACTAGGATGGGGGATACCCAAATTCTAATCCCCACCCAGCCATGAAGCATCATGGCTTATCCAAAAGACATCACCAGTCGTTCAACAATACTTTTTATAAAAAAAATACGCTACTCAAAACATGCTTAAAGCATCAAGAAATGTATTTATATTATTTAGGACATTTCTATACTACTTAATGGGACGCGGGTGGCGCTGTGGGTTAAACCACAGAGCCTAGGACTTGCCAATCAGAAGGTCGGCGGTTTGAATCCCCGTGACGGGGTGAGCTCCCGTTGCTCGGTCCCAGCTCCTGCCAACCTAGCAATTTGAAAGCACGTCAAAGTGCAAGTAGATAAATGGGTACCGCTCCGGCGGGAAGGTAAACGGCGTTTCCGTGCGCTGCTCTGGTTCGCCAGAAGCGGCTTAGTCATGCTGGCCACATGACCTGGAAGCTATACGCCGGCTCCCTCGGCCAATAAAGTGAGATGAGCGCCGCAACCATAGTCGGTCACGACTGGACCCAACGGTCAGGGATCCCTTTACCTTTATACTACTTAATATATATATATATTTAAAAAAATCTCTAATACAGCAAACTAAAACAGCAACAAATGCTACAAAATACAGCAGAAAAGCATTGATACGAACTAATAAGAAACAAATACTGATACAAATTCCTTCTTCTGATGCACTTCTGGACTCAGTGTCTATGGGCTGGGGCATTGCATTGTGGATAAATTAAAATAATGGGTATGGAAACTGTGGATGGGAGCCTGCTCCTGCTCAAAAGCTGTACCACTAACTTCTGAATCTTAAAATGGTTGCTAAGGGGCCTGACAAAGGGCATGATAAGTTGGCACAGCTCAGTCAAGCCAGTGAGGGGCCCTTCTGAGCTGTTAGAGGACTTGACCAGTGCCCAACCTGTATGTCCACTGATGCCAGACATCTACTTTTTAGGGGTACATGCCTAAGATATTCTAATTGTACACTTAAAAAAATAATGTGATACAGTGGTACCTCGGGTTATGAACACTTCAGGTTATGAACGCCTTGGGTTACGAACTCTGCAAACCCAGAAGTAGGTTTCCGGGTTGCAAACTTTGCCACGGAATATGAATATAATCCGCTTCTGGAGCCACAGGAGGCCTATGTAAGAAATGTGCATCTCAGGTTAAGAACACTTTGGGTTAAGAATGGACTTTCAGAATGAATTAAGTTTGTAACCCGAGGTACCACTGTACAGGTGTATTTGATACCTTCAGAAAACAATAGTGGCTGCATAGAATACACACACACACAATAGTGGCTCAGGGTGTGGGTGGGTAGAGACAGGGTCATCCTCCTGGTCACAGTGGTGCTGTTGAGTGCATGCTGCTAGCCAAACCCATATTTGTGTCGCGAATTCTCTGCCGCGCTTTAGCAGAAATGCTCAGAGTTCCAGGTTCTTCAGTGCAGTGCAGTATATTTATTGTGAGCTATATATACAATAATCTACAGGCTATAGTACACGACCAGTTCATACAGTCAAACAGAGTACCTGGCTGCACCTTAAGGCAAATAGGAAGACCTTTCTATCTCTATCTCTCTGACCACACTCTTCTACACCACCCACTTACTGCTGGACAGGTTTCCCCTTTAAACCGATGACAGCCAATAAACTGACAGCACATTACTGCTGAGTCTTTCTGACCTAGCACTTCCATAGAAAGTATTGCAGGCTGATTGCATCAGCCAGTTGCATCAGCTAGCAAACTCAAGCCTGCAGACTCACTATCTCACACAGCATTCTGTGAATCCCAGCAATTTGCACCTTGCCTAACCCATATTTGCTCCTGCATAGTGTGTGAAGTGGCCCAGAGAGGGGCCATTTCTCCTGACACTCAACTGGAAAGGGAACATATGGAAGCTTGCCGTTCAGAGGACCTCAAAGGTGCATACTATACATAACTCAGTGTGAGGTGTTGGTGTGTTTGTTTTATCTCGTGCTAGTCTTGACAAACCTAGACAGCATCTTAAAAAGCAGAGACATCACCTTGCCAACAAAGGTCCGTATAGTAAAAGCTATGGTTTTCCCAGTAGTGATGTATGGAAGTGAGAGCTGGACCATAAAGAAGGCTGATGCTGTGCAGTGTCTGGCTCCTCCCTATGCCACCTAGTTGCCTAGCAGCTGAGTTTCATAAGCTGATCCCTGTCAAACGGACCCTATGAAGCTCTAGTGTTTCAGGTGGTTCTTCTTAATCTGAGCAACTCAGGTTACCAGAAGTTTGAATATCTGTTTCCCCGTCATTTTGGCTTTGGGGCAGTTTAGCCCTTACTCCCTTACCTTGGATTTTGGTGCTTCCCTCTGGCTCTTCTCATCCTTTATTGCTGCTGTGGGGATTTGTTCTCCTACCCAACTTGAATGTGCATGATTCCTTGATGCCTGTCCCCTATAGAGCCCTGACACCCATTGAACTGATTGGACAACTAGCAGTTCCATTTGATCACTACAGAAGCATTCATAGTGTTTATATTTAAATAAGACCCAAGCATTATTGGATGCTTGGATGAGCAGATAATACAGGAAAGAAAACACACATATGCTTTTCATAGCTGTGCAAAAGATGTGTGTGTGTGTGTGTGTATTCTATGCAGTTATTGTATTGACCTGAATATAGGTCATAGCTGAATGAAGTCCACACTCAGGTTTTATACCAGCTAATGCCTTTTTTTAAAAGGGGGAATAATATAATCATGCAAGTGTAGAGTTGAAAGGGACCCAAAGACCCTTCAGCAATCACAGGAATCACAGCTAGGGAGTGCAGCATATATTTACATCAACATGCTATTTAAAGCATAGCAGCCCTGTCCTTTGCATTTAGGTACACTATTGCTATCGATCGATCAATCAATCAATCAATCTATAATATTGCATTCTTCCTCCAAAAGGAGCCCAGAGCTATAGGGTCTTTATCCCATCACAAATATTCCGGGTGAGCCATTGCATTCTACAGCAGCTGCAGCCTCTGAACTGTCTTCAAAGGTAGTACTACTCAGAATGAATTACAGCCAGGTCTTGAAGTTACAAAGGCAGGAATAGTGATTTTCTTTTTTTCATGTCAACATCAAACAGAAGAGGGAGGGGAAAGCAACCTAATGGATTTGGTGAAACATCCTGCACCCCAAGCTTCTGCCACTACCCGATGATCCCAATTAAGAGATGGGGACAAGGAGAAACATGCTTGGAACAGTGTTGTGCATTTTTATAACCGATGAGGCTGGATTCCATATAATAAAACACAGGAGATTTCCTTATACCAGCTCAGGTCACTCATCGAAAGAATTCTTTCCAAGCCTCACATGAAGATGCTGGGGAACGAAGCTGAGGTCTTTTGCATACAAAACATGTTCTCTGTTTCTGAGCTATGGCCCTTCCTCCAAGGTTAGGGATAAATAGCCTTGTTGCTCCAGAAGTTGTTGAACTCCAAGTGCAATCCATCCCAGGCAGCATGGCCAATGGTGAGGGGGTGATATCAGGGACTGGCTGGGCAAGGAGGAGTGGTGGCCGCCAGCAGTCCAGGAGGCACCTGAGGGGGGAAGGGGACTTTGAACCAGGTTCAGACTGGTGGGACAGGAAGGAATTATTAGCAGAGAGTGGAAGTGAATGGGAGAAGCTTGAGGTAGCCACAGATGCTGACAGAGAAGGAGAAGGGGCTGTGTCTCCTGCTCTCCAATACAGTCCCAATTCAGCTCCTTCTCCTCCCCCACTCTTAGCACAGGAAAGAAGGGTCGAGAAAAGGCTAGAACAGTTAGGAAAAGCTGAGTCATGATGAAAAAATGAGGGAGGTATATGAGTGAGGAGGAGAGAGGAGGGAACTTTAGCTTCTGCAATGCTCACCTGATGTGCCATGTGCTGATTACTGAAAAATAAAGCTGATTGCTGCAAGCTCTGTGCCTGGTTCTGCTTACAGACAACAGACGGAGGGGCTTTTCTGGCAGCCTGACAGGTGATGGCAATAGTTATCCAACAGCATCTAGACCAGCGGTTCTCAACCTGTGGGTCCCCAGATGTTGTTGGACTACAACGCCCATCATCCCTAGCTAGCAAGGCCAGAGCTCAGGGATGATGGGAGTTGTAGTCCAACAACATCTGGGGACCCACAGGTTGAGAACCGCTGGTCTAGACATTCCCCATTCCTGCCCACTAAATTGATCTTACCTGTAATCAGCAAGTCAAATAAATATATGAGTCCAAAGCACCTGTGAACAAACAAGGTGGCATAAGCATCTATGCGACCTCTGTGCAGAATGGTGGGATTCTTACACGTGCCAGCGAAGGATCTGCTGGCAGAGGGAAGACCTCACTTCAGAGTGGATGGGGAGAAAGTGGCTTCAGCTTGGAGGAATCCCCTAAACCCAGCTAGGCCTCCAGAGAGTAGCAGTGGCACCCTTTGCCGCCAGCAGCCCATCTTTGACCCAATGGGAACAGCTGGCTTACTCTTGTGTAAGCCTGAGGTGAACGTGGGTACTGCTACCTTAAGCAGAGATGTACCCAAACATGCCCTCACCCTGTGGGACCCTGCCTAGGGGTGTTCCAAAACAAACCAAAGGAGACAGGGTGAGGATGATTATTTTAATTTGGTTAGAAGTGTGGTCCAGATGTTATCAGCAATTTGAAAATGCTGCTCTAGTCATTCTGTGTGGTCAGGGATGGATCAAGAACCACCGCTACTGGAGCTAAGTTAGACTGAATGAATGGAGTTGGTAGACCAGGGTTCAAATCCAGCCTTAGCCATGAAGTTCACTGGTTGGCTGTGAGTCGGTCATTCTCATAGCCTAACTCACCACACAGTGTTGTAAGGATGCAGTGAGGAGAAGAACCATCAACATCACCTTGAGCTCCTTGGAAGAAAAGTCAGATATAAATGTAAAAATAAGAATAAGAATAAATTGTAGATGGCCAGCTTTAATCCATTTGCCACCACCAAGCAAATATACCGAATGAAGAGGATAGCATCACTATGTGTGAAATCCTATTCTTGCTAAGTTAGTGAACGGTTAATAATCTCATAAACCCAGTGCATATTTTAATATATACATTATCATCTCTCTTTTTTTTAAGGAAATGCATCCCTCATTAGCACCAAATCATTGAAAGCATGAAAGCAAAATGTTTCTGTGTAAGTTAACAAGATGTTTTATTTGAAGGAATACACCATGTAACCTATTTTTAGAGTATCAAGCTTCTTTTGTTTCCCTGTTTTGCTTCCCCTTCGTTTTAAAAGCCATTAGTGACAAATCTTTAATTGCTTAATAGTCTTTAAAAGTGTATTAGATTGGATTGCTGCAGACGTTCTTGGATTGCTGACATTTGCTTATTGCTTCAGAATGGAAATGAAGGGGGAGGGAAGTTTGACATACAGCCCAGTACAGAAAAGCCAATGGCTTCCATTAGTTATATTTATTTCAATTATGGGTAGCGTGGCCAACTTTTTCCCAATGGCCAGGCATACAAAAATCATGCCGTTTCTCCTCAACTTGACTCCACAAAAAGAGACATTCCATTTTGATCATTTCCCCATAGCATTCCTTTCATGGGCCAGGAGTCAGCTTCACCTGCTAAACAACAACCTGAAGGATTAGATGGACAAATAGTCTAATTTGCTACAAGGTCACCTCATGCTTTCCAATTTCCAGCTGATTTTTCTCCAGGGTGTGGTTCCAGATCTTCCAGAGAGAAGGAATGAAGAGATCTGGGTAGTATCTATGGAGGCAGAGGAGAGGAAAAATTACACTTCTCTGAATATCAGCATTCTCACAACCCATGCTGAAGGCTTATGTATGGGAGAAAGGAGTGTTTCATATGCACAACCACAACCTATAAACTGTGTCTCAGCTTATGTCGTGGATATTAGTCCTAGTCCGGCATTGAGCCAGAACAGACAGGGATGAAAGGTTGTGTCCTGACTAGGGATATCAGAAGACATCAATTATTATTTTTTTTGTTCTGCCTTGTATTCATCACCCACAGCACTGTTTCCATTCTGCTGCAGTTCTTCTGCCAAAAACTATGTTACTTGTCTTTCTGTCCACTGTGGATAAATTACATAACTTCCATAACTTAGGTCTGTAAGTTACGTTGTCATTACTTTATGACAACCTATGAGTTTCAAATGAAAGGAAATTGGGTGGGAGAAGCATAGTCATGTATGCATCTTTTGCAGACTTTGAGCAACAACATCGACAGACATCAATTGTAGTCACCGAATTGATTTTTGCTATGGATGAAGGACAAATAAGTAAAGACCAACCATTTCTGCTTCTGTTGGAATTTTATGGCATCCATACTCCTGACCCCAACCTCCCAATACATGCCATCAACTCCATCCCTGACTTTTGCATGTTTAGTGCAAAGGTCTAAAAGGGGCTTCCAAGCAAGTTATCAAGGTTTCTGATCATGAGACAGCTTCTAAGCATGTTCAGCCCACCTGAGACCTTCCTATCTGACCTTCCCTGTTTAGGGAAGCTTTTAATGTTTGATGCATCACAGTATTTTAATATTCTTTTGGAAGCCGCCCAGAGTGGCTGGGGAAACCCAGCCAGATGGGCAGGGTATAAATAATAAACTGTTATTACTACTATTAAACTATTACTATCAATGCACAAAGGATGGGAAATGGAACAGGTTCACCTGGCATTCTTGGGTTCAGACAGTGTGCGTGTCCGTAACTCCCTACAGAGGTGTAGCAAGCCCAGGTGGTACCCGGTGCAGAATTTTTTTTGTCATCTGCTCCACACACATCGACAGCTTGGGGTAGGCTTGGGTGTCACAGGTGGGTGCCGAATGTCTGCCCCCCTTCCTATGCCTCTGTGCCCCCACCCCCACGACTCCCAAGTACCCTGAGCCATCAGGGGAAGGGGGGGAGCTATGCCGCTTTGCCAGGGCACTGGCAAAGCTGCGCAGCTCGTCCTCTTGGGAGCCACGGCTCCAGTCTGTCTTCCCTCCCTTCCTGGCTCACTTTCAGCAAAGCGGGAGCCGCTTACAGCGAGCCAGGGAGGGAGGGAGGGAGGGGGAGCCGTGGCTCCCTTCCGCCCCTCCCTGGCTCACTGTAAAGCGGCAAAACAGGAGCCGCTTATGGCGAGCTGGGGAGGAGGGATCCCACCGCTGTCCGTATGGCGCTCCAGCAGCACTGGTGGCAAACCGCTATGTACAGCGCATGTGTGGCATTGCTACACACAGTGCATGTGTGCGACACCACGCATGTGTCGTACATAGCAGTTTGCCGCCAGCGCTGCTTGAATGCCGTATGGATGGTGGCAGGATCCTCTGCTCACGTCGGGGGCGGGGGCGGGGGTGGCAGGATCCTCCGCTTGCAGCTATAGCAGCGATGGAGGCATCCCACCGCCATCCATACAGCACTCGGGCGGCGCCAGTGGCATACCACTATGTACAGCGCATGTGCTGCGTCGCTATGTACAGCGCATGCATGTGACACTGCACATGCGTTGTACGTAGTGGTTTGTCACCAGCGATGCTCAAACATCGTATGGACAGTGGTGGGATCCTCAGCTCATGGCTGCAGCCACAAACGGAGGATCCTCCACATGCGGCGGTGCGGCGTGGAACCCAGGGCGCACTCCCCCCCCCCCTTGCAATGCCACTGGCTCCCTACACAGGTGGTTCTTCTTTTTCTTCTTCTTCTTCTTCCTTCTCCTCCTCCTCCTCCTCCTCCTCACATGTTTAAGCTGAGGAAGGCTGGTCTAGAATTTATTAGGGGGGAAACGTAAAAACTCCCAAGTGCTAGAAATTAGATGTATTTATGAGAATGGCTGCTGGAAATGTTCCCCCAAGAAAGACTTGTTTCCAAATATGCCAGGCCTAGAATAAATCTAATTTCTAACACTTTGAGCCCCCCTCACCTCCTTTTGGCCTACCAGTAATGTTTTCCCAAGCTTCTGTTGGGTTTTCTGTTTTTTATTAGGCCAATATTTTCACTTGTGACAACCTGTGCCCCAGATGTTTATGGCAAGATTACTGCAAGATCGTTGCTGCCTTCTGATTCTGCCTGTGTGCTGTTTATATGAGATAACATAAAGTGTTCCACCCACTCTGAAGGTGGAGCCAGAGGATTTTATCCTCTTCATTAAGTAGAGCAATTATGTAGACTGCTCCCGTCGAATGTGTCTCAGAGCATGTGACTTTCAAACACTGAAGCCCAGTTTTTGACCTTGGACTAATCACATTCTCACAGTCCAATTTGCCTCACAGGGATGACACCTTTTTTTTTTTTTTTGGAAATGGGCAATTGTCTCACATATCACACTTGGAAGAGGCTATGATCGACATTGCCCAATGGGACACTCAAGCTGAAAAGGAGGGGAAAGATGTGCCTCAAATGAACATTAAGGGTTGTATCCCTAAAGTCTACTCAGAGTACATCCACTGAAATTAATGGACCTAAGTCAGTCAAGTCCATTAATATCAATGTGTCTACTCTGGGTAGAAGCAACATTGGATACAACTCTCTGGGGCCTTCAATCGTAAAGAGGTTCTGGTTGTGAGAATAAAAGTATGTGGGGAGTGAAGAGGGAGAATCATGTATGGTCCTGAACTACATGGTGAAAAGGCAGGATAAGATATTGTCACCTGATCTTCTGTCCTCACAGGGGGGTTGGAATTGTGTTGGAAAATAGAGGCACTCTGGTCAAGAGAAATTAGCTAAATGACTTCTAAACATCGAAGATGGGTGAGAGGGAAGTCGTTAGTGTTGCAGAACAGAATTATAATTACTGAGTGTCAAAATGTAATTTTGAATCTTGAAACCAAATAAAATATTAATATCAAAGAGAGAGGAGGAGAGAAAGAAATGAGCTAAAGAGGAAATAATAGTTAAGATAGAGATGAAAATGACCCAGGCTAAATCTAGGGCCTGCTTTTAAGCAGCAAACAGTTGCTTCTCTGAACACCTTGTTCCGGGCAACAACAGGAAACTCTCTTAAATGCAAGGTAATGAATGGATGAAGCTTGTGACTTAGCTATGTGTTAACTGACAGTTAGAAGAACAAAGGAAGTTAGGGAGGACTTATTGGGCGACAGGGAGATATAGATCCCAAAATGCATAGTTAAGGTTGGCTATAAAAATTGCACAAAAGTGGGGCAAGCTGAATTGGGGACACGTGATTGGGTGACACACAGGGGTCTGTTGGAATCAAAGATGTGTGTATCACACTGTGGGGAAACCAGTGCTTTTCTTCTAGGAAAAGAAAAAGTGCCAGTAATGAGTCCCCCCAGAAAAAAAGCACTGGGGGGGAACTACAGTGGTACCTCGGGTTAAGTACTTAATTCATTCCGGAGGTCTGTTCTTAACCTGAAACTGTTCTTAACCAGAAGCACCATTTTAGCTGATGGGGTCTCCTGCTGCTGCCGCGCTGCTGGAGCACGATTTCTGTTCTTATCCTGAAGCCAAGTTCTTAACCTGAAGCACTATTTCTGGATTAGTGGAGTCTGTAACCTGAAGCGTATGTAACCTGAAGCGTATGTAACCCGAGGTACCACTGTATTTTTAAAAATGTGACCTGCAGATAGGCTCAATTGTCTGCACAGACAGGTAGATGGAACACCATTCTTGTGCAAGAATAAATCCTTTCTGCTTTGCTACCTGTTATTGGTCTCTGCTAGACAACAAACCTCAAAGTGGAGAGTTCCACAACACAGTCCAATCATTCTCGGGGTGCCCTGAGAACAGGAACTATTTACCTGCTACCACTCAGTGGATTTGTAACTGGCTGACTGACCGAACCCAAAGGGTGCTCATCAATGGTTCCTCTTCATCCTGGAGAAGAGTGACTAGTGGGATGCCACAGGGTTCTGTCTTGGGCTCGGTCTTATTCAACATCTTTATCAACGACTTGGATGATGGACTCAAGGGCATCCTGATCAAATTTGCAGATGACACCAAACTGGGAGGGGTGGCTAACACCCCAGAGGACAGGATCACACTTCAAAACGACCTTGACAGATTAGAGAACTGGGCCAAAACAAACAAGATTAATTTTAACAGGGAGAAATGTAAAGTATTGCACTTGGGCAAAAAAAAATGAGAGGCACAAATACAAGATGGGTGACACCTGGCTTGAGAGCAGTACATGTGAAAAGGATATAGAAGTCTTGGTTGACCACAAACTGGACATGAGCCAACAGTGTGACGCGGCAGCTAAAAAAGCCAATGCAATTCTGGGCTGCATCAATAGGAGTATAGCATCTAGATCAAGGGAAGTAATAGTGCCACTGTATTCTGCTCTGGTCAGACCTCAGCTGGAGTACTGTGTCCAGTTCTGGGCACCACAGTTCAAGAAGGACACTGACAAACTGGAACATGTCCAGAGGAGCTCAACCAAAATGGTCAAAGGCCTGGAAACGATGCCTTATGAGGAACGGCTAAGGGAGCTGGGCATGTATAGCCTGGAGAAGAGGAGGTTAAGGTGTGATATGATAGCCATGTTCAAATATATAAAAGGATGTCACATAGAGGAGGGAGAAAGGTTGTTTTCTGCTGCTCCAGAGAAGCGGACACGGAGCAATGGATCCAAACTACAAGAAAGAAGATTCCACCTAAACATTAGGAAGAACTTCCTGACAGTAAGAGCTGTTCGACAGTGGAATTTGCTGCCAAGGAGTGGGGTGGAGTCTCCTTCTTTGAAGGTCTTTAAGCAGAGGCTTGACAACCATATGTCAGGAGTGCTCTGATGGTGTTTCCTGCTTGGCAGGGGGTTGGACTCGATGGCCCTTGTGGTCTCTTCCAACTCTATGATTCTATGATTCTATACATCTAATTCATACCTCTGAAAATCAAAGCAACCTGCCTCCCACAAATGTTTACAACACACTGGCCTAGTTTGGTGCCCTTTGGATATTTTGGAATTGGTTGATTAACTCCCAACATTCCTGACCATTTGTCATGCCGGCTAGGGCTGTGGGAGTCATAGTCCAATACGTGTGAAAAGCACCAGGTTGGGTTGGGAAAGGCTAAAATATGCATTTCCTATCACTGACTCAAGCGTCCCACATGCTGAGCAAATGAAACCAGCCGTCTATTTATCAATACTAATTTATTTAATAAAAATACAAAAATATAAATATACATATATAAAAATATCATGAATCGACACACAGACATTCTTTTACTCAATAAATATGGCAGTAATATTCATTCTTATTTTTAAGGTGTAATCAGATTATAAGATGGGTACATATTGTCCCAGACAGTCGTAGGAAAAGTGAAGCAAAGTGTTCCTTTAGAAAAAAAGTTATACTTTCCAACTTGTTTATTAAAGGCACAAAAAGCCTTTTTAGGTATCTTTTCATAAGTGCTGAGTATCTTCTTTCCAACATCTTAGGCAGAGAGGGTGAAATATAGCTTTGTCTTAAAATAGCAATTATAAAATCTAACCAGTTTCATTCACGTAGACTTGTTAAGCAAACCCTTACGAAGACAAACACCTATTTTTGTATTTTTCCAAGTAAGAGAATGTAGGCCACTTTTATCTAGATACAGAGGCATTAATCCCATCAACACTGACCAAGTCACAAAATGCTATTATTAGGCCATGATCCAAGGTTGCCCGGTCTCCAGTGTAAGCACACATGCCCCTTCCTTCTATGTAGAACTGCTCCCATTCTCTACAACCTTGAGGAATGCTCTGCAGATATTTATTGGGGCTGGACACACAGAGCCATTGTCATTGAGAAGGATGGGGCAAATCTGGCTCACCACATGGAACCTTTCATCTGCGCTTGGAATCCTTGAATCGGGGTGTCAGTCTTGGTCACTCTCATCTCCGCCATACATATCTGCCAACTTTTTAAACCGAGGTCCCCAGTCACTGAGATAATCGTAATCTTGGTTGCCACCATCTGTAGTGAGTGATTCCAAAGAGCTAAGCGAATTTGCTATAGAATCGTTCCCTTCATACGCATATGTTGCTAAAGAATCGTAAGGAGGTGCCGTTGGATCCAAATCATTTTCCTTTAGCCTTCGATGGATAAAATCTTGGACATCAATGTTCTCCCACAGTGGCACAGTTCTCCTTATCTGGAAGATAGTTTCTGGCATCACATCTCTCCTCATTTTGCTTTCTTCTCTGGCTTCGGGATTTCTTAGCGTGCCAATGTCAAAGGCTTGAGTATCTTCTTCGCCACCTCCTTCATCATTATAGGTCACAATATTGTCTCGGACATCATCCTTTGAAATGATCAAGGGCTCTTTCTTCCTCTGCCGCTTCATTGCGGCAAACAGCACGACTAAAACTGGAAGCAAACAAAGACAAGTAAGGAACAGACAAACGGCTTTGAGATATTTATTAAAAATAAAAAGTGGTATAGAATTTTAAATAAACAAATAAATAAATAAATATCAGGCTAGATAAGCAGCTGGATACTGAAAAGCAAATTAAAAGGGCATCACCTAGACAAAGCAGTTCAAAAGCCTCATTGATCACAATAGGTGTGCGCTTGACTCTCCCATTAAAATTAATGGGACCTAGGACTTCAATCATATACAGTCGTACCTCGGCTCCTGAACGCCTTGGGAGTCGAACGTTCTGGCTCCCAAACAATCGAAAACCAGAAGTGAGTGTTTCGGTTTTCGAACGCTTTTTTGGGGGGAAGCCAATCACCTGGCTTGGCTTCCACTATTGTTTCTGGCGCGTCTGCGCAATCAGAAACCAACTGGAAGCCGTGCCTTGGTTTCCTAACATTTCAGAAGTTGGACGGATTCTGTTTGACTTCCAAGTCATGCTTATCAAGAGTAAAGCTCACTGAATTCAATCAGACGTATGAGTATGCAACCATAGGATTTATCTGTTGAAGTCCTGAAGTGAGTCCTGACAGTCTCACTAGATATTGATGTGCAATTGGTGTCAATTTGTGTGCACAGACTCCCTCCGTGGGACAATAACACTGAAAAAAGTCCCCCTTCCCCCTGAAGGAGCCATATAGGTGCACATCTACATATGCACAGTGCCCTCTTTAGGCTAATATTGTTTGTGCTGCAGCTTAGTATCAGAGCAACTGCTTTTTATGCAGAAGATTCCAGCTTGAATCCCCAGCAGAGTTGGGAGGGCTGGGGGACACTTTTGTCTGAAATCCTGGAGAGTCATTGCCCGTCAGCATAGAAAGGGGTGGAGAAATGTGTTAGTCCGAGCTAAGTTTGAGAGGTGGGAGGAGACAGTTGACCTTTTTGCCTTCTACAGAATCCCCCTTCAAATTGCCATCTTGCGCAGTGCTTTGAAAGGGTCTTATGATGATCTGACAATCAGCAGATTGTAGGTCTTTGGAAAATTCCAATTGCTATTTGAACTGAGCCAGTTTGTTTTTTTTACCTGCACCACACTTAACATCCTCTATTTCCCTCTATACATAAAAATGTAAGGCTGTCATCATGCTGTAGTTTGCCAGTTGGTGGCCACACCAACTCTAGCATGTTGGAACTGATTAGTGGAGGAGAGTTGGCTGCACAGCGAGGTTTCATGGAAGCAGAGCGCACTTTGGCAAACTGCTCTGTGAAGCTCCTCCCACCCGTTGTTAAATTCAGCTGCATCAAGGTTCAATGGAGGGGGAAGGCACTTCACAGAATGGTTTGCAGAGTGGTCTGTGAGGTGCTTCTCTCCCTCTATTAAACATTGATACAGCGAGGCTTAATGGAGGAAGGAGATGATTCAGAAAACCATTTTCCAGAGTGCTTGCCCCTCCTTTAAAAGGGTTTGTGGCAAGCTGTGTGGGGATAGGTGAGGGGGTGGGTAATGTGTAAAGGGTTTAGTCAGGTGTAAATGGAACAGGGTATGGCGAGCACTGTCAGTTTGCATTTCTTGGTACAGAAAGTACAGTGGTACCTCTGGATGCGAACGGGATCCGTTCCGGAGCCCTGTTCACATCCAGAAGCGAACACAACCCGCGTCCGTGCATGCGAGGGTCGCGATTTGCCGCTTCCGTGCATGCGTGTGACGTCATTTTGACCGTCTGTGCATGCACGAGCGGTGAAACCCAGCAGTAATACGCTCCGTTACTTCTGGGTAGCCGCAGCACGCAACCTGAAAATACTTATCCCGAAGCTATCCCGAGGTATGACTGTATTGGTCTGACGTTTCTTTCCTATTCTACTTAGTTCAAGAGTGTTCTGGAAGGTTTCTTTCAATGAGAAAGACACAGGCAGAAGGTTTCTGATGTTTGGGTTATTCCTTCTGGGAAGCTGAGTACAGCTGGTTTAAACTGGTTCTGTTATCCTTTCCGTCAAGGTCATGCTGACTATAATAGTCAGGCCAGGAGGAGCCTGGGTTTCACACTTTCTCTTTCTATCTCTTTGTTCTGGTGTGGTGTTCTGTTCTGTATGCTGTAGTGTTAAGGTTTAGTCTTATTATAAGTTATTGTCAAGTTTAAGATAATTCTGCTGCAACTGGATTTCTTATGGACTGTGCCAATCCTGGACTCGTGACCATTATGCCCATTTGCCTTCAGCGGCAAGTGGAACGAGCAGGGAGAGCAGCCCCATTTTAGGTCAGGTAGGCATGGCTTGGTCAAAATGGCCTTGTGGGCCAAGTGGGGAGGCCTCAAGGGGCTAATTAGCCTCATGGATGTGAAATTTCTGGTCCTCAGTGTAGACAGTACTGAACTAGACAGACCAATGGTCTGACTCAATATCAGGCAGCTTCCTATGCACCTATGAGCATCATCAGGTGGGGTGGGGTGGCACCTATGCTGGCATTTAGGAGGGAAAGCTAGCTGGTCTGCTCTCAGAACCCTCTGCATGCATTTGGTGCCCATCGGTACCAAATGACTCAACCAAGGTTATATTGTAGTGAGGATGTTGCTGAAGCAAGTCGACTAATAAATGTGCATGGTCTATTCTACTCATGCTGTTTTCGCAAACAAGTTTTAGAGAACCTTGGCACTTCCCTTTTGCCTTCACTACAAAGAATACTCTCCCTGGCTCTTCAGTCTATTCAGTTATCCCCTTTTAGCACTCTTCTTTGTTGTTGTTATGGGCAACACATCAAGTTTCATACTTCAACAGTTAAAAGCATGATCCTTAGAGGAGGTGCACTCTTATTAGAGAAGTGGCTTCTTCTGCATTTGTATTTGGGACTTTTTATGAACTTGTAAAAGCTCATCATAAATTTAATTGCTGCATTAAACAGCAGGAAACGACGCAGCATGCCAGGGTGCTTTTAGTTCATCTTCAGCTGCACTTACATTCCTTTGGTGATGGGTTGCTTTCTGCCCTTCGAAACAAACTATAACGTTATAATTATTGGGTGGTAGTCAGTGAACGTTTACTGAAGGGGAGATCCATTGAAACCAATGAACACGACTAAGTTAGTGCCACAGTTGTGCTAGTGCCAAGGCCCACTAACACAACAAGGCATTGCTTCCTCTCCTTTCCCACCATGCCTGCCCCTAAACTGATTCTGGGAAGTTGGGAAAAGCCCCAGAACAGTGCAGAGGGCTGGGGAGGAGAAGCATGGGTAAGCAAGAGTTTCTTGGTGTCTGAAAGTTGTGGTGGCACCAGACATGCTTCCCTGATGAGATCATTCCTGGATGTTCTGAAGCAGTAAAAAGGTAAAGGTAAAGGGACCCCTGACCATTAGGTCCAGTCGTGACCGGCTCATCTTGCTTTATACTCACCCACAAATAAATATAATGTATGTTTAAAAATGCATATTTTGAAAGAAAATATATTTAGAAAACGGCTCCCTTTTTCGGGGGGGGGGTTGCGCTGCGTTGCAAGTGGCAACCCAAGATCTCCCAGTGACCTGGCTGTGGGCAGAGGGAGGCTGCCCACATCATTAGGTCTCCCAGCTGCCACATCACGCCCCCTGGCTGACCAATTGGGTTAGCCGGGGGGCATGGCCCCGTGGCATTTAAACCACAGTGCGGCTGGGGAGGGCAGCCTCCATTCGTCTCCTCTCTCGGATCTCCCAGCCCACCCACCCTCTTTTCTCGCGTTGCTTGGCTATGGCCTTGCTATGACTAATGTCGGTCATCTGGTTGTTGGGGCCAGGTAGGAGTTTTTCCATTTGGCAAATTGGCACCAGCCGTTTGGTTTTCGCCTACCTAGTAGCAATCGTCACAACTTTGTAAGGCTAGGCATTAGGTAAGCCTTGTCATGGGAGGGGCAGTTGTTGCCTCTGGCCTGGCTCTCCATGTTAAGGGTATCCCATTAAAGGGATTCTGGGGTCCGGTTCCTGCCCGAAGCCTGGGCATGGGCTAGGGCCATGCCACGACCCCATCGGTGACCCTGGGGTGCTCAATTGATGTATATCGTAGGGCTCCCCCTATCGGTGGTTGACCTTATGGGACCCCTGCAGATGGGCAGGATTCAGGATATAGTCTTGCTTCATCCAATTGCCTAAGCCAGACTGCTCACATCTGTAACCAATAACGTTGTGGCCTAATTTATCCCATTAACCCAACATATTCGTGTCTGTGTGCTTATTTCTGAGGGAGCTGTGGGGCCTGGGGCCTCGCCATACAAATGTTTCCCCTCCATCTTCTCTCCCCATGCACCTGCTAAATATATTTTGGAGTTCCCACAAGCCTCCAGAGCAGATCTGAGGAGCCACAAGGGGTTATGGGGAGAAGAGAAGAGGGGAGGTTCCATTGTGCAAATATACATCCTTGTGCTAATGGAACCAGTTCATTGGGTGCCGCCCATTAGGTTTGAAAATATGTATTTAAATATGTATTATATGCACATTTTATTACGGTTTTTCTTTTGAATTCTGCATGTATTCGGAAACTGGATGAAGTAGACTTATGGGTGAAGACATGAGAAAGTGATGTGTACCAGAAATAGACTGATGTGTCAATTCCTAATTTGATACTACAGATCTCAGACACTGCAAGGATCTTCATTTTTCTAGCTTTGTTAATTAACCACTAATTGGGAGAAGGCCACCTGAATTGGACCTTGGATTAATTTGTATGCTGCACAGAACTACATCAAACTAAGATGCCTCTGGCACTTTTTTTCCCCCAACTAGGTGAAACTTTCTTCCTTTTGATCTTAGTGTTGATAAGTCTCACACAAACAAAGATTTGTGGTCTAACTTTGTGACATCACAATGAATGATGGGATGCAGCTCTTCAGGCTGACATATGGCCAAGAGGCAGCATTGTCCACAGTCACTACAAGCAAAGCAGAGACATGGCCGTTTCTCAGAAAGTAAAGATCATTCCTGACATAGGCCATTCCCACTTCATTGGTATGTCAATGTTGGCAGAAATGCTCATACATCATGACTTTCACCCCCTCAGCATGTTAGATAGTATGCAATATTATTCAATATAAGTATCCTTATATCTCAGTTGGTGTTTGAACTATGGGAATCTGGCAGAATTCCCTTGATCTCTTTGCAATGAGCTTTGGGGCTGTTGATCAGAGACATAGGATGGCACACATCCACCTGGTGGGTTATACAGAGGTACTGTTGAACCCATGTATGAACCATTTTCATTTTCCAAAAATGCCAATTTAAAGAATGAGCATGTGAAATGTGTGTTTCGGATGTGTAAGCTATGTTACTTTTCCAAAACAGCCATTTCGAGTCTCAGCAAGTACAACATGTTGTTTTGCATGTTCCCTCACTAGTATCAAACCAGCTGGTTACAGCTGACCTACACAACTGAGCACTGGGACGCAGCTGGCACTGTGGTCTAAACCACCGAGCCTCTTGGGCTTGCCGATCGTAAGGTCAGCAGTACAAATCCTCTCGATGGGGTGAGCTTCCATTTCGCTGTCCCAGCTCCTGTCAACCTAGCAGTTCAAAAGCATGCCAGTGTGAGTAAATATATAGGTACTGCTGTGGAGGGAAGGTAAACAACATTTCCGTGTGCTCTGGCTTTCATCACGCTGTTCTGTTACACCAGAAGCAGTTTAGTCCTACTGGCCACATGACCCAGAAAAGCTGTCTGCAGGCATACGCTAGCTCCCTTGGCCTGAAAGCGTAAATGAGTGCTGAACCCCATAGTCAAATTCGACTGGACTTCACCGTCCAGGGGTCCTTAACCTTACAGAACTGAGCCAACCTATTCCCATATTAAAGCACCTCTTAACTTGATTTGTGTAGGTCTGGAAAAAGGAATGACTAGAAGTTGGCCCCTAGGGCAAATATCCTCTTCCCCTTGTCTGGACATTTTAATCATTTCTCAGATGTAAAGCAAGAGAAGGGGACTGAATCACCTACCCAGGAGAATCACGATGCAGAGCAGAATGGCAACGAGGGCTCCTGTGCTAAGACCTGCTGGAAGGAGCAAAGCTTCAGCATTGCAAGACTGCATGTTCCCTCGGCTGTCACAGGTGCACACCCGAATAGTCAGTGTGCCAGTGCTGCTTTGGATGGGGTAGTCATTGTCAAATATTACCACTGGCAGGACATAGGTGCTCATTTTATTCCGGCTGTATCCATTCCTTCTTGTTATGACGCCTGCTGTGTTATCTGAACCAAAAGACCAAGAGAAATGGAAACTCACATTAGGAATCTTTACGTGCAGGGATGAAAACAGGGCACCTAGAGCTAATAATTAGAGCCTACCTTTGTTGTCCACGATGGAGAAGTTCGGATGGACTGTGTATTCTGGCACCAGCTCAAAAAAAAATTTGTGTCCACGTGGTGGCTCATCCTTGTCCACAGCACTAATGGTTTGTATGAGCTGCCAGGAAACATAGGAACATGTTGTGAGAAAATTAAAACCACCTTTTCACGCTCTAATTCTGAAATACCTGAAATGACTTCAGAAGAACCAGATCAATGGCATTTTACTACTGTTGTGTGGAGTTCATACTGGAGATTGGTTTACGGATAAGGCACAACTCACAAGACCTGTGAAGGAATGTTTCTCGCTGCTTGCCGTCTATTGCCCTAGCACAGTTCTTTTTAAACTGTGTTGCAGAAAACCATGGGGTCTGTTGGAAGTTTATAAGGAGTCGCTCAATAAGAGGATCAGTAAATTTCTTCCTATGTCAAAATGGCATTCCTGATGCTTAGGATCTCTGTCTTTGCACACATGGAAATCCATGCCTTCCACGTTCCACTGCAGTAGGTGCAAAACCACCTCCACCCATGCATTTATTTGTGGCACCCATATGTCAATTCAGGTTGTTCGATTTTGCATCCTCCTCAGAGGAGACAAACAATGGCTTGCTCTTAGCTTCAGCAGGCAGCCCTTGGTGCTCTGTATAATACTCAAAGCCCTGATTGGCAAGCTCAACAGCGACCTTCTGGAATCTCCAGCCACTTCTAATGCCTCACATTGCAATTACAGCTACTCCACATGCACTACCCACTGTCAAGTAGATTTCAAGTCCCTGTTCAAGTCACAGGGATGAAGCAGAATGCTCAGCTGGAGCTGCGAGGGGACGGAAAGGGGGGGGGGGAGTAAGCCCTATGCAATGCTAGCTGAAGGGCGATACTGGCAGACTCAAAAAGACAAGCTAGTCCACTTCATCTTTATCTGAAAAGACAAAAGAGCTGACATGAACTGCTGAGAGCGAGCATGGGGAAGTGGCAGGGGAAATCCTACAAGCCAAACATGCACTGAAATGTCTTGGTGTCTATTTGTCTATGCATACATATGTACATATATGAACGATTTCCCAATATTATGCCATGCTTTAGAGCAGAGGTTCCCAAACTTATTTGGCCTACTGCCCCCTTTCCAAAACAACAACAACAACAACTCAGTGCCCCTGGAAATTTAACTTCTCTAAGCGAAAAAACAAAAAGATGCAGTGACAAATTTGTGTTTTTTTATGTTTCTTTATTTCTACCTACGTCCTAAAACACAGTAAAGTTGCAATACACTTCCTGGGCCTGGCTGAAGCCAAAAATGGTTTACCAAAGCCCAGGAAAACTCCTCGCTGCTAGCACAACTGCTGAATCTGGGGGAGGTGTTGCTGCCATCCTGCAATGGTGTCTGACCTGGCGGTAAGCATCAGTACACAGCATACAACTGTACAAACAGTTGTTCAAAATTCTCTTTTCTTCTTTCTTTATGCTTCCTCTGCCCGCTCATTTTTATTCAATGCCTCCCCAATTGCACCCAAGGCTACTACCGCCCCCTGGATCATTCCAGCACACACACCCTGGGGGGTGGGGGGTGGGCAGTATCGCCCAGTTTGGGAAACACTGCTTTAGAGTGACTAAATGAGAAAACCAGCGAGCGGCTCAGCTTTGCATCAGGAACATGTTCCAGATTGGAACCCCACAGCTGCTTCTCCCAAATAAAATTAGTGTGGTTAAGAATGTCGCGTATTCATTGGCCCCAAGATCCTGAGATGGGAGCAGATTTGATTCTTAATAGCTAGAGCCTACACCCACCACATTACAAGAACCCCTTTAGCAAGCATTCACCCCCATAAATAAATAAATAGTCCTCCTTTCATGTTCCTGCCTATGAAATTGGTCTTTTCAGTGGTGGCTGGTTCCCCTCAAGTCTAGTGGGATGCAATGCAGGTAGCCCAAACAGTTTGTGGAGGCCGAGACAATGACAGTTGGAGCCAAGTAATTCTAGTTTTGCCCCCACCTTCCTCCCTGCTGTTCTACAAGGGCAATACTGAGACGAAGGAGGAGGAAGCAGCTGACAGGCTTTAGGAAGAATGGGGCATAAATACTTACAATAACAATGATCCTACAAGCATAAGAACCATTATCTGTGTGTAGGGGCCCTTACAGTCTTTAAGACTTCATTCAACACATAGACACTCATGCACTAAATGATGTTCAAAAGACAGAGCTTCTTAACTGGTGAAGGACCAACTAAGGGGGAAAATAAGAGTCTCTTTAGTACTGTGTGTATGCTGCAATTCAGTGAAGGAAACCTAAAGAGTGTTTATTGGGTCTAGAATTCAGTTTGCTGAGCATCAGGTTCCATTTAAAAATACAGGAGCAAGTTTCCAGTCTTCATGGCTGTGACGATCTATGTGGAAATGTGCAGGGCAGTAGTTGATGGCTTGATGGGGCTGAGGTGCTCACCTGAACTCCCTCTGTTTCTCTCATTGTTGCATACTGTGATGGAGAGGAATGCCAATCCAGCATACCTGCCAGTGCGTTTTCATTGTGCCAACCTTTCTGCTCCCAGCATACAGCAGTGACGCAAACAGAGGAAGACCAGATGAGTGGCACAGACCTGCCATGCTGTCTGCTGCTCATGGAAGGCAAGGCTTGCTAAAATCTTGGGAATCAGAGGGTTTGCATATTCAGAAAGGTTTCTAGGCGAAGGAGGGGGTGCTTCTGTCCCCTGCATAGCTCCTTGTCACTTCCTCTGCCTGACTAGCAAACCCAGAGCCAATTATGCAAGACAGTAAAATAAAACAAAAAGCAGAAGCAATTATGTGGAATAAAAGATGCAAATTCATTTGATGTGGAAATTGAAGAATTGAGCTTTCCTTGGTGCTGAATTAGGATTACTTTACACATCATTTCACATTAAAAAAATAACAACAGCCAACAGTAACAACAGCATGGACTATAAACAGCTCTGGATATAAATACACAGATCTTCATTTTGGAGTCAGCGGTCACCTGGGTTTAGCTGCAGCAATTGTGTATTCTATGAGTAAGCCGCAGAACAGGTGAAATGGGATGTTAATGCATTTTCACTGACACCTCTTGCCAAGAAATGACCCAAAACTTAGGACGGTGTCCACAAGGCAAGCATGAAAAATTGTTTCTGGGTGAAATTATCTATCTCTCATAAACAGGCTATTTTTAGGCAAGTTAGTGAGTTTAAAAAAACAAAAATTCTCTCATAAATCTTAATAGAAGATCACCAGAAAGTGTCATTCCCTGCTCACTGCATAACTCTATTTTTGTAGATAAGGCTTTCCTGTTGCAATTGAGAGAAAGAAGAAGGGTGAAAAAAAAAACTCCTCTGTGAGTCATCCACCCACATAATGTAGTTGTGGCAGGACCATGAAGAAATATATTGCACTTGGCAGCACACATTTTGAATATGTTTCCACAATCCTCCATGCTTCATAAAACAACCTTATTGTCAAAGCTGATCCTTTATTTGAATTGTTGATTTTGTTTTTTTCCAGAGTTGCTGCTACCTGTTTAATTCCCCCTGCAGCAAAAATGGCAAGTACAACGGGCTAGATGAGGGGGTGGGGGGTCAAATAGCTGTCAGCATTTTCAACCTCTGTGTCATGATCAAGCCCTGCAATTTTTCTTGAAGTATACAGGAAAAGTCTTCTCATATAAGCATCAAAACAGCAAGAGAAAACTTCCCCTTTGTAGAGGCCTGCAAAACAACAAAACTAAGATAAGCAAGTTAATTAAAAAGGGATGTAATTAGATCCCTGCAATTACTGCCTTGAGGAATGCAAGGAGAAAATGTCTAACTAGAAGACAAATTCTAACAATTTATCATAAGGCTCTTAGGCCCCCCAGTGTGGGATGGGTGAATCTGTTGGTTATGGTTTCTCTCAGTTTCTCATGTTCCCAATATTAAATTCATTTCTCCACATTTCCACATCAGTTTGAAATCATCATTTAAAGGTCCTCATGGAAATTCATCTGCATTTTTGTGTGATTTTCTCCCAATACAGACAATAGTAAGCATTTCCACAAAGCATTTTCCCCTAGCATGATATGTTTTGTGTTATTTTCATGAATATGTGCATTTTTTTGTAAACTCTTTATCCTATTTTATGCATTTTTGTACACATGGCTGGGGAACTGCATTGTCAAATTTGGTGACGTGGGGATTTTGAAGGATTCCTGTGTTTCACTGCGCATATAGTTTTGGACAATGCTATTTTTCTGGAAAAAGAGGTGTCAGAACTCACAATTAACACCTCCCTCATTATCTTAGAATGGCAATAGCCATTAGGAATTGAGTTCCGGCAAGTTCCAGCTGAAAAAAAGCTCTGGTTCTGGAAAGTGTGAATTAGGTAAGATCAACTTTAAATGAAAGCTGAACCGCATTCTAACCGCTCCACACAGGGGTGAACGAAGGCGCTGTGACGCCCAGGGTGGGCCATCACTATGTAGGCGCATGTGCAGTGTCACTACGTACAACGCATGCGCAGTACATAGCGACGCTGCACATGCACTGTACATAGCAGTTTGCCGGCGGCGGCGCTCCAGTGCCTTACGGACGGTACCGGGATCTTCTGCTCGTGGCTGCAGCCATGAATGGAGGATCCTCTACATGCAGCTGTAGCGGCGATGGAGGGATCCCACCGCTGTCCGTATGGTGCTCGAGCGGCGCCGGTGGCAAACTGCTATGTATAGCACATGGGCATCGTCATTATGTACAGCACATGCGTGTGATGCCACACATGCGCTGTACATAGAGGTTTGCCGCTGGTGCCGGGATCCTCTGCTTGTGGCTGCATCCACGAACGGAGGATCCTCCACATGTGACTGCAGCGGCACAGCCCCCACGGGCTGCCTTCTTGTCATCCCCCCAGACATGGCACCCGGGACACACCGCCCCCCGCCCCCATTGCGATGCCACTGCCTCCACACACAGTCTGGGACAATGCTTGTACAGATGCCACACAAATGTAAATATTGAGGATCGATTCTGGCTCTTTCACAAAAGTCAGGTTTTTTTCCCTCAGTATAAAAAAAGCAACGTGTGGAGCTGGTACAATATTCTGGAATACTAGCTGATGAATGATGATGTTATTTGTCAGACTCCAACCACCCCCCCCCAAAAAAAAACACCCCAGTAGCCATACCACTATATATGTTGTTTCATGTACAATGGTACCTCGGGTTACATAAGCTTCAGGTTACATATGCTTCAGGTTACAGACTCTGCTAACCCAGAAATTTTACCTTGGGTTAAGAACTTTGCTTCAGGATGAGAACAGAAATTGTGCTCCGGCGGCGTGGCGGCAGCAGGAGGCCCCATTAGCTAAAGTGGTGCTTCAGGTTAAGAACAGTTTCTGATTAAGAACAGACCTCCAGAATGAATTAAGTACTTAACCTGAGGTACCACTGTACCTTTATATATATATATATATATATATATATATATATATATATATAGGGGAGGGGGAATGACTGATTTATCTGTTTTACTTGCGAAGATGTTTTTCTAGTGTGGTGTCTCATTATCTGTGTCTTCAGTATTTAAGAATAAGAAAGTTTGTTTCTCGCTGAAGCAGCGGCAGTGTAAATTTATGCATAACGGAAAAACAAAGCTATACTAGCGAGGTGCATCTATTGTAGTCAACACTTCAAAAAACTTTGTGTGCATCAGGCCTGTACATTTGTTGCACTGTTAAAGGTCTGAGGTTTATGGGGCCAGTGTGTTTGCTGCTTCCTGCCTTCATTGCAATTACATAAACCATAGGGGAAACCACTCAAATCATACCTCCTGCATCCAGCCTTGGACTCCATGTTGTTTTTACACTTCTGTGCATTCCCAGAGCAGCACGAAATAGAAGCAAGGGATATCAGCAACCCTACCTCTCATGTTAAATAAGAATTGAGCTGAAGTCACTTGGAGATGCGATATTCAATATCATTAAACATCTGTCTATTTAATGTCTGATATTCTGTGTTGCCTAACATTGCAATTGAGCAAGTATAACCATGGGCTATTATGAAGCTGTGAAGGCCAATATCCTGCCTTTTAGTTTTTTCAAGATTTGAAGACCATAATCTTTCCACTAATAATTAAGTGAAGATGATGCATTTGGTTAGTACACAATGAATGTCCACAATAAAGGCAAAGCATAGGAATCTTATTTGACTACTGTATCATGAGATGCAAAAAGAAGGATGTGGACTGTTCATACCACACCTTTTACCTTTTTTTTTAACCACACAGTACAGTAACTTGGCAAGCTAAGGTGTTGGATTCGGGGCACCATTGACGCACAGCAAATTGACATTTATTTATGGTGGTGTGCATTTTTGGAACTAAGTTTAAATAGTGATATTGAACATGTGTCTTTATTAGGATGGAGACACTGTCCATGCAATTTTGTTATCCAAGAATTAGGAAAAATGCAAATTTTGAAGGGAGGCTGTTTTTTGGTTTGTGCTTTGTTTCAGAGAGTTAGGCTGGTTCATCTTTAAATGTGAACTGCATCAAAAGCCTCCCCCATGCTTATCGTTAACTTTGGCAGTCTTTACCCTGAAAAATATACACAAAGTATCAAAGTAATTTTAGCCAAAGCATGTAATTCTACCTGTTCACCCTGAGGCAGATATTGATTACCTGCCTGGCATCGGATACACCCCCTGAAACCCCTCATCAAGCCTAGGTCTCTTTCAAGCTGCAATATTTTCCCTTCAGAGGTCTTGGTGTGGATGCATCTTGGGTAGGCAAAATGGACCCAGGCTTGGGTCTTGAATACAGATGTGTGTCATATGCAGTAACACTGAAATATCAAGAAAGTAGAACTCGTTTTTAACAAGAAGTATGACCTTCTTGCTTTTGCTTCTGACAAAAAACCCCACAGCAGTCTGCATTAGTTAGATGATAGTCAAAATCTATACAGTTGTGCCTTGGAAGTCGAACGGAATCTGTTCTGGAAGTCCATTCAACTTCCAAAACATTCAGAATCCAAAGTGTGGCTTCTGATTGGCTGCAGGAAGCTCCTGCAGTCAATCAGAAGCCATGGAAGCCCCATCGGATGTTCAGGTTCCAAAGAACATTCACAAACCGGAACACTCACTTCCGGGTTTGCAGCGTTTGGGAGTCAAAACATCCGAATACCGAGGTGTTTGGAATCCAAAGTACGACTGTATAGTCCTTAGACCAGGGGTTGTCAGCCTGGTCCCTACTGCCCACTAGTGGGCGTTTCAGGATTCTAGGTGGGTGGTAGGGGGTTCTACAGCACAAGCTGAATCCTCCTTCCATCGAGCACTGGTGGGCGGTAAGGAAATTTTACCATCCAGAAAGATGCATTAGTGGGCGGTAGGTAGAAAAAGGTTGACTACCCCTGCTTTAGACACATATCAGTTTAGAGCAGTAGTTCCCAATTGGTGGTCTGCAGACCCCAGGGAGTCCATGGCACCATTCACATTATAATTATTATTTCTTATAATACATAACAAAAACTACCATAGAGATATCAAAAATTTGAAAAGTAGGGGATCCATGGTTTGGCCCTTGAAAAACAGGGTGTCTGCAGTGCTTAGCTAATTGGGAACCACTGGTTTATAGAATGGAACAATTAATTCAGTAACTTTTTGCCCACAGTCTTAAGATGTTGTTATGTCTATTATTATTATTAGTAGTAGTAATAGTAGCAGTAGTAGTAACTATATCCCACTCTTCCTCTCAAAGGAGCACACGTATTCAATTATTATCGTAATTTTACATACTGCCTTTTTATCAAATAGACAGTGTGGCCAGCTATAAAAGAGATGAAATCAAAATGCTTAGACAAACAAAATGTGTGAATTAGGGGGATTCAAAAATATGACCCATTCCACCATCTTTACCAATCAAGCACGGGTCAGACTGCCACTATGGATTAACCGAAGTGCAGAAAGTGTTGAGATTTCATCTACAAGTTTGTTGGTAACAGTAAATATGCATTTACCTGTCCTGCTTTTGCATTTTCACAAACAAAAGTTTCATAGTACTTGGCAAATTCTGGTGCGTGGTCATTTATATCTAAAATCCGGATGAAAATGGGAGCCTGGGTACTTTGCTTGGGGTTGCCTGAAACAGAAACAATAGCCACAATCTTATACCATAATTCCCACTATTTCTGATGTTGCAGTGTGAGTGCTGATCCTTATATAGCAAAAACCACCCACCTTTCCAGAGGGAGGAAACAGCATATCTGGCAGAACCTCAAGGTTTGCAGAAGTACATAATTTATATTTTTAAAATGCCATCCCAAGTTTTCCCAAAATCCTGGAGGGGTGGGTCAAGGAACAAAGGGTGTATGTGTACATTCATATACAGAGCAGGGGAATGGAATCACAGTCTAACAAGGCTGTTACCTTGTTGTTTTTTTATCTTTCATCTTGTTATTTATTAAGGCTGTTACCTGAATCTCAGCTAGAGATGAGGACACAAGCACAGCCCATCCCTACTCTCTCCCCAGCAAGTCCTTGAGCTGCTAGCCCACCAGAGCTTGCCTAACCTGCCCCCTTTACTTTCACTGCACTACTACTACGTTCAAAGCTCTGCCTTCTCAGGGACTGGGTAGTCTCCTGCCTGAGGGCCCAAAGTGTACCTTCACAGATCAGGAGACTTTCCGACTTGGGGAAGCCTCCATTCCCAAGAAAGGAGATAGTCACCAAGGTTTTGTGCATTATAGAAGAGTTTGGATTTGATATCCCACCTTTCACTCCCTTTAAGGAGTCTTAAAGCGGCTAACATTCTCCTTTCCCTTCCTCCCCCACAACCAACACTCTGTGAGGTGAGTGGGGCTGAGAGACTTCAAAGAAGTGTGACTGGCCCAAGATCACCCAGCAGCTGCATGTGGAGGAGCGGAGACGCGAACCCGGTTCCCCAGATTACGAGACTACCGCTCTTAACCACTACACCACACTGGCTCTCTGAAAACAGAGTAAGGCCGGTGTTTGGGGTTCCAACCTTCCCCTGTATTTTCATCTGCCAGAGACTTTATTTTTCAGAAGGAAATAAGTTTATTGCTGAAACTCTTGGGCTGTTACCAGTTGTGGGTGGCTTGGTGGGAGCCACTGTTCACATGACCTCTGGTCATTCACGTGACTGCTGCATACTGAGAATTAGAGGGGGTGGGATAAGGCAGAAACGAGGTCAATGCAGTGCAAACACATCTGTGAGAATACCAAATTGGCTCTGTCAATGTATTAGCACCACAGCAACCTCATCACTCTTTCTCTACCTCCCACAGCCAGAATAGAACTGAGAGAGTGAGAGAGAGAGAGAGAGAGAGAGTGAGAGAGAGAGAGAGTGTTGAGCAGATCTAAGAGACATGACAACATACACATATTTTGCTACCAGTTTGGCAATAGATCTATTAGTCCTCTCAAGAAAGATACACAAAAGGGCCTCTAAATATTGACTGGGGAACCATCTTATAAGAGGATATATTAGGTGTTGTTATTGAACCCCCTGATAAAAACTACAGTAACACACAAGAGACCATTTCAACCCCTGGGTGGTTCTATAAACAGCATATTCTCTTTTACGATTTACAATGTAACCCTATGCATGTCTACTCAGAAATAAGTCCCACTGGGTTCAGCAGGGCTTAGACCCAGAGACGTGTACATAGAATTGCAGTCTAAGTGTTAAACTGTAACAATAAGTTTTGCATGGATCTGTAAAATTTTAAAACGACATATATTGTTACAGTACTATATGTGACACGTGGGGATTGTCTAACAAAACATTTACACTACCCCAACAACTTTTAGCTGTATGAAGTAATTGCCCAACCTGCTACTCTCCCCACACCTCCCCACATGTCAACTAAATCTTCTCCAGAGGGTTGGGGGGAAACGCAGAGCAGATTTGGGGTGGTGTGGAAGTTACATTGTGCAACTAAAAGTCATTGCACTATCATAGCTATTTAGTTGGATACTGCCCAGAATATATTGTTGCAGTACTGGGTTTGATATTGTGCATATATATATATATATATATATATATATATATATGGAAACACTTAAAACCATGCAACAGGATGCACCCGCCACTTACTGATTTCAGTTGCTATGACAGTGAGATTGTGCCATGGGGCCGCTTCTCGGTCAAGTGTCTTTGAGACAAATATGGACCCATTTCCTGAGTGGATGTTGAATATTCTGTCCAAATCAGTGTGCCGATCCAAAGTATATCTGTCAAATTACAACACAGGCTGCCTCTTGGTCTTCTAGTCATACTGTGATTTTAATTATTTTTTTGAACATTTAACAGAGGTTTAAAATAGTGCACTTTATAACCAGTATATAAGTACACACACACACAAACACACACACACAATCTAACTGCTGTGCTACCAAAATACGTTACTAAATATTTTTACATCAAAATGGAGTTGAACTTTACAGTAAAAGATGGGAAGAAACCAGAATCCAAACATCCAAACAACTGAATGCCAGATGTAAAAGCTCTGTAATATTATAACTGAAATAGATGAATCTATGAACTGAACATATCATTTAAAATATAAACACAATGTTAAGAACCAAGATTCTTACTGAGTTATGCATCAAATAATGAAATTCACAACTCTGTAACAACAAAACAGCTATGTGAATTTCCACTGAAGTAAACATAACTATTCAAAAAGAAGTGATATTTGGACTGGTCTAGAAAAATGGTAGGAAATCACATGTTGCAGTTTTACTGCTGAAGATTTTGGCCTCTTAAGTTGCCTTGATAAGAGACTACTTTTGAGCTACCTTCATCCAATTTACTTATATGTCACTTTTCCAAATAATGCTCAAAGTGGCACGCAAGAACCATACATAATCCATTCTGACCTCCTTAGTGTAACACATAATAATAAAATGCTAATGACATTAATAGCAATAATTATAGTAATGTGGACCTATCCTTATTGAAATTAGTAAGCACTTCAATAATATCTTCAAATCACGAGATTTCAACAATGGCTGTTAAGCAAGATTTAAGGTTTTATGCCTCCCTTTTTTCTTTTTCTTTTGTTAGAGAAATGCAAGGACATTGCACACTTGATGCCTATTTGCACTGTTTGTGGAAGTTGACTTACTTTATTATGTTCCTTGCTGCATCCGGATCCTGAGCTACCACTTGCCCAATGATACTACCTTCCCTGGCATCTTCATCTACTTCTAGTAAATTAGAAGGTATGCTAAACACTGGCGGTTCGTCGATATCTTCCACATAAATTTTGACCAAGGCTGAGTCCTTAAACGGTCCCAGGTAGAAAAATCGCGGGTCAGGATGAACATTGGTTGCCTCCACTTTTAGGGCATATAGATTCTTCTTTTCGAAATCTAATTGCTTGCAGTCAAAGGTGGGGTGGGGGAGAAGAAATGGAAAAAAAATGTCACATAGAAAAACAACTACATTTCAGAAGGATAACGAAGTAGAACTAGTACTGTTGGAAACCACTTGTTATAAATCTTTTTGCTAACTCCGAAATTTCTATCTGTCCTGTGCCCAGTCATACTACTAAGTGGTAGAGCACCTATTTTGCATGCAAAAGGTCCCAGGTTCCAGTCCTTGCATCTCCAGTTAAGACTGGAAATGTGAAGAGTGGCTGCCAATCAGGGCAGATAATACAGATCTACATGGGCTCAATGGCCTGACTTGCTATAAGGCAGATTACTGTGTTCTTATCTATCATCCACCAAGACAGCTTCCCAACTGTTCTATTCCATCACAACAAAATAATGGGGGGACGACGACATGGTAATATGTTCTCGGTGGTCTTTTCTCAATTTCTGACAGTGTTTTGTGGGGGAAAGACGATAAACGAAGCAGTATCTTGCCACATTTTTACTCTTAGTAAATTTTATTATATTACTTTAATGTGCTTAGGTATAGGTGAAGGGACCCCTGACCATTAGGTCCAGTCATGGCCAATTCTTGGGTTGTGGCGCTCATCTCGCTTTATTGGCTGAGGGAGCCAGCGTACAGCTTCCGGCTCATGTGGCCAGCATGACTAAGCCGCTTCTGGCAAACCAGAGCAGCGCACAGAAACGGTGTTTACTTTCCCGCCTGAGCAGTACCTATTTATCTACTTGCACTTTGAGGTGCTTCCGAACTGCTAGGTTGGCAGGAGTTAATGTGCTTAGATAATTTTTAAAGGCAGTGGGGAAAAAGCATAGAGCTAGCTACTAATACAATGTCCCACTTTTCAAAATGGTGCACCTGCTCCTGCCTCCTCTAATTATATCCTCACAATGAATTTGTGAGGCTAGTTAGGCTGACAGATTTGGATTGGCCTAAGGTCACCCAATGAGCTTCTTAACTGTGTAGGGGGATTGAACTTGCGTCTGCTCAGTCATAATGCAACACTAGGTATGTTCTCCCACTGCAAATTCTCCTTCCTCAGTCTTGTAAGACCTACGTGAGACATCCCATTTCCAGGTACAGTGGTTCCTTGGTTGTCATACGGCTTGGCTCCCAAACAAATCGGCTCCCAAACACCGCAAACCTGGAAGTGAGTGTTCTGGTTTGTGAACGTTTTTTGGAAGCCGAACGTCTGACACAGATTTCATGGCTTCCGATTGAATGCAGGAAGCTCCTGCAGCCAATAGGAAGCAGCACCTTGGTTTTCGAACGGTTCTGGGACTCGAATGGACTCCCGGAATAGATTAAGTTTGACAACCAAGGTACTACTGTACTAGTATGTTTGACTCATTTAGTTTTAGTTCCTGCTTTCCACAATAACAGATACACCATTTACCACTGTGAAGATACTTCCATAGTTTAAATTTTGTGAAAGGGAACTCTCACCAAGCAAGTTTCCATCTCCTCTTGGCCTGTGTTGCAGTTGCTGGCTGCTATTTCTTGTCCCAGCTTTTGAAGCAGAGAGGTGAATAATATCCCGTTTTCAGACTTTTCTTATAACCCGAACATGTTAGACAATGCGTGAACCAAGTTTTCAATGTCAACTTGGGGAAGTACACTCGCAATTTTGATTCATCCATTCAGCGTGAATTTGTGAGAGCGAAGTATCATTATGTATTTGTTATACCAATCTTCAAAACCTATGCACCAGACTCATACAAAATTCCGGTATTTATTTCAGAGTACATTCCATTGAAATCAATGAAACTTACTTACCCAAGTGAATGGGCTTAGGGATTGCAGCCTTAATTGCTGCAATAATGATCTCTGAAATAATAATGGCTCTGATAAAGGCCCCTCGTCAACTTAATTTTGCCTACTGTGGCATTTTTTAAGTTTTGTTTGGGGTGGGTGTGTTGGTTCTTATATATCCATCAATACAAATCACTGTTTCATCTCTCTGAGATCTGCCAAAACACACTGCATGTTGCATGCACCATTAACTGCAATCCACAAAATCAATGACTAATTGCTGTTGACTCAAAATTACACCCATTCTAAACATAGTCCTGTAACAATCAGTGGAATATATATATATATATGAGCCAGAAATTGTTCTCATTTAGGATAAATCTTGGCACCTTCAGGATGCTCATTTTTAACTAAAGCTGAACTCAGCAAAGAGAGGAAAAAAACGTTCATCAGGGGAAGATCAGGAAAGAAAAGAGGATGTTTAGCTTTGCCCAGGTCTCCTCCTATTCACCCACTTAACCCAGAAAATGCCACTGACAATGCCCCATAATAATATTACAAAGGGAATATGGAGTTTTGAATGGCGCATTCATTAACATTTAGTTTGGCCCTTGGAATTACAGTGTAAAACTATGTGATGTTGCACTGACAAAGTAAACCTAAACCCAGAAAGGCAACTGGAATTTTAGTAAAACTGTTCCTGCTTTCTCTCCTCTCCATTCTACTGCAAGCTACTCTCCACACAGCCTCCAATATGAACTGGGCCTGCCCTGTGAGCACTTGGATTAGGCAGACCATGCTCCATCTCACATGATCTCCTCTAGGCTTTCCATTTTGATGGATTTGGCTTGTGTGAAGGGCACAGTTCAAGCAGGGTCCATCTGTATAGTGGGGAGAAATGATCCACCAAGCTACTGCAGTGCTGTTCTGGATCAATATATGCACCAGTGAAGAGTTATAGTAGTCTATGGGTAACCTGTGCTTTGGGTTACTACTCTCTTGTAATCTCATAGGGTTAAATTCGATGAAGTTTTCCCGTTAGTGTAAGGACTTCTGCCTGTGCAATAGGACTTCATCTCCCTCTTCTCTCCACCCGCCCAACCCCCAATCAGCTCTGGAGGGTTAGGGTGTGTGGAAATCCTAGAACAGACTTATTAAGGGGAGCGCAGGTGTGCACAGGGAGAGGAGAGGAAGTCTCGTTGCACATGTGGGATTCCTTGTGCTAATGGGATAACTTGATTGGACACATATATCCCATTGTTTTCCCAACAAAAGTTCTGTCCCCACCCCCATAAATCTGGGCTATGCCCATGGTAGGGCATGTGGTCCCCACTACAGCAGAAAGCTGTCCAAATATTCTAATGTGCATACAATTTAACTCCTGCCTAGCTGTGAGCTATAACACATACTGTAGTTTAGAGGCACATACCACACTGTTGAAGATAAATAATATGTCTATCCTGTAACCTCCTTGCACTATGGAGAGACAGGGTATAGATTTGCTCTGGCACACAAATTATTTTCTTTCTTTCTCTCTCATAAGATAACCTGTGAGTAGAAGTCATCTGTACGCTAGCCAATGGGAGATCAAGAGAGACCTGAAAGCAGATGCCCTGGGCCAGCAGTTCCTTACAGGAATTTGCCCACAGAATTTCTTGACCTGCAGGTGTTTGGGTGGAGAAGACAGCCAACAGGCATGCAGGAAGGACACAGGGATGAGGCATCCCCATAAAAAGCTTGAGACGGTTGATATCCCATCAAAATATTTATTAATAAGGTGAGGGGAAGCCTTAGAACCCAAGTATTGCTGACACGATTTCAATTTGTGCCCATCTCCTTTAAAGGAAAGCAGTAGATATTGTTGTTGTTTAGTCGTTTAGTCGTGTCCAACTCTTCGTGACCCCAAGGACCAGAGCACGCCAGGCACTCCTGTCTTCCACCGCCTCCCGCAGTTTGGTCAGGCTCAAGTTTGTAGCTTCGAGAACACCGTCCAACCATCTTGTCCTCTGTCGTCCCCTTCTCCTTGTGCCCTCCATCTTTCCCAACATCAGGGTCTTTTCCAGGGAGTCTTCTCTTCTCACGAGGTGGCCAAAGTATTGGAGCCTCAACTTCATGATCTGCCCTTCCAGTGAGCACTCAGGGCTGATTTCCTTAAGAATGGATACGTTTGATCTTCTTGCAGTCCATGGGACTCTCAAGAGTCTCCTCCAGCACCATAATTCAAAAGCATCAATTCTTCGGCGATCAGCCTTCTTGATGGTCCAGCTCTCACTTCCATACATCAGTACTGGGAAAACCATGGCTTTGACTATATGGACCTTTGTTGGCAAGCAGTAGATATAAGGCCACATTAAATTTATGTGTGTTCACATTTTATATATATATATATATAGCTGTTTGACAGCGTCCAGGCAGCAGGGAAGGTCTCATTAGTAGACCAAAGGCTGCTCATGGAATGTGCTCATTAGAGGCTGGAATTCTTCAGACCTCTATCTTCAGGACCAGATTTCATAGTTTGGCTGTCTCCATTCACTGCAAACCAAACGGCAAGAGTTCACCTGGTGGGCTGCTTTGTGAAGCTAACCACCCTCCCTTACCCTGACATATCCATCCTTCAGATGTTGTCATGCAGGGATGTCTGAATGCATCTGACAGGCCTGAGCTCCCAAGGATATCTCTATAGGTGAACTGACATACTCAAAACAAAACAAAAAAACCCACACCACAAGTTCTGAAGTTTAACGGTTACCTGGCAATGAAAAGAAGAAGAACAGACATAATATGCTAGCTTCTCTGCAGCTGACCTCACAGGGAACCTTCTCCTCCCTCCTGTCTGGGAGAAAACACACACCCTAAGACCTGGAGTGCTAAGTCCAATAAAAGAGAAGGAGGAAAAATAAACCTTTTTGACAGTTATAATCCCTTCCTGTGTGTCCTTGTCAGTGATGATATCAAAGACGTCCGATCCATCGCCGGGAGCTATGCTGTACTCAATCTCAGCGTTTTCACCCATATCGGGGTCATTGGCTTTTATTCTGCCAAGTGAAGTTCCGAGTGCTGCAGACTCCAGGGAGCTGAACTGATATGTGCCTGGGAAATAAAACAACAACGCAAGAAACTTGTGTGAGAGAGTGTGAGTGTGCACATTCATAGGTGTTTCATCTGCATACATAATTTTAAAATGCCACAGAAAAAACAGAGAAGGCTCCTCAGTGGCCTGGTGAGTTGAGGAAAGCACCACAAGGCAAGAGTTAATCTGAACACAGTGGTAAGGAGTACCTGTCAGAGACAAGAGATTTTTTTTTCTTGTGGTGGGAAAAGATTGTGCTGCTTCAAAAGCCTCTTACCGCTACTTTTCTTGCAAATGTTTAGAAATTCAAATGCAAATAGGAACCCTGCAGTGGTTATGGCACTAACTGTCTAGTGCCATTAATGATCTCCGCCCCCTATTTCGAAAATTAAATCTAAAAGCAAGAATGGTTTCTTTAGTTTACAAAGCCTCAGAAGCTGGTGGATCTTGGAAATGGAACTGCCACTGGATTTTGCCTGAAGCAAAATCTGAGGTGGTTTTGGATGGCTCTCTTCAGGCAACACATGTGTTGGACTTTTAAAAAGAAGTCCTCTCTTTTTAATGTAAATAAGCCCAAATTTCTCAGTAGGGTTTGTCACCTTTCTGCTCAAGGATGGGGTAAAGTCAGGTAACATTCAGCTGATCTGTGTGGATATTACATAGTTCAAAGTAAGATCAGCTTTCCAAGCAAGCAGTGGGAAATTCAGTATGCGGGCTCTAATTAGAAACCTGAGCATAGCAGTTTGCTCACTTTTAACGTTGGTTGCCTTCAGAGTTGTAGGGGAAATCTGAATACATCTGGAAAACCTGCCTAGATCAAATAATCCTTTGTAAAAGTCCAAGTTGTCACTCAGGACTTCTGAGGAAAAACTGAGTGCTCACATACAAAGTGAAGGATGCACAACATCACAGCAGCCCCAAATTTCTTATAGCACGATCCAAACCTTCTGTCCCCAGTGGGTGAGGCTTTGCCACTCCATTCGCACCTTCACAACTCATGAGGGAACGATTGTTTGCAAGCTGGCACAGCAATTGGCCTTGCTGCCATCACATGACATCGGTGTGCTCAGCTTGGGATCCAATGGATCCCAGGCCAGCTCAGCCTCACCTTGCCTCCAGAAGGCCTGGTTTCAAGACCACCTGCTGTTTTCTGGAGTGGAAATCCTACTGATGGCACTGCCACATACCTGTTTGATAGGCAGTAGGGGAATGCTGTACTGAGGCTTGTGTCACTCTGTTGGTAGTGGCTAGCAGGAGGTTGGTTTAGCTGGTGGAGGGGACAACACCCAGGGCTCTCTTAAGCGTATGTGGCACCAGGGTGCAAAGATCTGCCCCCCCCCAGGTTGCCCATTCCCAGGCATGCAGGAGGGCGGAGTAGGCCGGCTGCCTCAGTGTCTTGCTGGCTCAGTCAGCCCCAAACCCTCAGCGCAGAGCTGCCCGCCCACCGCGGCACTCCGACCGACCGACGGGTGGGCTCTTCCCCGGACTCAACTCTCAGGCCCCGGATTCGCAGCCTGGTGCCTCTGAGAGCCTGGCACCTGGGTGCCCCACACCCCTAGTGTCTATGGGTAAGACGGCCCTGACAGCACCTCTGTCCAAGCCATACAACCCAAGCCTGGCATTGCTCTGCCAGGCTGACATTCTGTGCCCACATATATGGGACCACATTCCATTGGATAATATTGGACATGCTCCTGAATAAGCATGCATAGACTTTCGCTGTTAAGGGAATGTTTGTTCCTATATGAACTTCCTTGTATGATTAGGTCATTAGATTCGGCCCTACTTTGGGTTCTACAGATTTTTGTGCTCATAAGGCACTTAAAAGAATCAGTATTTTCAGTATTTGTCTCTTCCCCATGGAACTCCCTGCCTAAGGAAATCTACCAATGTAACTAATCTCTGCATTAAGAAGCTGAACCAGGGTGGGAAGATTTCTGTTTCTTAAAGTCTCGAGTTAGTTAATAATGAATGTCTTTGTGCTCCTGTTTATTTTTGCTGTGGCTGATTGGTGATTTGAATTGCATATGGTAATTGGATATTTTAGCTGTTTTAATAATTGAATGGTTTAGAAAGCCTAATTTTATTTTCTAGGAACTATGCTGGAGATGTTCTTTGAACTGAAAGGTGAGCTAAAAATTAAGCGAATGAATATATCATGTCTACTTTGATCAAAAGGCATGGAAACAAAGGGGCAATTTCTCTTTCTATTTTGAGTTCTCTTTTTCAATCCAATCTCAGAACTGAGGAGATGTGTCATGTTTCTGACACTGGGAATAAATCAGTCCTGGATGCTACACAGCAATCAGCCAGTTATGCAGGAGTTCAGATGCATGCACAGGGGTCTATAAGCCCAGGGTTTTCCTCATTTTCTTTCATGTTCAGGAGATTGTTTTAGCATATACAGTCATACCTCGGGTTGAATGTGCTTCGGTATGAGCGTGTTCGAGTTGTGCTCTGTGGCAACCCGGAAGTAACGGAGAACGTTACTTCCGGGTTTCGCTGCTTGTGCATGCGCAGACGCTCAAAATGACGTCACGCGCATGCGCAGAAGCAGTGAAAAGTAATGGCGCGTGCGCAGACGTGCCGTCGCTGGTTACGTTTGCTTCTAGATGCAAACGGGGCTCCGGAACGGATCCCGTTCGCATCTAGAGGTACCACTGTAATATAGAAAGCCTACAATGCAGACAAATAAGCATTTCCCTTCATAGAAGAAAGTGAGAAGCTACTACACATGTGAACATTGAAGTTTGTAGCCCAGTGCTACGGCAGATGCTTTGCTGATCACCAGGGCCGTCTTAAGCATATCTGGCGCCATGGTGCAATGATCCCTCCGGCACCCCCCCCACCCCGTTTTCCAGAGTTGTCAACCTTTTTTAAGCGGGGGGGGGGATCCCCGAGTTGTTGACCTTTTTTAAGGAAAGGCTGCTCTGCTCTGCCCTTGCGCTGCTGCCCCATACTGCTCGCACGAGGCCAGACATCAGTTCCCGCTGTGGGATCATGGTGTGGGGCTGGGCAGCCAGGCACGATGAGGAGGCAGGTGGGGGTCCCATCCGGGCAGAGACAGGCGAAGCGAGCTGGGCCGTCCGCATCGCTGCAGCAGAGAAGCGTGCACACTCAGCCACAGTCTCGCCGTCCTTGCTTGGGGAGGAAGGGGGGAGAGAGTGTGTGACTGGGAGGGGATCGGGCAGGGGAAGGAAACACGGTTCGTGTGAAGGAGTGCAGAGGTGGTAGGGGCAGCTCTGTGCAAGGCGGTGGAGAATGAGGGGAAGGAGGGAGGGGCGCTGCAGGAGGCAGTGTGTAGCCTCAAGCGCAGGGATCTTTCGAGGTAGAGTGGACGGGGGGGGGGGAGCGGTGGCAGAGTCACGTTTATTATGCACAGAGCTTGGGATACAAGCACACACCACACAGCCGAGGAGCTGGTGTGTTGCGGAGCCAGCGGAGAGAGCTCCGGACTTGTGGGAAAGCATCCGGAGCCTTCCCACCTCTGACGGGCGCTGGAGGCAGCAGGCACGAAGCCCCCACTCCGCCTCACTTACCTCCCCGCTGTTCCCTCCCCGGACTCTCCGCCTGTCGGCCTACACTGCTTGGCACCCTGGTTCGCCATGCCACTACACCCATGGTAAAGACATCCCTGTTGATCACAACCAACACAATCACCTGTTTCAGAGAAGCTACCCAAAGTGGGATTTGCTGTTTGCTGCCCATCTCAGAGTGCTAGGCTCCTGTTTCATACTAGCTCTCACTGCAGAGATGTTCCTGAACACTGTCATATAGGGCAGAGCCATGAAAAAAATGCATTACATGCAGGGCCAGGTTTAGGTTTGATGAGGCCCTAAGCTACTGAAGGTAATGGGGCCCTTTATATATCCAGCTGTCCTTTGTCAACAACAAATTGTCACTGTTTTTTGTGTTGAATATATACTATATGGTAATTTATGGACCTAATAGGTATCTAAAGCACATAACAAAATATGTATTTTATCAAAGTAATTGTTGAACTGAAATACAATTAAGAAGTATGCAACCAGTCCATACAGAATGTAGATACCCTATATATAGAAATGAGCAAACCAGTGATATTTTAGGGAGCAGGCTGGCAGGCGGGGCCCATTACTTACATCATAGGGACCTCCGAACAGAAAACACTGTTGCTGTTTGTAGGTTTTATTTGTTTTTTATCTTATATTTTAGAAATGAACATTCAGGTTTTTTTCCTTTAATTTTTTTGGGGGCCTCCAAGAGAGTGGGGCCCTAAGCTATAGCTTGCTTAGCTTAAACGTAAATCCGGCACTGATTACATGAGTACTTGAGGTCTGATGTACTCTGTGACCTGTCTGTGGGCCACAGTCCTGAGAGAAAGGCTATGAAGGAAGACTTTGGAATGACACCAACAAAGCACTGGGTGTTCTTTTCTTTTCAGAACAAACTATGTTGATAAAGTCAAGATCACTTTGTGCAGAGCAAAGTGAGAGACCAAAAGGTATGGAACATGCTAGTTCATTGTGCATGTCAGAGGGTCTATTTCTTAGTGCTCCGTCATATAAAACCCCAAACCTCCCTCTATGTACAAAAGGAGAACATGAAGGAGAGGGCTTGACTAACTCCTGAGGATGTTCTAGTTTTCTTTGGGTTTGTGTGTTTATAACTGGGAATATTTATAAGGTTATTTTTATATTAAAATACATATTTTAAAATATACTGTGTCCATGTGCAGTCTGAAGTTACGAGGTTTACAGAGTGGTAGCCATGGTAGCATGTTGCAGCAGATACAAGAAAGGGTGTTGTGGCACTATATTTATTACAGTATATTTATTATTTCATAAGCTTTCCTGGAACACATTAATTGGTTCTTTTGTGTAGAGACTGGGCTATTTGTCCTATGAAAGCCACTGCTGGGAGATAACATATATCACTCTGGAAGATGAGCAGGTGAATGAACAACTGATTGTGTGACTGGCACAATACACAATTAGATAGTGTAATAGTGTTGCCAGAGTAGAAAGAGGGACATATTTGGCATCTGGGTTTACTGCAGGTTCTGGCCCCAGATCTCTGTTATGTGGCCTGCAGTTGCTGATGAGTGGTTGCTTTGGGGTAGTTGTCTGGGGCTTTCTGTAAGTACAGACTTACCACCCAAGGCCTGTGAAATTGAGGTGTCTATTGACTGACGATAGCCTATAGATCACTGATTATGTTTGAGTGGTTTCAGCTGGGAACTATAAAAAAATGACAAGTGGATTTCTGTCATTTTCTCTTCAAGGTTTGTCCTGTAGTAGCACCAATCTGGCTTGGTTGATCTCCCACATCAATGGATGAGGGAGGTGCTGTGGTTTGATGAATGCCTGATGTAACTTTTTTCTATCTTGTGAGTGTGATGAATCTGAGCTCATGCAATTATAAGATAGAGATTGGGTGTAAACGATAGATTTTGTAGTGCATGTTCTGGATGCACTTTGGAATCATGTAAGTAGGTGTAGCAGATATTTGGTTTCCTATGCATAGTGATGCTTATACTGTATGTCCATTGTATAATTTTACAGTAGTTTCAAGAAAGTGAACCTGCTGTCTGAATAGGTCAAGGCTCAAGTTGATGGCAGGTTGAAGGTTAGAACAGGGTAGAACTGCTCAAACTGTCTTTGTTGATAAGTCCAGATGATAAAGATGCCATAAATGTGGCAACTGACAACTGGCTAAAATGTTTTAAATGGTTCCATTTTTTTTGTTTTTGTCGGATTAGTGTTGGTTAAATGTTTAGTTGGAGTTGGTGGTTATTTTAATTTGGGCATAACTGTAAACTGTCTGATGTTGCTGTTGATTTCTATTGATTTATTCGTTTGTTTGTTGCTTGTAAATGATATTTTGTTTTTTTCAAATGTTTGATGTTTGGTTGTGTTGTGTTTTTATATATGTTATTAGCGGGATAGATAGATGATAGATAGATAGATAGATAGATAGATAGATAGATAGATAGAGATAGAGATAGAGATAGAGATAGAGATAGAGGTAGAGATAGAGATAGACATAGACATAGACATAGACATAGACATAGACATAGGTATAGTGTGTTTCAAGGAGAAGAGAGGCTTTAGGAGACAGGTGATGTGAATGGGGTATTCTAAATCAGCCATGAGATGCTGGCATACTTTGGGTCCATCCAAGAGTGCCCGTGGCAGAGCCATTGATCTGAAAATAAATGTTCTCCCTAAATCTGAAATGAATGTGAGTATCAAGTGGCAAAGTCTGGTGGCCAGAACTCCATCTAGGATGATATTACTGATAGCTTATATCCCATCCTTATGGAAATATTGGTGTAGTCTAGGGTATTGTGTTCTGGAAGCTTGTCACTGGACTGTCATTTCCTCAGAAAGTTGGCTGTATTCAGAACCAAGCGTGAGTACTGGTGGCATATGGCCTGCAGACAGAGTCCGTATATCCAAACGCCCCATCTGTGATGGTACTGGAAGCCTAAACTTATGGGGCACCTAAAGTGTTGTGGTTTCTGTAGTTTGGGTGGCAAATAGAAAATGTCTAGTTGAGGCTCCTGAGATGTATGGCTTTTGATTTGCACTTTGGTAGGAAATTCCTTCATCAGATTGTGTAGATCTTTCTGGTATTCTTCAGTGGGAACTGATAATTGGGGCCTGTAAAATGTCATGGTGGAGTTGCCTCTCAGCCTCATGTCTGAAATGTTCACAATGATGACTGCTGCTTCTTTGTCAGCTTTTTTAACTATGATGGCAGTACTATTTTTGAGATGATGCTGTTTGCTGATTACCTCAGCTTGGGCATGGCAGCAAATGCGATCGACACAGAAATCTAATCCGGTTTTATGACCATCTGGGAGGGTCCAGCCGCAGCCCTTTTTTTATCATGTCAGGTGCAGCAAAGGAATTTCATGATGACTGAAAAACAGTGGGATTTGAAAGGTGTATTTTTCTACCTGCATTTGCACCAAGAACCTAATTAAACTCATGCTCACACAGTCAATAAACAGAAGCAATACCATGTAATCACAACTTGGTGTTAAGAGCTTGAATTTCAATTGGCAAGAGACAAAGCTGAAACAGCTCTAAATCAGTGAAGGCAAATACATAGCAGCACAAAAGAAATCTGATAAAATGTCGGTGTAAGAAGGGACACATTTTGAATGTTAAAATAACTGCTTTTTCTTAAAATTAAAGGAAGCAACTTGAGTGCACTATACCAGTCCTGTAAAAGCATCCAACCAAGATTTAGTAAAAGGGGAAAGGGCCCTTTAGGGGGAGATGTGGAGCTGTACCTACAATTAAGTCAGCATACAAGGTGCCCATTAGCTGCCTTCAGCATACAAAAAATCAGGAAGAAGACTTTGGTCTAAAGTCAGCAGTGCACTCTTTTGTAAGGTAAGGCAACTATGAGCATAATAACCAGAAGTGAACATAAGAGGTATTGCTCATTACATATAATTTAAATATGGATTATCAAGGTGAGGGAAATTTTGCTTGCTGTAAATAAATTTTCTGGGATAGTGGGGAAATGTGAACTTTTCTAGGGAAAAAGCAAGTAGCAGCCGAGCCTCTCCAGTTTTTAAGGCAGCTGTAGTTCTTGCATCTACTTGGTGGCTCCAAATATCTGTTCTCTGTGAATCCACTCTCTGATCACAATGCACATCCATCTTTGTCTGTCTGCCTGTCCTTCTCTCACACACACATATATTATACCTGGGTGCTGCTTTGCTCAGACAGAATGGGAGAAATTATTGCTAGAAGCAGATGTGGTTCATTATTGATCTGAGATGATGAGAGATGCTCTGGCAATCCTCTGTGCTGATTTTGCATTTTTTAGCACATAGACATTTGTTCCAAAATCACTAAAATAAACCCGCAAGGAAACTTTGTTTCAGAAAATTAAATTCTTAGGCAAACAGAGGGAAATTTGAAGAAGGAAATCTATGTGAATGCAGAGTGCATTTTCATTTAGGACCTGTCATGTGGTAGAGCATGTGTTTTGCATGCATGGGGTCCCAGATTAAGTTCTCAGAATCTCCAAGGAGGAGACACTGTCTGGAATCCTGAAAGAATCTCTAGCAGTCATTATAGACTATCTGGACCAGTGATCTAATTCAGTATAAGTCAGCTTCTTCTGCTCCTATGTACATCCATCTTAACTTTGTGGGTAACAAAGTGGGTAAATAAGAATAAGAATAAGAATAAGAATAAGAATGGCAGAAGGCATTGGAATTGTAACTTTAGCTCCAAAAAGCTGGTTCGCAAATCCTTAATATTGGACCAGTATCAGAATAGCTGGATGTTACAAATTCCTTTGACTTCCACAATTTTCACCTGCTTTATAATGTGGGGGAAGAAGAGTAACGGTGGAATTGACTCTTCTCCTGGATACATGTAATGATGATAGGGGGATGAGTTTCTGGGATGGGTACAAACACATTTTCCAGAATGTGTAAGAAAGCTGTCCTTCCTGAGAGTCTATTATCTGCCACTAACACTCTGATTGTTATTCCAGTTCAGTAACCCCTACCTGACTCTTAATAGCCAATTTCTTGACTCTAAAACAATCCCTACTCCTCTCTTTTCTCAGGTGGAGTAGAATGGGGAGAAGCACAGCTAGCCTACTCAGCAACAAAAATAATTAACACACCTGGATATAGGTCTCTGAGGAAGATGGGCAGTCCACATATAACCCTTAAGATTGATTGTTCAATGGTCAGTCAAGATTAGAGCCGAGGTCTTTGAAGTTGTGCTTGATAAATGATCCCCTGGATCTGTTACATATGTGCAAGTGTGTAGTCATTCGGGGGGAAGGGGGGTAGGCTAGGTGCCTCCTCTGAATGGGCCCACCTGCCGCCAGTGCAATACATGCACTTTGCCCAATCCGTATAACTGACAGAGTTCAAGTCAAGTGGAAGGTGAGGCTCTTTCTCTTATGTCTTGCCATTGCTGGCATGCTCAAAGAGGACAGGTGAACAAGCAACGATAGGAAGGAGGAGAAAGTCAAGGGGCTCAAGGGCTCACTGGTATTGCATGTACTTTGCATGCAGAAGATTTCAGGTTCAATCTCTGGCAGTTTCAGATTTCACTGGGAATGTGCCCTGTCTGAAACTGTGGAGAGCCATTGCCAATCAGTGTCGACAATACTCTTTTGGAGGGAGCAAAAAAATTGCCTTGGGTCATGGCCACACCATACGCTGCAACATAGGAAGCTGAATTATACCAAGAGCACACCATCACTTTAAAGCAACCTTATGTCACTTTAACTGACACACATTCTCCCAAAGAATCCTGGGAAGTGTAGTTTGTTAAGGGTGCAGGAGCCCTGCAAGTGGTCTCCTGACAACTCTTGGCACCCTTAACAAACTACACTTCCCAGGATTCTTTGCAAAAAGCCATGACCGTTAGAGTAATTTAACAGTGCTTTAAATATATGGTGTGTGTGTGTGACCATGGTATAAGGTCCTACCTTGCTGTGATCCCTGCCCATCTGCTGTGATGTAGGCCACTGTAGTGGCCAACAATGTCTATTTCTGACACTGGCCCTGCCCTCACAGGTAGAGTGCAGATAAAGCCCGAGGTGGATGTTACACTCAAAATCCAGACAGCCACCCTCCTTTCAGAAAATAAACTTTAGTGGGGTGATTTAGACAAATAAGTGGCAGCAGGAGGGTATGCTTCCCTTTCTCCACCCACAGTATTTCTGCTACAAATCCTTCCCTTGAGTCACTTCTCTTTGTGCAGGGTATCTAACATACAGTGGTATATCGGGTTATAGATGCTTCAGGTTACATACGCTTCAGGTTGCAGACTCCGCTAACCCAGAAATAGTACCTCGGGTTAAGAACTTTGCTTCAGGATGAGAACAGAAATCGCGCGGCGGAGGTGCAGCAGCAGCGGGAGGCCCCATTGGCTAAAGTGGTGTTTCAGGTTAAGAACTGTTTCAGGTTAAGAACGGACCTCCCGAACGAATTAAGTACGTAACCAGAGGTACCACTGTATGTATCTGAATGTGTGCGAGAACCTGGAACCTCTTGGTAGGGACAGCAATTTGCAGGGAGGGGTGTGTGCCTTGCAACAGTAATGCTGGGCAAGAAAAGTTGAAAACACTTATTTTCAATCTCCACTCTAAATTAGCTCTTTCCAACTTGGTTTTTCCACAAACAAAGCAGCTGTCAGGATATGAAAACTGAGTTTTCATATAGTGGAACAACTGTATGATGACATGAGCCTTCGTGAGTCAAACCCCTCTTTGTCAGGTGCACAAAAGCTTATGCCACAATAAGTTTGTTGACTCTTAGTGATTTGATATGCCAGTGAACAAAGGGCACACTTACTTGTTATTTGAGGCTGTAACTAAAATAATCTGAGACCTTAAAAAGAAGGCACACCAATCTCCATAGGCTCTTATTTCTTTTGTGCTCACAAAGAAGCCACAGGGAAGACTAAGAGCTAAAAAAAAACAAACCCCAACAACAGCAGCCTTGATCTCAAAGCTTCTTTATGGGTACCTTCTAATATGTAGTCTTTATGAGACTGTCACTGAGTGACATATACTACAGCAAAATATATGTGATACTAGCCTACTTTGGGTTCGCCAACTTCAGTATGATTAATTACTCTATCACACCCTTGCATTTTAAGCAGACCTCTGAGCTAAGTCATGAGGAGAAGTGAATACATATATTTTATAAGCATGATAAAAAAGTGAACAAAAGCGATAAATAGTAGAAAGCAGAGAGCGGCCGATAGGTTACAAAGTTTTAATTTAGTTGGGCTTTGTGGCTTTTGAAGAGCACCAGGGTGGGGTGTTAAGTCCAGCCAAAGGCAACCATGGGGTTGCGGCACTCATCTCGTTTTCAGGCCAAGGGAGCCGGCATTTGTCCACAGACAGCTTTCCGTGTCATGTGGCCAACAGGACTAAACACCGTGATGGAAACCAGAGTGCACAGAAACTCTGTTTACCTTCCCACCACATCTACTTGCACTGGCATGCTTTCAAACTGCTAGGTTGGCAAAAGCTGGGACAGAGCAATGGGAGCTCACTCCGTAGCGCGGATTTGAACCACTGACCTTCCGATCAGCCTAACAACACTCTCTGTGGCTCCATTTGTGAGAATAAGTGCCCGAATAGGAGAGCTGTTGTGATTTGCATCATCCACATGTGTGCATGAGCACATGTGTTGCAGCATGTGCTGCAGTGATCAGGCACATCATGCCGGTTGCAGCAACTTCCCCTTTGTCACAGCACCACCATCAAGTGCTGTGCAGTTTGTGAACCAAGTAGGACAGAGAAGGACAGTGGTGGCTATTTAGTTATGTGACTCTGGGATGTGACCTAGATTGTGCGCAAGTTAGATTCCCAGCAAGCAGAATGCAACCCTTTGCCCATGTAAGGTGGCCCGTCAGTGGCTAAAAGTCCTGGACATTATTGGACATTTGGCAGGTCAAAATATATTGGAGTTGCTGCATTCTGTTTCATGGTTTATGAGCTGTGCAGAATCAGTCTTAAAGCTATCACCTGACTTTTCAAAGCCCTGTGTACCTGAAGGAGTGTCTTCTCCTACATTGTCCAGTCCGGACACTGAGGTCCAGTTCCAAGGGCTTTCTAGAAATTCCCTTGCTGTGAGATGTGAAGCTACAGGGAGCCAGGCAAAGGGCCTTCTTGGTAGTGGTTCAAAGTGTTGGTGCTGACGTTTAAAGCCCTAAATGGCCTTGGCCCAATATACCTGAAGGGGCGTCTCTACCCCCATCATTCAGCCCAGACACTCCGAGGGCCTTCTGGTGGTTCCCTCACTGAGAGAAGCAAGGTTACAGGGAACCAGGCAAAGGGCCTTCTTCGTAGTGGCACCCACCCTGTGGAACGCCCTCCCACCAGATGTCAAACAGATAAACAACTATTTGACTTTTAGAAGACATCTGAGGGCAGCCATGTTCAGGAAAGTTTTTAACAGTTGACTTTCTATTGTGTTTTTAATATTTTGTTAGAAGCTGCTCAGAGTGGCTGGGGCAACCCAGTCAGATGGGTGGCGTATAAATAATAAACTGATGATGATGGTTATTATAATTCTACAAGCAGCAAAGCTTTGTGCACCTCTAGCTTTTGTTGGTTTGTTTGTTTTTGCTTGTAGACCTAACACTATTATGGGAGTTAACATTTTTTATTTCCTTTGGAAATATTATATATGTATGTATGTATGTATGTATGTATGTATGTATGTTCCTGTGTGACCTTAAATAGCTGCAACACCAGAAATGCATCTGCATTTATGTCCCCAGATGGTGAAGCTTGAACTACAGAGTTTAAAGAGGCTTTTTGAACACATCTAAAGTATTAAATGGTTCATACTCTGGGGGAATCGAGGTGGATTGTCATTGACGTCGGTCAGCGTGATGTTCACCGTTGTGGTTCCTGATAATCCGCCCATCTGGCCGCCCATGTCTTTTGCCTGGATGACCACTTGGTACTGCTCTCGGTTTTCTCGGCTCATATCGGGCAAAGCAGTCTTGATGATGCCTTATAGGGAAGAGAAGAGGGGAGGAAATATGAGATTGAAGGTGGGAGTAGGTCGAAGGAGAGTATTAAAATGGATTTGTGTCAGATATGCTGTGCCAGTTAATCCACAGTAAATAAACAAAATTGAAGGTGTATGCACTGAAATAAGGCTTTCAGTCCATGACTAGTTTAATGTCACAGCAAGAAAAGAGGGAAACAAGAAGCTCCCATTACTCAATGTTTTTAAATTGGCACTAAATCAATGTAATTATCCTTCTGGGGGGAAAAAACAAAAATGGTTACATCTGTCATAATGAAAGCTTTCTGAAAACAACAACAACTTTGACTGGTGGTTATTTTTCCATTTAGGATGAAAGGCTGCAATGAACAGGAGTTTGCAGCCCTCTCCAAAATCATGGCAGGGACATGCAGCTGAATATGGTGGAGGAATAATAATAATCAGTGCTTTTTTCTGGGGGGACGCAGGGGTACACATACCCCTAAACATTTTGTGAATCTAAGTTTGGCCTCACTTAGGGGCAGTATTTCAATAGGAGTAGGAAAATGAGAGTTCCCCCTAAACTTTTTTTTAAAGCACAAACAACAACAACAACAGTTCAGACTGTAGCTAAGGAGGGACCACATTTAAAAAAAATATATATAAATGCATGTAAATAGCAAATTCACACATCAAGGAAAAGGATATGCTAAGCTTTTGTTTGTTTGTTTGTTTGTTTGCTGTGCTACTTTCCTACACACAAATTAGCGTCACAGCCATGCCATATCGTTACAGCAGGGAGGGGCAGCAATCCAAACCAGTACCCACGAACTACAGTCTGAAGCAATACAGTTCACTCTTCCAATCTTACAGCCATTTTGCTGTACAGTGGTACCTCGGGTTACATACGCTTCAGGTTACATATGCTTCAGGTTACAGACTCTGCTAGCCCAGAAATAGTGCTTCAGGTTAAGAACTTTGCTTCAGGATGAGAACAGAAATCGTGCTCCGGCGGCGCAGCAGCAGCAGGAGGCCCCATTAGCTAAAGTGGTGCTTCAGGTTAAGAACAGTTTCAGGTTAAGTACGGACCTCCGGAACGAATTAAGTACTTAACCCGAGATACCACTGTACTTTGTCATTTTTCAGTACATATGGGAAGACCTAACCAGGGGAAATAGTCCCCGCCCCCAAAAGATGGCTGCCTAACCTTGATGGTTCTTAGAACAGCCGGGATGGAATGAGAAGGTGAGGTTTGGGATGGTAGGAAAACAGCATGCAGCTTCCTTCATTTCAATGCACTTTTTCCACCCATTATCAATTTCATCATTTCTGTGCTGATTGGGCTCTGTGCAATTTAGAAATCACAGGGCATTTTTCCCCCCTTCCTCTTTTTTTCAAATTGTATGGTTTCTGAAAGTGGGTCATGATTTTTTATTGAGCTGGCTCAGAAGGTTCCACTCCCTGCCTCTTGCTCTCATTTTGCATCAGCTATTCCAAAATATCACACAGCCGATGCAGCATCCAGCAGCTGTGGCTTGGCATTTGCCACGCTCATGTAAATGATATGCAAATGAAGCCAGACAACCAGGTTTACGAATCAGCTGTCCTTCTATAGTTCACAGTGTGGCTGCAGTATGGCTTTGTCACAGAGCCAGCTAAAGAAGAGGATGCAAACTGGGCATTTGATGGGGGATTGAAATCAGCAAATGTCCCTCCAACCAAAAAGCATTGTTGTTGCTATTTTGTGCGACACACACAAGAAGAGACATTATGAGGAATTTTGCTGTTTGTTCAACCTGTCTCTTCCATGTCTTGTCCAAGGACCCCTGTGCCACTGCAAAGGTGGAGTCAGCAGTAACTTCTTCAACCAAAGAATGCCCGTTTACCTGGTCCAATGGTGGGCAGCACCTGCAACCTGGCATGATGGCTCCTGCCTTCCCTCGGAGCCACATCATGTTTGTTTGGGCTGTTGGCCCTTTCCCCTGACCTCCACGACGCTTGCAGAGTTCCCACCAAGCCCTGGTTTGAATTGTGCCAATCCACGGTGGCTTGGGGGGAGAGGTGAGGCCAGGGATAGGCCCTCGCTGCTGAGGTTTCCACTCTGGTGCACTCCCAGGGCTTAAATTTGGGCCGGTGCTGCTCTTTTTGTTCAGTCTGCCTCTTCCAGGTTACTAGGGGCCACAGAGCATGCCTTGTCCAAGGACCCCTCTGCCCCCCCAAAGGTGGAGTCAGCAGTAACTGCTCCAACAAAATAAAGGATGAACATGAATAGTGTATGAATATATCAATGAAAACCTTTGAAAAAACAAAGCGTGTTCTCCCTCATGGTGAGCACGTGTTGCAGTGGGGGCTAGCAAGACACTCCACTGTTGCTGGGCGGGAAAAGAGGTTGGCCACCATTATCATTGAGCTCTTCTTGTTGCTGGGGAGTTTTATATGTTGCCATTTTGTGATTGACAGCCATAGCCTTTAAATACCCTGCGTGCAGCTTTGAGCTTCCTCTTTTCGCTGCGCGCATCGGATCACCCCCCCCTATTTTCAGGGTTGTTTGCTTTGACCTTGCTATGCATGTCATGGGGTTGTCTGCTTCTGGGGCAGGGCCTGGTAGGAATTTTGTCCATCTGGCTGATTGGCTGGGGCCATTTGGTTTTTGCCTACTGCGTAGCAAATCATCACAACTTGTAAGGTTGCGGTTAGGAATTGGTTTTATGAATTGGTTGGTGGAGGGGTATGGATTGGCTGTGCCTCCCCCTCCAAATGCTGCTGCTGCAAGGGTTTTCCATTAATGGAATCCAGGGGTTCGCCATGCTTTTCTCCGAACCCCTGTCAAGGGGCTAGGGCCACGCAAGAGCCCCTGGGAGCATTTGGGGAGAGTTGAGGGCATGGTACCCAGCTCTGTCTCTCTCCCCAAAATGTTTTCCCTTTCTGACCGCAGGCATGCAAATGTCAGTCTGTTCCCGTACGGGGTCAGATAATTGCAACCAATGCCTAAGTAACCACTCACATTGCTTGTATTTTAATAAAATTGTGGCCAAAATTATGCCAAAAACCTTAAACAAAAATTATGTGTCAATTGTGTTTTATTTGGAGGGTGTCTTGGGGACCTCGACACGCAAAGGAAAACTGGGTGAAAATATTAGAAAGAAATACTAAAAGGACTGAAAACAACTCCAAATAATTAGAATAAAGCAGAGCTGGCATAAATAAAAGAAAGCCAAGTCAATAGACATTCTCACCTGTTTCTGGATCCACTGCGAAGTACGGCTGGCCCTGAAGGATGCTGTAAACAACTTTGGCACTGTTGCCATAGTTAGCATCATCAGCATCTGTAGCGGTCACTTGGATAACAGAAGTACCTGAAATAAGGAGCAAAAGAGCAACAATGGGGTGGTGAAAATCCGCAATGTGAAATTAGGTTATGTATATTGGGCATAGCACTCGACTGGGAAGACCCAGGTACAAATTCCTGCTCCGTAGCAAAATCCACTGAGTGCTTTAGTCCAATCACCTACCTGTGGGGATGAAATAGGGTGAAACCCCATGCCAGCTGCTTCGAGCACCTCGGAGCAGAGGTAGGATACATAAAAACACAATTTAAAAGGTATTATTTTACTCATCAGAAGTGAGATAATTAGATAGAATTTAGTTCTTGGCTCCTGCTGGACATCAGTCTGGGCTAACCGAAATAAACTAGAATCATGTTGTTTCAGGTCTTCTAAGGACACCTTTGTGACACCAGAGGCCTGTAGGCCCTACCTTGTCCTGCCCAAAAGCAGCCAAAAGCATGCTAGTCAATGCCGCAGATTCAAAAAATTACCAAGGAAACAATCAAGAGGCTGCAATTTAGTCAGTAAAGTCAGTTGGAAAGGAAACACTGATCTCTCCCTGAAGTACTAGGAGAGGGATTTAAACAAATCATTAAAACATCACTGAATAGAAAAACTGGTATGACAAGAGATCACATACACTCAGCACAGCATGCAACTGAGGAAATATTAAGAAATCAGGTGTGAGAGAAAAAGAGAATATAGAATAATAAGAGGCCTAGGAGAGGAGAAGGGAAAGGGGGAGAAAAGTGACAGAAGCCAATGAAAGTGTCAGCCTATCTTTGAGCTGGGCCTTAGCTTGGCAATCACACCAATGAACTTCATTCTAATATTATTCAATCAAGTTATATACCCCCACCTTTCATTCACAAAGGAAACTCAAGGTGACTAATAGCATCGACAGAATAATTAAATCACAGTAATATCAGATCCTCCAATTGTTTCTAATTTCTAGGGGCAGGCCTGGATTTACAGAAGCCGTCCCGGTTTCTGATTTAATCCTGGAATGTCCTGCTTTTCCTTAGGTCGTCCCTACTTTCATCGGAGAAATGTTGGAGGGTATGGAATAAGACGTCCCCATGGCTTTTTTTTCAGCCAGTACTCACCTCTTAGGTGGGTGCCATTGCCATTCTAAGAGAATGATGGAGGTGTTCGTGGTGAGTTGCGGCACTTCTTTTTTCTAGAAAAATAGCACTGGACGTCCCTATTTTCATCAGAGAAATGTTGGAGGGTATGTCATTTCTCAAGAGCAGTAATATTGATTGTAATTACTAAGTGGCACTGTGTAGGAAGGCTTGACAGAGCAGGGAAATAAAGTTCCACAGTCCCACCCATAGACTTAATAGAGACTCACCCACAAGGCTCAACTTCACCCACTGAGCTGCTGAGGATTTTTTCCCTCCCCTGAGGCAGGAGTGCCTATAAAAATTAATGAAGAAATCCAGGATTTTAGCTGAGTTCTGATAGGGCTGTGTAGCACACCTCTCCTTCAAAACCAAAGTTAGCAGTAAAGACATGAATTCATACTGTTTTTTAAATTGGGTCTTATTTCAAATGGATAAGAGAGGGTGGGTTTTTGCAGGGAGGGGTTGCTTTGAAAAGATATAAATGTGCACGGCATATACATGCAAATAAATGAAGTGCAAGCCTTCTGCATATGAAGGAGCCCCGGATTTGAACTGAGAAAGGGTGTGAGGGAGGTTTCAGAATAATATTTACCATAACAAGATGTATTTTCTTGCAGAAACCAACCTCACCCCCCCTTCTAGCCTGCCATAGTAGCAGAGCAATCCACTGCAGAGTTCTGATGTCAGCTATTCCCTCACAGCCACAAGTCTCCCTTCCTCAAAATAGGAGGCAAAGGAAGATGACAGCAGTGTTGATATTGATGGGGCCATTTTAACCAGGTTTAAATAGCTTTTAAAAATAAAAATCCACAAAAATAAGGCAAGTTAGAAAGGCAATGAAGTCTTGGGGGTTGCTTTTTGTGGATTGGGGTGTGGGTGTTGGAAGATACATTGCTTCCAGATCACAGCTATGCTAAAATCCTGGATGTCATCATTGGTTTACATGGGCAGCTTTCATTCCAAGACCATGAGATGAGCTGATCTTATTATTTCCTTGTATCTCTGGTTTCACCTCAAAATGAAGTGAAAGTTCTCTGCTCAAACCAGGGGCAGCAATTATAGGGGGCAGGAGGGGCTTGGGCCTCCTCAATATTTGTGGGCAGGCTGAGACCCCAATATTGAGACGGTCACATGCCGGGCAGAGGCAATACAGGGAGGGTGAAGATCACTCTCTGTGCCCCCTTCCCCTGACACCGCTGGGCAAGCACTTGCCCAGTGGTGGCAGGGGTTGGTGATCCTCTCAATATGGGGGGGGGGGTGGCTCAGCCCCCTGCTCCAAAATATGGAGGGGGCCAAAGCTGGGTGGGACACAAGGAGGGTGAAGATCACACTCTGTGCCCCCTTCCCCCGCCGCCGATGGGAGAGTGCTCATGCCCCGGGCGGGGGCCGGATGTGTCACATGACACCAGACCCCTTCAATGGGGGGGTAGTTGGCATCCCTGGCTCACACTATACACTTAAAGCACTATTATGCAACTTCAACAGTCGTGGCTTCCCCTAAAGAATGCTGGGAACTGTAGTTTGTTAAGGGTGTTGGGAATTGCCCCATGATTCAGGGGATGGGGCGGGTGGTAACTGTGAAAGTGCAAGAAAATGCTTTAAAATGTATGGTGTGCTGTCTAATTGAAGAGCAACTGCAGCTTCCACGGGGTGTCATGAGAGATAAACACTTCATTCTTTCCACACAGTAATGTTATTAACCTCTACAATGGCGGTTCCAGTCACCCTTCTGCTTCCGAAACAAAATGCCTCAAGCACTTCCAGGAAAATCCTATGCACATCTACTCAGACTTGCAAAGTTTCCAGCAGTATTCTTATTTTAATTTCTTTGGGTCTGCATTTTCTTCAGCTGGATATGTGGGTGTCTGAACTTTCATGAACACAATTTAGAGTATGACACACACTCCCCGCCCCCCCAAAAAGAGAGTGAGTTCTGAGTTCGGCATCTTCCTTCTTAACCTGTCGATTTTGAGGATGCCGTCTCCTCTGAGGCCCCTCTTACTTTTGCCTGTTTCGTTCGTGAAGAGCCGTTGCTCATTATTGCTCAATCTGCGCCTGTAACAAAGACAGCACAACACACAGAGGCGCAGATATTTTCAGTCTTCCAGTGCTTTGTGCTCTCTGTATAAAATTGGATCTGACATGGTGACGTGAGTACAACATGGGGCTATTATTACTCTGAAATGCCCTTGCTGTGGATTGCATTTGATTTAGAGGTGTGTTTAGTCAGTGAAGGGGACTCCTGCTTGCTCGTTGATAAAGCATTACTATGAGTGTTGCAAATAGTCGTGACTGCAGTCAAATTAAGATATTATTTCCAAATGGGGAAGATTTTTCTCCCAGTAATTTATCAAGGAAGTCATGGCGGAAACATCTGGCTGCTTTCATGCTTAAGATATTTTATGGCTCTCAGTTTCTGGACAGCACAATAAAGGACTGTAGGTTCAACAGAAAACCCGAAGTCTGAAGCATAACCAATTTGAGGCTTATTCTTGTACATTTTGAGAATTTATATTTTCTGTTTAATGCTCACTGCCTCCCCATTCCACCCATACACTTGCTCTTGAGAATATGGCGTTCAGTTCAGTGGGCTGACCTGCATTGGATATTTGTGACTATGGCTAATATGTGAATGTGAGGAAGTTTGTGTGTGTGTTTTATCATAAGAAAGTGTGGTGGTATGTAGCTGGGCAAGAGCATCTCATCACCATTTTGAGGGGACAAGGGGACAAGGAAAAGAGATTCATGCTACCATTTTGAAAATCCGACTGAGGAGGGTGAGGTAATTATTTTTCTATCTGTAGTTTGAAAGCCAGGGCAAGGCTGTTCCTATCTATTTCCTGAATACATATTCACACTATAACTATCAATCCTGGCTCGACACCCATGTTCAAGGTTTTCCAGAAATGAGGAGCCATAACCTTGAAATGTGGCCATTTGCTTCCCCCCAGTCATCATGTTCCAGAAATGCATGTCTTCTGCCACCTTTTTGTTGCTGTGTGGATTCATCCAGTGAAAGCTTGTTGCAGTTTTCAAATAAACTTTGGAGAATTTTTATTATTTGTTTGTTCAGAAATTGCCAACTATGAACAATTTAGCATCGTAACAAAACCTCTCAAACTGGTATCCTATGCATAGAAGAAATTGTGTTGCTTTTAACTATTTTTCCACGTGTTTACTTACATACCTTAATGCATTAGTAAGTTCCTATGTTCCCAGTAGCTATATTACTCATAGCCAACAAAAAAAATCTTGCCTGTTCCAATTGTCCCTGTTTACCAGGCAGGGATTTAGAAACAGTTCAGATTTTCTGGGATTAACCATGTTAAGTAACTTTTCTATGTGTTTGAAGGCAGGTTTGATTTGTATGGCTGCATAGATTGTATCCAGACTCATTTAGGATTTAACCCCATTTATTCCAAACCAACAGGATTCAATTCTTTAGATTTCTGTCCCAATGCCCTCCAATTCTCTACCAGCATATAAATCAGGTGTAGGTAACCTATGGTCCAGATGTTATTGTATTCCAACTCTCCTCCATCCCCAGCCAACATGACCCAATAGTCATGGATGATGGGAGATGTAGTCCAACAATATATGGAGGGCCAGAAGTTCCACACCCATGTTGTAAATGCGCATTCATGTATTTTTGAAAAAAAATAAAGAATGCCTGGGTGGTTAAGTCTAGTAAAAGGCGACTATGGGGTGTGGTGCTCATCTCGCTTCAGGCCGAGGGAGCCAGTGTTTGTCCACAGACAGCTTTCCTGGTCATGTGGCCAGCATGACTAAACCACTTCTAGCGCAATAGGACACATTGGTGGAAGAAATGCCATTTACCTTCCCACCACAGCAGTACCCATTTATCTACTTGCACTGGTATGCTTTCGAACTGCTAGGTTGGCAGAAGCTGGGACAGAGCAATGGGAGCTCACCCCATTGAGTGGATTCGAACTGCTGACCTTCCGATCAGCAAGCCTAAGAGGCTCAGTGGTTTAGACCACAGCACCACCTGCATCCCCACATGTACACTGCATATTCAAGTGCACTGTTTCATCCAGCCCATAACCATTTGTCCAGGAAGTAAGTTACTACATTTGTGTGCATTGCAGCTATTCTGTAACAAATATAACCATATCCATGTGAATGTTAAACACTTTATTAAACCTCTTTTTTCTACAAAAGTGCCAGTTTACTAACAGACCCTGCTTCGCTCAAGGACAAGCCATTGAAGACTAAACAAATGTAGCATAAAGCAGGGGAGAAGAGCATTATGTGATGCAAAATGGGAGAGCAAACTGTAAAGGCAGCAGTCCTTGTTGTGAGACTAAATGGGTTATAAGCACACAAGTGCATCTTTTTCTACTTACACTTGCAAAATCTTGGAGGGCTTGCAACTCCTTTGCTTTTCTGAGTAGCATTAGTCCAGTCTCAGATGCCATTTCCTGCTGGGGTAATAAGCACTAGTGGCTGCAATTGAGACTGTGGGCTTTTTGGGTAGCGTTTGCTCTTGTTTCCTTATAGAGCAGGCACTATAAGACTTTATAATGCCAAGATAATCACTGGGGCCATGCCTCTGAATACCAGTTGCTGAGAAAGAAGAGTAGGAAAGGGGTGTTGCCCTCAAGTCCAGCTTGTGGGCTTCTCATCAGCATATGGGCGGCCACTGTAGGATGCAGGACTTGATGGGTCTTTAAGCTGACCCACCAGGGCTCTTCCTATGCAATTAATATCTTAGATATGCATGCTGCCTTTCCCATGAAGAGCTTGGGGTGATGTACGGTATGGATTTATGCTATCTTGTCCTCATAACATTCAACCTATGAAGTAGGTGCGACTGAGAGCCTGTTGTGTGCTTGGCCATGCAGTGAGCTACATGTGTGGTGCATCAAATTCAGGTCTCCCCAGTCCACATGTCACACTTGGTTCATGACATTACAGTGGATGCTCGGGTTGCGAACGTGATCCGTGTGGGATGCAGGTTTGCAACCCGCAGCGTTCGCAACCCGCAGCAGTGCGTCTGCGCACATGCGGGTTGCGATTTGGCACTTCTGCGCATGCGCAAAGCATGTTTTAGTGCTTCTGCGCATGCACGACCTCCGAAACCCAGAAGTAACCTGTTCTGATACTTCTGGGTTTCGGCAGGTCCATAACCTGAAAAAACGCAACCCGAAGCATCTGTAACCCGAGATATGACTGTATAAACATTTGGGTGCAGCTCAAACCATACAGTTGCAGCAAAATACATGTGTAGCAGTAAGACTTTTGTCAACGAGACATTGCTGCTCCCCGCTTTCCAAATTGTTGAGCAGCTGACAAATTGATCTCATGTGCTAACTCAACTCAATTTATGTGTACTGGACAAATATAGATTGCCCCAACACTGAAGAATGAGATGCTCCATCGTGTGCAGATGATATTGTCCTTTTCTTTGAGTGTCAGAATGTGGTCCTTCATTCCCAAGCCCTGATTACTTTATTTCTGGTGTCCTTTATCTCCTTGAAGTTTTGGAAGCCACTTTCAAAGACTCTTTGCCTGCGCGTTCTACGTGTGTGAAAGAGACTTCACAATAATTTATGTCGCCTTAGAAAAAATGCTGAAGCACATTGTCTGACTATGCCGAAGCCCTATTTGCATACTTTGTAAATATTTTGTGCTTCTGAAGTGGGTCTGCATAATACAGATTGTCTTTGCATTCTACTTTCAAAACAGCTCCCATTTGATATGCCTATATTTTTTTCACAAGTTAGAGACTATTTCTGACATTTTCAATGTTGAACGCATAAAGTTAGCTACCAGGTAAGGGATGGAAGGAAACTCCTAGAAACTTCCCATGCTGCTTTGTCCTGATTTACAGACTTCATGAAGGACATATATAATGCTACTTTTTAAATGTAAGTAATGTCGTTTCAGTAGGGATGCGGGTGGCGCTGTGGGTTAAACCACAGAGCCTAGGACTTGCCAATCAGAAGGTCGGCGGTTCGAATCCTCATGATGGGGTGAGCTCCCGTTGCTCGGTCCCTGCGCCTGCCAACCTAGCAGTTTGAAAGTACGTCAAAGTGCTTAGGTAAATAGGTACCGCTCCGGCGGGAACATAAACAGTGTTTCCGTGTGCTGCTCTGGTTCACCAGTAGCGGATTGGTCATGCTGGCCACATGACCCGGAAGCTGTACGCTGGCTCCATCGGCCAATAGAGCAAGATGAGCGCCGCAACCCCAGAGTCTGCCAAGACTGGACCTAATGGTCAGGGGTCCCTTTACCTTTACCTTAATGTCATTTATGTGTATCTTCTAATACATGCTTCCTCAGCCTCAGCCCTCCAGATGTTTTGGCCTACAACTCCCATGATCCCTAGCTAGCAGGACCAGTGGTCAGGGATGATGGGAATTGTAACCTCAAAACATCTGGAGGGCCGAGGTTGAGAAAGCCTGTCCTAATATGCACTTTCCTTAAGATGTCATCAAGCTGCAGTTTGTGTGGCTGCCAAAGAAGTAAGTAAGTGGTCAGGTGGCCCAATCCACAAAAGAGAGTTTTGATAACGTCTAAGGGGAGAGAAGGTTTTGTCAAGGTGTAAAGGAATGGGGTGGGTGAGTTTGATGAGTGAAGCGAACAGCGACTCATCCCCTAGTAATAGCATATCTTTCTTTGTTTTCTATATTCCCCCCTTGCCCCAACAAAAATGGAAAGGTACAACATTTCCATGAAAGCCTATTAAAATGATGTAGCTGAAGGCCAAATAATAGTTAGATATGAAGACCATGCACTCTGCCTTCTTCTGAAGCCCCAGATGACTACATTTTCTGCTCATGATACCTTTGACAAAGGTTCTAGGTCCCAATATTCACTGTATATGGGTTGAGCTACCCACAACTACTTGTCATTATGGCAGGGGAGGCTGGCCCATTTGGGTGAATGGGACATAGCACCACTAACCTCAGTAAGAGGTCCCCACATCCCTGCCTTCTTAAAACCAGTCCAAAGAGGTGTCACTGTAACCCCTTCCTCCTTAGTCTCAATGGTCTCATGCAGGAAGGATCTGCCAGTTTTGATTTCTCATTTGTCAAATGTTAAATTCAGTTTTCTGGATTTCTGAAGCAATCTACATTAGGAAAAAAACAAACCCTCCTAAAAACTAACCAGCAATTTTGGTGTGGATTTCTCCTAAAAAACACATTGTTGTGTTCACTTTTGACATGCACATTTTTTTGCAAGAATTTTATTGCTAACATAATGCATTTCTATGTATTGTTTTCACTGATATATAAGTCTTTGTGCACACTTTCCCCTAATATATGCTTTTTTGGTAAACATTGTTTTGGTGCAGAGCTGCATCACAAAATTCAGCTAACAGAACAGGTGTTTATAGAATAAATTCAAGTTATAAAATGCTGAGCTCTTATGAAATATACTCAACCAGATGAAATGCAGCCTTTAGCTTTTCATTAGAAATCTGAAGAATCTTGCAATGAAGTGTTACAATTTAAACTGCTAGCGGGAAATAGGAATGCCAGCAAAGAAAAGGAAAATGTATCCAGTCTTGATTGATTACTTTCTTCATTCCCTGACTTTTTACTATGCTATTCAGTCACAAAGAGAAGGAACATATGCTTTCTCATAATTTCATCCACTTGCCATTATTCATCTTCCCCTGTTGTGTTCAGCAGAAGGAAACCATTGTATGTACTATAGGTTGTGCTCTCACACAACAACAAATATTGAGCCAGTCACTTGCATGATCTGAGTTTGTACTCCAAAAATACCATCCAGAATCTTCATAGCAATGTGTGCAGGCTCCTTAGCAGACAAACCAAAGTACAGTAGAAAGAATTTCCCAGCATCTGAGAATTGCTGTGATATAACATTATTGTCCTAACATGAGGGCAGATAGAGCTCGTCAACCAGGGAAGGAAGCCCATGTTGGAAAAGGAATACTCTGATCATAAACCTCTGTTGCCTTGAGGCTATACTCATTTGTGAGAATGGTGTTGGGAATAAACCCCCAAAACCCATACCTTCTACTTTGTAGGACATCCAGCGGTGGAAGAACCCTCCCTGGCACCCGGGGCAGCACAGCCTGGAAGGACTGCGCATGTGCGGCATCCCGCACGTGCACACTCCGTACGGAATGCCACACATGCGCACTCCCTACGGGCTGCCACATGCACAGTGACTGTATGGGCTACTGCACAAGCAGCATCCCATACGGAGTGCACATGTGCAGTGACCATACATGATGCTGCACATGCGCAGTCCGTACATGCTGCCGCTCATGTGCGGCGGCCGTATGGGCTGCCACTTGCATGGCGACCATACAGGCTGCCGCGCGAGCAGCATCCCGTACGGACCGCACATGTGCGTCGACTGTACAGGATGCCGTACATGTGTAGTCTGTATGGGCTGCCGCTCATGCGCAGTGGCCGTATGGACTGCCGCACAAGTGGCATCCCGTCTGGGCTGCGCATGCGCAGCAGCCCGTACAGTTGCTGTGCGAGAGGCAGCCCATACAGACGGCGCGTGAGAGCAGCAGCCTGTACGGATGCCACACGAGCGGCGCCCATACGAACTGTGCATGCCCTCGGCCGTTCTACAGCTGGGGGGAGGCAGGGGCCATCTTGTCACCCCTCCCAGAGTGGCACCTGGGGCAGACCGCCCCCCTTCCTATGCCCCTGAGGACATCTTCAGGATAAGAAAGGCTAAAGAGCAAACGCTACACAGCTCTGGAGTAAAGTCCCCAAGACAATTGGATGGTGTCTTGTGAGCCTCCTTTCAGCAACTCCTGCAGCCAAGCTTGTGCTGTTTTCCTTTGGACCACATCAGTGAGACCAAGAAGCAGGTCTTGTAATTCGGGCAGCTCAGGACCTCCATACACACTACCCAGGCTTTCCCCCTTGAGAGGTCACTTCAGTCCTGCTATGCAGCAAAAATGTTGCAGGATGCAGCAGTTATGAGTTACTGGTCTCTGCAGCTGCCGCAGGTATTGTGATTCTCCAGCAGTTGGACTTCACTCCCAGAGGTGCCCTCCATTGTCTCTTGAGACTGACGAGTGTCCATATGAAAACATTTGCACATATTTGTCCATTGATTAGCTGGGGAACTGCACCATTTAATTCTCACTAGATGCATAAAGACTTTAACATTAGAAACTTGTTACATTCAGAAAGGGAATTCTTCTTATGGCAGTTTCTCCAATTATTGACATATTTCACAGAATGCCACTGGGATTTTTCATTTTGTCCTGTGCAGCCATATCAGAGCTGAAGGGAAGGGACCTTGACTTAATGTCTTATCTGAAGGACGACATCTCTAACTGTGCAGAACACATCCCTTAGTACTGTACTGCAGCGTCAGCATTAGGTATGAGTGAAAAGTGCTGAGGTGTGGACTTTGAGCCTGTAATGTTTCTTCTTCTTCTTTTTGTCCAGAGATTAGAGAATTATAGTTGATGGGGGGGGGGGAATACTCCAATAAAAATCGGTAGGAAAATGGATCTGTCAAATAATTGCAGGGCACAAGTATGATAAAAACACTTTTTAGTGTTGATTTAAAGGTCACTCTCGGCTTAAACTAGTCAGCTGTGGCAACTCTCTTAGTTTTGATGTTAAAATTATGGGAAATAAAATGCAAATGATAATCTGTTAATTGATGGGAAGAATTGATGGGTTAAAATCTAGTGGAGGATTCTACTTTTGAACTATTCAAGCAAGTTTCTTGGTGAGTTAATGACCCTAAGTATGGTTGTTAATATAACAAAGTGGGTTGTTTTGTGCCAAAGGATAAATGGGTGGACCTCGTCCCTTTCCTGGGAGGTGGGGAGAAAGACAGAGTGTTTGCGAGCTGAGATCATGCTACAAGAAGCAGGTAGATGTTGGGAGAGAGTCAGGGGTGCCAACCTGAATAAAACATGGGGGGAGGGGCAGGTAAGCCCTGCCTCACATAATCAATCACACGATGCAGTGCACACAAGCCATTTGAATGACATTGCCCATCAACTTGGGGGCGGTGGCTCAGCCCCCTCTAATATTTTATTGGCGTGCCCGAAGACCCATCAATCCCTAGGAGATGGCTCCTATGGAGAGAGCCATGCTTGATTTTTGCTTGATTCCAAGGTTGTGACTATGGGAGAAGCAAGACTTTCTGGAGTGTTAATGCTGTGAGCCGCTCCATCTTAGACTCAGGTTGTATATATGTGTAAATAATATATCATAAAGACACCACAGTCTCTGCTGTCCCCCATTCCAAGGAAACCGAATCCTGGGTAAGCAACATGGAACTCCTTGAATCTCACAGTGCTCAGAGATTAGGGTGGTGTACAAAATTGTCTTCCTGTGAATAGTTCCTCCATGGCTTGGTAACACTTCAGACACCCAGCCCTGTGGGCAGTGGCGTAGCAAGGTCAGGTGGTACCCGGTGTGGAAAATTTCTTGTCACCCCCCCCCCCAATTGAAATTATTAAAAGAAGAAAAAATAAGATACTTACAGTTGCAAGTGTTATTTTTTGGTTTATTTACTTAACACTGTGAGCATAAGCACTTAAAACCTTTTTTCCCTAACTTTGTTCTCTGCAAATTTTGAAATCACATCATCAAAATCAATTCCTTTCGCTACTTTGTTTTCAGTTGACAAGATGGCTAAGAAAGAGAGAGCCAAGCTTGACTCATAGTGGACCTAAGATTACTCTTGATTAATTTTAGTTTTGAAAAACTCCTCTCACATGATGTCTAGTAATGTAAACTGAATTTTAGAATGATTATTCGGAGAGTTGAATTAAGGCTCAAAGCAAACAGGAAATTGCCCTAAAAAGGGCAATATATACATATATTTGTATTTACCTTTCAGGCTGTGTGCCTGTTTCAGCAATTCACTTAAGCTTCTAGTAAAAATATCATTTATGGAAATAGTAGGAGTTATACAAACGGATCTTACTCGAAAATGTCAGAAAGCTACTTTGCAACTACTCACTTCTAACATAGGATTGCATCCTCTGCAAGGAGATAAAGCAGCTTCAAGCCTATCTGCCTAATGATCGAACCACCCCATGCTAGTTAATGTCACCCTATACAGCAGCTGCACCTTGTGTTCATTGATCTGATGCTGAAGTCCACAGACTACTTAGTACTTCAGTACTTAGCAAGTGAATATAAAGTAAAGCACCAAGGCCTTCATGCATCTGTAGACTAACTGTCAAACCCATGAGGAAAAAAATGACTCTATACATTTACTTGAAAATTGCATGCCTAGTGGTACCTGTAGCATATTTGCTTCTCATTTCTATTGCTTATGAAATGCTTATGAGGATGGCTTTTCTCTATACTTTTCATACACGGCTATGCTGCCTCTACAGTACAATACCAAAAAAATCACCAGTATGAACCTATGCCAGGTAGTGTGTAGAACCTGGACCATTAACAATATAATTCAGGGCTTGAGACCCAACTATTCATTCAAATATTTATCAGTAGCAGTGCCCATCCTGTGGAATGCCCTCCTATCAGATGTCAAGTAAATAAACAACTATCTGACTTTTAGAAGATATCTAAAGGCAGCCCTGTTTAGGGAAGTTTTTAATATCTGATGTTTTATCACATTATTATTATTATTATTATTATTATTATTATTATTATTATTATTATTATTTCTGTTGGGAGCCACTCAAAGTGGCTGGTGAAACCCAGCCAGATGGGCAGGGTATTATTATTATTATTATTATTATTATTATTATTATTATTATTTCAGAGCACTGTATAGTCCTGTTGTGTTGAATGAGTTTCAGTTAGTAAGACTCGAGGGTGTAAACAAGGGGCTTGGATCAGTGAGGGTCACCACTTGTGCTCTAGACCCCTCTTTGCTGATAAAAACTAGTAAGGAGGGGATAGCTGGCTGGGTTAGGGAACTGATTAATGCCTGCTTGCAAGAAAGGGTGCTCCCTTCCAGCATGAAGGAGTCACTGGTAAAACTGCTGCTCAAGAAACTCTCCCTGGATTTGGAAAATCTAAGTAACTCCCGGCCACTCGCCAATCTGCCCTTCTTAGGCAAGGTTCTTGAGTGGCTGGTCACAAACCAGATCCATGCACTCTTGGAGGAAACTGATTTTCTCGTTTCATTTCAATCTGGGTTTAGGCCTGGTTTTGGCACAGAAACTGCTTTGGTCACCCTGAATGATGACCTCTGTCGGGATAGAGGCAGGTGAAATGTGTCCCTGTTAATTCTCCTCAACCTGTGCACCGAAGCAGGTGAGGAGCGGCGACTGTGTTCCTTTCCCTCTTTGCCTCCCCTATTCATTCATGCCGTTCCCCCTCCTAAACACCATGGAATGTGTTTAATCAGCATGTGCCGAACAACATGGGAGTTTCTGTGGCCGGCTTTGCCCTCTGCCAGGGCTTTGATCCTCCTCCCCTCGATCTTCTCCATTCTACCCCCGCCCACGCCTCCTCTAAACACACACACACACACACACACACGTATAATTGTCTATTTCTTTGACATCTGGTGGGAGGGCGTTCCACAGGGTGGGTGCCACTACCAAGAAGGCCCTCTGCCTGGTTCCCTGTAACCTCACTTCTCACAGTGAGGGAACTGCCAGCAGGCCCTCAAAGCTGGACTTCAGCAACTGGGCTGAACAACGGTGGTGGAGATGCTCCTTTAGGTATACTGGGCTGAGGCCAAGGAATGCCCCTTGAGATTCATCTGCGGTAACATCTCCACGTTCCCAGTGGAGTGCAAGTGAGGGCACTCAGGGGTGCTCAAGTTAACAATCTGAGCTATTGGGATGTTCCAGAGGTTGGATAGGGCTTCCATAGGAGCTCCAGTCATACCAACCAAAATATCCCCCAGAGCCATCTAGAAACCCATTGGATCCATCAGCCTCAGAACATCCTTATAGGTGCCCCACATTTGAAGAGGGCAAAAGTAGCTGAAAGCATAAATCTCAACAGGAAGTGATCTGACCATGACAAGGGACTAATCCTCTCCAATTGACATATTCTGGCAATGTATTGTGTACTCCCTCCATTTACTCCCCCCTCCCCACTGACCCGTGTGAATACCTCCTTTCCCTTCCATAGTCTGCCTTTAACCATTGTATACTCTTGCACATGTGTTGATTGGTAGCCATGGTTAACTGTAATGAAGATCACCTTTCTAACCATCGTTTGCCAACTCACTTAGAATCATGGCAAAGTACAGTCAGAAGGGCAATGCTGCTGCCTACTGTTATCAATACTTAATACTAATGTGGACGTAACACTACACCATGGTTAGAGCAAACCATGGAAGAGAGAAGGAAATTTGTGTGATATCACTGAAAAGCATATGGAGGGGAGGGAGTGCATGAGCCTCTTGGTGCACACTGTTTCTTCGAAGTAATGAATTCTACAAGCCCAGCTTGTTTATGTTTCCAGACAGAATGAGTGCACAGTCTTATATTGCTACCACCATTTGAGACACACATCTCACACACTGTCCTCAAGAAGGACAACGAATTGCTACATGAGTCTAGATTATGCAAGAGGTTAGACTATTTCCAATTCTTTTACCTAGAAGGACGGGAAAAATCAACAATTTGTCATTCCACAACTTTGAATGCAAAAGTACAAAGGTGTCAAACAAATTGCCATTGCTGATCATGCACACAAATGAGCCTGTTAAGCACTGTTTTCAGTGGTTCATTACTGGATGGCAATAATAGTTACGATCACACAGCATATTAGAAGTTTCCATTTGACTGCTGCTAGCTTCATGGAAGCCATATGGTAACCTATGGGGTGGAAAAAGACAGATATTGATGGCAGACAGGAGCTGGTGAACTGATATTTACAGATGCTTTTATGACTACTTAAAAACCACAAATAAGCTCTAGAGTATAGTTGTGAAGTGGCTTAACCTTCTATCTTTTTCTTTCTTTTTTTAAAAAATATTTTTAATATAATAAATTATACTTACCAACGCTGGACTTCTCAGGAACACTGGCCGTGTAAATGTCCTTGGTAAATTTAGGTTCATTGTCATTGATATCATGGATTTTAATGATAAATTCCGATTCAGGCTCCACTTGTCTTCCAGTCTTTCGGTCTATAGCCTTGGCACGTAGCACATACAGGGACTTTTCTTCTCTGTCCAGCTTTTTTGCTGCATGAATATCTCCTGTATTTTCATCTATAACGAATAGACTGCCAGCCCCTTCTCCTGTTAATATGTATTTTAAATTTCCATCTCCCATATCTTGGTCAGTGTGCAGCTTCAGGGATGTTTTAAAAAAAAGAAATGGGGAAAAGAAAGAAACACTCTATAAATATATGCATTGTTATTACAGACCAAATCTTTCAGCACATATGAATAAGTCTCTACAAATCTTGTCTGCAATTGAGGTCAGCAATAGTTGTCTTTTGCCTCACTGTTGCAGGGAAAAATTACAAAAGTAAGATTTTGGTCACACATGCAAAGCAGCTCGAACAAATTGATAAAGGACACAAAAGGATATAGAAGATAAGGCAGCAGCATTTAAACAATATGATGGCAATTGTAATATAACGCTTCCGCCCCACAACAGTATTTCTGAAACCTATTGCCTTCTCGGAAGTGGGAAGCTATCAACTTGCTTTTGCTAAGTTAAAAACCTAAAATGAAATCTAGGTCAGGATCCAAAGAGCTACTTCAGGTGTACCTGAGGGTTTTCAAAACTCCCCCTCAATTTGGAAAGTGGCTTTGTCACCTGACAGTGGAAGCTGCTGTTTGAGCGCCACAAATTCAAAGCCCCCTTGGGCAGGCAGAATTAATCAAATATTTTGCTTTCAATCCGAGACCCATTTCTGTAGAATTGTAATGAGCAAGTGCGATTTACGGATTGGAATGTTCACAGTAAAAATTGCGGTGAGCGGATCCGGCTGGGGGTTGGGGATTCAAATTCAGCCATCCAAGCCACTTTATCCAACCCTCTTCAAGTACCCTCCCCGGGCCTCCCCTTTTCCCAGACCTCACTGACTTTGTTCTGCACCCTCCTCGACTCCTTTTGCCTGGCCGGTGTAGGGTCTTGAACCACCCAACTCCTGCTTGCCTGGATAACGCACTGCATGCCTAGAACCCCTGACATTTGTGTGGTTGAAAAGTAAACTGCTTTATAATAATAGAATTGTAGCGCTGGAAAAGACTTTGAGGATCATCTAGTACAACTCCCTGCAGTGCAGGTGTCACCTCCATGTGAGCATTAAACGCCCGTTCTCTGATAGTAAACTCAGTCTCCACCCAATCTCTGCTCTATCCCTGTCCACCATTTGAATGTCTTCCCCCTCCTCAGTGAGGAAATGTGACCTTCAGGCTGAAAAGCATTCCTTATTTCTGCAGTAAGTGACAACCCTTGTGCAAGGTGCCACCCAAAACTAGCAGAGCACACAATGACCGCTCCCCACATTAAATGGGGGCCGCCTTTGCATGGTTGTGCGCAGCCCCTGGACCCTATGCAGCACCATTAGCACAGGCTTGGCTTCGCCTTCCCCAGGTGGGATACTTGGAGGTCTCCGTCTACCTCATCCAGTTGCCCAGTCCCGCCTGGGGAGGCATTGCCAAGGTGATCAGGCCAGGTAGAGGGAGGGACTACCTGCTCACACAATAGGGGGAGGATCTTACCTCGTCAGTTGGCTCCAGAGCTTCTCCCACCCTACCCACCCTCAGTTAAGACTTCTTTTGTAGGTTAACCTTTTCTCCACAGGTACACAGGCACTGCTACATCAAGGTTGCTGTTGAAGGGCCGGAAAGGAATTCTCCTGCATTGGCAGGTTTGCCTTTCCCGTAGCAAAACGTCACAACTTTGGCGGTATCAGGCCTTGGGCAGAATCCTTAGTCTATCTTCCCTAAATGGGGGTGGGCGTGTAGCAGTGACCCACACCCACTTTCTCTTTGCTGTGGAGATCCCAGGGTTCCCCGTTGAAGGGGTTGTTTTGAGGGGAGGCTTTGGCCGTATGCTTAGAGGTTGTCATTGCTCTCCCCTGCGACGGCAGCGTACTGGGGGTGGGCTCTCTCTGCTTGAACATATGTTCTCCAAAGCCAGCCCATCCCCCCCCACACTCTGGATAACCCTGATGTTCCCTAGATCCCTGGCGGGGAACTGGAAGGGATAAACGCCCAATGCCTGAGCCAAGGTCTACCCACATCTGAAACATAATAAAGTTGTGGTCAATTTTAATCCCATAGCACGTTGTCTTGAGTTGTTATTCCACACGGGGGCCGCCCAGGGTTTGAGGGACTCCGCCTGTCCATGCAACAGAGTCTTATTTGAACATCTACTCCCTCTTTCCAAATTCCATATCAAGACTGTGACCACACACAGTCTCCACGGTTTCACCATCAGCCAACTTTTTTCCTATCCTGACTGCTTGCTCTGTTTACCATCCAGGACTGGCCCACTTTCCATGAACCGTGTCAGGGAACTGCCATCGGAACTAGCGGAGGAGGCGAGGCTCCACAGCGATGCTGGAGAGGGGCCAAGCAGGGAGAGAGGCAGGTCTCCGGCTGGGGAAGAAAATCAGCGCAACACCAGGGATAGAGGGGGGCCGATGGGGGAAGCAGAGAGGAGGCTCCAGGACTCTTCGCAGGAGACCAGCGAGGAGAGCACAGGTCCTCCGCTGCCCACACCCACCCTGTGCAGAAGACTTCCGCGCAGGGAAAGTAGGCGGCGACTTGGCGTCAAAGAACTTCTTTGCTGGAAGAGGTTCAAGAAATGCCCACTGACGGATTCTGCCAGCGACTGAACAGCCACGGAGTGGATGGCTGTCCAGCGAGAAACGGTTTAACCAGGCAACCTAGCCCAGAGCGGCGGTAACTTACGCACAAGCAACCCCTAAAGCCATTACAAACCGCATTTGACAGAAGGGCCAGACTGGAGTGCCCCTTTGCAGAAAATTCAATATGGCTTTTTAAGAGACACTCAGAAAGAATGCTAAGCTGCACATAACACAAGATACACTCATTAAAACCAATAGCATTGCCAATTGGTTTAGCTCCTCCTGGACTGCTCAGATTCAGAATGCAAGTGGGGACTGCATATTTAAAATCCTTTTAACTTTATTTTTTACATCCAGTAGCAGCAGGAATGCTGGTGTTCAGAACGTGGCTCCATAACTCCATCTCACCACACAGACCACTACTACTTACATCAAAAACCCCATGAAGGGCTGGGGGGGCAGCCAGATGAGCTTTAGCCTAGCTCTCGCTCCATAAAACTTATATTTTGGGTGTAAGCAGTCCTCCCACCCCACGTGGAGAAACATTCAAACATAATGACCCCACCATCTGCATTTTGAATGTGTGTTTCAACTCGATATACACTTTACAAGATTGTTGTAAGGATCTGTTCCACTCATTAAAAGTATGCAGTGTCTCTGATGGCCCTGCGTTAAGGATAATGGTTTGATTTCCTGAAATGGGGATATTTGCTTATGCTGAATTGCTGTGTATGTTTAACATGGTCCCCCCCCTCCTTTCGCAGTAGCTCTCTCATGTGATCGGCTGACAATGAGTCACATGAGAGACTCATCCATTCTGTTGTGACTGTTAGTCAAGTAACTGTCGTTTTTAATCGTTCTTCTGTTTCTCTGGATGCTACTGAGAACAGTGTTGGTTGGGTCTGTCTCGGGTGAAGCAGACAGAGGAAGATCCCTAAAAGTTAATATGGAGAAACCTGTGCTGTCTATAAGGAACAAAGTGAATCAGTGTGAGATTGTAGGTATGTTCTTCTCAGTTATGTTTATGAACGTAAAGTTCTTTTCAATATAAAGAGTCTGGACATTGCATATCATCAAAAATTATCTGTCTATCTATCTACCTATCATCTATCTATCTATCTATATCTATCTATCTATCTATCTATCTATCTATCTATCTATCTATCATCTCTAGCTATCATCTGTCCATCTATATCTATCTATCTGTTATCTATCTATATCTATCGATCTATCTATCGATCTATCGATCTATCGATCATCTATCTATCTATCTCTATCCATCATCTGTCCATATCTATCTATCTATCTATCTATCTATCTATCTATCTATCTATATCTATCTATCTATGTATCTATATCTATCTATCTATCATCTCTATCTATCATCTGTCCATCTATATCTATCTATCATCTATCTATCTATCATCTATCTATCTATCAAATCATCTATCTATCTATCTATCTATCTATCCACCTACCTACCTACCTACACAACACCTTGAACTTCCTAACCCCTGCCAGCACTCATGAAAGAAGAGCATATTGGGGGAAGTCAGGTTGTCATGTCCACACCATTACAAGAAAAAGCTGTGCTCACTCCACCCTAATTCCTTCTAATTCCCTTCTGTTCTTCCTTCAATGAGCACATGTGATCTCTAAGCTCACTTTTCAAACTCCACCCAAAGATAAAAGATGGATTGCAGTTGTGATGCTTCGGGTTTAGCAGTGCCCATCTATCAAGGAGAACAGTGGCATTGTCAGTGCACAGAGCATGCACCACCTGCTATCCAAGGTATGAATTTCTAAATATGCCATGATCTGAACATTCATTCTCACTGAGATCCTAGTCATGCAAGCCATCTCTATCCTCCAGTAGCAGTAAAATCATTCAACATAAAATCGATCATAGTAATATGACAATACCTTTGCTTCCTACCAGATGTGAGATCCCCCCCCCAGCTTTCACTTTAGAAATACAAATACCTGAATTAAAGTATGTGATTGTACTGCCAAGCATTCAGCATATTTTACTGAGCTTTGTTTTTCAGGAGGAAGTATCACTACCCTGGTTTTGTTTGAGAAGTCATTCAGGAACCATTTCTTTAATTTATACATTTATCTTCCCAGCTTTATTTGAAATAAAACACTGATTTTTAAAAACATCACCAGTGCTATTTTTGTTCAGGTAGATGGACTGGTGTAAATGAAATAAATACTGAACTGTCTGCATTTACAGCAGTTGTGCTGAGCTGCTTTGATTTTTGCCTCAAAAGTATTCATTATTGGGAAAGGAAAACACTCCTGGATATTATTTATCATTATTATTATTATTTATTAAATTTGTACAGCACTCTATACCCGCAGGCCTCAGGGCAGTTCACTGGATAAACTCTTAATATGAAAACACAAAATTAAAACAAGAACAACCCAATAACCACTCATCACATTTTTAAAAGGGCATTTAATGTTAATCAGCCAAAGGCCTGGTTAAGAGGAGCCTTTTTGCCTGCCGCCTAAAGGTGTATAATGAAGGCGCCAGCTGAACTTCCCTGGGGAAAGCATTCCATAGACGGGGAGCCACTACAGAAACGCCCATTCCTGTGTTGCTCCAGACCTCCAGACCTCTCACGAAGAAGGCACACGAAGAAGGGCTTCAGAAGATAATTTCAGGATATGAGTAAGTTCATATGGAAAGAGGCGGTCCTTGAGGAAAATTCCCTCAATCCTATCCTGTGGTTATTAGTAGCCAATGTGCTCCTGCTCCCACATGTATGGTTGCTTTTATCACTTTGTCCCTCTAATTCAGGCATCCCCAAACTCAGCCCTCCAGATGTTTTGGGACTACAACTCCCATCAACCCTAGCTAACAGGACCAGTGGTCAGGGATGATGGGAATGGTAGTCCCAAAACATCTGGAGGGCCAAGTTTGGGGATGCTTGCTCTAATTCATTACTTTTTCTAATGTTCCCAGCCAATCAGGGATAATGTATTGGCCTCAATCCTGAGGACATATTAAAGTTGTTAGAGTGATAGAAATTCTTTCAGTACTGATGATGTGGGCTGTATCTCAGCCATTTTGCAGTGATCCCCACCCCCCAAATCATACGGGGGACAGCGGTCTTCTTCCAATTCTTATGTAGGCTTAACGACTTAACGACACACATACATACTTTGGCTCACAACTAGTTCTATGTAACACTGTTATAGCCGTATTTACAGCTGCATTGATTATGCGATAACAGATTTAAGACTTCTCCAGATGACCTATTTATTCAGCATTCGTCCTGATTTGCACAGTTTATGTGAAGGTTAGAGTGTATTCGGTCTTTATTGAGAATTTGTTCTGATCTGTTTGTGCGGCAGTTACATGACAATTGGCATTCATCTTGATTTGCTTGTGCAGTATTTATAGACCTTCCCACTAGTCAGTCCTTCATTTCACACTTGTCCATGTGTTTCCTCATCACTTTTCTAAGCTGAGAAAGTGGATTTGTTGTGCTAGGTTGACAGAGTCCTTTTAATCCATTTTAATTGTGCAAACCTTAATTTCCAGTGTCCACCCGAGTCACTCAAACAAATTAGTGAGCCTCGAAGTCACCCATACAGTATTTCACAGTTTAGTTTTGCTCTCTAGGTCAAGCTCATATATGTTCTAAATGCTGTACTTTTGAAATAGTCAAAGAGAATAAGGGAGACAGACTTTCTGCTGTCCATCTGGCAATGACTTTTTCCACCTGCCTTGCCCCATCCTCCAGCCCTAGGAGACTTTGCCAGACCATGACTTTGAGAACAGCGGAAGGAGCTGGGAAGAGAGAAGAAGAGTTAAGGGATATTTAAAAATAATAATTTCATAAGTTGGATGTCCTTGTTTCTCAATTTGATCCTTTTACATGGTTTTGTGACATTTTATGAGTTGTGATTTTTATTGATTAAGTAAAGGTAAAGGGACCCCTGACCATTAGGTCCAGTCATGGATGACCCTGGGGCTGTGGTGCTCATCTCGCTTTATTGGCCGAGGGAGCCGGAGTACAGCTTCTGGGTCATGTGGCCAGCATAACTAAGCCACTTCTGGAGAACTAGAACAGCACACGGAAATGCCGTTTACCATCCCGCTGGAGTGGTACCTATTTATCTACTTGCACTTGGTGCTTTCGAACTGCTAGGCTGGCAGGAGCAGGGACCAAGCAATGGGAACTCACCCCGTCATGGGGATTCGAACCGCCAACCTTCTGATTGGCAAGCCCTAGGAGTGTAAACTGTTTAATTATTATATATAAGTTGTTTGTTTTAAAGTTCTTGTGTCAGGGGCTGGACTGAGGAGGAATAGTGGGAACCCACACCCCTCTTCCTGCACCTTCCTGAGAAGAGGAAGACAGTATACATTTAGAACAGTGGTTTGCAGAAGGTCATAGTTCAGAGGCAGCAGAGGGGAGCAGCTGGGGAATATTGGGAGAGCAGCAGGAAGAAGAAGAAGTAACAGGGGAGAGACAGCTAACAGACTCGATGTCTCTTGAAAGCATTCCCTTCCCCTTCCAGAACCAGGCATGCCTTGAAAGTAGTAGAACAGAAAGCTCAAAGGCAGAAAGAACATATTAGCAGAGGCAACGTAGAATAGGAGGGACTGAGGGGGTGGGACTTTACTTGGAGCAATGCCATTATCCAAGAGAGACCGCATTTCTTCGTGTCTCTCTCTGTGAATATTGAATAAACTACTTGGTGTCAGGGAATGGTCTGGATCTGAAGATTGGGGAGTGCAGTTGCAGGCAGATCAGCCTCTCTCAGAATACGCGCGCCCCCCTGCCTCCAGCCTTTTCAGAAGCAGATAGGGAAGCAGACACAGAAACTGAACAGCTTAGAGGGGAGTTACCCAGCTACAAGATAATGATGGGGGAACCACAAAGGAGGGGACAGCTAGAAGAGACATCAATTGAGAGTATGGGGGACCCCCCTCTCCCTGGACCCGGAGGTCTGAACGTATCAGAGAACAAAGGAGGCAGAGGGAGGGAGGAACTCCGCGCTGGCTCCTTTCTTGCTGCAAAAGTCAGAAGGAGGATTAGACTGGCCAACTGCCCTCCTTGCGGAGAGCTGTGTATTTGTGATCGCAACATGAAGCTGTAATAACAGGACTATAAATCTATCAACTGCTCGTTAATTATTATCTCTGAAGTTACCGAAGGGAGGGGAGGAATCTCCAAGCTTGACACTTGGTAAGAACTTCATGTTTTTCTGTTTCTTGGCATCCCACCATGGGAGGGATAGGATCCCCTGAAGCCTTGACAACTTGTGACTTTTTTTTTGTATTGGATCAGATTGTTATTACGTGTGTGGTCTATTTTGTTGTTTCTTCAGCTTGTGTATAGTTATATAGAAAGGTAGCATACAAATTAAAAGTGAAATGAATCAGACTGGACGACCAGCATACAATGTGATGCAAATGCCACAGGTTTCCTGGGGAAAACTTGGAGGAGACACAGCCTAGTTAGTTTCAGAGTCAGGCATATATTTCCCTTTGCTGTGCTATTGCTTTCCAAGGCAAAATTACCATAAGGCATGGGGAGTAGCATATATACTGTAACAGGCTCTAGGGTGTCACTAGTTCTACTTGTGGCACTCTTGTTTAATGAGGCTTCACACCACGGACGAGACGATGGCATATTAATACAAATTGATTTCTCCCCCTTCCTGCAGAGTACATGCAATTATTGTGCAATGCCTTCTTTTATTTGTGTTCTGCTAATGCTGTCCTGATGGATACTTCCACAGTGTTTCGTACACCAGTCCACAAGAGGACAGTAGGGAAATTGGGAAACTTATTTATCAGCCTGGCTGTGGAGGCATCCCTATGTATGCTATAAGCAGGATGTGGGTGGCGCTGTGGTCTCAAGCACTGAGTCTCTTGGGCTTGCCAATCAGAAGCTTGGTGGCTTGAATCCCTATGATGGGGTGAGCTCCTGTTGCTCTGTTGCAGCTCCTGTTCAAAAGCATGCCAGTGCAAGTAGATAAATAGGTACCACTGTGGCGGGAAGGTAAATGGCATTTCCATGTGCTCTGGTTTCCATCACGGTGTTCTGTTGTGCAGAAGCGGTTTAGTCATGCAGGCCACATGACCTGGAAAGCTGTCTGTGGACAAACATCGGCTCCCTCGGCCTGAAAGGGAGATGAGCGCTGCAACCCCATCATCTCCTTTGACTGGACTTAACCATCCAGGGGTCCTTTACCTTTATCGATTCTATGACCAGTAACATGTTACAAGAAGGCTGCTTTCAACTGGCACTTCGTCATGAATGAATCCATTCCCATAATGCACAAGGGGGTACAAAGGTCCCTCATGGAGATGGTTCATCAAAACTTTCAGTGAAGACGACTCCTCCATTCTCCTTCTTTTCTGATTCTGATTCCCCCAAGAACTGTCCTAATGTACACTGTGACCCATAATAACTTGACATTGTTATTGCAGGTATCCAGACTACACACAAATCTGTCACTCTGTGTGACTCAAAATGCATTGCCTTTATTTTTGTAGCCTTGTTGGACTTTACTAATTGGTAGGGTGAGTGTTGCTCCCGGACGGGAGGAAGGAAGTCAAATGACACAGAGGGTTGGTTCAGAGAAAGATTTTATTCTGCTCTCCAGATAGCAGAAGGCACTTGCGTGGTCAGCTCACAGCAAATCCAAAGAAATAAGAAATTTCATGCAGTATATATATCCTCCAGGCACCCTCTCCCCCCTTCCCCAGGAATCCAGCCACATCAGCTTATACATGCAGGTTGACATCACAGATGTTCCTGCTCCGGTACTTTTAACCATAAAAGGCTGTTCCTCTTCCTGTACTCTTGACCATATAAGGGTATTCCTGTTACGGCACTCTTATCTTGGGGTAAGAAGGTCACCAATTCTCCTGGCGCTGTTCCCGGACTAGGTCTGTGCATCAGACTGTGGTCAGGATGTAAGATAAGACCCAGACGTGCCGTCCCTGCTCCACTAGAACAGTCAAGGTCATACATTGCCAGCACAGACTGATAAAGGAGAGTGCTTTGTTTGTACAGCTGGGTCCCTGTTATGCATTTGCTCAACAGCTCAAGTTAATGCATTTTAGAAATGCTCCCTTGGAGAAGGAAAAATGCGGATTTTGGGAAACCCATTCCTTCATTTTGTTGCCAGAAACACAAAGTGGTCAGAAGGCGGGAGATGCTAGCTTAAATAACCTTATGGTTATGAACCCATCTGGTGACAACATGTGTGCATGTGCCCATGCATGAAACCTTATCCCCTGTTTAATCCCACCCTGAAATCCCACCTCAGCCCATTACTACAACCTGGGCTCTGAAGCGGTGTTCCGTGGTATGTGAGAAGCCAATGTAGGAAACAAACACTCTGTGTGAAGTCAAGCTGCCGAAACTCCTTGTTGTTACCTTCCCATCCAACTTTGGTTATGAAGCTTTCAGACTTTATATTCAGCAATTCAGAGTCTGCTGGAGCCAAAAGCTGAACCCAATGAATTATTTTGTTGCACACCAAGCAATAACTTGCATTCTGAATGGCAAATAAGGAGTTTTAGTGACACTGCTGCAGATCTGTATTTGTCAGGGTTTGATGAAGCAGAACTGACTGGAAAGCAGGCTGCAAATTAACTACTTTCTTTTTTTAGTTGGCTGGCTCCAAGGGAGCCATGTGTTGGTAAGTGGTTTCATAATTTAAGCCTTAGTAAACTATATAAAGAGCACCATCAAAGACTGCTTAGTGATTTCCTCACTCTTCTTAAGTTATATGCATTTTCCTTCCAACTCTATAGTTCTATGACTCTATGAGTCTATCTTGTTGTTCTTTACAATACCCATAATATAACAAGGAACAGTTTTTCTAGTCCTAATCAGACCCCACTCCACAAAATAAAAATAAAGTAACTAGGGCCATTCACATTTGTTAAGCAAATCTGAAAAAAAAAGCTCAGATTTCAGGCTCCGGAAAGAATGGCCATATTTTATTTCATATGAACTTTAGGAGAGAGTAAAATGGCAAACTACATTAAACTAAAACGAGTCCCAGAGAATAGTGTTTTACTTCTCTCAAGGCCAGCCCTGGGTAATGTTTTGTACAGGGCCATATTTCTACAACTGCAGCAAATGAAAGGAAATTGCCATTTCCAGAGCCATCTTAATGCACATAATTCTACCTCAAAGGATGAAGAAAGGACAAAAGGCTCTCATGTTTCGAGAGCTGGGGAAACCCTGTAAGAAAAGTGATCAATTTTATCAAAACTCTTGACTCTCCTCAAAATTCCTCTGATGTTTACCTGAGGAGAGATTAACACAGAGAGAGAGTTCACTTTAAATTGACTCAAGGTGAACATTTTCTGGCAAATGAGGATGAATGTTATTAAGGAAGCAATGAAGGGCCCACAACAGGCAAGAGTCCTTAACAGTGGGCAAAGTGGTCATACGGTGGTGACATTTGGAGTTATGGCACCATTCATTTTCCCATTACCAGGTTAGACGTCTGCTTAGGGAGCAATCCTCTGCACGAGGAGCTGGTGTAAAGCAAGCGGGTGTAAATTAACCCAACATAAAGTTACGGCAGATCCAAACCCTGTTCAGCTTTAGGGCTGCTGCTGCTCTGCCTGAACATGGCAATAGTGTTTACAATAACGTTCTACGTTTTATTGCCAGGTCACATGACTGAGCTAGATGAGTTTATGATCCATCTTAAATCCCTCTTCTCTGGTCTCACCTCCATAATGCTCCTTCTTTGGACTTGCACTGTCCTTGACCCAGCTAAACTGGGTTCAGCAAATGTAGCTTTGACTGAACCAGGAATTAGACAACTATGCCAGAAATCTGCTGCATCCTAATCTGCTCATCCCAGTGGACCTTGCCATTGGATTCCCCCTTATTAAACTGATCACATTCATTATTTCCAAGTTTCTAAACAATTATGCACCTGGGGATTCGTACGCAGATAGCAACATTCATTATTTTCATAAATTTCTAAAAGATTGTGGAGCTAAGGATTCTTACCAGTCAGGGTGATAGAAGTGATTTATATCTAAATATATTGCAAAATAGTTATCAGCTGTTTTAACTTGAATAGATCTGTGTTGATAGATATTAGCAATAAAGTAATAATCTTGGTCTTGGAAGGGTTCATCTCAATGTCTGAACTCATCCATGAAGCACATGGCTGTCCATATTGAGATAAATATATTTAGCTGTTCTGTTCATAGAAATCTGCTTCGATGTGTGCGTCTCCCTTGCTGGACTGAATAGTTCTGAGGCATAGGTGCCAACTCCATGGGGCTATGGGTGTCTGAGCACCCACAAAATTCCCCAAGAAGGGGCCGGGCACCCATGGTCACAGGGTCAAGTTGGCAGTCCTGTTCTAAAGGCAAACTTCTCAGCCTGCATTATTGCCGTGCAGTAGACTTTGTGTTTTATATAATACAGTGGTACCTTGGGTTATAGACGCTTCAGGTTACAGACTCCACTAACCAGTGGCGTAGCATGGGGGTGCAGGGGGGGCCGGCCGCACCGGGCGCAACATCTGGGGTTAGGGCAAATCCACGGGTTAGGGGGCGCAAATCCACGGGTTAGGGGGCACAAATTACTTGCCTTGCCCCGGGTGCTGACAACCCACGCTACGCCACTGCCACTAACCCAGAAATAGTACCTCAGGTAAAGAACTTTGCTTAAGGATGAGAACAGAAATCGCACAGCGGTGGCGCGGCAGCAATGGGAGACCGCATTAGCTAAAATGGTACCTCGGGTTAAGAACAGTTTCAGGTTAAGAGCGGACTTCCAGAACGAATTAAGTTCTTAACCCGGGGTACCACTGTATTGAGGAAATGACAAAATATATGTTGGGAAGAATTTTTATATTGCAGCAAAGCCTTAGACAGTGTGCAGCTTACCTCTCTATGGACCGTTGCCTCAAAGTGTTGTGCTTATCCCCACCCCCCCATGTGAATAAATAGCCATGATGACTTATATGGGAGGAATTTGAGAGACACACTCAGGGAGGGAAATCACTTGGAAGGGAAATACACCTACCATTGCCCTTAGATGATTTTGCTATGGATGCTTCTCAATTTCTCAGTGGAGGCTGCAGTTCTCTTCCGCTTAATATAACCAAACACATATGACTCTCTCTCTCTCTCTCTCTCTCTCTCTCTCTCTCTCTGTGTGTGTGTGTGTGTGTGTTTAGAAGTTCTTGGTAAGGGGATGCATTTGACTTTATACTGCCATTCACTTTTCAGAGTACTTACTGGGAAGTTTCCCTTGTTAACCACATTGCATTTTAATAGGAAAGTATAGTTGGCTGAATGGCAGCAAATTTTCCTTTTCCTCTTGGATTCAAAATTGGTGTTGGCTTGTGGTGGTGGTAACAGATCTCCTCCTTTTTGTTATCGAAAATGCCATCTGTAGCGTGAAGTGAGTTTCGTTCCACAGATGGAAAACCAGGATAAGACCATCATGGAGAGAAATAACAACCAGAGCTGAGCTCTCCTCCCATCACTGTGGCTGCTAAAGACAGAACTTTCTCATTTTCAGGCTGAGGGAGCCAACGTTTGTCAACAGACAGCTTTCTGGGTCATGTGGCCAGCATGACTAAACCCCTTCTGGCACAATGGAACACCATGAGGGAAACCAGAGCCCACAGAAACACAGTTTACCTTCCCGCCACAGCGGCACCTATTTATCTACTTGCACTGACGTGCTCTTGAACTGCCTGGTTGGCAGGACCAATGAGAGCTCACCCCATCGCGCGGATTCGAACCACTGACCTTCTGATCAGCAAGCCCAAGAGGCTCAGTGGTTTAGACCACAGCACCACCCACGTCCCACTGTCATTTAATAGCCAGGTGCCAAGATGTATCTAGCACTCCAACCCCTTTCAGATATTTTTATTGTTACAGAGACCCAGGAAGGATTTGAAGCTCAACCATCTCTAGCACATGTTCACCGAAATCATTTTAGAAATGCATCCTCAGGAAGCAAAAAATGGGGGGGGGGGGCAAAGAAAGACTATCCTTAGTAAACAGGGACATGTTATTAAGCAGGATAACATGTTAAATGAAAACAATAAAAATAAATAAATGTATAATATACTGCGCATGTGCATCCTTTGGGGAGTCTGACAAATTTCATCAAGTGGAGGAGCTGTAAGAGTAGGAATTGCTCTAGACATCCACTCTATGGGTTGAATCCTTGTGGCCCACCTGAAAGACGCTTCTAATATATATATATATAAAACTCCAGCAGAGATTGAAGGCAAGAACAGCAGGAGCCATCCCTGATAACAACAATTGGACCGTCTTACATTCCACTCTTGCTTTCAAATCTATCCAAGTATAAAGTTATTAATGGATGGGTAAGCTTACATTGACTGTGAAATAACACCAGAGGCATAGAATATTGGCATTTCATTCTGTCAGGGGCCGGGGGGTTGGGGAGGATTTCTCTAAAGAAAAGCATAACGGTCGATTAGGATTAAATTTCCAATCAGGAGTTAGTAAGTAGTTTATCTGGGTTTGTAACGGATGTTGCCTTTATGAGGGCATGCTGTTTCATGCGTCATTCTCCTCACAGGTCTTTTAGCCGCATAAACAGCAAAAGGTGTGCCCACACTCTTTGGAATGGGAAGCATTCTCTGATTCAGTACTTTAGGTCTTGGAAACTACTTTCACACAACCTCTGCCAACCCCCTGCCCTCCTCACAGAATTTTGGGGTTGCTGAGGGACATGCAGATTGCGCAGTCCAGTCACGGGAGAGATATCTGCACAGACTCATGCTATCAGTTACTACCTTTTGTTTATGGCCCAGCTTCTCATGTTTTCCAATTTTAAATTTCCCCAGGTCAAGAAACTGTGAAGTTGTCCCAGTGCTGAGGGAAATCTAGGTCCTTTTCCCTTTCAGAGAGCACCACACAGTGCTGATAACCTAGCTCAGCCTAATCAACCTTGCAGGGCTATTACGAGGAGAAAATGGAAATAACCTCATTCATATCCACCTGAGGCTCCTTGGAGAAGGTTTAGGATATAAAATGTGATAAATATTTACATGAAAATAAGGATCAGGAAGTGGTGAAAGCTGCCATGTGAGGGGAACCTAGAACATGACATATGGAAATCTCTCTCTCTGCCTCTCTCTCTCTCTCTCTCTCTCTCTCTCTCTCTCCTTTTTGCTTTCTTGGTAAATGGAGTACCTACAGCAAGAAGTATATTTTTCTGAAAGAGTAACCAGTAGCATTTGTACCACTCAATAGTTTGTTGTTGTGGGGATAAAACAAGCTGAAATAAAATAGCCTTTGACTGTTTTCATGAAATCTGAGGGAAAGGGCAACGGTGTCAAGCATGACAATGAACCTGGAGCTGAACTAGTCCAAATACTTAAAAGTCCAGTCCTTTCAAGTTAGGCCTTGAAGCTGTTAGTATCTGCTGTTGGCCCATCTGGTAAAATTATAGCTTCTGGGAGCAGATTTGGAGTGCAAGGGCAGAAGGTTTAAGAGAGTCGCTACTTTGTCTGTTTCTATCATATTATTTGACATTGATTTAAAGCTAACGGACCTTTGCCTCTCCTTTCTCTCCTTTCAGAAAGTTAAATTCTAAATGTCCAAACAACTTTTTCAAGGGCACATTAAATTCCCTGGTCCTTAAAGGCTAAAGCTTCCATTAACTTCTCAATCTCCTTCCAAGTCAGTGGGACTGCTCTGGAAACAAGGATTTTGTGCATCACTGCTCACCCACAATCAGTTTTGCAGTGTAAACAGAGCTGCCATGTGTAGGATGCAGTGCTTGAAGCACACAATAGAGGGGGCCATGCTAAACACCCCAATCCAGAGGTACTGTTGCATTATTAGGAAATGAAGGAGGAGTTCATTAGTGGGAAAGAACCCCGTAAAACAAATGCCCATGTGCTTGGGTCATTTAAATGTTCTCCCAGCTGCATAGGAGATGCTCACATGGTTTTGGAGAATGGTTAAAGGCATGGGCATCACCTCTTGGTCTATTTTCTGTGTCTTGTGGCTTCTATTGATATGTGCCAGCATTTTAATTTTCATGAAAAATGTGATAAAAATCCTTCCTGGTAAATTCATGTACATTTCTTCTCTCTTTCAGTTTCTAATTTGGTCATATGATCACAGGTTCCCTCCCAGGGAAAATGAGAGCTTTTAAAGGCATTTTACCACCCGGTGCTCTATAGTGTTTATCCATCACAAATGCTAATTTGAAACAGGAGAAAATCCACATTCATTTGTAAACTGTCAAAGGAATCAAATAGCTGTTATCAGTAAGGCATCATTTTTATGACTTACTCCTGTGTATGAAACATTTTAAATAGCTCCGTAGGATGGTTTCAATACTAATCAAGTTGCACTGATGAAGTTCTGAAAGATAATTCTTTTAACTGATAAAGTCTTCCAGGCGCAACATAGTTGGAAGCTGTTTCAAACAGGATTGCTTGCTGAGGTCAGTAAATAAAAATGTAGAAAGCTACAGCATTAATAATAATAAAAAGCCACTCCATTTTCTTCCACATAATGTATTTGAAAAGGTCCTGCATTCAGCTTTGGTAATTCAGTACGTTTACGAGCACAGTTCAAAGTGTTGGTGCTGACCTTTAAAACCCTAAACAGCCTCGGTCCAGTATACCTGAAGGAGCGTCTCCACCATCGTTCAGCCCAGACACTGAGATCCAGCGCTGAGGGCCTTCTGGCGGTTCCCTCATTGCGAGAAGTGAGGTTACAGGGAATCAGACAGAGGGCCTTCTCGGTAGTGGCGCCCACTCTGTGGAACACCCTCCCTTCAGATGTGAAGGAAATAAGCAGCTATCCTATCTTTAAAAGACATCTGAAGGCAGCCCTGTTCAGGGAAGTTTTTAATATTTAACGCTGTATTGTTTTTAACTTTTGATTGCGAGCCGCCCAGAGTGGCTGGGGAAACTCAGCCAGATGGGCGGGGTATAAATAATAAATTATTATTATTATTATTATTATTGTTGTTGTTGTGGTGGTGGTGGTGTAGTGGTTAAGAGCGGTAGTCACCTAATCTGGGGAACCGGGTTCGCGTCTCCGCTCCTCCACATGCAGCTGCTGGGTGACCTTGGGCCAGTCACACTTCTCTGAAGTCTCTCAGCCTCACTCACCTCACAGAGTGTTTGTTGTGGGGGAGGAAGGGAAAGGAGATTGTTAGCCGCTTTGAGACTCCTGAAGGGGAGTGAAAGGCGGGATATCAAGTCCAAACTCTTCTTCTTCTTCTTCTTCTTCTTCTTCTTCTTCTTCTTCTTCTTGTTATTATATTTCATGGTCACCAAGTTCAACATATAAAACCATAAAGATCCCGAGATATCTTAATTTGACTGCTCCACACTACAATTGCCTTTGGCCTTATTCATAGGCTGACTTCCCTTTGCAAAGCTGTTGCAGCATAGTGGTTAACGCCATGACCTGTGACCCTAGTTCCTCAGCTGGGACCTCACTGTTGCACTGCTGCCAGCCCTGCCCGCCTCCATTCTGGGTGGTTTAGAGATACCATTTTAATTTCCTACACTGCCTCTGATGTAGTATCGTTCTGAGAAGTAAAAAATAAAACAAAACACAGTTCTGTACCACCTCATGCTTCTCTGCAGTGCTGTTGCTTCTCAAGGGAGACAGGCTTGGGCCCACCAAAAGAGAAAGAGTCCCATGAGAGGATACTTTGCCAAGTGTCAGGGACTGGGCAGAGGATGAATAGTGGAGACCACCTCCCCATCCTGACCCAGAGAGCCTTAAAAATAGGAGAGCAAAGAGCTCAAAGACACATATTCTTGGTTCTTTATCTTCTACTTCTTGGTTGTTGTTTTTTCAAATACAGATAAAAAGATGCTATAGAATGGAGAAAGGAAATGTGGTTGTATGAATCAGTCCCAAAGTCACACATAAAGATGATAATTTGATGGGTACAGGGTTGTGAACGTATATCTATTGGCCTCAATTTGATGGGTTACAAACTGGCAATCTAAAACTTTTCCCCAATAGTAAAAGTTAATATACCTGTTATGGAGATCCATCTTGACAATGCTGAGATGCAGTCTGACTGTTAACTGTTTCTGGCTTTACCAAGACTTAAAGCATATCCTCTTTGTGACATCACACATGACATCAGAATGTCATGTTTGCATTCAACCTAGACTATCTTCATGCCAACAGCAATGGCCAGTAAACTTCAGTAGCCAAGTAACCATCAGCCTGACTACCCAGTTGTTTCTATCTAGACTACTGGATGTTTATTTGTTGCTCTCATAATCAAAGCCTGAAGAAGAGCTGTGTATAATCTGAAAATCTGCTTCCACTGTTAAAGAAAACTAATTGTCAGGGACTGGGCAGAGGAGGAACGGTGGAGACCACCTACCCATCCTGATCCTTCCAGGGAGGAGAACAAGAAGACAGTATAGATTTACAACAGGGTTTTGTGGGAGGTAGCAGCTCAGAGGCAGATGAGGGGAAAAGTTCAGAAATCATGGGAGAGTCAGAACAACATCTGGCTGACACGTTGCCATTAGAAAGCATTCCAGGCCCTCCATCTCTCAGAACCCGGTGAGCCTTAAAAATAGGAGAGCAAAGAGCTCAAAGACAGAGGGCAGCTGTAGAGGAGATGATGAGAATGACGAATGAGGAAGTGAGAGAGAAGTGGGGTGGAGACAACAGTATTATCCAAGAGGCTGGGTTCTATAGCCTCTCTCTGTAAAGACTGAAATGAAAAAGGATAGTAATAAGCTTTTCCTTGTCTTTATACTTTCCTGGGCAACCAGCTGGGAGCCACTGACAGCATCCTGACACCAAGGGTATCTCAAATTTGGAGCTGGTCTTGGAACTGTGAGCCAGGGAGAAAGGATTCTTGCCACTATCAAAAAGTCACTGGGTGGCCTTGGGGCAGCCACTATCGCTCTCAGAATTTCCCTGGGGGGCACTGGAACGATCCAGTGGTGGTGGTGGAAGCATAAAGAAGAAATTTTTTGAATAAGAACCATTCATACGTGTTTCATCTGCTGTGTAATGACACTTGCCAATGTAACAGAGTTAAAGTCATAGTGCTTATTTTCCAAATAAACGCACAAAGTGCAAGTTCAGTGATCAGTGGTCAAGTAGGCTGACAGGTCTTAACAAGCAAGTGTTGGCAGGCGAGCATGTTGTGCATAGTGCGGAAGGCCAGCTTGCATCAGAAGGAAAATTCATGCTTACAATACAATATTATAAACAGGCAATATGTATGAAATTATTTTAATAAATTTTCTATAATTTCAAGCTTCAAGCTGTCTTATTTGCAAAATCTTTCTTTACTATGTTGTAGGACATATGTAGAAATATAGATACATAAAGCAAGTTTGTCACTGCATTTTTCTGTTTGTTTGCTTTAAAAAGGTAGATTTTCAGGCGGTGCTGATTAATTTTTCCCCCTAAAAAGGGGGAGGTAGGCCAAATAAATTTGGGTACCTCTGCTCTATCTTAATCCCCTATTTGGAGCAGGGTGTTAATATTGGCACTTGGATTACTTACTCTCATAAGGAAATACAGCTGGAAGAAGTTGTGGAGCCATCTCAAGCATAGGGCTTTTCTGAAATTCAAGAAGAAATGCAAAACCTTTGGCCACCTGGCTAGGTAAACAGCATGCTCCCTTCTCAAAATGACACATATATTTATTTCCCCTCCAATTAAGTCCAATTTTTCATGTAGATTTTGCTTCATCCCACCTGCCCAAGGAAATATTTGGAAATAAAACTTCTGAAATGTTTGAAATGCTCTTGTTCTGGCTCCATTGCCAACATCTTTGGTCTAAAAAGTGCAACTGAAATCAGGATTTGGCCCTCTGTTTAACCGCATGACACTTGGAGGGTGTGCAGTTCCCAAACATTTCAGTGCAGTTTGGGGTTTTTATTAAAAAAAACCCCATCAAAAACATTTAAAAATGTGCATTTTAAGAGGAAATGCATGTTTTAAGAGAGAATCTATTTAAAGCATGTGTTGAAACAGGTATTTAAATGCACATTTTGGAGTTTGTCTGTATATATGTATGCATGTTCATGAGAGAGAGAGACAGAGAGAGAGAGAGAGAGAGAGAGAGAGAGAGAGAGAGAGAGAGAACTATAGAAAAGGAGTGTAGAGTGGAATAGGCTTAGGGACTTAGTGTATGTGAAAGTGACACAGATCAACACACATAGATGGATAAACACATAATAGCATTTTGCTCTTTACTATTGAGAATGAACTGCACTTGTCTTTCAATTTTGCCATAGCATTTCTTGCAAAAACTATCCTCAGTAAAAGAGCAACATCAGAAGTACCAGGCATTTGTAAAGATGTTTGTGACAATTGCTTGTTGACAGTGTTTCTTTTCCCTCTTCAAGGTGATGAAACAGAAGGCCTTACTTAGACAAGCAAGTCACTGGAAAAAAAATAAGCACCATCTGAAGAAGGTTTTGCAAAGGCAGTTATGTATTTGCTCTTGCAAGCTTCCCATTACCTGATTTGCATTGGACTGGCAAATAATATGCCACCATAATAGCTTCAATACTTTTGCTGATTTTGCAATGTAGTCAGGGAGGCTCACTGAGAGTGAAACCAGGTGTTCTTCTAAACATGTGTGACTGCTGCAGAACTTGTATTTCTCCAGACTGCTCTCTCCCTGAGCCGTATTATGGGCTGATGGTGGTGAGAAAGTTTGGGATGTCATGATACCATGATGATAGCCTATGTTGTAAGTTGTTACATGGGGCAAGGACAGTGCATAACATGCCATGTTTAATAGCTATGCATTTTGTGTGGCATGCATTTTCAGACAGCTACGTATCAAGCTTGATCCGCAGAGTATATATGGGCAGGGCTTTTTTTTCAGCCAAAGCTCAGCTCCAGAACCTCTCAGGTGGGCATCATGAAAGATACATTCATGGTGAATTCCAGCATCTCACCATAAAAATAACACTGTATATGGGGTGTTAGGGGTGTTAGGGAACGGTCAGAACATCTGGTAGGGGAACACGCCATGTTTCTTCTGGGGTAGCTCATCCCCCTTTGGTCCTTGCTCTGCACTCAGCTCTTACCTGTGTCTCCTAGAATCTGTCACCATGTGTCAGGCTTTGGGGAAGTAGCTTCCTCCCCCGTGGCAGTAAGAAGATCAAATGAAAGGAATGTCTTACCAGTTAGATTCTTTAATCAGTGAGAGAGAAAAGAACATGTCTACCTAGAAATGGCGGTGCTCCCATTGAAGGTTAACTCCCTCCCTCCATCCCTATTAAATCTATGTCACTCCTACGTCTTGTAACCTGACCTTGTACCCATTGTGCTTTCTGTTCTGCCACTTTCTCAGCTCTTCTTTACCTTGGGGAGAGCTGATTAATGCTTTCCAGAGACAGTGAATCTGTTACTCTCCTCTCTCCCAGTCTTTCTTCTCCTAGCTGTTCCCCATCCATTATTTCCCAGCTTTTCCCTTCTGAACTATACCCCTCTGCAAACCACTCTTCCAAATCTATACTGTCTTCCTGTTCCTGGGATGATTCAGGATCAGGGCGAGGGGGTGGCTCCCACCATTCTTCCTCAGTCCGCCCTCCTCAGCACGGTCCCTGACATCATGCAACCATGTCGGCACTGCAGGAAATGGCTTTGACTGGCTGGCTAAACCAGGTGAGGGTAACTGATGAGTCTTAAATCCTTGGTGAGTTAGGGATTTGTCTACCACTTGCACACAAAGACAGGGTCCAGTACACTGAGCAGACGAGACCAATAGTGGGTCCAACAGCCAAGAAGGCAGTTTCTACACATGTTGTGGAGGGAAACGAGAGGCAGATGGGGCTTGTTAACCTGGGAAGGCAGCCCATCTAGGAGAAGCAAATCTCTGACCTTAAACCACCACTGCTTTGCAGCTATGCTCATTCATGGGAAAGGCTTCAGGAGTAAAACCTGAGGGAAAATATATATCCGTTGCCTTGCAGGACAACTTCGGGAGCAGCAGAAGCCACGAAGTAAGCCCTACACAAATCCAGAGTTGGATTACATCTTGTATGCCTCCTTCCAGCAACCCCTGCAGCCAAGTTGATGCCAGATATATTGTTGTGTTTCCAAATCAGAGAGACCAAGAGCGGGGTCTTGTTTTCTGGACAGCTAGGTCTTTGATACAAACTGCCCAGGCTTGTGCCCTGGAGAGGTCACTTCAGTGCTGCTGATGCAGCAAAAACATACAGGAGGCAGAAGTACCATACTTTTTTATGTATAACACACCCCCTTGAATAAGACACCCCCTATTTTGGGGGACTCCTATTTCAGAAAATGGCCCAATACAGTTAATCACTAACCTGATGGTTGCAATCGCTGATGTCTGCTACAAGCATCTGCCCTATTGCCAATAGTGGAAGTAAACAGCAAGCACAACTGCTGCAGCGACATCCAATCCTCAGCAGCTGTTGACTCACCCATTTTCCACAGCCAGTACAAAGAAACCTTTGCTGCAGCCACCAATCACACTACATATTGCCAATGACAATCTGCAGCTTGCGGCTGCAACCGATCACCAGTCACCCTACCCACTACCCATGTATAAGACACCCCCAGTTTTTAAACCTTAAAGGTAAAGGTAAACCTTAAACCTGAAAGGTAAAGGTAAAGGGACCCCTGATCATTAGGTCCAGTCGTGGCCAACTCTGGGGTTGCGGCACTCATCTCGCTTTACTGGCCAAGGGAGTCGGCGTACAGCTTCCGGGTCATGTGGCCAGCATCACTAAGCCGCTTCTGGCAAACCAGAGCAGTGCACGGAAACACTGTTTACCTTCCCGCTGGAGCGGTACCTATTTATCTACTTGCCCTTTGATATGCTTTCGAACTGCTAGGTTGGCAGGAGCAGGGACCGAGCAACGGGAGCTCACCCCGTTGCGGGGATTTGAACCGCCAACCTTCTGATCGGCAAGTCCTAGGCTCTGTGGTTTAACCCACATCGCCACCCGCGTCCCTTATTTTTAACCTTGAATTTATTTTAAACCTTATTTTTGAGTAAAATAAATCTAGTCTTATACATGGAAAAGTACGGCATATATTGTTATGTGCTGCCACAGAGCAAGAAGATCCAGGGTCATGACCATCGTTTTTAGATTCCTTTTGGATTAGACAACACTGGAGTCAGGGGCACCAACTTGCATCCCACATTGAGGGAGCCCAGCCATGTAGTGTGACACATCATGTAACGCCGCTCAGTGTGCACCCAGCATGTGCTGGGTGGAGACAGGACACCTGGAGGGCCTCATTTGCCCTCACTTGTCCCAGCCCCTGTCCTGCTCCTGGGCTGGGGCACGTGGAGGAAACCAGTGTCAGGGGATTTCGGCCCCCTCAGTATGGGGGGGGCTCAGCCCTCTGCCCACCAATATTTAGGGGGCTGAAGCACCTTCCGCCCCCTATAGCTGGCTCCCCTGATGGGAATCATATGGCATCTTTGCAATGTTTGCTCCACAGTGGTACCTCGGGTTAAGTACTTAATTCGTTCCGGAGGTCCGTTCTTAACCTGAAACTGTTCTTAACCTGAAGCACCACTTTAGCTAATGGGCCTCCCGCTGCTGCTGCGCTGCCGGAGCACGATCTCTGTTCTCATCCCGAAGCAAAGTTCTTAACCCGAGGTACTATTTCTGGGTTAGCGGAGTCTGTAACCTGAAGCATATGTAACCTGAAGCGTATGTAACCTGAGGTACCACTGTATTTACAAATATAAAAGCAGAATGAACTGAAAGCAAGTAAGCACTTCTTCAGCAGATCCCACAAGAGAACGTGTGCAGTCACTCTCACCTATTCTGCACGTATATTGCTAGAGACATTGTGTGTGCACACACAACACAACACAACACAACACACACTATCGTTTCTCTCCATTCAAGCTGATGTTTTCCTCTCTCACACTACCGCATGTGATGCTCACCATTGGTCTGAGGGAAAAACCCTGCTGCTAAATTGCCGATTTGGGTGAATCATCATCAGTCATTAAGGAACATTGTCATTCTTCTATCACCACTTATTTACACAGATGAAGCCAACCAAACTTTCAACAGTATTATAGCACATAAAAGTTGTTGGGCTTTCTTTATTTCCTCTATAAGCAAAATACAATTTGTTGCAATGAAGTGGAAGAGCAAAAAGGCACTGCATAATCCTGGGAGTGGGGATAAGTCATGCATTTTTGTGTTCCTTGCTTCCCTGCATTGCATTAAGAAATACTTGTGGATATTTGAGGAGTCTTGATCTAGCATAGGGGTGGATGAGCTGGTTCCCTTCCAATGTTGCTGGATTGCAATGCCAATAATAATAATAATAATAATAATTTATTATTTATACCCCGCCCATCTGGCTGGGTTACCCCAGCCACTCTGGGCGGCTTCCAAAAGAATATTAATATCAGCCCTGACAATTGCCCTCAGGTGTATAACTCTTCTGTCTCTTCAAAATTCCCTTCCAGGAAAGTAAATGCAGTTCATTTTTATTGCTATTAGCCACATACCATTGCAGAAAGTTAAATAAGCAAAATATCACACATTTGAAACTGGAGGGGAGGACCCAAATAAAATGGGCACATATGAAACAGGTCTTCAATAGCAAGATACCTAGAACCAGTTACAGATAGGTAGCCGTGTTGGTCTGCCATAGTCAAAACAAAATTTTTTTTTTTCTTTCCAGTAGCACCTTAAAGACCAACTAAGTTAGTTCTTGGTATGAGCTTTCGTGTGCATGCACTAGTATCTGACGAAGTGTGCATGCACACGAAAGCTCATACCAAGAACTACCGGTAACTTAGTTGGTCTTTAAGGTGCTACTGGAAAGAAAAAATTTTTTTTTGTTTTGAAGATACCTAGAAAACAGCTTTCTCCTTCCAGAGAGCAAAGGTAAAATATCATTAAAACAAAAATGGTCCACAAGCTAAAGCTACAGAAGAGGTTTCTGAACAACCTTTGCTCTAGTACTAGCTAAACCAAAGGAACTCAATAAATGACTCTTTGGTACTTCCCATTTAATAAAAGATTGGCATTTGGGAACATTTGTTAGAAACAGCCTGCAAAATAGAGGTCAGTTGATCATTCGTTGTCTTCTGATGTGAGGGACAGGCATCATCAGTGCCTGCCATTTAGACCAGCCCAATCTATTTATCCATTGTTCTGTGGGTCACTCTGCATTCCACAGTCCCTGAGTTCTGGGTTAATTAGCAAATTTTCTAAAATGAAAATTTAATCCCAGAACTGGGGTTTGTAGAATTTTCCATAGCTTTCAGTGTTCTTTAATTCATTCACATAATCATATAGTTGCTTCAAGATTATTTTTGCTTCACATTTTAGTAAATGTGTAGAAGTCCATGGGTGTATTGGTAAAACACTATATGAAATAAATTCTGGTGGAATCACATGCATAATGTGGTTATACATATGGTTGCATCAGGATACGAGTGTGCGTGTGATATCTGATTTTCAACATCACAATATATCACCAGGGCGGGAGGGAGGACAAGCAAGCAAAAAATTTTTTTTTTAAAAATTTATTTATTTATTTATTTATTTAAAACCTTCCTTTTTAATATGGAGGAAAACTATTTAGGGGGAACCAACAAACACCAGTGTGAGGGAAAAATGAATTACTTTCCAATTCTTTGATTATGTTCTTTGTTTACTTTGCCACTGGATCTTTGATTGTCTTGCCATATTGCAGGGGGGTGGGTGTCCCTCCTGGATTGTTAGCAGGCTATACATAATTAGCCGTGCTCTTTAAGTGGAAAGATATTGCTGAAGCTGAAAGAGTTTGCTGGTTTGTGTGAGGGCTTATCATCATTTCTTATCCGTTAGGAGGAAGGAGGAACAGAACAAACAAAACAGGAGACAGGGTGCCTGCAAATTATCTGCAAATTATCCGTTCAGCTGAGCTACCCCTTGGGAAGCTGTTAAGTCTCCACCTTTTGTTCACCGATATATTGCCTTGTTGAAACACTTATCACAATGTTATTTCAATACTACCGGTATTCAACAATATGGCAATTTATCGCACAGTCTGTCTGCGTGTGAGTGAGTGATGTTTCACTAGTGTACCCATGCACTCCTGCAAATAGTAAAACACCAAGAAAAAAGTGTATTGATGCAACTAACAATGCGATCTTATCAATATCATTTTTTTTTTGTCAATGCACACGTGCACTTTGGCAATGTGTGTGTTTTGTAGGGGGAAGATGCTAATGAACTGAAAGCCGTGCGAAAGTTTGTCTGCACACAGCACTTTGTAGATAATGTGTAAACAAAAGGTGGTTAAAAGGGGGATGCCTGACGCATCGTTTACACTTGGAAACAAGACCATGTGATTTGGAATTCCAAGGTCAATGAGGAATTTTGAAAACATCCCTAACTTGAACTACAGCTTAATCAAAGGGACCAAGCACTGAGGTCTAGAAGGAAATGTGTGCTTTGGAGAATGAAAAGCAAACAACAACAACAAGGGCAGAAGCAAAAATGTAACACATGCAACATTTTTTAGGTGGAAAATGGAAAAACCCATTTTCTGTCTCCCCAGGCTGATTAACAGAAAGGTGAACAACTATGAATTACAATGCCTGGGCTTGGTTTTCAAATTATTATTTTTTCAAATATCTTGTTTTGCTTAAAGGCTTTAGGGTTGGCATACTTCTTACATGCCCCCAAGGTCTGATTCCTACATGGTTGTTGTACCTTCTCTCAGTATGGTGGGTAACATCTGAATGAGACATGAACTGGGCTAATGGTATAGTAATGTTATAAGAATATTAAGGTCTCATATATATATAGTAAATGTTCATAAATGTACCAAGCAAGCACATACATATATGTATAGACCACATGTCTGAGACTCACAGAAAAAGTCCTGAGACCATTTGTCTCTTCCAAATTGACCTCAAATATTTCTTTGCAAGGTCGAAGGAAATGGGGAGCTTCTCCATTGTCTCTTTGCTCACAAATTCTGTCTCAAGAGCACAGTTAAGATATGAATAGGGTGAGCCTGTGACCTGGATTCAGGAACTGAGTAGTTATCATAACAAAAGAGTGGCCAGGATGCCCAGGTAATCCAATCAGGCAACCTGGCAGACAGGATAAAAACAATGCACTCAGATTTCTGTTGTAGTCCGCCCCTTCTCTGATGTACATATGATGTATGGAAGGGTGGTCTTGGGCTCCAGGGTGGGCAGTTCAAAAGTCTATATAAGGGCTTGCACACCTTGGTCCTGGGTCCCTCCTGCCTCCTTCATGTGGCAGTGAGCACCATGTTGCAACAGTTAATAAAGATCAGGCTACACTGTATGATGAACATAGTTTCTGAATGAAGATACAGTGGTAGCTCGGGTTACATATGCTTCAGGTTACATACGCTTCAGGTTACAGACTCTGCTAACCCAGAAATAGTGCTTCAGGTTAAGAACTTTGCTTCAGGATAAGAACAGAAATCTTGCTCCGGTGGCACGGCAGCAGCAGGAGACCCCATTAGCTAAAGTGGTGCTTCAGGTTAAGAACAGTTTCAGGTTAAGAACGGACCTCCGGAACGAATTAAGTACATAACCCGAGGTACCACTGTACTGTCATTTGCCCCAGTTTGTTCATATGCAGCTGGTTTGTAATATCTTCTCACTGAGAAGAATCCAATAGCGGTTGATCCATTAGGGCAAATGAGACTCTGACCCATCAAACTCACTCTGCCCTTAGTCAGCCCTTACCTGCATGGGACATACCGTAGGTTTTAATTAGGGAAAATAAATTAGCTTATTGTTATCTTTTCAGTTTCACACTTGCAAAGCTTAATACATATTAGTTTATTTAGCAATTATATTTAATTCCCATTAACAGAGCTTATGCGGAAACTTGAGGCTGGGTTGTTTAACCCTTCTATTTTATCCCTTTTCCCTCCTATAAAAACCATTTTAAAGTTTAAATAACAATAACTTTAACTCGCAGCGCCCTTGCACTTGTTCGATTAAATATATATGTACAAGGCAGGCAGGTATTACTTAGCTTACTAATGTATTACATAAATTTATCATTAAGACTAAAACTCTTACAGACTCTGACTAACTATGAGGCAGGCAGCAGCAGAACTGAACAGACCTACACTCAGCTGCTCTGACAACACAAAAAGACTCTTTAAAAAAATTATAAATTTATAAGCGTACAATATACAGAACTGAAAAATAAAAGAAGAAAGTGAAAGAAAAGGAAGAAACAAAATAAAAAAGATACATTGATTACATCAATCCATAATTCTATTCCATCAACTTCGCCTCCATCCTTCCATGCTTCCCTAAAGTTTCTCATTCCGGCTGCATATTCTATTTTTTTCTAACTATTTTAAAATTTAAATTCTTCTCGTTATAAACTATAACTGCTGAGCTTACTCCAAACAGACTAAAGTACAAAAAGACTGCTATTAACTGTGCCAACTTACACAACTGCTTCAGGAGCAATGTATATTACCTCAAAATATTATTTCTTAGAATGATGCAGCCCCTGTGTGTATTACCCTTTTACTTAGCATTTTGGAAGCTCATATCTCACAACCTGCCCTGCCTTCTTTCTTAGGCTTGCCATATTTTGAAGAGCAAAAAACTTCTGCTTTTGACTATGGATAACTATGACGAATCTATCTATGAAAAAGAGGACATGTCCTGGAAAAAGAGGACATATGGCAACCCTTCTCCTCCTTAGAATCAATATTGCCCTTGTAGAACTCAGCGAGGATGGGGACAAAAGTAGAAGTAGTTGGCTCTCCCTGTCATTGGTTCTGTCTCTCCCTACCATTCCCAGTGGGCAGCAGATGCCACTGGTAGAGGCTACTACTTGGAGTGAAGGCAAGATCATATTTTCCTGCCCCACCCACCACATATATGTATCACATCCCTGAGGCTACTGGATGTCCACAAATGTAAATTTCACTTCGTATAGGACCAAACACATGCCCTCCAACATTTCTCTGATGAAAATAGGGACATTCTATTCTCTAAAAATAACAATGATTTTATTTATACCCCACCCATCTGACTGGGTTGCCCCAGCCACTCTAGGTGGCTTCCAACATATATAAAAACATAATAAAACATTAAACCTTCCCTATACAGGGCTGCCTTCAGATGTATTCTAAAGGTTGGATAAGTACTTATCTCCTTGGCTCAGGTCCTGATGAAAATAGGGACATACCATCCAACATTTCCCCAATGAAAATAGGGATGCCCTAAGGAAAAGCAGGACATTCCAGGATCAAACCAAAAACTGGGATAACTTCTGTAAATCTGGGACTGTCCCTGGAAAACAGGGGCACTTGGAAGGTCTGCAAACTGCTTCTCAGGTTTAATGTTGGATGTTGATTGTTTGGTTTGGGGCTGCATGGGGTTTTATGCAGTTAGGCTCTTTGCACACATTGCACCAACATGTGTGCTTTGCTGAGCTACAAGGGGGGACAGGGATTTCTTATGAGAACTATAGGAAGATCCATTTTACCCCGCCCCCACCCCATGCTACATGTAGCACCAACTCAGGAAGATCATGTGATCCACCCTCCTGACGGAGAAGGATTTATATCTTGGCATTATTTTATATCTTGTTACATTGTTTATCATCTTGTTCATAATTGTGTTCAAATTATACTGTTGTTAATTACTATTTGTCACTTATCTCATGGATACTCAATTATCATTCCATACACAATTAAATTTTTTACCTATCCTTTTTCTTTTCTCAAAACATGATTAAGCTTTTCCTGTTTTTTCATAAAACGATTTCTCTCTCTCTCTCTCTCTCTCTCTCTTTTGCATGGAGAAGAATTTATTCTATACTGTGCTTCAATTAAGCATCCGCTTGCTCAGAATCTAATTGGTGTGGTTGTTCTTTATAATCATGGAAAGGTTTGTGACTGTTATAGTCCTCTCCTACAAAAATGTCACTATGGTCAGAAGGTCAGCGGTTCGAATCCCCGCGACGGGGTGAGCTCCCGTTGCTCAGTCCCTGCTCCTGCCAACCTAGCAGTTCGAAAGCATGTCAAAGTGCAAGTAGATAAATAGGTACCGCTCCGGCGGGAAGGTAAACGGCGTTTCCGTGCGCTGCTCTGGTTTGCCAGAAGCGGCTTAGTCATGCTGGCCACATGACCCGGAAGCTGTACGCCGGCTCCCTCGGCTAATAAAGCGAGATGAGCTCTGCAACCCTAGAGTCGGTCACGACTGGACCTAATGGTCAGGGGTCCCTTTACCTTTAGCAGAGGAGCATTTCCCCCTCCTCTTTGGGGAATGCCTCTTCTTCCAAAAATCAAGCAACTTTCCATAAACAGAGGTGTAAATTCCTTTTCTCCCTACGCTAGAAAGCTACATTCAATCTGCCTTGCTTCAATGCTGCTGCTGAGAAACAAAAAATCTATTACATTTATTCTAGAATTCTGTCATCTCATCAAATCGTTTTTTGATCACAGTGCTTACCTTGCCTACATACTGAGTATCTGGACCGGTGTATTCTTCCAGTAAAAAAAACTGATTCCACATCCATCCTCGCTTGGTTCGATGAAGTGCTTTTCCGTGGTCCTTAGACAAGCCCATTATCCGTTCAGTTTGCAAATACATGTTAGTCCTTTTCGGCGATGGTGAAGTGTGGACTTCGTGAATCATACAAGTCCAGATTAGAAATGACAAGCAGTAGCTAGTTCTCATCGTTTGCTCCTTCTGCAAAGAGTCCGCTAGGCTCAATACGTCTCTTGCTTTAGCCAGAAAAAACCCCCGAGCAAATAATGTTGTATTCTTTTTTCAAACGATCTGTGAAATAGATAAAAAGTTTGGGTGAATTTAAGAACAACTTTTAAAAGAAATAGTCCAAATGTACAACCTAAGTTGTTTTCAGACTTGGCTGTCTTCGGGGAACCATTCCTAAATTGATTTATGGGCCAAAGTGCATCTGCCCCAGAAATGTAATGAGCTGCTGAGGATTCTGATTCATCTTCAAGGCTGCAAATTCTTATACAAAATGTAGGCCTCACAATTGAACAAAGTGAATGAAAATGCAACATTTTCCTGCGGCTCAGTTTGCAGGGCAAGTTTGTTCTTTCTGGACCAGTTAATGATTCTCTCACACAGAAGCTCCTAATAAGTTTCCATCAAATCCCTGTGTTTCACAGATCAGTGCTTGAAAACACTGTCTTACAAATATAGTCTAATCAAAATAAAGATGGCTGTGCATGACAACTCTTTGTAATACAGTTGCTGAGGGCATGGGTAGCTAACTTGCAGATTATGCTGAACTGCAACTTCTATCACCCTTGACCATTGGCCATGCTGGCAGGTTTTGATGGATGTTGTAGACCAACAGCATTTAGAGGCCTACAGGTTAGCCATACCTAGCATGGATGACAACCATGTCAGGGATTTTTTTAAAAAATATGTGTGCCCCCCCACCCCATTTTCCATTGGGACTGTAGTATGAGGAAGATTTAACCCTTCTCATCAGGATCACAGGCGGGGAGGGAAGGATAGAGCCTTTCCACCACTATTAACTAGGGTCCTCATGGAAATTCAAAGTATTGGTGCTGACCTTTAAAGCCCTAAACATCCTAGGCCCAGTATATCTAAAGGAGCATCTCCACCCCCCATCATTCAGCCCGGACACTGTGGTCCACTTCCAAGGGTCTTCTGGCGGTTCCCTCACTGTGAGAAGTGAAGTTACAGGGAACCAGGCAGAGGGCCTTCTCAGCTGTAGCACCCTCCCTGTAGAACGTCTCCTATCAGATGCCAAGGAGATAAAGAACTACACAATTTTTAGAGGACATCAGAAGGTAGCCCTGTGTTGGAAAGTTTTTAACGCTTGATGTTTTATTATGTTTTTATATTCTGCTGGAAGCTGATTTTTGATTTAATTACCTGATGTGAATACGTTGTCGATGTGTGCATTGTGATTTCCTGGCTTGTTTGAAGAAAAGATACCTACCATACTTTTTGCTCTATAAGACACACTTTTCCCCTCCTAGAAAGTAAGGGGAAATGTGTGTGTGTCTTATGGAGCGAATGCAGGCTCCATGGCTTCAGCGAAAGCAACGCGAAGCCTCCGGAGTGCAGCGAGAGCGCTCCCGCTGCGCTCCGGATGCTTCGGGTGGCTATCCCTGAAGCCAGGAGAGCAAAAGGGATCAGTGTGCACCGACCCCTCTTGCTCTCCTTGCTTCGCTTCACTGGAGAGGCGCTGCACTGGAGAGGTGCTTCACTGGAGAGGGAAAGCTGTGCAGCACCCCTTCAGCGAAGCGGGAGGAGAAATGGAAGGGACTCTGCTTCTCCTGAAGCTTTGCTGAAGGGGCGTTGCGCAGAGAGGGAGAGAATATTTTTTTCTTGTTCTCTTCTAAAACTAGGTGCATCTTATGGTCGGGTGCGTCTTATAGAGCAAAAAATACAGTACATGCTATTACTTTTTCTAAAAAAATGTTTAGGGGTACTCTCATTTTCCTATTCATATTGAAATACTGCCCCTCAATGAGGTCGAACATAGATTCACAAAATGTTTAGGGGTAGGCGTACCCCTGCATCCCCCCAGGAAAAAAGCACTGCCTACACGTGTCTTCAAAACCGTAACACAGAGAGAAGCTGTGTTTGATTACTGTAGCGTGAGCATATGGTTAATTATTTTGAGAAGTATATTCTTTTGAGAATTAACATGCACAGAGATATTTTATAATAATGCTACCTCAATGGACTGTTTCCCAGCTTAAGCACAGTCTTCTCTCACAGGTTTGGACAGCAATGGTGGGTCTCCAGTTGTTTTTGGACCACAATTCCCATAATCCCTGACCATTGGTTCTGCTAGCTAGGGATGATGGGAGTGGTGGTCCAAAAACAGCTGGAGATCCAAGTTTAGGAAACCCTAGCAATCATAGATATTAGATGCTTTATACTATATAACCAGTAGCTGTTGTGTTTCCTGCTTCAGAGAATTGCTATTTCAACCGGGGACCCCTTCTGTTGTTAGCTTAAACCTGTAAATCCTCTTGTTATTAAAAGAAGATTGTGTAGTCTAACGGTTCATGTTCTCGATGAATCCACAGTCTCATGGGGACTATTTAAAAATAAATATGCATATTGATTCTTGCACATAAGAAGCTACACTGTAAATGATGTTATACTACTAGCATTCCTGTTTAGAAATCAAAGTACAATGTGCTATGGAGAGGTAAAAAACAACAACACTTATAATGAGGTTCTCTGCATGTTGAATTTTATGGTTTGCTGAAAGTGTCGAAATCTGTGCATCCTGTTATGTTTTGTCTAAAAAAATGCAGGTTGGGACAATAGCAAACAAGAATGTGGATGTATACACAGAGTTAAAGAAAAAGACCACAAAGACTTTAATTAGAGATCACTGAAGAGTATTAATTTAGTCATGTTTGCATACTTTACAGTATTATACAATCCACACAGCGTAACATATGCTGATTGTGTTTGCTTATCCGGCTTGAACTGTTAGGCAGTTATTTTTTCCTGAATGTGGGTGTTATCTCCTGTAGGAGTGACAGCTAGAAAAGTCTTCCATGCAGGGCTAAATCAAAATGACTTAGATTAGGGGGCGGGATCCCTCCTTTGATGGTTGCTAGATATCCGTCTCCACCATTTTGACCATGTGTGGCTCAAACTCCTCCCTAAAGAATCTGTACAACAGGCAAAGATTATATTGGATAGCAGTGCATCTGATTGCAGGTGTAAATGTATGTGCTTTTGTCTGACATGAGCAATGCCAGCAGATGAAAACACATTATGTGGGATGAGGATTTGGTAAAGATGGAGGAAGAGACTTAAAGGTTGAACAAGGAATAATTATCGGGGATGGATTGATTCAGAGTAAGCCAGACCTCTGAACTGCCATGCTGGAAGGGGTTTGCCTGGGGTGACAGCTCTGCTGGCGTCTATCATTTAGGGAGCTCAGTTGTCAACAGAGGAACACCTCAATGCACCTCTGCAAATGGTGCCAACAGAAACTGCCAAAATGGGTTGTTTGGAAGGTATGGTTGGGTCAAGCCAGCACATGATTGCAATGAGCCCAATCCAAGTCTTTTCGGTTGTGCCACCCTGGTGTAAATAGCTTAGGAACTGGCTGTTGGAAAATGCCCTGGGGGTGCCTGCAAGCCCCTGGAACTCTAAGCAGCCTCTGGTATGCGCAGCTCTGGAAAAGGCATCTCCCTTCTTTTCCAGTGTGCTTCTAGCAACATACATCATAATGATATATGCACACTAAGCTTCTGGCAGAACACAGCAAGAAGCGTGAGACATCATAGAGCTAATCTACTATTTATTCACACACTACGTACAAACCAAAGCATAATGGTGTCCATTCTCTCCAGCTCTGAGAGAACAACAGGCACAAGTACATTACAGTGGTACCTCGGGATACATACGCTTCAGGTTACAGACTCCGCTAACCCAGAAATAGTACCTCAATTTAAGAACTTTGCTTCAGGATGAGAACAGAAATTGTGCTCTGGCGGCACGGCGGCAGCAGGAGCAGGAGGCCCCATTAGCTAAAGTGGTGCTTCAGGTTAAGAACAATTTCAGGTTAAGAACGGACCTCCAGAATGAATTAAGTACTTAACCCAAGGTACCACTGTACAAAGTACATACAGCGGAAGGCATAAGACTGTCTTCTGTTTCCCACACTCTTCTCAGAAAGGCGTGTGATTTACACCAATCACAAATGCAGCATTGAAGGTGTAAAATTGCTAACTCTGGCACAGTGTACAGGCATTCTAATCTCAATTCCCACACAGTGGCGGAGGAAGAGGAGTGCGGGGAGAGCGCACGGCCCCCAGCACTGTGATCCCGGTGGGGTGCCATTGCAGCTGCCCCCGCCGGCGCTGGGCACCACGCCCCCGCAGGCGGCGCTTCACACCACCAGGACATGTGCCATGCCCCTGCGGCGGGACGCCATGTTCCCAGGACACGTGCCAGTCCCTACCCCGCCTGCTCTCTGCCCCCCAGTGTCAGAGTATGAAGCTCCGCCACTGTTCCCACATTCCACCCTATGTGTGCAAGTGTTATGTACTGTAGTTCTCACCCTGGGCCAGCAGAGGGATACTGTAGATAGTTATGCAAATGAAGGATCGAAAGTGACATTCAGTGATTGGATAGTTTGTATGCAAATGAAGGATCGAAAGTGACGTTCAGTGATTGGATAGTTTTAGAAAGTTGCTACAGTTACATTGTTCTGGAGCTCTATATAAGCAGGCTGACTGAGCTCCTCAGTTCAGTTCAGTTCTGGCCTTTGAATAAACAAGAGCTGTTTGAAGAATCGCTGTGTCGTCTGATATGTTCGCCCACAACTTAACAGCAAGCATCAAGGCTTTAAAAACAGTGTTGCCTACAGCATTCCATGCTATTGAATCCAATAAATCTCTCTCTCCATTAGGCATGGTTAGGATTGCACTGCTAGTCTCAACCCATCTCCCGACTTTTTCTTTATTTACCTGTTGGGAGCACAGTTCACTCAGGGAACTTTCATTTCAGAATCAAATGATACTAAGTCCGGGGGGCCACTAGGTGGCGCATCGGAAGATGGCTGACAATAACATCTCTCCGACCCACACGAGGTAATTTGGAGGCTATGATGGGGGTAATTAGCCTCCTTAACCCCCCAGGATTGTGGGGGGGGGACGGCCCTTGCCTGCTGTGCCCTATACCACCCCCGAATTTGTGGGGGTGGGGGCACTAGGCACAAAGCCCTCCTGTGGGATTCCGGCACTCCTGGACGCCGTCCCTGATTCGCGCCACTAGTTGCAAGAATCTTCAAAAGAAACAATTTGGACTAGATAAATTGCACATACTTCAAGGAAAAAGGGGGAGTAAAGACTGCTGACAGAAGAGATCTCTGATAACAACACAAGAATAAAATATGAGAAGATGCGTCAAGATACGGTACGACAAATGACTGAGGGGGGAGTGGGGGAAAAACCTGCCTTTCCTTTTTTTATGTGATTAAACAAGAATCCCCTCCCCTAATGAGTCAGAAAAGGACTTACGCTGTGGATTTAAGGCTGTGTGGAGATAAACTTTCGAACCAAAGCAATGTTTCAAGACGAAGCTGGATAGCTAAGAGTTTTGGAATGACGCAGTTAAAAATGCCGTCGCCATTTTGGGAGGCATTGTTGGAGCTCTTGGGTCTGGGAGGAGAAAGAGAGAAACAGAACTGTTTACATATCGTGGATCAACTCCTCGGTGGAACTTAAGAGTGACAAATGCCTAATTTATGATGGAAAGAGCGATGTTATCTACGAAGGAGATATATGGAAACCATCTGGACTTAGATTGGAGGAACGGGAAATTCACACAGGATTATTATATTTGCTTATCGGCTTAAGGAGACTAACAGAAGAGATCGTAAAGGAAAAAGAGAAATTATATGAACAAGATACGATGTGGAAACACCACGATAAGACTGGATAGAATTATGAACTTTGTCTGGACTGATTGGGACTGATTTGGACATTAATGCAGTAATAAGAAGATGATCTGAATCCCCCTTTGGATCTTGAAGTATGGGTTCCCCCAACAAAATTTAAAAATTTGGCTTTGTAATTTGGAATTTATGTGATGTGATTTAATTTGATGTGATTGGCCAGTTAATAAAAATTATTTAAAAAAAAAACAAATGATACTAAGTCCTTTGTTTTGTTCGTTTCCATAGATGACTGTGACCATTCTATTTCACTGCTGGAATAACAGTGGTAATGGTCAAGGAGCCAGCTGGTACTTGCTGATGGCTTGAGAGTGTGTGAAGCTGCCAGTAAGGTGAAGGCTGTTCATGCTGCAGCTTTATTTTAATTTATTTTTAAAAAGGAAGTGCAATGTACGTCAACCGGTGCCTCTACATGACGGCAGTATTTGAGAGATGCTAGTTTCTTTCTCGTGGCCAAAAGAACATATATGGCACACAAAGATCTATGGCTATAAAACAGCAATTTCAAACAGCACCTTATTTTACTATATAAAAAGCTGTAAACAAAGAACTCAAATTAGCAGGAGAATTTCTCCCACTGTCGTTCCTGATCAAAGTATTACCCAGCCTTGAAAAAACTGTTTTACTTAAAAGAAAACAACAGAATGAGTGAGCTGAAGAAGAGTAATCATATCGCTTCTAGCTCTTAGGAAAACAACAAACAGCCACCCATATTCAGCCCCATAAAGCTCTTCAATCCCATTCAGATTCTTCCTCCTGACTAGAGTTTCCATATTTTCTTTAGGTCTACCAAAGGGCTGTAATGAACCCTGCAGACCCTTCAATGGATGCAATTTAAGAATGCCTGGATGAGGCTAAAGTCAGAGAGACTAAGGGCTCATCTATGCTTCTCTCTGTCCAGCAATGTCTTCCATTTGGTCTGTGACTTCTAGGCTCAACTTCAATAGGTTCCTCTTTCGTCCAGTAGGTTGTAATAGGTTTTGTGCCACTGCTTTCCCTAGGAAAACCTTATGTTTACCACGGAATAGGAAGAAATGTCAATCTGCAATATCTGATGGATGTTTTCTCCAGCTCACAATAGATATCATGCCACCGATTACAAGTTGCTTGTCAGCAACAGTAGGGTAGGCTGCCACCTGCATGCCCTGCCAGTGGATTTCTCGGAGGCGCCATCTGAATGGTCAGTGTAGGATGCAGGATGCTGGACGCTGAACTAGATGGAATCTTGGTCTCATCCAATAGGGATCTTAATATGATCATGTGGAGAAATTCTGCAGTGGGAAGTGGGTTTCAGTGACCGTTTAAGCCTTGCTTCTGAGCACAATTCAAAGTGTTGGTGCTGACCTTTAAAGCCCTAAATGGCCTCAGCCCAGTATACCTGAAGGAGCGTCTCCATCACCACTGTTTAGCCCTGACACTGAGGTCCAGTACCGAGGGCCTTCTGGTGGTTCCCTCACTGTGAGAAGCAAAGCTACAGGGAACCAGGCAGAGGGCCTTCTCGGTAGTGGTGCCCACCCTGTGGAACGCCCTCTGTGGCGTTTGCCCTCCTAGGTGGGTCATAAGGAAAGGGTTAAATGAGTGTGAAGTGATTGGCCAGTGGGAACCCAAGGGGAGGAGTTAGAGTTAGAGTGGGAATTGTTGGGAAGTCAGTTGGGAGTTGGAGAAGGCAGAGGGAGGATAAGTCTGTGGGTTGGTCTAGTTTTGATGTGTGAGAGTGAGAGAAACTGTTAGGAGGAGACCGATAGACAGTTGGGATAATCAGTTAGAAGTTAATAAGAAGGTATAGGCCGGTATAGAAACTAAGATTAAGAAACTGACAAGAAAAAATATCTGAAACCATAACCTTGTTAATGCTTATAAAATAAACTTGCTTATTTGATTTAATGTTAACAACTGTCTGGACTCCGTGTGTACCCGAGAGAAACGGGTTGGTGGCAGCGGGGAAGTGATCATAGTGGTGGCACAGGGATCAATAGACCGTCAAACGTCCGGGGACCCTGTGTGATCGCCACACCCTCCCATCAGATGTCAAAGAGATAAACAACTACCAGACTTTTAGAAGACATCTGAAGGCAGCCTTGTTCAGGGAAGTTTTTAATGTGTGACATTTTAATGTATTTTTAATCTTTGTTGGAAGCCTCCCAGAGTGGCTGGGGAAATTCAGCCAGATGGGCGGGGTACAAATAAATTATTATTATTATTATTATTATTATTATTATTATTATTATTATTATTGTTGTTGTTGTTGTTGTTGTGATTTTGTTTTAGAAGCCATTGCATCTGGAGTTAATGCAATAGTATAATCCTAGTCTTCAGACTCCATCCTCACCCCACCGCATGTAGGTCGCCTGCATTAGACTAGCAACTTATCCTTAATGCAATTTAACTTGGGCCTAGTGAATCTTAAAAAGGAATAGACTTTTATAATGGATGTCTTGTGTTTTTCTTTCTTAAGCTCTGGATCAAATTCCATCTTGCAGGATATAGTCAAGCCATCATGCTTGCTTTCTTATCTCTCTATTCCATCCGTAAGTTTTAGCATTACAACGGCAAATATTTTTTTACCTCTTCGCAGTTTATCAATAGTGCATTCAGTTCATATCAAGCATGAACAGGCATTTTAATGCACACAAATGGAAAAAAGAAAAAAGAAAAATGTTCTGAATGCATCCACTCAAGCAAGCCATTGTAAACTTTGGTTTCTTAAACACTGTAGTTGGACAGGTTTCCAGACACTCCAAGTGTCCCTGTGTTCCAGGGACAGTCCTGGATTTACAGAAGCCGTCCTGGTTTCTGATTTGATCCTGGAATATCCTGCTTTTTCTTATGATGTTGCTGTTTTCATCAGAGGAATGTTGGAGGGTATGGACTTATGTGACCCCTGAGCCAAGGAGATGAGTAAGCATACAACCTTTAGAAGACATCTGAAGGCAGCCCTGTATAGAGAAGGTTTTTTTTTTTATGTCAATGCTTTATTGTGTTTTTATATACAGTATGTTGGAAGCTGGGACAACCGAGTCAGTTGGGAGGGGAAGGGGAAGAAGAAGAAGAAGAAGAAGAAGAAGAAGAAGAAGAAGAAGAAGAAGAAGAAGAAGAAGAAAAAGAAGAAGAAGAAGAAGAAGAAGAAGGGGGGAATAGGACATCCCTATTTTAATCAGAGAATTGATGTTTGAGTGTAATGGTTATATGCACTGTTAATGTCACCTGAGAATGAGGATGAAGAATGCAGTGGGGATCTGAAGGAGGGCCAACTTGTGCTTAATCACTCTGGGAAGACAGGGGCTCTTTCGGTGGGTGTTTCTCATGTCCAGAAAATACGCAAGTCACCTTCTCTGGATGAGGTTGTGTTCCCTTTGAAGAAGTAATTGTGTAGTTCATCTTTATCACAAGAAACCCATGTTTTCTCTTTTGGCTAGGAGTGCCTTTTACAAGCTATGCCTGGTCCAAGACCTTCAGTCATTCCTAAACAAGGACAGTCAGCCATAATAGACCTTGGGGCTGGATTACTGCAATGCACTCTATATGGGGCTGCATTTTGCCCTAGCTCAGAAGCTCCAGCTGGTTCAGAACAGTGGCATAGCATGGGGGGCATGGGGCAGTTGCCCCGGGCGCAAAATTGCTAGGGGGTGCAAAAACACTCAGTGCTGCCTCAATACAGCTGCATGCTTCTGCCACTGGGCAATACTGAAAACAGATTCTCCATGCAAACCAGAAAGTGACCTCTCCAGAGAACGGAATGACTCTTATTTTCTTATTTCTTTGACTGCAATCTCCTGGGTGACATGTATGTCATTAGACAGTTGGATGTTCATGTGTACTCTGTCTATTTCCCTCCCTCCAACCTGCCCCCTCTGCACAGCCCCAGGCACTGGCAGCCCACACTATTCCACTGGTGAAGAATGTAGCAGCTACACTGCTGATGGGAGAACAAGGCCAACAGCATCATGCACTGGCTGCCCATGTACTACTGAGCCAGTTTCAATGTCCTTGTTTTAATTTACAAAAGCCTGAACAATTTAGGTCCATGGTACGTTTGGGGCCACCTGAAGCCTTAAATCCCAGTTCAGTCACTGAGATTATTTGAAGAAGTGCTACTGGCAAGACTCATTTGACAGGGTTTTAACTTTTAACTCACACTCATGGAATGATGAAACTTCCTGGTCATGGAATTTTTAGGAAACTAAGATGGCAACTGCCAGGGGTCATAGCAGGCGTAAAGCTTTGCTTTAATTTTGGGAGATCAGCCATCATGCTAATGTGTCAGTCATTCTGGAGTGATGATTTAAATTGGGTAATTATATTAACAATGGATAAGTTCAACATTTATTTTCTGAGTAGGGAAGGGTGGATTTCAGCCAAGTAAAATTGCTTAGGGTCAGGCATACGTATATATTTGTTGTGCTACATCTTTCAAAGGTATTTTAGTGCAAAAGGTTCTCTTCAGATTCTGGAGGTGCACCAAGATGTAGCAAGCCCCGCTGAGATCAGTGGTGGGGATTTGTTAGCAATTATGCCAGTTTAAATGTTACTATAGCAATCACCATGGTAATGTGTTTAATTTGTTATGCAGAGTCATACACAAGCATGATACAGAGTTCACTCTAACCTCTAGCAACTTTAAAACAGAGCATGCACAATCCCTTGTCACCCTCACAGTCAGCTGACAATGAAAACAAACCACATTCTACTTCCTGTTGCTTAACTCTGCAGCATGCTTTAGAGCTCAGTATCTTGTCACTGTGGGAAGCCACTGAGCTGTTTCCCTATATTTTGCTGAACTGTTCTCTTGCTTTTCTAATGAGGCTGGCAAAAAATAAAACTCAGCCCACACTTTATTAGAAGACAGCAAAATCCCCCACAAAAATACTATTTATTAATTTGGATGTTTCTATCATTTCATTTTGCAGGCTCACTGCACGTTGTAAAATGCTGTTATGCCATAAGCATTCCGCTGAAGGAAAGAGGACTGAGGGATGTCGACATTCAAGATCACCCAGTAGGTTGTGTTAGGTACATGTGCTTTGCAATGTTATATCTGACATCGAAACATCTGGGGTTTTTTAAAAGACTCTTTAAAAGTCCTCTTACACTCCATTGTTTTGGTGTCCCCTGCAGGGCAATGCCCAGTGTGTAGTGGTTGCACAGGTGACAATGCCCTAAAACCACCTCTGGAACTAGGCTTCAATGCCAGAATGTTCTTTTTCAAGAGCTCGCTAATTTTCTATTAAATTCAGTAACTAAACAATTAAATGACACATATCAAGATTGGAACTGACCCACCTTTACTCCAATATGACTCTTCAGGAGATGGACTTGTAGGAGTGGTTTTCCATCCTAATCCCTAACCCCTTCAGATCCAAGGCTACTGATAGTGAATGAGTATGCTGATAACCAGTGCAATTTTTCTAGAAAAAGAGGTGCCAGAATTGCTATTAACACCTCCCTTGTTCTCTTATAGAGTGACGCAGGTGGTGCTGTGGTCTAAACCACTCAGCCTAGAGCTTGCCGATCGGAAGGTCAGCGGTTCGAATCCCCATGACGGGGTGAGCTCCCGTTGATCAGTCCCAGCTCCTGCCAACCTAGCAGTTCGAAAGCACGTCAAAGTGCAAGTTAGAAAAATAGCTACCGCTCCAGAGGGAAGGTAAACGGCGTTTCCGTATGCTGCTCTGGTTTTGCCAGAAGTGGCTTAGTCATGCTAGCCACATGACCCGGAAAAACTGTTTGCGGACAAACGTCAGCTCCCTCGGCCAGTAAAGTGAGATGAGTGCCGCAACCCCAGAGTCATGTGCGACTGGACTTAACTGTCAGGGGTCCTTTACCTTCACCTTTTTGTTCTCTTATAATGACAATGTGGCCCACCTGAGAGTTGCCATAACTGAGTTCTGGTGACAGATAGGTAGCCGTGTTGGTCTGCCATAGTCAAAACAAAAAAAAAAAAAATTTCTTCCAGTAGCACCTTAAAGACCAACTAAGTTAGTTCTTGGTATGAGCTTTCGTGTGCATGCACACTTCTTCAGCCCACACTTTATTAGAAGAAGTGTGCATGCACACGAAAGCTCATACCAAGAACTAACTTAGTTGGTCTTTAAGGTGCTACTGGAAGGAAAAAAAAAATTTTTGTTTTGAGTTCTGGTGAGTTCTGGCTGAAAAAAAGCCCTGCTGATAACCCACTTGCTGCCTTCTAAGGTAGAGAAAGGGAATTTGTCATTGTGGGTTAGTCACTTAGACAGGAATGACCAGCTGCACAAACATAAGATGGGGGACACCTGGCTTACCAGTAATACAAGTGAGAAAGATCTAGGTATCTTAGCAGAGCACAAGTTTAACATGAATCAACAGTGTGATGCAGCAGCAGCAGCAGAAACAACAACAAAAAGGCTAATGCTATTCTAGGCTGTATCAACAGAAGTCTGGTGTCCCAATCAAGGGAAGTAATAGTACTGCTCTATTCTGCCTTGGTTAGAGTACTGTGTCTAGATCTGGGCACCAGAATTTAAGAAGAAGCTGACCAAGAAGCTGACTAAGATGAGGGTGACCAAAATGACCAAGGAAACCAAGTGTTATCCTCATAAGCCTCTTTTCCAGGCTAAACATACCCAACTCCCTCAACCCTTCCTCAACATTTGAGGGAGTTAGTGAAATATACTCAGAGTCGCAAAGTGATTTCATGCTCTTTATTCAGCTCATAGTGGTGAGGAGGAATGAATGAATGTCCCCTCAAAGTATCTGCTTTATATACATTATTTACACAATGGGCTGCACATGATTGGCTAATTCCGGAATTCTACTGTAAGCCAATCAGGTTGTGGATTCACTTCTATCTGGAGCATGATTGGGTGGTTCCTGCCAACCAATCATACTGCTGCATTGTTCTAGGACCAATCAGACTGCTGCCTTTTGGGTCCTATTGTTCTAGGACCAACCAGACTGCTGCAGTTTGGATCCTATTCAACTCAGTACATAACAGTTAGGTTCCCAAAAATCTTAAGGGCTGTCACATGTAAGATGGACCAAACTTGTTTTCTCCTGTTCCACAGGCAAGGACCTGAAGCAATGGGTTCAAGTTACAAGAAGGGAGATTCTAACTAAACATCGGGGGGAAACTTTGACAGTGGACAGACTCCCTCAGAAGGTGGTAGTTTTTGGTAGTTTTTAAGCAGACGTTGGATGGTGTTGTCTGTCATGGATGCTTTAGTTGAGATTCCTTCATTGTAGTGGGTTAGACTAGCTGGCCCTCTGAGCCCGTTCCAACTCTACTATTCCATGCTTCTATGATTCTGGGTGTAGCCTGCTGGCAAATCAGAAGGGGTTGGGAAGGGGGAGGTAGTCAATATAGCTAGGAACCTATTTTATTCAGTGCTGACAAAAACCTGAGCTTCAAGAACTCAATTTCCATCAAGCCATGCTAAAAGAATAAAAAAAAAGAATAAAAAGAAAAGAATAAAAACTACTCCATAGGACTGAGGAAAGGGGATAAGCTTATAGAGGACAGTGGTGCCCTAAAGACTCACAAACAAAACAAAACAAAACAAAACAAAACATTTTCTTGAGGCCCCTTAAAGATTAATTTAAGGGTTCCACTTGAAACCGTTGATTTTGCTGCAACAGCTATTTAACATATATACAAAAAAAAAAAAAAACTAAGCTCTTAAGCAGATTGAATAGAGATGCCTTGCAGATGTGAGCCAATCCTTTTACTGGCAGCAGTGAATGGGCTATATTATAATGTACGGTAACTGAGTAGTTTTTTTGTTTTGTTTGTCTAAAGTTACTTGTTTTGCATTTCTAGACCACCTGTCTCAAAATCTTGAGCAGAAAGCAGAAGCACATAATGCAGTCATGGTATTTTGGGGGGCAGGGACTGATGGGGTATTTGGCAGTGGTCGGCTCAGTTGCCCAAACTGGATAGTTGCTCTTCCATTGCCTGAACTGTGCATATGTTAGAAGTTCTGCCTATCCTTGGTTGAGGTTTTCAGTTCCTCAAAGCTCCCAAAAGAGGCTGAGGGAGGGGAAAAAACAAATTGGCTCTTAAACAACAAGAGTATCACCTCTTCTTCCTGCAGATTATTATTTCCCTTGTAGAAATGCTGCTTTTATCCAATGTGACAAGCCCTCTGACGCATAAACAGCTTGTCTGAAGTATGATATTGATATTCAGCATTATTTAAGGCATTTTGGTGTTTCACAAACACTGTAACCTTCTGTCTGCCAAATGCTAAACAGAACCGCACAGAGGGGTGTGCAACATTATTTTCCACGACTGTCTGATATTATGAGCATCTCTCCATGAAATGGATGGGGGTCACCTCCAGCAACATTGTGACATGTAATCTATCAGGCCTCATGGTGATGATACTAAATTTCTTTATTCCTCAATTCTTTATGAATGCTCAAATGCTGTCTTGACCAGTTACAGTTGCAGACCGCCAGTAAATCTGAGGACAACCAGCTAAAAACATCAGCATAAAATTGGCAAATCAGATCAGTGGTTCAGGAATCCTGGAAAAAAGCATAGATCCCTGAAGATTGTCAGACTGATCACCTTTATACTGAGAATTATAACAACAAAATAACCTATGTGCATTCTAAAACTATTATGATAACAGATGGAAGCAGATCAATTTAAAATGGAGAAAAGCAAAATAACACTGAGGTGGCAGATCATTTAATTTAAAAAGGCAGGTGCTTAACTCTCCCTTTGAACAATTTGACTGGGCCACACTCAATATAATATAAGTACATGTTGGCTTTAATGTGAGTTGAAAAGAGCTTGTGCATAAAAAATGGTTGTTGACTACATTTGAGACAACATTTGAGTGTGCACAAGTTTAGAGCAAAGACATGATTTTGCACATCGCCTTGTCAGTGTGAATAACCTCCAAGCAATGCTATAGGATATATGCACTGACCAGCACATGTGCAAAATGTCCTGACAGACAATATGCATAGTGACCGTGCAATGCAAGAATAACCTTATTCATCTGTCAGACTGTGTATCTTTCCTAAACATTACATGGGGACTATGCATCCTGACTGGCAAAATGCAAAACCCTCCATTGATGCTGTTAATTTGTGCACATTCCCTGCAATACCCAGTGAATGTACAGGATGGCTGGTATTTTTGCGCATTCTATATTCATCATCGTCATAATTTTTCTTGTACTAGCCATTGGCCGTGGTACCTTTAGTACACAATCTGAAAATTACTAATATATAGAGAAGACAATAGAAGTAAACAGTACAATACATTAAAGAATAAACAATAAGATGATTATATGAAACATGTAATACCATGGAGTAAAACCCAATTTAAAGTAAAATTAAACTGAGCACACTCTTAAAACTTCCTACTTTGCACTAGTTCAATTCTGCTTGGAGTTACTTTGTCCCTAAAGCATGCAGTACTAGTGTCCACCTCTGGAGGCGCACTCCATTGTCTCTTAAGACAGAAGGATGTCAACATCCAGTCTATGAATAAACATATTTTAAGACAAAACAGATAATTTCTTGGTCAGAATAGGTTGGTAACTAGAAAAAAAATATTTCTCAAGCATTTTTCCCTTGGGACATCATACAAAGAACATTGCAATACAAAGTGGGTTGCATTCTCCAACTGTTTTAAATTACAGATGCAAATCCTTTGGGAAACCAGTATCTGTCTGTATCTGCTGTTCAACATGGCAGTAGGAATAGTTCTAAGAAAGTCCTCCAGAGGGAAAACACTGTGTCTTCTCCTAGATAATAGATCTTTGTTGCTTCTTTTGTCTTCCTTGAGTTGGGGTGTGTGGGGAAATAATACCATTGGGGAAATTTAGATTGTTGTAACAACCTCACGTCTTCTGATGCATATAATCTGTCCCTGAGTCTAAGTGGGCTTGGAATGTGTATGTGTGTATGTGCTTCATCACACTAGTAAGATCAAGACGGAGAAACTGAGATGGAACTTTTCATGTCTTGATCCTTAGCTTTGCTAGGGGCTGGTAACAAATTTAACATCCCTTTTCCTTAGCCCATCCATTCTGTCCTTAAAAGTGAGTATTTTCCATTACATTTCTCCCACAGCCATGAAATAAGTGCACCTGAGAAGAACACTGATGTGAGAGCAGTTTGATGGTCTGTTCCTGAAGACAAGGATCCAGCATAAATGGGGAATAATGTCTGTCTGCAGAGAAAGTGAAAGACAAAACTGCATCTGGATCCCATTTATAGTCCCTTCCTCCATATACAAGTCGTCATTCTGCCTTCGCCTAATTACCAACATTTTGCTAGTGATGAAGAATATGCGGCATATCCAGCCTCATATAACCAGCACTGCTTGGAGGGGTTAATACCATAGAGTAAGCTGTTCTGCCTGGCTTAGCTAGGTCACTCCCCCTCACCTTGGTAGGAAGGGTCATCAAGCCTTTGTTCTTCCATTCCACCATGTGAACCCTACCAGTAAGAAGGTCTAAGCTGGATTCTCCCAGCTTAGACCACGTGGCGTAAGCAAGCCATCTTTGTATTTCTATACAAATAATTTAAAGGCATTTACCATTTCAACTCCTAAGTTACTTTGCCTGTCTTTTCATGCTGCTGTATGGAAAAGTACATGAATCTGAGCTTTGAAGAGTTTGCAAGCAAACCATATTTTTATCTTACCAAATGTGTGGTCTCTTTCTATGCTAAGGGAAGTGGGGAGCTTTGCAAGCAACTTCGAATGGGATATTGTAAAAACCTAACAGCCTATATTTCCATGTTTTACTTTGCTGCATACTTTGTGATTTTAAATCTCTGCTGGGGCTTTCTCAGAAAAGAGTACTTGCTCCAAACCAGGATCTAGGCAACCAGAGAACTCTCATTTTATTTTACCTAGTATTCTGCCCCACCCTGCTAAATTAACCAGGTGATATGTTCTAAATGATTGGTCCTTGCATGGCACTCTGATGATTCTGTAATGGGGAAGGGGCAGTGCTTAAAATTAAGAAATCAGTGCAAAAGACTGTAGAATCTTACATAAGTGCTATGAACTTTATTGGGTAGGACCAAGTGGATCCTTCTCCATTCTCCTTTATTCCCATAAAGGCAAAATGAAGGATGCTGGAAGGAAAAGCAAATGGGAAATTATCCAAAACATGCAAAGCCATTACTCCCATAGGAGTGTTGAAATTGTGAGTAAACTTTACACAGAGCCAGTGGCGTAGCATGGGTTGTCAGCACCCGGGGCAAGGCAAGTAATTTGCGCCCCCTAACCCGTGGATTTGCGCCCCCTAACCCATGGATTTGCCCTAACCCCAGATGTTGCGCCCGGTGCGGCCGGCCCCCCCTGCAACCCCCACGCTACGCCACTGCACAGAGCAAAATATGAAAGACATTGGGCTGTAACCAGGGTTGCCCTTCTGTTCATAGAAGGGTCTATGATCTAGCAGTGGCTTCCATGAATAGAACAGTTCAAGCAACAGTGTGGGGAACTGTGGGAGAAATGAGCAGTTTGCGGAACTCCTTCTTCCAATGCTACTTCTAGTTACATGGGGACTGCTACAATGAGTCCCAAACACTAAGAGTCGAAGGTCACATATGAGGAGTCCCAAATGAGCTTCCCGTGGCAGCCTTGCTTAAAGCAAAATCAGAAAGAAGTCCCAATTTATCTAGGGTAATAATAATAATAATAATAATAATAATAATAATAATAATAATTTATTATTTATACCCCGCCCATCCGGCTGGGTTTCCCCAGCCACTCTGGGCAGCTCCCAACAGATTAAAAACAGAATAAAACATCAAACATTAAAAACTTCCCTAAACAGCACACCTGCATTATTTCAGTGTTGCTAAGACCTCCTTGGTACTTTGAATGCTGGAACTATCAATCACAGTGGTCAACTTAACTGATCTTATTTCGCCCTGTTGGTGTGTTCTAATATCCCTTTCAAGAATTAATCCTGCACAGAAGCTACGGAAGCGTGCTGAGTTTACAAGAGCGGGTTTTAAATCAACTTTTCAGAGCACATCCAAACCTTTGTTCTGCAAGTCATCTGCCTCCAAGGATGTGCTCTCATTTATCTCAAGACAATCATGTCAAGTGCTTCTCTTCTCTCTATTGTGGGTGGAATTTTTTTTTCTTTTTGGTTTACGAGCAAAGGTTATATATTTTCTGTGTGTGCATTGGTCGTTGTTCATCAGTGAATTATAGCCTTGGCTCCAGTATTCCACCATTCTGCATTATTACAGAGTACTACCGTATATAAAAGCTCAAAGTGAATCTCAGTTGGATATCATTTGGAGTTTGTTTCTTTGACATCCATTAGTCTAGACTCTAGAGTAAAAAAAAAGAGTCATGCAATCTGAAGAACCTACAGATTTATTGTGGCATGGGCTTTTGATCTTCAGAGGAATCACTGTAGATTCAGATTTTGAATTTCATTTAGAACTAGTCCCTTTGTTGCTTTTGTTGTTTATTGGTAAGCATATCATTATCATGAAATATCAAGAGCTATGAAAACAAAGGCTCTTAAAAGGCATCAGTGCATTGGCATTTAAGCTTGAACGTATACATAGACCTTTGGGCACTGCTGCAGACTTACTTTCCACTCACTCACTGAAATGTGAAATGATTTATCTGTATATGGGATGGGCAGGTCAATCACTTTGGAGTTAGAAGGTCCTGCAGCATGGTGTAGTGGTTAAGAGTGGTGGACTCGTAATCTGGTGAGCCGGGTTCACTTCCCCGCTCCTCCACATGCAGCTGCTGGGTGACCTTGGGCTAGTCACACTTCTCTGAAGTCTCTCAGCTTCACAGACCTCACAGAGTGTTTGTTGTGGGGGAGGAAGGGAAAGGAGATTGTTAGCCACTTTGAGACTCCGTAAGGGGAGTGAAAGGCGGGATATCAAGCCCAAACGCCTCCTCCTCCTCCTCCTCCTCCCCTCCTCCTTCTTCTTCTTCTTCTTCTTCTTCTTCTTCTTCTTCTTCTTCTTCTTCTTCTTCTTCTTCTTCCCAGGTTCAATCCCCAAACCCCTAGATCAGGCCAGGACCTGAGCACAAGAGCATTCTCCCTTCCTATGGCTTCCAGCACCTGGTACTCAGAAGCATTGTGGCCTCCAGACTGTGGAGGCAGAGGATAGTCATTATGGCTAGTAGTCATATCCTTGTCCTCCTTGAATTTATCTAATCCTCTTTTAAAGCCATCCTCACTTAAAAGTAGCAGGTGATGGGAAGGAACCCATCTCTGGGTGGGTTCTGGAGAGTCAGAGTAGACAACAAGACTCAAATACATTGGGTAGCAGGCAAGTCTAAGAGATGCTAGAGATGTGTTCTGCCCCCTTTGTGAATTTGTGTGCACTGATCTGATCAGCACCTCCTGGACTAATGCACAGATTACAATGCATGTTATCCTTCACATTTCACACTTATCTGGTTTTTGCAACACGGTTCTTCCCTGAAAAGAGCGTGCTAAAAGCTTCACACAATTAAATATGTATTGAAAGGAGTACATAAATATGAATTTTCACATGGATTTTTTAAAACGCAAGTTAATGCGGAAATGAATGGAACAGACTTCCAAACAAACGAATGCCTATGAAACTAGCAAAAGCTTGAGATAGATAGATCTACCCATCCTTGTGTACCGAATGCAAATATTTATTAATAGCATTTCAAAAGGAATGCACTGAGATCCTTTGATCCTCTTTCCTCTATTCCTTTTCCAAAAGTAGTTTGGCCATTTTTGCTTTTTCCCCCCTTACAGATGCAGAGCGAGTCAGTCGGGAGCACCAGAATATGCCTCTTTTGATAGGTGTGAAAAGCAGCCCACACTCAAGTGGCTTTTAATTTGTGCTGGGCATATGCAATTTCTTTCGGCCTCATTTTAAAAAAAGCTAGTGCTGATCCGCTTAAAAACAAGGTGTCAGCCAATACAATCTCCCTTTTACTTTCTCCCTGCATCCTGCATTCTTTGTGTGGAGTGAACTCCTCTTGCAAGACCCTGCCTGCCTGGGAAAATCTTGTCACAACAGTAAATGGCAAAAGAATGTCTATTTTTATACAGGCTACAGATTTTCTGTGTACAGAATGATTATACTTTACAAGAATCTGTTATAGAAAAACATGTTTTATTCACTCTGTTTACCACTTTAGACAAACAGAAGCTCATTTTGCGATGCTAAGGATATGTCACTTTTGTGTGGGGTTTTTTTCCCTTTTTTTATTGCTAGATTCAAAATATGTGCCATCCAAAAGAGGGAGCCACAGGACTTTGCTAGACCTTGAATTTTAGGTTACTTTCCATGACTTCTTTTCTTTTTTAATCCCATGCCCTTTGTAACTGTAAGAACATGCAGTTGAGTTTTCTATTGCTCTGCTGCAAGAAGGAGCAAAATGACGTATGTCTAGAACCAATGTTTGGGGCACTTTGTTATTTATTATTGTGCTGAGCTGGTATGAAGATATTTAACCTTCTGTTAAAGGTAAGTGACCTTAACCTAGTTTGTACACTGGAGGGAAAAAATATTAAGTTTGGAATTAGGAATGAAGGTGAATAAAATGGGGTGGTTTTTTTTTGAAACCCTTAATTGGCCTTTGCTCCAGTATCAAGCCATATATTGTTGAGAGGTCTCAAATGAGGATTTTCAGCTCAAAAAGGTGGGGTCTGGCATCGCTAAAGTCTCTCCAATCTAGAGTGATTTTTTAATCTTTTTTTGGTGGGGGAGATAAAATTCCTTAAAAGTTTATGGATGGAAGCAGTGACAGTCTCTCTCTCTCTCTCTCTCTCTCTCTCTCTCTCTCTCTCTCTCTCTCTCTCTGCATCCAGGGCATTCTGGTTTGTTTGTTGGTTTGTTTGTTTGTTTGTTTGCTTGCTTGCTTGCTTTTGTGTGTTTTTTAAGACAATTGTTGAGGAGAATTCTACAGCTGCCTGTGGCAGCAGAGCAAAAACTAAGCTAAACAGAAATATTTCTTTGAAAGAGAAAAACAAAAAATGGCCACTGTTGTTGGGCAACCAGAGTTATGCATTGATTAATGCATTTTACACTAATATATTGTGGTGTCTCTCCCCCTGCCCCCACATTTTATGCATTTGCTATTATTTTTATTGATTAAAGGTAAAGGAGAAGGGACCCTTGACCATTAGGTCCAGTCATGACCGACTTTGGGGTTGCAGCGCTCATCTTGCTTTATTGGCCGAGGGAGCCAGCGTACAGTTTCCGGGTCACGTGGCCAGCATGACTAAGCCGCTTCTGGCGAACCAGAGCAGATTAGCAATTCTTTATTGTAATTGTAAACTTTTTATCATTTGCTGTTGTTTAATTTTACTGTTCACGGTTGGATTTTAATCGATTACTGGGTATTGCTTTATTTTATATAAGTTGTTTATTTTAAAGTTATTGTGAATTTTTTTACATTGGATCAGATTGTTACTATTAATGTTTGATGTTTTATTATGTTTTTGTATGTATTCAAAGGTGCCTGGGGGAACCCAGCCAGATTGGGAGGAATAAATAAACATGTTGTTGTTGTTGTTGTTGTTGTTATTGTTGTTATACTTTTTTGAGCCAAGAACTATATTATAAAATTCAGAATCTGATGGATAATTAAATTCCAATCTGTGTAGTAGCTTGTGGGGTATGAAGTAGGCCACATCATTCAAGAGCCAGATGAACCAATATTTCTGCTCCATCCTTAGTGCACAGACCTGCATTTGTGTCACTTGCCCTTGTAAGCTGAGAATTAACGGCATGAGAAATAGGAACACACTGGGCATATATGTGGCTGCTCCTGCGGCATCACACATAAATAAATGGATGTGGAACAGAAAGTGACAGTATAAAATTGGGCAGCAAGGGACAGAATGAAGGCGTGCCTCAGTGCCTTGCGATGAGGCACGGATTCAAATCCCGTGGGGTACCTCATGGAGGAGCACCAGACAGGGCTCACAGTTCAGGAGTGAGGGATATCTCTGCATGCAAAGTCCCAGACTGAATCCATTGCATTTTTAGTTAGCAGAGATGGACAGACCTTTTTCTGAGGTCTTGGAGAACCTCTGTTAGTAAGGTGGTCAGCATAAAATAGCTTGATATGTCTACCTGGCCCAAGTTGATTCTAGCCACATAAACAGAATGCATACTGCAGTATCAGACCCTCCAAGCGTCCCTATTTCCCAGGGACAATCTGGATTTACAGAAGCCATCCCGGTTTCTGCTTTTCCTTAGGATGTCCCTATGTGCTCATAAGGGATGCGGGTGGCACTGTGGGTTAAACCACAGAGCCTAGGGGTTGCCGGTCAGAAGGTTGGCGGTTCAAATCCCCGCAACAGGGTGAGCTCCTGTTGCTCGGTCCCTGCTCCTGCCAATCTAGCAGTTTGAAAGCACATCAAGGTGCAAGTAGATAAATAGGTACCGCTCTGACGGGAAGGTAAACGGCATTTCCGTGCAGTGCTCTGGTTCGCCAGAAGCGCCTTAGTCATGCTGGCCACATGACCCAGAAGCTGTACGCCGGCTCCCTCGGCCAATAAAGCGAGATGAGCGCCGCAACCCCAGAGTCATCTGCGACTAGACCTAATGGTCAGGGGTCCCTTTACCTTTATGTGCTCTATAAGAGATCCTTGTCGCCCCCCCCCCAGTAACTCAGCAAAGCCCACATGCTGGTGGAATGTTTGCAAGGAGTCTAACTGCATAAAAACCCATTGAGGCCCAAGCCAAACGATCTACATCCAACATTAAACCTGAGAAGCAACTGCTATGTTTGCAGACCCTGAAAGTGCCCCTATTTTCCAGGGACAGTCCTGGATTTACAGAAACCATCCCGATTTCTGATGTGATCCCGGAATTTCTTGCTTTTCCTTGGGGGCATCCCTATTTTCATTGAAAAAATGTTGGAGGGTATGAAATTATGTGAACCCCCCCCCCCCAAGCCATGGAGATAAGTAACTATACAACCTTTAGAAGGCAACTGAAGGCAGACCTATATAGGGATTTTTATTTTAAAAAAAATGTTTAATGTTTTATTATATTTTTATATATGTTGGAAGCTACCTAGATTGGCTGGGGCAACCCGGTCAGATGGATTGTTATGATGATGATGATGATGATGATGATGATGATGATGATGATGATGATTTTCAGCATCACCACCACCACCCATGGAATAGGATGTCCCTATTTTCATCAGAGAAATGTTGGAGGGCATGCAATATAAAGTTCTTACATTTCCTTCTTTAATTTGGAGACCAACGGCAAGTGAACATTTCTCTGTCTTCCTTAAAATTCGACGCGGCTGTTTAAGTATGTCTTGGGAGCCTGCTTTTTCTGATCAGGACTTATGAGGATTTTCCTTTCATATATTTCTCTGTTGCTCCCACCACATTCTCGCTTGGGTATTAATATTCAGAAGGAGAAACGGCATTGCTGTTTTGCTTTGTAGTCATTTGCTTCTGAAGTGTCAACGTTCGTCTAAAGAGCCAATATTCTGAAGACACTTGATTAGGCATTCCATGTTGCAAATGTTCACATTTGCAACAAATCATTGTTTACCGATGGAATCTTGTAGAACATAAACCGCAGGGCTTTGTAGTGCTTGCTGAAAAGGCAGTGGTTCTTTAAGCTGCTCTGATCAATACATCTGACTGAATGTTTTTCATAAATAATTCTATAATCCATATGTTCATATTAGCTTAACGATAAATTTTCTCTGATCTCCCTTTGAATAATACAGAGCCCATTTAAGAGAGCCTGAATCCCTTCCCTTTCTGATTCTCCCTGTATTTATAGGCTTGGGCAATGTACACATTCCCGCCTTTGCTTTAAGAGGCCATGATTTTGACCTTGTATTTGTCTTACGGCTGCAGTCCCTACAAGGAATCAAAGCTGGATCTACATATACAGCAGAACGAAGCGGCAGTGTGCCAAGCTGGCATAAGTGCAAGGCTCCAGGCTCCATTTATTTCAGCAATGCACAACATTGGATTCTATGAGGTATACAATAATGTTACAAAAAGATCTTATATAGCAACCGCTTATTTCATTTATGTGCCACAAAGACCAAATCAGAAGGCCGCCTCAAACTCGTGTAAACTTGTGGAGAGACCTACTGGTTTAAGGACTCAAGTTATTCTTGTGTCTGAATTTCACATGTTGATCATACCCTCCACAAGGGTATCTCTGATAAAAATAAAGGTAAAGGGACCCCTGACCATTAGGTCCAGTCGTGGCCAACTCTGGGGTTTTGCTGATCAGAAGGTCGGCAGTTCGAATCCCTGCAATGGGGTGAGCTCCCATTGCTCGGTCCCTGCTCCTGCCAACCTAGCAGTTCAAAAGCACGTCAAAGTGCAAGTAGATAAATAGGCACCGCTCCAGCAGGAAGGTAAACGGCGTTTCCGTGCACTGCTCTGGTTTGCCAGAAGCGGCTTAGTAATGCTGGGCACATGACCGGGAAGCTGTACGCTGGCTCCATCAGCCAGTAAAGTGAGATGAGCACCGCAACCCCAGAGTCGTCTGAGGCTGGACCTAACGGTCAGGGGCCCCTTTACCTTTACCTTTAAAGTAGGGTGGGTGGTTGACCAAACCCTCTCCCTCCTGTGCTAGATTCCACCAACCCATCGTTTATATAAGGCAGCATTCAAAATGTGATTTATCTACCTGCTGGTTGGTTGGTTTGGCCAGGACTTCAGCACCTCATTCTACTGTTCCTGTAGAATGCTTCAGTCTCATTGAACTCAGTGGATCAACTTCTGCATTAAAGCAACACAACAGTATTTTTTTTTTTAAAAAAAAATCATTTCCTCAACTATTCCTCTATTACAGATTCTGCGAGCCCTATAGATTTCTTTGAAGACAAATTAATGAAGGAGTAGCTAGTCATAGCTAGTCAATGGTTATGAGCCACCCATGACAATTGTAGGGACCCTTCTTATTCACTGTATATTTTTGAGTTCCAGACGCTGGAAACAAAATGTGGGTGGCCCTTATGTCCCATATGTGAATTTCCCTGGAGCTTCTGGCTGGAGATGAAAGACTCAGTTTTGATGAACCTTGCTCTGATTTAACGAGTCAGTCCTTATGATCTTGTGGGAATGAAGCCTTAGTGGTTTTGCTTTTTTTGCAAAGGAAAGAAAACAACAACATTTGGTTGGCAAGGTTTCTTTCTTTTCTTTTTACCTTGTGAAATTTATTTCTTGGTTTAAAAGGTAACAAGGAAGCATCCGAGCATGTAACTATATAAACAAGCCTGAACAATATTCTTATACAGAAATGGATAGGATGACCCTATGGCAAGAGGAATATAAGGATGGTACTGGCATTAGCAGGGACGCGGGTGGCACTGTGGGTTAAACCACTGAGCCTAGGACTTGCCAATCAGAAGGTCGGCGGTTTGAATCCCCGTGACGGGGTGAGCTCCCGTTGCTCGGTCCCTGCTCCTGCCAACCTTGGATTTCAAAAGCACATCAAAGTGCAAAGTAGATAAATAGGTACCACTCCGGCGGGAAGGTAAACGGCATTTCCATGCGCTGCTCTGGTTCGCCAGAAGCAGCTTAGTCATGCTGGCCACATGACCCGGAAGCTGTATGCCGGCTCCCTCGGCCAATAAAGCAAGATGAGTGCCGCAACCCCAGAGTCGGCCATGACTGGACCTAATGGTCAAGGGTCCCTTTACCTTTACCTTACTGGCAGTAGCAACCCACTGAAAGCGTAAGAAGCCAGGTAGACTCTTTTGTAAAGACACTTTGAGTTGCCTGTGGCGAGAGAAGTTGTCTAATAAATTTAATAAATTATAGTACTAATCATCATCATTATCACTCATCTGTGGGCCTCTTGTTTGTCTCATTTGTATCATACCTACACTTTAAAGAATGTAACATAAGGAAGCAAAAACTGCATTCCTAATATTCCACATAAATTTGGGAATAAAGGTTATGATAAGGGCCAACTTAACTTGGATTTTTCACTACGGTGCCTCTACAAAGAATACTCCTGTGTGTGGACACCGTCCCCCTGCCTAATGAGCACTCACATTTTATATGTGGGTGCCCTTTGTGGGATCGCATGCAGGGCTACAGTTTCCAGGGAACTTACTAGAAATAGGGAGCTGGCTTGCTTCTCAGTGTTATTATTCGGAGGTTCATGCCCAGCCTCAGTAATCAAGTTTCTGGCTGGGTGGTGAAGCCAGCCCCAGTATGAATAGGGGGTAGAGCCGACAACAGCCAGACAGTCGACTCTGGAGATTCACCCTCCCTACTCTCCCTTTGTTTAATGTTTCTTGTTTGCAGGTTAACCTTTTTCTTCCTGTTTAGCGGGCGCTGCTGTGGTCTTTGACTGGTTGCTGTTGAAGGACCGGGAAGAAATTTTCCTGTCTTGGCAGGTTTTATCTTCCCCATAGCAGTTCATCATGGTTATGGCCTTGGGTGGAATCCTTTAGTCTTTTCTTCCCTATATGGGGGGGCATGAAGTGGTGACTCACCCCCCTGCAGTGGCGAATCCAGGGTCCCCCTCTTAAAGGGGTTATATATAAGGGTGTCACTGGCCATACACTGAAAGGTCGTCAGTGTACTCCTCTGCGTGTGAGGATATGGGCTTGGCTGCCTGCTACACTTACATCTCGCAGAGCACCCCCATATCCCATTTACCCTGATGAGCCCCAGTTCCCCCAGCTGGGGGGCTGGGAGGGATACACACCCAAGGCCTAAACCAAGGTCTTCCTACATGCGGAAGTTTAAATAAAGTTGTGGCCTAATTTTAATTCCATAACATGTGTCAGAGTCTTTATTGCTTTCTTGTGATCCCTGGGGGCTGGGGCTGTCACACCTGGTCACGCCATGTTCCAGAATGATGCTAGATCTGAGACCTTATGGAAGTTGCAAAATGGTGGCCTACATTGAGGACTCTCCTTCCTTGGAGGTTTTTAAGCAGACGTTGGATGGCCCTCCATCATGGATTCTTTAGCTGAGATTCCTGCATTTCAGGGAGTTGGACTAGATGATCCTTGAGATCCCTTCCAACTCTACAAATCTATGATTCCCTGACTCTCTGCAATGGAGAAGGCTGGGGAAGATCCCATGTGTTTCAAAATCCTGGAAAACCCGAAGATGCAAAAGCTTTCTCAGGTACAGGAGTCTTCTCAGCTGAACCATGCAGTGAGCTACAGGGATGGGAGTTGAGTTATTCTACTCAGGCATGCTCCCCACTGCTCACAGGCTTAAATAAGCCCTATTCAGAATGCCCAACGAAGGTTTCTTGCAGCAGCAGGAAAAAAAGGACTGCTGTGCCACTTCTAATTACAAGCCTCTCTGGAAGAAACTGTTGGAGAAATGCTGCGCTCCCTGGAGAAATTAGAAGAAATGTTTCCCCCAATTTCTCTGGCCACAGATAAGGTAGAGAATTTAGAGGCGCCATTTGCACACAGTTCTTGGTGGGATGCGTAGTCTTGGGGACTGTGCATTTGATACAGATCTCTGAAATGTTTCTTCTCATCCCGACCTGTGGACTGTCTTTAGCATATGCACCGCCGGGGTGCAAAGATCCACCCAGCGCCACAAATTTTGATGTAAGAGTTAATTTCGCGTGCACGGCACCATTGTGAATGACAAGTGCCGTCGTTGAGTTTGACAGGCGCCACCATTGTGAATGGCAAGTGCAACCGCTGGCATGGCGCGTCTTTGGTAAATGAGCTCACAAAGTCAAAAGTCCTTTAGTGAAACAGTAGGCATACATTTCGGTAATACCTAGTTATATATGTATTTTGTTTTTCTAGCTTTATCAAAATTGTTTATTGTTTCATTACAGGTGGATAGTTAAGAGGTTAGGCAGCTTCAGCGGCAGGTGCCTGGCACCCCCCAGAATTCAATGCCCGGGTGCCCCGCACCCCTTGCACCCCCGGGTAAAGACGGCCCTGACTGTATAGCCGCAAGTAAGGGCCTCCCTGCAGGTTGTATTTGGATTGAGTAATGCCAAAACTGTCTCTCATTGTGTTGTTTCTGGAATTTGTTTTTTCCTGGGGTTTGCTATGGCTTCTTCTTGTGATGTATCTTGATGTTTTCCAACATCAGAAGACTTGGAGCAAACGACCAGGTTTTTGGCATCCAATATGAGAGCTGGACTCTCAAAAGTGCTGAGCAGTGAGTGTTGTTTTAATTGAATCACCTTTGCTCGCATTTACAGAACAGTTCAGTTGGCTGGTAAATAGGAGAAGCACTGTTTTATTTATGCTCATGACACCTTTGAAAACCAGTCCTTAGGCATTCATGGAACACCAGGTGGGCTTATTAGAAAGATTCCCATTGAGTTCACGGCGTTTAATGCAGATCAGTCATTTTCAGTTTTTCTTCTTTTCTGTGCCTTAATTTACTCCCTCAGCATATATTTTTAATGTGCCGTTTAAGAAAAGCATGTTTGTGCAGGATACTATTATTGCTTAACATATTGCTTACGGATTATAAACTCCTGCAGGCTACGCAGAACAGATCAGTACGGGTATCAGCTAACTTTGGTTTATTGTACCATTCTGAATTGTTCAGCATGCCGCAGTAAATAGGCTCTTTTGTGGGGATCTAAAGTGTGGAACATCTTCCAAACAGATTCTGGTAGTAGAGTTCCAAAGTTGTTGTCAGAATCTCACCAAGCCAAGTGAGAGAGAGAGAGAGAGAGAGAGAGAGAGAGAGAGAGAGAGAGAGAAGGAGAGAGATGAATTGCAGAAGAAGCAAGCCTACTGATCCAATTTATCCTTCATTATCAACATCAAGTCAGACCCTGAAAATCTTCCTCAGGAGTAGTGGCTGTTATTGTTGTGTGGAAAAAGTGGAACAATCCATATATGCTGCTCTTAGTCCCTTGGAGTAGGTTCAATATTATTATTATTATTATTATTATTATTATTATTATTATTATTATTATTATTAATTTGTCCCCCAGCCACTCTGGGCAGCTTCCAACAAAGATTAAAAATACATTAAAATGTCACACATTAAAAACTTCCCTGAACATATGATCCGTGCTATTTTTCTAGAAAAAGATGTGCCAGAACTCACCATAAACCCTTGTTCTTTTATAATGGCAATGGCAAGCAACTGAGATGTTGGTTCCAGCTGAATTCCAGCTGAAAAAAAGCCCTGCGTGTGATGCTGCTGCTGGTGGTTTTGTGCTGACTCTGAAGTCAAATGCCCCCTTTCCAAAGAGGGTGAAGCTGGCAATTCAGAGTGGGAGAGGGAATGGCCCTCACAACACCCAACCGACAGGAATAAGAGTTTGTGGGGTGAGTACCCCTCTGGCTCAAGAACATAATGTTCTCCCACATTTGACACCCAGGACAGTTCCCCTCCTCCTTCAGAGCTAACAACCACTAAAAACTGGCTGCGCCCTTCTAAATGCAGTAGTAACTCTTAGTGGAGGTGGAGCTTGCTGCCATTTAAGGCTCAGTTTGAAGATAGCTGCTGTAGCAACATCTGACTTCTATTTTCATGTCTCCAGGATGTTCTCTATATAGTGGTGACCAACATAGCCGTGCCCCCAGTTCTCACAACAGAACGTGTTTTGCTGCACTGATTCAGCTATCTCAAGCTCACCATTTCATTTCTCACAGTGACCAACCAGCTAGCTCTCAGTAAAGATCAGGTTTGTTTGTTTGTTTGAGTAACAATGTTCAAGAAAGTAAAATGCTGCAAAATGCAATTACTCCAGCTTCTAATCCATGGTGACAGTCTCCATTTTAGGCTGTCCCATTGGTTCCTCCCTCCCCCAACACTGATTTTGTGATAGCAGCAACCAATTCCACACTTGTCTGGGATGCACTGATTATGTCCTGTTTTGCTGCCAGCTACACTCACTTTGCTGGAGTCTTAGATCTAATCTTTATTAGCTTTCTGCATCATTGGTGTACATATATCCACACCCCTTTACAGATTGATTGATTATGAAAGAATTTGTTCCTCCCCTTCTCCCCATTTGCAAATGGGCCTTGTCATGTTTAGTGTCAAGATCAATGCAGCCATAGAGCTTTTTGTGCTACGAATGTGGAATGCAAGAACCCAGTGCAAATGTTAATGGCTAGCAGGCATGCCAAGTGGCGGGGGCTTAAGAGTCTTCACACACACACACACACACACACACACACACCATATTTTTCAATGGGGGGCTGGGCACCCCCCAAATCCTGGGGCCCCGCTCTGCCTCCTTCTTCCCTCCCAATGTGACAAGGGGAAGAGGAGGCCCTCCGTGTTTCCCATTCCCCACCCAGTGCACGAGCGACAGCATCATGGCCGCAGGACACCTGCACACCCTGGCCTGGTGCATGAACACTTGTGTACTTGGTGGGGGACGGGATGCATCATGTGACATGTAACGTGACACATCACATGATGCACCCGCAATGTGGGGGGCAAGTCGGCACCATTGATGGCTAGACTGATATTGACAGTAGATGGAGCTAAAAGAGTATTGATGTGTATACGCTGATGTTTAATTCACCATGTTTTCCATGTGTGTTCCAATGAATGAAACATGATACTCTTCTGCCATTCTTTAAGCACATTTTTTTCTCCGGCTTAATTTTGGAGCGGCTTTTCTCCAGATTCCTTTGCTACATGCTAAGAAATTTTATCAGAGGGAATAGCCACCCCTCATTGTTATGTAAATTATTATAACCTTGTTGTTCATGTCCTGTGTCAAAAACACTATCTACAGAAACTATCACTAGCCCTATCAACAGATGGGCATCATGTTTACTGAAGGAAATATAGACAAACAGTGAGAGTCACCACAATAATACTGAAACAAGTGTTGTACAGGTATGTCAGTACCCATTAATTCCTTGAAACCCTTCCTGTATACATTTTTGCAGATAAAGATAACTGAGCCCATTCATTGGAAAAGAAATGAAAATATGAGCATCACTTTTAAACAAAATGCAGACAGTGCATGTGGCTTTTAAACATACTTCTATTACCGTTGTTTGGCAGGCAAAATTATATGGCAAGGTGGTGACTCTGTGGACAACAGACTGGATCAGGCCTACCAAGCTTTTTCAGGTGATCTGTGAAGCCCCGAGCCAATTTGGTACTTTCCAAAGGCACCTCTTCCTGACCTTGCAAAAGCTCCTTTTCTTCTTGTGCGTTGCCACTGCTAGTTCAGAGGTGCCCAGGAAGAGAAAGGAGCACAAGGTCAGGAAGTGGCACCTTTGGAAGTTATAGGTAAAAGGTAAAGGTAAAGGACCCCTGGACTGTTATGTCCAGTCAGCGGTGACTATGGGTTACAACACCCATCTCACTTCAGGCCGAGGGAGCTGGTGTTTGTCCACAGACAGCTCTCCAGGTCATGTGGCCAGCATGACTAAACTGCTTCTGGCGCAACAGGACACCATGCCGATTGCCAGAGCGCAAGGAAGCACCATTTACCTCTGTGCTGTAGCAGTACCTATTTATCTACTTGCACTGGTGTGCTTTCGAACTGCTAGGTTGGCAGAAGCTGGGCCAGAGCAACGGGAGTTCAACCTGTCACATGGATTTGAACTGTCAACCTTCCAGTCAGCAAGCCTGAGAGGCTCAGTGGTTTAGACCACAGCACTATGCACTCCCCCTTTGGGAGGTATATGCATCACACTACAGTGTGAGTGAATACAAGTGTATGACTGCATGCATGCATTTGATTGATTGATTGATTGATTGATTGATTCAGTTTATATCTTACCATTTCTCCTGACTTAGGAACATATTTGTGTGTGAGAGAGCGAAAGAGAAAGTTGTGTGGCTGCATGCTTGACGAGTGTATAAACTGTTTGTGTAGGTTTGTGTGCTGTATATGAGGTGCAGCCGTTAAGCTAAAAAATACTAGCTACCCTGGTATATGGAATGTTTTGTAGATATCACTCTGTGTGTGTGTGTGTGTGTGTGTGTGTGTGTGAGAGAGAGAGAGAGAGAGAGAGAGAGAGAGAGAGAGAGAGAGAATCACAGTTCTTGTAGTTTCAAAGAATCATAGAATATTAGAGTTGGAAGGGAAGGGATTCCTAGAGTCATCTAGTCCAACCCCCTGCAGTGAGTGCTATCCTTAAGCTGAGTGATGCCATCTTTCAAAGGCACATCAAAATGTGAGTAAATATGAACATCGTGCTCAGGGTGTAACGCCAGCCTTCTCTGCCATTAAGTGATAGGTGTATTGATTGAAAAGAATAATAAGGATGGCCCATTATAGGATACTCACTGGAACGAATCCCTCATTTCATCGATTGTTGCTAAGATGTGCACATTTCTTATGCCGTCACAACGAGCACTTTGCTACAATCTCTTTTGAAATTCAGGATTCCTTTTACTGCCTGCTAAGTGCCCAGGCTGACTAGCATGAAATTTAATTTGTGCTAATCAACTTGAGGTGAGGGGAGCAGAAAATTAATGGGTCTCATTTTATGTTACATTTTTACGGCAACCTCTCCCCAATTATTTCCCTTAATAAAACAGAATATGTTTTGTATTGGAGCCTTTCTATACTTCACAAACCGATAATTTAAACACTAATTGTGCGGTGGAGGAGAAAGCCACATAGCTGTTGCGCTTCCCGGTGATAACTCTGAGAGAAGTGCTCTGTTGCCTAAGTCGGCTGCAAGCGCATTTATAGCATTGTTTACCTCATAAAGCTGTAGGTGTTTACTGGTGGGAGGGAACATCCTCAAATGCTCGTGGTTCTTGCTTTTTTAATAATAATAAAAACACCATAAAGAATCCTACTAGATGAAACCAAAACTGCCTCTGGCTCATCACTACATCGCAAGCAGCTAGCAGTTCAATACCTTTGGGAAACTAGCAAGCAGAACATGGAAGCAAAAATCTTTTTCTGTTGCTTGTCTCCTCCTGCATCTGATATTCAAATGTATATTACCACTGAACAGGGAGGTGCATTCAACTACGAAAACTAAAACCTATTACTATATCCCTTCTAAAAGAAATATTATTTTTTTAGAGAGATGGATTAGAAACTACAGTGGTACCTCGGGCTACATATGCTTCAGGTTACATACACTTCAGGTTACACACTCCGCTAACCCAGAAATAGTGCTTCAGGTTAAGAACTTTGCTTCAGGATAAGAACAGAAATCGGGCTCTGGCGGCGCGGCAGCAGCAGGAGGCCCCATTAGCTAAAGTGGTGCTTCAGGTTAAGAACAGTTTCAGGTTAAGAACGGACCTCCGGAATGAATGAAGTACTTAACCTGAGGTACCACTGTATCTGAGTTAGTCACCATGGCATGCCCTCCAAAAAATTTCTGACGGAAATAAGGACGTCCTATCCAGTCGCGTACCTGGGGGGTGACAGCATGCCAGAGCCCAAGGAGATGCCCAAGTCCAGGTGCCCCAGAACATGGCATGTCGTTCCCCAAAGCATCACGACCTGGGGCTGTGCTTACAGGGCACTGAGCTGCTGCGTCGTCCCCAGCTGCCAGAGGGCAGCTGAAAAGGATGCAGCTGGCACTCGCTGGCCCTACAATCTGAGCTGGGCCCGCAGCACACCTGATCTACTGTTTCTCTCCCTGCCCCCTGTGTGCACCTGTCCCAGGTGCCCAAGCGGCTAGCTACGCCACTGGTCCTAACATACCCTCCAATATTTCTCTGGTGAACATTGGGATGTCCTAAGGAAAAGCTGGGATATTAGGGGATCAAATCAGAAATGTCTTCTGTAAATCCAGGACTATCCCTTGAAAATAGGGACACTTGGAGGGTCTGCTTTTGTGGCGGTGGGTTCCAGAACTTTATCATGTGTTTTGTGAGGGAAAACTTTGTTTTCTGTGTCCTGATTGCCATACACTAATTTGGCTGTTGATCCTGGCTTGCATAGCAATTGCATGTGCTCGCCCCCACTATGGCTACATGGTACCATACAGTAAGAGGGCATTGTCCATTGTGTCCTCTTTAAGTAGGCCAAATTTGTGTGACACCCAGGATTGCTCCCTCAGTCCTGTCTATGAACTCTGAGGAGGACTAGCACTGACGATTTCTTTGTGAGTATCTGGAATTGACGGTATCTTTCCTGTGAACTCTGTAACTGTTCTCCCTCCTACTTGGTCCTTTAGTGAAAAGCAAGCCTTGGTGCCCAGTTGCAGCAGGAATGCCCTCAAACGAAGAAGGAAGGGGCTGAGTCTTCCTTATTAGGGCCAAACATTCAGGGAAAGTGTGGGTCATCTTTTGTACACCCTGCTGAGTTGAAAACAAAGTAGCCTTTCAATTCTACCCTAAGCACCACAAACTGTTTTCATTAGCAGATGCCACAGGACCATTGCACTTCCCTGACCCCATTGTGCTCATTAACATGGGAAAGGGCAAGTCTGAAACAGCCAGAATAAAAGCTCAGGTCCATGTGAGTGAGAGAGTTTGCCTGTCTTCCCTTTTTGTTCATTGTTGTGTACAATTGTGCACTGTATTACAACACTTGGAAGGCTAGCCTGTCATCCCACAACATATTATTTCTGATCTGTGGTTTGCCTTGCAGGAAGTAGCAATCTGTCAGTGTTGTAGGCAACATTTATCCACTGAAAATAGGCATGTCCTATTCAATAATAATAATAATAATAATAATAATAATAATAATAATAATAATAATTTTATTATTTATACCCCACCCATCTGACTGGGTTGCCTCAGCCACTCTGGGCAGCTTCCAACATATATAAAAACATAATAAAACATTAAAAACCTTCCCTATACAGGATTGCCTTCAGACGGCTCAAGGGTCAGATAACTCCATACTCTCCAACATAAAAGAATAAATTGTGTGCACAAACTGTAGCCCAAACTGAATTAACATAATTATTGACATTTTTTTGTTTTTGTTTTTAAATACACATTTTGAAACATACACATGTTTTCTGTGCCAGTAATCTTGCACATAGCAGTAATGTGTAAATCCACACAAAAGTAGATCCAATTTTATGAATTTTCACTTCAGAGTAAGACACACATTAAGTTTAGTGTGCATAAGATTGTTGTTATTTAGTCGTTTAGCTGTGTCTGACTCTTTGTGACCCCATGGACCAGAGCACACCAGGCACTCCTGACTTCCACTGCCTCCCGCAGTTTGATCAAACTTATGTTAGTAGTTTTGAGAACACTGTCCAACCATCTCATCCTCTGTCATCCCCTTCTCCTTGTGCCCTCAATCTTTCCTAACCTCAGGGTCTTTTCCAGGAAGTCTTCTCTTCTCATGTGGTGGCCAAAGTATTGGTGCCTCAGCTTCAGGATCTGTCCTTCCAGTGAGCACTCAGGGCTGATTTCCTTCAGTATGGATACGTTTGATCTTCTTGCAGTCCATGGGACTCTCAAGAATCTCCTCCAGCACCATAATTCAAAAGCATCAATTCTTCGGTGCTCAGCCTTCTTTATGGTCCAGCTCTCACTTCCATATATCACTACTCAGAAAACCATAGCTTTAACTATATGGGCCTTTGTCGGCAAGGTGACGTCCCTACTTTTTAAGATGCTGTCTAGTTTTCTCAACACTGTTCTCCCAAGAAGAAGGTGTCTTTTCATTTTGTGACTGCTGTCACCATCTGCAGTGATCATGGAGTCCAAGAAAGTAAAATCTCTCACTGCCTCCATTTCTTCCCCTTCTCAGTTTATTTATTAGGGGTCTCCTCTTCACAGTTTTGAAAGCTGTGACAAGTGTGCCAAGTCACCAGGGTTTAAATTGAGTGAAGTCAGAAACTTAGCAACCTTACCACCACCAATTTTCATAATGCTACCATGTTTAAATGAAGCTGACATCAGAAGTCTGGAGGCATCAGGAGTGAGAACTTCATCATTGGCAAGTTTGAGGTGTACTGACATTAAAATAAATGAAGTTAGAAAGCTGGTGTGATGGGAAATCAAGGTATAGCAGGACGGTGCCAAAGGCAAACAGTGGAGAAGATGCTAAAGGGAAGAATGCAAGGACAGCCAAGGTCTGAAGGATCTATAGGTTGACACTGGGTTATATATGGACGAGACATTGTGTGTGCACTGCTAGAGATGAATCAAATCAGGGTTGAGACATCTAGGGTTGCCATATGTCTAAAAGTAAAAACCAGGACATAAATAAACCCTATCACAGAAAGGCCAACTAACTGAATAGTTCTGGCACATTCTCCTACAGGTAGAATTTAGGGGAAATGCCCTCATCCATTCCATACATACTTTGATTTTATTTTAATATATGTGCTCCTAAACCTAAGGTATATCTGGTCTGTTACAATAATTATGGGGTAAGGTGGGGGAGAAGTATCCTGGGATGTAATTCTAATGTTGTATTCCCGGAGGTGGCCTATATATTTCGAAACAATGTGGGTTTTTTCTTTCTTTCTTATTTTCATTTGGGTTTTTGGTCGTGTGTGGTTTTGGATTCATTTTCAATGTCTCCAAAGGTTCCATTGTTATGAAATGGTGTGAATAGCAGAGAGGAGTTTATAGCATTACGGTAACTCACACGGTTTTGGGATTATAACATGAAAAGGGAAGGATAGTTCATGGGGTTTAAATGTTAGCGCAGGGAGTCCATAACACAATCTCTACATTATTAAGTAGTGTAGCATATTTTATAAGCACTGAACTCCTTTTCTTTATTTGCTGCTGGAAATAAGCCCTAAATTGAATCATGTATTATCTTTCTAAGGAAGTAAGTACTGCTATCTAAAGCTAAAAGAAACCCCAGTTTGGGGAGGAACCAATTTTACTTGAGCTGCACCAAATATTCACAAGATTTGCTTCTCTATGCAAAAAAGTAGCCTTTCAAGGCTGTTTGAAAACCCACCCTCTATTTTCGAGGTCTTTCATTTTGAAATTTTACTATTAAATGACCTGATATGCTTCTGCCTCTTTAAGCCTTCTTCAGTGTGTCATTCCAACCAGCCCAGGGTCAAAGAGTGAACACAAAGCTCTTATGGTACCACATAGATCATCAGAGTTGGCTATATGATTATGTCACTGAGGCCAAGCTATTTCCTCCCTTTGCTCTCACTCAGGGACTTATCTGTTTTGGCAAATATATACCAGGGGTTCTCAAACTTTTTAAACAGGGGGCCAGTTCACTGTCCCTCAGACACTGTCGGGGGCTGGACGGGAAGTTTTGGAGAGTGGGCTGGTGTGCTTGTGGGAGCTAGGCACCTTGGAAGCCAGGAGCCTGCAGGAGCTGGCCGAGAGCGGCATGCACTGCCCTGTGCACCTCTTCAAGAGAACAGAGACAGAGACAAGGACAAGCTGGTGCCTCACCTGCGGCTACCACCCTGTGCAGGTGTTTCTGCCCCTTTGTCCTCCTGCTCCCTGGAGATGAAGGCTGCTGCCTGGGCCACTTGGCCACCGGCCTCATCGTCCTCCACCAACATGTTGGCCGCCAATGGAAGCATGGCAGCAGCCCCACCGAGCTCTAGCCTGGGCCGACTGTCCTCCACCAGGAATACTGCTGCCGCCCCCCTCATGGGGACACAGAGTGGCAGCAGCCACAGGAGCACCAGGGTGGCGGCGTGGAGGAAGAGGCCAAGCGGTGGCAGCTCTGCCAATCAAATACCATGCCTGGTTTACCTCAGTGTGGCACAGCATTTGATTGGCTGGCAGAGATGTCCCTGTGCTGCACTGAGGTAAACCAAGTGCGGCATTTAATTGGCAGAGACGTCCCCACGCTGAGGTAAACCAGGCATGGTGTTTGATTGGCAGAGCCGCCGCCGCTCGGCCTCTTCCCCCCATTGCCAATCTCCAGGAGTCTTGGTTTCACAGAGGGTTCTTAAATGGCTGGGCAGGCTGAATTTTGAACCCTGGTGGGCCTGATCTGGCCCGGGCGGCGTAGTTTGCCTACCCCTAATCTACACTGAAGACAGAAGTGCTCTAGTCCACTAAACGACTAAACAACAACAAATCTACACAGTTCTGAGCTGGCTGACACAGTTCTACTGGCTTTTGGTACCTATGTTCCTGGTTTTTATATATTGTATGTTAAATTGCTGCAACCTGGGATCTTCAGGGTGAAGGACAAGAAAGAACTGGAAATGGATCTTACAAATAAATAAATAAATAAATAAATAAATAAATAAATAAATAAATAACTCCTTGTTGATCAGGTTTTGCTGCCTGCCACTGCAGTGTAACAACATATTCATGCCAATCCAGCTCTCATGATGCATAATTGCACATGACTACATGGGATGGAATGTACATACATGGAGTGCTCATATGCATGCTCATCCCATTAGAAGCATTGCACCAATGATATTTGGATGTATACATACGGAGGTTATCCATTCATGATGTTCTACTTTTAGCTTGATGTAAACATACATCCACAGTCAGTGCCAATTGGTGAACCAAGGGGGAGAAGTCTGTTCTCCCTGTTTCAGAAACAGGTGGGCTTTCCTTCTTCTCTCCAACATCCATGCATTTGTCTGTATCCTTTCCTGTGTATGTGTGTGTAGGGGAGAGTGAGGGTTTTTCTGTTTTGCTTTTTGCTTATTCTTGGGAATTGTATTTTGTTTGCTGAAAATCTGTATGTGTGGTTGAACTATATGTTGTAGACTCTGGATGCCGATAAACAGGTAGGATTATTGGTGTGGGTGAAGTAATTTTGGGCAGGTGTAAATAGGCTTGGGATCTTGATAGGTATTATTCTATGTATGAAAATAATAATAATAATAATAATAATAATAATAATAATCACTTTTTAACATCCCCCAAAGGTTTAGTGAAATATTTCAGAAGTTATTTATTTAAAAAAAATTATAGAGTGATAAATACAATAAAAATAAAAAATCTACAAGCGGTTTACATAAAGTGGTGGAAAATATTTAAATTTAACCATGATTTCACTAGTGTGCTTTTAAATAATGCTTGCAATAAATGGTTTTTCGCTCTATAAGAAGTTTTATCCATCTTCCCCAAAATGCAGAATTTACTGCCATGTTTGTTGTTGTTTTCCCTGTTCTTACTACTTCTTTTTAAACTCATGTCTTCCTCGTCTAAGACATTTACCATTTGTCACATGTAGAGTACAGAAGGGACTAAGGAAATGAATTAACCATACTCATCAGGTTTTAGAGCACAGGACAACATGAATGTCACTTTATTTTCATTTTCAAACGCTAATAAAGCAATCAGGCACATTTACGTCTCATAGATTGACACGGAATGACAAGATGCATTATTCATGAGTAGGAAATGCAGGCTTGTTGGCGGTTTGTTACCTGTGCAATTGATTTCCATTTTCAAAATGAATAGAAATGCATATTTGTTGTTTATCACCGATAGAAATGCCAGAAAGTCTGGTAGCATACATAATGAGGAGTGCTTTTCCTGTTAATCATAAATAGGATACTTAGACTTTTTCTCTCATCAAAGATGGTTTGATATGCAATAACATCTTAATGTTCCAACATAACATCCTACTTTCCCAAGTTTCCATAATAGTGTAATGCAACAAAGTAATAGAACTCAGAATGAAACTATGTAAAAAGGAGTAGACTACAGTGTCAATCGATGGCTGACTGTTGGAAGGAAGAACATTTAGAGTGGTACTCAGCTAGGTCCACTGAAATCAATAGTCCTAACTTAAAGGTAAAGGTAAAGGTACCCCTGACCATTAGGTCCAGTCGCAGACGACTCTGGGGTTGTGCGCTCATTTCGCTCTATAGGCCGAGGGAGCCGGCGTTTGTCCGCAGACAGCTTTCGGGTCATGCAGCCAGCATGACTAAGATGCTTCTGGCGAACCAGAACAGAGCATGGAAACACCATTTACCTTCCCACCAGAGCGGTACCTATTTATCTACTTGCACTTTGACATACTTTCTAACTGCTAGGTGGGCAGGAGCTGGGACTGAACAATGGGAGCTCACCCCGCCGTGGGGATTCGAACCGCCGACCTTCTGATCCGCAAACCCAAGAGGCTCAGTGGTTTAGACCACAGCGCCACCCGCGTCCCAGCCCTAACTTAGTTAAGTTCATTAATTTAATTGGGTTTAAGCTGAGTAAAAATTAGTTGAATTGCCACCCTTATGTCCCCTCCCATGGTGTCCATAACATCTTTTTTTTACTTTCTCCCAAATGAGTGAAAGGTTTTCATTTCTTGTTTTTTGGGGAACCAATGACTTTAGGGTGATGTCACCACAGATGAAAACCTGCCCACCAGGTAGTATGACTTCACTGAGGAGATCACATAAGAGGCTTAGCATGTCCCTTCCTCTCCTTATGGCAACTACAGGTTTGGGGAGGTGGGTGTGACTAGGTCTGAACTTTCTTTCTCCCCAAACTAGAAGCTATGTTTAGGAGTGGGGAGAAGGAAATGAGACAATGTTGGTGGCCTTCCCTTGTTTTGCCCAACCCTAATATAGCTCCTGTGAGCCTCTGTTGCAGGAGGCTTACCACATCCTCAGAATCTAGAGGTTGAATTTGATTTGGGAAATACGTTGTAGGTTTAGTTTTGGAAAATTGGGCCCAGATGACTCAGGCAATGTCCTCTATAGGAAATCTGATAGGCATGCAAAAGAGTGAAGCTGAAACTTCTCCCCACTCCATGGCAGTCAGTTATAAACTTTGAAGGGGGAAGAGTTAACTCCCCACCTTAACATTTGCTGAAGAGTTTAAGAAAATTGCACTCTTAGTAGCAGAAAAATTAAATTCCAGTCCCTTGATCTATCAACACTGAAAGTTCTAAGGATTTGGTGCACTCCGGAAACAATACCAAAAACATTCATCCAATGTTTACTACACCGGTTTTCACAGAAACTTCTAACTGGTTTCACCACTCAATTTGTGTTCCTGAACAGCAGGCATCTTTCTTTTAATTAAAAAAAAAAGAATTGTTTTTGGTTTTCTAAAAATAAAATAACAAATTGCTTCTTTGTAATGTCTTGTCTACGTTGCTCACCACTCTGTCTCTCGGCTGCTGGCTTGTCTTTGCATATCGTATGTTCCTGCCCAGCAGAAGCTGTACTGTGGCCTTGGAATATTTTATACTCCTAAGTCCCTCTATTGTTGCCTGGTGGATGTCCTAGCATGGCCTGGGATGCCTATTCTCTCACTCTGGTTTAATCTACCTTATGGGGTCCTCACTGCAAGATCACATTCACCCGGGGCTATACCAGCTGCATTGGCTCCCGGTGGAGTACAGGATCAGGTTTAAGGTGCTGGTTTTAACCTTTAAAGCCCTATACGGCCTAGGACCCTTGTACCTACGGGACCGCTTCTCCGGGTATGTCCCACAGAGGAACTTACGGTCTTCAAACAAAAACATCTTGGAGGTCCCAGGCCACAGAGAGGTTAGGCTTGCCTCAACCAGAGCCAGGGCTTTTTCGGCTGTGGCTCCGATTTGGTGGAATGCTCTGCCACAAGAGATTAGGGCCCTGCGGGATTGACATCTTTCCGCAGGGCCTGCAAGACAGAGCTGTTCCGCCAAGCCTTTGGCCAGGGCATAGCCTGACTCCCTCCTTTCGTAATCTTCACAGAACTCTAGCCCAATGGTTGCTATCAATTTGATTTGAAGTGATTTTTTAATGAAATGATTTTAGAATGTTGTATTATTTTATTGTTGTTAGCCGCTCTGAGCCTGGCCTCAGCTGGGGAGGGCGGGATATAAATAAAAATTTATTTATTTATTTATTTATTTATTTATTTATTTATTTACCATTGAAGATTTCATAGATTCATAGAATTGTCGAGTTGGAAGGGGGTCTGAGGGACATCTTGTTCACCTTGCAGTGCAGAAATCCTGCCCACAGCTTGGACCACCAACCTCTGGTTAATAGCCAGATACCGACCCATTGTACCAGGGTACAATAGTACATCTAGTACTATACAATAGTACAATAGTACCATTGTACTATTTATCTCCCCCTCCCCCCCTCTTCTTTCATTTTAGCAAACTAAAGCTAAGTAAGTATATATCTCATGCCTTCTTTCATCATTTCTGGGTTGTTGTTGTTGTTGTTGTTCACTGCTCTCCACAGTTTCTCCTTTCCCTTCACTCTGCAGTCTCTCTTATTTAGGTGCCCTTGAATATGGGTAGTTTCCCCAATCTCCTCTTGAACAGACTACAGTAAATTGACTGTAAAGTCATGTGTTATTTTCTCTTATTAAATTCCTTTTTATTGTTGTTAAGTTCCCAAATCTCAGCTCAGCCTCCCATTCCTGGGAATCTTACAGAAATGCTCCAGTATCTGGACGCCAGGTTATACACGCTGTGCTCCCATTCATTTGGCAATTCTTTTAGTTCCTGAGCCAGCTCCACTTTACTGAAATTAGCCAGGGGCTGCAGATAAAAGAGTTTCCCTAAATACTAGGGTCATCGGTAGTTCCTGAAGGGAATATTCCCCCCACATGGAAGGGTGTTCAAGTTGAAATGCGTCTTAGAGGCTCATGTCTTTGAGCAGTATGGGAAACAATGGCGACAAATGGGAAGAATATAAATGATTCCCACAGGGAACAGCTCTACTCTCAAAACTGCGAATCTCATGTTAAAGGGACCCTCAATAATTGGTCTTAACACTCCAAAATGCACGTGTTTTATAGCATTTCTGAAGGCCTTGTGAGTGTTGGAAACATTGGACCAGTAGCTTGGTTGTAGGGTTCATTCTCAATCCCTGGCATTTCTAATTAAAGGCATCTCAGGTAGTAGGGTTGGGAAAGATCTCAGCTTGAGATCTTTGGGAAGTTAAACAGAGTAAATACTGTAGATGGATCAATGGCCAGACTCAGGAGAAATCAATTCATACATTTCTCTTTTGAGCATGCAAGCAAACCTATGTTGTCTATAATTTTTAATGTTAAGTTGCCTAGAGACTTGCCATGCGTAGGTGAATCATAAATGTTGTTAACAATAATGACAATAGTACTCACCATCATAATCTGAGCATGTAAACAAATCTATATTAATTATAGCTTTGAATCTGAAGTCACCCAGTGCCTTGTGTTGCGTAGGTGACTCTCAAAGTTGTTGATGGTGGTGATGATACTAATGCTAATAATATAACGATGGCATCTGGTTTCTCGTGAGTTTTTAAAATAAATAAATAAATAAACAAATAGCAAATGGTTGGAGTCTTGAAGGCTTCGGGTTTTCTGGGGAGAAGCAGAATTGATATAGAATTGATATTGTCATGTGTTGGGTATTGCCCTCCAGGCTTGCTTTTGCATCTCTGCAGCACTTCCTCCACATGGGTAGGATATTAGAAAAGTCACCTTAAGAACCTACCTACATTTGCTTGAGGATAATTAACTGGCAAGTGGTTTGACAGGGGTGTTGAGATTTCTGTTGAAGATCCTTAGCTCCACTCACCATTCCCAACATTCCCTTTGGTGAAAGAATGTCTATTAAAGCACTTTAAGGCTATGGTATAGATGTGCCTTGTGCCTGTTTGGATGGAACCTGTTTGGATGGATCCTGTAAAAAGCTACTTAGAATTTTCCACTTCATGGAGAGGGGAAGATCTTAAAGATCCAACGAGACAGCATGATTTTGCTCTCAAAATTGGTATTTGTTTTAAAAGTGGAAGCATAAGCTGACATGTTGTTAAACCACTGATTATTCCAGTGTTCCGTCTGTTCAAATTTATGAGTCATTTCCCCTTGCTTCCTTTTCTATTCCCCTTTTGCAAGAATCTGAACATTAGTCTCCTAAAAATGACTTGCGAGCACCAGATATCATTATTCATGATCAAATATTTGTGTATCTCTAGGCAGCATTTACACCAAGCACCTGCTGTAAGTCACATAACTTCAAAAGAAGCTCTTGAATAGGTAGAAAAACCCCGCATGTGGATTTCAATAGTTCATCTCTGCAGTTCTCCCTTCTGTGTTTCTTCCTCTGTGCACATTTTCATAAATGTCAGGACGATAGCATTGCATCCCCCTCTATGCTTATTAGAGCTTGATTTTCTGTTAGCTCCAGTTCCTCCCACCCCTGCATGCTCTGGGATAATTCTGATATTCTGCCTTTTGTGTATGTCTCTAACCATGTTTCCCCTTCCACTGAGATGTTGCCAGTGCATAAGACCACTTATGGGGGTTGGGGGAATCATCAGAAAGAAATAAGAACATGAAATAATGGGCTAAGTACCAATGAAAGCAAATGTTTTAGTATGTCAGTAGCAAATTTGTTATGGGCCATGCCATAGCAAGTTACTTGTAGAAAAGCTTAAAAGGTAATATGATTTGCATTAGTTACTCATTTCCTACACCCTCCACAAAGGAAATTATTGGTTTATTGAAGTGTGGTAACTAACAATAGCAATGTGAGATATGACCCAGGAAATCTCAGGGTTAATTTTCTTTTCAGCTGTGATTTCCTTAGATTGTCTTAGGACAGGCATAGGTAATCTGATTCCTTCAAGATACTACTGCAGTACAACTCCAACCATCCCCAGCCAGCACAGCTGATGGTCAGGAATGATGGAATATGTAGTCCAACAATATATTGATGGTATAGTGTTGGCTACCCCTGCCTTCAGATTATCTGCCTATGATGTGAGAATAGTCCTGAGCAACCTGACAGAGGTTGTCTGAAAGCTTACTGACAATGGATTGTACCCAACTAAGTTCTACTTATTGGACTTATGTTAACCTATGTTAATCATGCTCATTAATTTCAGTGGGACTGTTCTGTATATGACTAGCACTGGAAACAACCCAACGTACGCAAAATGATTTAAATGGTTATATATTACTCAATTATTTCATTTAAGTCAGTTCAAAAGTGGGAGGACACAGAACACTCATAAGTGATCTCCGCCATCAAGCTTTCTGAAAAATCAAGAAAAGGAGTGAGAAGAATGACAGACAATTCTATGGCAGATATAGCTCACCACTAAAATGGTGGTAAATTTGCAATATAGAATCATCTAATGTTCATGAATTAATTAATCTTCTTATCTGGCAGAATCTGAGAATCAAGAAGCATGACTAGCGGATCTTAATTGCTTTGATTAATGTTGGTGAATCTCATTTTATTATACTTGGCATCAATTCCGTCCTGAGTTCATAGCGATATTAGCATTTGTGACCACAAAGCTATCTTTATATGAACTGGGTGGGCCAGCCAAGGTAACAATCTGGTCTGTTTCAAGGGATGCAGCCCACTTGCAACACAAAGTTTCACTGTCTGGCATAAAGTACAATATTTTAAATGATAATAATATTACATAGCAAATGGGGTACTTTCAAATATGACTTAGAATATGCTAAAATGAGACATGGTGGGATCTCTTTTGGAGAATTTTGGGCAGGTATCTGCCACGGATGTGTTTAATATAGAATAGTCAGTATTCTGTCTTGGGTTCAGCTTGGTTCAGTATCAATGTGAATTTGCACTTCTCAAAACAGTATGTGAACTAAAATGCAGCTGACCTTCAATAGTTACTCAGATTTTGTGATGCAGATCTCCAATCTAAAGAAGCGTAGAAAAATGTGTGCATATTGGGGAGAAGAGTGCACAGAAATGCATATATTAGTAGAACCAACATTCAAAGATGCATATTGGGCAAAATTGCTTGCAAAAATGTGTCTCTTGGGAGAAGTGCACACAAACATGCTGATACTTTTTCATGAGAACTTTGTTTTTTTTTTTAACTGACACAAAAATGCAGGGAGCTGAACTCAATACCAGCAAAATGAGAAACTGAAAGAATCTGAAATTGACAGATCCATTCATCCCTAGACATTCTTACGGGGTACAGGTATACATGATGCAACTGAATAGCTTTCCGTACCAAGCTACTAGGTGGATGAGTGATGTGTACTCTTCATTCCTATGCCAGATTATGTTAAATTTCTTTCTCTCTCACCCACAAGCTGATCTAATTTACTCCTGTATTACACCTCCCTGAGTAACCAATTAAGTATGTTACATTGCTTTTGGAAACTTAGTCTGATGAGGGCATCCAAATCCCTGTAACCCAGCTGTTATCCTGAAATCATTGGCATTTTATTGGTCAATGAAGCTGGCAAGAAATATACATACTTTCTGCCTTGAAAATATGGCTTAAAATGAGAACTATGGAGGATTTATTCTGCTTTTATCTCCTCTTTAAATTTGTGCAGGCTACCATCTCTTCTTGACAACATAAAACAGTTCTACAGACTCTCTTTTGTCACTTTTGGCTAAATTCAGATTTACTACCTTGCTGCACACATATCTAGGGGAGAAGGGGGAAAACATCAACACCTGGTTTTCTGTATACTGTTGCCACATTGTACTAATGTATTCTGCCTTCTTTAAAATTAAGACTGCTTATTCTATTCTAGCCTTGATTAATTTGCTGCTGTTATTATGGCCATCTGACTAAATGGCATGCATACTTCTATATAAAGTTTCAGATTATTCGTAACAAAACTTAGCAGTAACCAATCTCATCCTTGAATCCACATTGGTTGGTTGTCAATTGCAATATGAACCCAGTGCATACCTCTACAGGTGTATTTCCCAAAATCATTACAAAATTCCTCATTTAAGAGGTGGGATATCCTCCCAACCCCCAACCCACAAAAAGAAAACTTTCTGTAGGATATCATCCACATCCTGAGAAAGTGATTTGCTTTAGGAATCACCACTAGAAATCATGAGGAAATCATTCAGTGGAATGGCCATCATCTTTCATCTGTGGATCAGAATATACCTTAGTATGTGAACCCAATTGAAAGTAATGCAGTGTGTATATAGACCATCCATATTCAGATGCACATCTGATCTACACTTGCAGATCTTGCCATAGCTGTGGAAGCTGTGGGCTTGGGAAGTGATGTGTTAGATTTGTATTTACATGAATACTTAATAATCTTACTAGCTTAGGTTTTAGAAAGTTGCAAAATTTATTTATTGGACTTGTATACCACCCCTCATCTGGAGATCTTGGGGTGGTTCACAGCACCAAAATACAAAACAAGAACACAAAATACATAATAAAAACAAGAGCAGCAACAAAACAAACCCGTAGCCCCCCTTCCACAAACACATCTCACAAAATCTGCCATCCTTGCCAGTCAATAATAATTAGCAAATATTATTAGAATCTTGCTCCTAAATGAAGAAAGGTATGCAAACTTTCAGCATAAATTATGCTCCTCCTCCCCCGCCCAAGTTCTGTTATGAAGACCTGAAATTCCTGTATCCTGTGCAAAAAAAGCTTTGGGATGTGATCTTAGCCCCTTCCTCAACTTCATCAGCAGTCTGGTCCTTCCCTTGTTGTCCAAACTTCTCTGGCACAAATGAAAATTATCCCAACCCAGTCCCTTGTTCAATTCTATCCTGAGCCATTATTTAAAACTGCCTGCCAGGGGATGAATGACTACAGTACACAGACTGCCCATACAATTGCAAAGGTTATTGATTTCCTTTACAGTTCACATCCATCATTCTTTGCCCAAGACCTGGATGTTTTGTGAAATTGGAGAGATGCCATCGTGTAGTTTCTTGCATGTGTAATTGAAAAGAAAAAAAGGAAAGGAAAATAAAAACTGGTGGTGGGAGAATGGTCAACTAATTGCCTTTTCAGATGACTAAGATTGTCCCCATGTATCCTTGATTCAGATCCATGTATCAGAAAAAGGATGAGGTTGGAGTTTGCTGGGGAACTGTGGCTGGGTATTCCACCCACACCAGCTTTTGTGGCTTTACCTTTAATGCACATATCCCTATCTGTGCTCAGAAAGGCTGCAGAAGAGCTCTGTGATGCTTGAAAGCTTCAACCCTGATCAACAATGCAACTCAAGCTGATAAAAGACATTTTGCCTTTTCTGTTATGTGACCAAGATGAGAATCCTGGCAGGCAAATCAGCTGTGTGTCAGTTTCACCTCTTTGCTTCCAACATTGCGTGAAATACTGATTTTCCTTTTTTGCCCTTTGAAATGCATTCATCTGCTGTACAAATTAATGATTTCAACCCACTCGCTGTCTATCCATTTTTCCTGAGTTCTGCACAGATCTTTTTAAAATGGAGAGGGGATAAAAAAACAACACAGGCTCACTGAATGGGGATTTAATGCTCCTTCCCTGAAGAGGAGAGCAAATGTTTCTGATGTAGAAATACTGAATGCAAGAAATAAAGTGTGTGAATTAATTGAAAGCGGGGGCGGGGGGTACCCTGCTGTGCAGAACTACTCCGAATACAGCAGCCTTCCTGTTTGCAAACTTACTATTCAAATGAACCCCGAGCATATGGGGGGAGGAGAATAGAAACACACCTTTGACTTCAACTTTCAGCAACATATCTGTTTGCCATCTACTTCGCAGCTCTCACTCATATATCTTTATTTCTCTCCTCCCCCCCCTACTCCCCCCAAAAGAGGAAGATGAAATCAAGCATTATATTTATAAGCATAGCCTCTAATCTCCCTTGCAGTGAAAGCATGTTTGTGAATCCAGAGATCATAGAAGCAAAACAACTCACCTTTCTCTCTCCAGTGAAAGTGACGGCAGCTTTGCTTAGTGCTGCGCTGGTCCGCAGCCTCTCTGGTGCCTTCTTCGTCTCTGCTGCGCGTTAGCAGTTAGCTCCAGTGATCTCTCTCTGTACTCAGGGCTTTCTCTCCCTCTGCATCACTTTTAACTTAGGCAGCTTGGAAACCGAAGCCAAAGGTACCCTCTATCTGATTGGTTTCCGTTCAGCACCCCCTGATTAATAAGAAACGTCCCTCACACATGGAGAGCAGATTGCTGCTGATGAGGCTGCAGTCAGTGCTCAATGTGAGGAGGCTTTGGGAACGAGTCAGGAAGGTGTGGAGGCGAGATGCGAGTGTTTGGAGAGGGAGGGTGAAATTTGGATGTGCCAAACACAGTGATTTGCAAGTGAATGGAGGAGGAGGGCACAGAGAGGAGAACTCTGACAAGGACTCCCCTTACAGAAGAAAGCGCCTCTGTGCTTCAAGCCTCACTCACCCAGTCCCAATTTGTATGTTCAGCCCTCTTCCTGGAAACAAGAGGCAGTCATGTCTGCAGCCTGTAAATCAGCCAGACACAAGATTTTTATTACCCTGGCCACCTTGCATTGCAATTCAGTGCCAACTGGGAACTCGGAATTGCCCTATGCAACCGATGGGTTGAGAGACCTCCACATTTCATAAAAGTAAAGTTGAGGCTCCTCACTTACCCTACCACCACCACCACCTTAAAAAAAGGCATTAGACTTGACAACATGGACATGCGCTTCTGAGGGGAAATCCTTCCCAAAGATGCTCTCGGGGGCAAGTGATCGGGGTGGTCTTGACACTGTTTGTGGCTTATGGCTCTAACCGTGACTCACTTGTCCTGCTCAACATCTGTACATGAGGCTTTCTTTTGTGTAGTACCTAGTCCTAGCCAACACATATACATCTGTTTTGTATGGTCAGTTCACAAATTTTGCATGGAGCATCTGACAGGCATTAGAGCTGAGACAGGCTTTTGTAGGCAGTGACCCTGGTCTGCTTACCACAACTTCCTGCTAAGTTAATCCTAAGTGGCCCATTAAGAGTAGAGGTAGGGGAAAATTCAATTTGGTCCACATTTAAAGTAAAATCTATTAAACTCACAATTTCTGGAAAAGTATGAGAACCGGAACACACTTACCTGAATTTTGCAATGCAGTTGCCCCATAAACCAACATTAACAAAGATACATGTGTTAGGGGGCAATGTGCATAAAATACATACATTAATGAAATTGGCATATAAAGGGTATTGCATTAGGGAAGCCAGCTTGAAAAAGCATGTACCTTAGCACTCACAAAAAATCTGCATAAAAATGTGTTTATTAGGAGAAATCTGCTCTTAAATGGCAAACAGCTACAGAAATGTGGATAACTGAATTTAAGATCGGAAAAATGAGAAACTGAGCGAGTTCAAGCTGACAGATCCTTCCACCCCTAATTAAGAATGTTGTACAAGTCACAACCACTACAATTTTATGATCTTTTAGTAAAAAGTATCACTCAGAACAGAACTCAGATCCCAAATCTGACCTGACTTTGTTATGCCTATTGTAAAAGTAGTAAGACCTTTCTAAAGCCAACCAGAGGATGACGGCATCCCACTTCAAGCAGGTAGTAATTGGACACAATTACTATATGATTATCTGCATAAATATATGCAGGCCAGAAATAGGCAAGCATTTCCTATCTTTTTTATTCTTCTCCCATCCTATCTCAGCAGCAGAATCCCATGTATCAAGGAGATGCAAAGTGTGGTCCTCATCTGCAACAAAATTTCGTAGGACAAGCATTCTCACATAGCTAACATGCTTAAGTCTAATTAACACTTGAAGGGCTTAAGACCATAAAGTAAGCTGCCCTGCTAGGCTTAGCCTAGGTCACTTCACCTCACCTTGGGAAGAAGGTTATCAAGCCTATTGCTGTATTGCAGTTTACCTGATGAACACAGGTTGTGAAGAAAATTCAAGTTGTTGCTCCAGCTTAGTCGCATCGCTCTATCAAGCCATTATTCTGTTCCCATACCAATAATTTAGAAACTTTCATCACTTTTGAACTAACCCATGCTTTACTGCCTGTGCAACTTTTCTTACTGATGTATGGAAAAACAATATGAACCTGATCTTTGAATAATTTGTAAGTAAACCGATTTTTAGCTGACCAAATGCGAAATCTTTTCCTATGCTAGGTGAAGAGAGGAGTTTTGGAACTCACAAGGGCATATTTTAAAGATCTAACAGCTTATATTTTCATGCTTTACTTTGCTGCATATTTTATTATTTTAAATCTGTGCTGGGGTTCTTTCACCAGAGGGTGCTTGCCCCAAACTTGGATCCTGAGAATTTTCATTTCTATATTATAGTTTTCTCCTTGTACCCACAATCTATTGGCATTTCTTTCTAAACATACAGTGATACTGAAGGTATATTACCACTTCAACAGGTTTTTAGAGTACTGTGTGTTCCCAAAGAGACCCCTGAGATTTCAGGGATGTGGGTGAAGAGTCCATTTCAAAGCTTGTGTGTAAATGTCTGAGTGACAGTATGTGATAACAGGATAATGCAGAATATTATACAGATTGTTGAAGGAAAACAATACATTTTGGCAGGGTTTGCATCCTGTCTACCTTCCAGGAGCCCTTTCCCCATCAATTTACCTGCTTAAGAACCTTCTCATACTCAAGCGACTACATGCACATTGCAAAGGATTCTGGAACATTCTTTGGTGAGCACTCATTCCACTCAGCACAGCCTGTTGTACTATCATTGTGTTGCTTCAACTGAAAGCACACCTTAGAACACATCCAGTGTGTTCTAAGTGGAGAGCCAGTGTGGTGTAGTGGTTAAGAGCGGTAGTCTTGTAATCTGGGGAACTGGGTTCGCGTCTCCACTCCTCCACATGCAGCTGCTGGGTGACCTTGGGCCAGTCACACTTCTTTGAAGTCTCTCAGCCCCACTCACCTCACAGAGTGTTTGTTGTGGGGGAGGAAGGGAAAGGAGAATGTTAGCCGCTTTGAGACTCCTGAAGGGGAGTGAAAGGCGGGATATCAACTCCAAACTCTTCTTCTTCTTCTCTTCATCCAAAGTTTCCCTGGAGCTGCACATATTTTCCCTGGAGTGCAAATATTTTCATAAAACAAAGTAAAATAAAATAACGACAGGCAAGCTGCTCTCAGAGAAGCTTGCCCACCCTTGTTGATCATCTTAGCACAGACACAAAAAGTCATTATATACCTGCAATGAACCTGAGAGTTCCCCAGAACATACTCTGAAAGCTACTGCTTTACAACATCCTACAAGTTTGTTGCTTTATTGGTCCTGGTAGGCCATTAAAAGCTATGGATATTATACAAAAGAAGCATAATTCATGCCTAATTGCCTGACTTTGCCTGTAATATTATGCACACAATCTGAGCAGAGCTTCTCTGGGAGAAAAGAGCAGGGAGAGGTGACTGATGTGGTGATGGAACTTTGGACAAATGCAGGAAATCCTTTTGGGAACCAATAACTGCACAGGGCAATGTAGTAGCAAAGTACCTACTAATAGGGTCTATAGCTCCAGTATCATTCACTGGGTGGAGAATGCCATGTTAATATATTGCCTAATTCTTGATTCATGCAGGGAAAGGTTGGGGAGCTCCCTACAAGCTCCCAACCCCAATTTTTGCCAAATCATGTCTCCATTGCTTTCTAAACATAGTAACCTAGGGGACCAGTGCAGAAAGGAGGGGGCCAAATTCCCTTTATTCTCCCTGTAATTGAAACATTGGTTTTGCTTGAAGTTCCATATCATTGGAAGCCGGTCTTGTGTGCAACTCTGTTTAATCCTCTGCAGCTGATATGTAAGGCAGAGTACGTATTGGTTTCTCATTTAAGAATCTGCAGTTAGGGAGGCATGGAATAAAAACAAATAATTGCACTTCTGCTAAAACCTGAAACAGTTAAAAGGAGGCCTGGCATTCATTGTGTTTTCAGATGAGGGAGAGCCTATTAGTTGTTGGTTGTACTGTAGGGCTCTTTAGAAGCCACCTGAAACTGTGTTTCAGGTGTTTCAGGTACATCCCCTAGAGATGTATTCAAGGCAATCACAAAAGCAGGGCTTCCATTACACTAGATGACAATTGGAGGAGATAAAGGCTAACATGTAATGGATGGAGTAACCACTGTTTGTGATAGTCACTGTTCTGCCAGATGCAAAAGAAGCTAATGATCCTACACCTTTGTGTAGAAGAAGGACTTTCATGAAGTATAAATTACCATGCATCTATTAAAGATGCAGGAACCCTGTCCTCTTTTCTACCAGGCCACCATACCTTCTTCTGAGGAGTTCAAGGCATAGTCCTCCACCCTGGTCAGGTAGAATAGGCTGGGAGATAGTGACTGGTTCATAGATAGGGGGCCATTTGAACCACTACATGTCAGGGACTGGGCAGATGAGGAGGAGTGTGGGAGACCTTTACCCCAAGAGGCTTCTGGATGTGAGGAAGATGATGATAGTATGGACCCAGGTTCATGGTGGTGGTGGTGAACAGGACACACCCCAGAAGAAGAAGCAAAGAGCTTGGAAATATTGGAGGATGAGGAACAACAGCAAGCTAGCAGGTGCTCTAGTCCTGAACAGAGACAGGACTCAGACATGGGAGAAACAGTACAGCAGACAGTGGACACTATGTCACTTGAAAGCCTGGTAGGACCTCCTCCTTCCCTGAGAACCAGGTGCTTCCTTTGTATCTTAGAGCAGAAAGCCAAAGAGAGACAGAAAGATTCATTTGCCAGCCATCGTAGGCAGTAAGGAGGGGTTTGGAAGTTAGAAAGTACTGCAAGGGGGGGTGCAGCGGAGACTCTGAGCAATGTCTGAGGGAGCATAATTCATGGTCTCTCTATGTATTCTGTTGATTTAAACAAAAGAACTGAAAGAAGCTTTCCGCGTCCCTGATTTCACTAGGCAGTGAAATCATGAGTCGTGACACTACATGATATTGACTTTTTGGTGATTCTCACTACATACAGTGGTACCTCAGGTTAAGAACTTAATTCCTTCTGGAGGTCTGTTCTTAACCTGAAACTGTTCTTAACCTGAAGCACCAATTTAGCCAATGGGTCCTCCTGCTGCTGCCATGCCGCTGCTGCGCGATTTCTGTTCTCATCCTGAAGCAAAGTTCTTAACCCAAGGTACTATTTCTGGGTTAGCGGAGTCTGTAACGTGAAGCATCTGTAACCTGAAGTGTCTGTAACCTGAGGTACCACTGTACTTCTAAAACACCCCTTCTCTCACACACACCCTAAAAAAGATAAAGTGACTGCTGGGGAAAACACATTTGCCTGTGAATGTTTTGAACCTGTTGAACAAACAACAGGTTCAAAACATAGGGATATGTTTCATTCATTGTTAAGTTCATATGAGATTTCCCCATAAGTGTTTGGTTGACAGCTATGGGAACCTGATGATGGCACAGATATTCTTTGATGCAATCCAAAGGGCTCTTATTAACCTGCCATAGTGCATCAGCCCATTAGCTTATACTGCCCAGTGCTGTCTTCTCCAACTAACAGTAGATAATCAAGGTCTGAAATGACAGAGACTGGCTTTGCTAGCTAGGTGCAAAAGAGGGTTAAGCTTCTGCACATATAATAGTAATGCTGGCATCCACCTGTTTCAGGAGACAAGGAAGGAGTGTGTTCTTTGGGGGTTAAGTCAAATTGTTGGAAGGTTACAGTGCCTGTTGTAGCTGTAGAGACTGATATGGGAGAGATATGTTTAGTTGCAGCTGGGGCAAGTGAAGACATCTGGTTGTGCTGTATCATGTAGCAATGTAGTGCATAGCTGCCAACTTTTTCCTTTTTTTAGGGGAAATTCCCTTATTCTGAATAGGATTCCTCGCAAGAAAAGGGAAAAGTTGACAGCTATGATGTAGTGTCAAAGGTGCAGGACCTCTGCCCTGTAGCATTTGGCTACCTTAGGACCTATTTGAGGTTCTTCCCTGCCAAGATATGAGAAATTTTTAATTTAAGATTTGACTACTGTAGAAGCACATATTGTGGGTGAGTAGGAAGGATGCATGCATGACTTCCAGGCAGATTTAAACCTTGACACCTCTTACTTTTAAAATTAGTCACTGCTTACGGCCAAGACCCGAGATGAAGTTGCACAGGAACCATATAAACAGGAGAAAGCAGTCAGGGCTATTGGTGAGATTTACAAACCTTAAGAGTAAAACAAATAGTGTTTGTATTAGATGTCAGCATGCCCGCTTCTTCTCATATATATTTAATGGTATTTTAAAATATACATCACAATAACCGCTGTATAGGGAGAAAGGAAAAAATTGCCTTGTACGTTGTATTTTACTCCTGTGGAAATAAGGGCAATTTTATGGCATATCTCCTCCTTTGATGTCTAAAAAAAGATACTCTGTATGCCATTAAGGCAATAAGCATGGATCAAGGCAACAAAAAGAAGAAGTAAAACAACAGAGTTGTGCTGCTGTTCCAAATGAACACCAGAATAAGGGAAATGTGGGTGAATGGTTTAAGTTATTGAGGAAGACTGGAAAATGGAGAAGTAGAAGCAGTGTATATGAAGAAACAGGAATTATACTAGGCTTTGGTGGTATTTGCTTTGCTTTGGAGCCAAAATATATGGCACTTTTACAAAGCTTTCTACATTCTATTATTATTATTATTAATAATAATAATAATAATTTAGTTTGCAGGCCCTATAAGCCTGCAGTGTCAGTAAACAACCCTTAACAAAAAGAAAAGAAGTTGTGATTATCAGAGGAAAAATAAGGCAAAAAAACATTTGGCAAGAAGATAGCTAAATTACTGTTCTAACTGCTGGAGCTGTAGGGCAAATTAAAAACCCAAGTCACCCAGCAAAACAATCTTCATTATTAAGATATTGCTGCCCTACAAATATGTGCTTGAGTGGTGAAATAATTAGCTACAATTCTCTCCCCATTAATATTTTCCACATTTCCTCAGCTATTATTGTGCATTTTCCAGAAAGAGTGAGGCAAGTGTTTCCACAACCTCATAACAGACCTGCCCATTTCTTTCCACTAAGTCCATATACTTTCCAAAACAAAGAAAATAGTTACAAATACTAAATATTTCAACAGGGAGTTTGGGGTTCCCAAATTTGAATAATGGTGTTTTGCCACCAGGCTTGTGTGAGAATTTTGTCCAATTTGCTTGTTACCAGGAGACCATCTTCATTATGTGGATGTAAGAATGGTTCCATTGCCTCAGGCATAAACTTAGCCATTTAGTGCGTTGATTGTTAATACTCTGATTTCTTTTCTATTGTCTCCACTCAAGCCAAGTCGACCGTAGAGCTAAAACCGCTGCACAAAAAGAAGTTTCCCAGTAATACTGCAGTCGAGTGGCCTGCAGAAAACAAAGCAATCAGAACTGATCATTTGGTGATGTCACTTGAACTCCCATCACGAAAAGCCTCATCAAAATGTCCATTCCATGATTCCTTTCTGAAAGGTTTTCTTGATTATTAAGATGTCAGAATTTGTATCTGGATTAATTTGGCAAGCAAAGCCTGAGTAAAAAGTAAAAAAATAAAAAAATGCTAATGTATCCGTGTGTGCTTTAGCATGGGGATGACTATAATCTGTGACCCTCCAAGTGTTGTTGGACTACAACTCCCATCAACCCTAGCCTGCATGGTCAGCGGTGAGTTGTAGCCCAACAACAGTTGGAAGACTGAATACAGTGGTACCTCGGGTTACATATGCTTCAGGTTACATACGCTTCAGGTTACAGACCCCACTAACCCAGAAATAGTACCTCGGGTTAAGAACTTTGCTTCAGGATGAGAACAGAAATCATGCTCTGGCAGCGCGGCAGCAGCGGGAGGCCCCATTAGCTAAAGTGGTACCTCAGGTTAAGAACAGTGTCAGGTTAAGAACGGACCTCCCGAACGAATTAAGTGCTTAACCTGAGGTACCACTGTATTGGCTTCTTCTGCTTCAGTATATATATTTGCATCCATATCCTAACCACATTTTCCTGGAAATAAAGGTCACTTATTAATGGGACTTCCTTGTTTTCAGACGCAGCATGATGCTAGAGAAAGCCAAACTATATATATCAACAGTCCCATAACTCTGCCCTTAAGTTCAGACTTAAAAACAACAATATAGCTAGCAATGGGGGAGCTGAGGTAGAATAGGACCCTATTGTGGGGGCAGACGACTTTACCTCAGTGGCGTAGCGTGGGGGGCTGGGGGCCATGGCCCTGGGTGCAAATGTATGTCCAGATTTTAATTTGCTCTGAACTAATTTTAAGATGTATTTTAATTAATTGAGTGCCTGTTTTTATGTTCTTATGTTATTTGTATACTGTGTTAGTTTTATGATGTTAGCCGCCCTAAGCCCGGCTCTGGCCGGGGAGGGCGGGGTACAAATAAAAATTTATTATTAGTAGTAGTAGTATGACAGGGCACAACCAGGCGCCCGCATGACAGGCTTCCTCATTGAGGCCTAAGCAATGGGGAGGCAACCCATGCCCAAGCCGGATCTTTGGGATTGGCGCAACAGTACCACCTTCTGCTTGTGGCCGGCGAAGGGATGCTCATGCATGCCTTGCCCCTGGCCCAGCCACCACCCATTGAAGAGGGAAGGAGGAAGAGGAAGACAGGAAAGCATGGCAAGAGCCATGTGTGTTGCCCAGAGTGCCGTGCTGCAAGGACAGGGGAGCAAAGCAACACAGCTCCACACCTGGCTTCATGTTCTTCTATTTTATCTTTGCTCCCAGGTTATGGCTAGTTTGATTAGACTCTGGCTGGTGAAGGAACTGACCACTACCCAGTCCACCAGGGGGGCACAACACATGCCCTTCCCCAGGCACCGGCAACCCACGCTCTGCCCCCACAGGACACACATCCTGGGGGCATTCAACAGCACAGAAACTGTGAAGTAGAGAAGAAGTTGCCCATCGCCACTTTCTGGCACAGACCCTGCAGATTGGAGTGGTACCACCATCTCCCACTGAGTCCGTCCAGTAACACATCACATTTGATGATACCAAAGCTAAAGAGAGATCCAGGGGAATCAACAGGATCACACAACCCCTGTCTATATCCCGGAAAAAGTCATCAAGGAGGAAAGTGATCAAGGCTTTGTTATTGTTCCACAACCTGAAACCAGGCTGTCATGAGTCCAGATCACTTGTTTTCTCTCAGTGCTTCGGCAACTTCTGATTGGCAGTGAAAAGAGAAAATCTGTATTCAAACACATGCTATGCTTTATTGCTTTGCTTCACATGTTTAGCAATCATATAGAGTTCTGGGGCTGTGTTCTGGCTCAAAATAAGTTCCATCTTTTTATGCTTTCTATAAAAAGTGAAGCTACAACAGCAATGCTTACTTAAGTCATTATTTTTTTTTGAAGTACATATTTATGCCACTTTGAAATTTAAACTAATCCTACCCTTACCGTGCTTAATGTGTTGATGTCTTTCTTAAGGGATGCAGGAAGTCAAAATACCTTAATGCTACTTCCCTGCTGTCCTTATGCAGAAAGTGTTCTGCTCATTTTTACTAGATGTGCCTCTCTGAGCTTATCACTATTTTCAAAGTGTGAATTGTGATGAATAAGTTGAGCATTAGAACACAGGGAGCTGGCACACATGAAGCCTAAATATAGAAATATGTCAAAAGTGATTGATGTTAAATGGTCAACCTCACTCGATCATGCAGTTAAAACACACACACTCCTTTACATGTGTATATATTATTTAAGAACCCCATCTTCATGCATCACATGTGTTCATGTGATGACTGCAGAGGGGGGTTGCACTGTACGGGGCATAGGATCCAACTCCTAGGGGCTGATGTCCCTTTGGGCCCCCCAATAAAATATTTGAGGGGGCTGCCCTCCCCCACAAGTTGATGGGCATTGCCATTCAAGTGGTGTGTGTGTCACGTCTTGTGATTGATTACAATGGGTGGGGCTTACTTGCCCCTCCCCACCCACAATATTTTATTCAAGCTGCCTAGGGCTGCCACACATCTGGAAATTCCTGGATATAGCTGGGCTTTGGCACTTGTAAAGAGTGCCTAGATAGGAATTCTTCAAATGTCCAGGAAAATCCGGATATAAGGCAACACATGTCAGAAGTGTAGATTTTGGTGAATTTCCTCAAAAATATCTCAAAACTTCTTTTTTTGAGATTTAGCAGAATAAGCTCAATAGCTTTGGTGTACATATTTTTTTCACTTTTTGAAATATGGCAACCCTAAAGTTGGCACCCCTGGAAGGGGGTCAGGCATGCCACTGGGTTGGCATGGATGTATGCAGAGAGAAAGCCATGAGACCAAAGTCAAGGGGTGGGGCAGACATTCCATCCAAGACCCCGCAGTGCACCATCTCAGACAGAGAAATGATTGCTAGATGGGGCTGCAGCTACTAGAAAGGGGTGAGGTGGAGAATCGATCACAAATGTGTCCGGACATTTTATTACAACAACTGATTTCCTCCCCTCTTCAAGGAGAAGATTGAGAGGTGCTGTGCTCCTCAGCAGGACACTTCTTTCGCTTCCATATCTCACCTTCTTTCATCCCCACAGCTTAGCCAGGCTTTTTTCTGCAGCTGGAGGCAAGGCTTTGTATAGTGCCCCCATGCCATCCCATGCCATCCCACCACACCCACCCAGCAGAGTCATCCAGTCCCTTTGCTGCCTCCACACCAGAGCCACTGGTGTTGCAGCTGTTTCCAAAGCCAGCCCTAGTCACCTCTCCCTTCTCTCTGGCTGAATTTGAGGGTGCTGCTTGCTCTTCTTTCTGGATGCAAAAAACCAGTGAGGGAGGGAAAGTTGACAGGCAGGAAGTTGGAAGGTTAGTGTTGGCAGTTGTTCAGCTGAGGCGCTAGCTCTGCCTGTAGCCAGCAGGCTCCTACTGGGGGACAGCAGAGATTGGGCAGCAGTTCCTCTTCCTTGAAACTAGTGCTAGTTCATAGACCTGCCAAGTGTCCCAATTTTCCAGGGATGTCCCTGATTTAGAGAAGCCGTCCCAGTTTCTGAATTGATCCAGGAATGTCCCACTTTTCCTTAGGATGTCCCTATTTTCATTGGAGAAATGTTGGGAGGGTATGGAGTTATGCAATCCTGTATAGGGATTTATTATTTTTTTTTAAAGTGTTTAATGTTTTATTAGGTTTTTATATATGTTGGAAGCTGCCCAAAGTGGCTGGGGCAACCCAGCAAGATGTGTGGGGTATAAATAGTAAAATTATAATTATGGAATGGGACATTCCTATTTTCATCAGAGAAATGTTGGAGAGTATGAGTTCATAGATATATTCCTGTGCTCTAATTATGAAGGCTAGCCTACCCACAGTTAGGAGAGTAGCACATTGGGCTAACCCCCCTATTGTTGTAAGCTTCTTGGGAGAAAAGCAATGACAAACCTAGACAGCATCTTAAAAAGCAGAGACATCACCTTGCCAACAAAGGTCTGTATAGTTAAAGCTATGGTTTTCCCAGTAGTGATGTATGGAAGTGAGAGCTGGACCATAAAGAAGGCTGATCGCCAAAGAATTGATGCTTTTGAATTATGGAGCCCTGAGTGCTCACTGGAAGGACAGATCCTGAAGCTGAGACTCCAGTATTTTGGCCACCTCATGAGAAGAGAAGACTCCCTGGAAAAGACCCTGATGTTGGGAAAGATGGAGGGCACAAGGAGAAGGGGACGACAGAGGACGAGATGGTTGGACAGTGTTCTCGAAGCTACTAACATGGGTTTGACCAAACTGCGGGAGGCAGTGGAAGACAGGAGAGCCTGGTGTGCTCTGGTCCATGGGGTCACAAAGAGTCAGACACGACTAAACAACAACAACAACAACAGCATAGCACTTTACTTTCCCCTTGAAGACTGAAAAGAATAAAAAAATAATAAGATAAAGTAATTCACTCAGGAACACCACTCTTAGGGTGTTACCTTGGTGAAGCCAATTACTGAAAATCAACCCTGCTCCCAGGGCTTTTTTTCAGCCAGAAGTCACCAGAACTCAGTTCCAGCACCTCTCGGATGTGCACCATTATAAGAGAAGAAGAGAGGCATTCATGGTGAGTTTCACACCTCTTTTTCTAGAAAAATAGTACCTCCTTATCCTATCTCCATCATCCATTCCTGGATTCTGATTCTTGGCCACACAAAAGAGAGACAGTGTTGGCGACTCACTTGCCTTCTGAAAGTAAAGGAAGAAAACCAAACTCATCCTATGTTTTGTGCAACTACCATACGTGACCTCTTCCTCAGTCCAAACCAGAAGAGGAAAAGGAACTATCTCACAGAATATTTCTATCCCATGTGCATTGGGATAGAACTGGGATGCTGGCCTCATTGTGAGGTAAAATTAATGCCTACAGGGTTAGACTGCTAAGCGCAAAAATATCCTATCTACAGATTTTTCTCCTACTTCATGTTCATTGAACCACTTTAATATGCTGCAGTCTTCAAGGTGCCATTTCTGGGCCTGGCATGCTGATCTCTCATTCAAATTAATTTGCAATTGCCCTCTGCTCACCCAGGAATAGATTAGACATGATTATATCTTCTTGCACAAAGTAGCCTTTTCCTCTTTTTTCTTTTGCATGCTATAAGCATCAAAAGACAAAATACTGTATCCTAGCAAAAGGGACGAAAGGCTGGAAGATACAGTTAACATATCAAAAATCTTGATCTTTTTCTGGAAATATTCATCTCCTCCTTTTTTAAAAAGAAAAGAATAAATAATAGAATTCAGTCTATTGGGAGATTTTTATTTTTATTTTGCAAATCAGACAGCATCCTTCAAACCATATATGAGGATGTATCCAAAGACATCACAGTATGATATATGCTACATGATTTAGCTCTCGGGCAGACACTATTCTTCCAGAATGACAAATTTGTATGAAAGAATTGAAATGAGTCAGAAGGCATACCACTACAGCAACTACAAGCAGCCTGGTGAACACAGATGGGTGTGAGTTAGAGGGGATGGGAGAGAAAGAGAGAGAGACTCTTTCATGCAGGTCAGTGAAAGTAGGTCACTGGAAAACTTCCCATCCATTCAGGGAACTATTAAAATTCCAGGACTGATAATGGAATTTTGATGAGAATTGGGGATGCAAGCACAGGAGAAACAGACCTTTCCTTCCTTCCTTCCTTCCTTCCTTCCTTCCTTCCTTCCTTCCTTCCTTCCTTCTTTCTTTCTTTCTTTCTTTCTTTCTTTCTTTCTTTCTTTCTTGAATGTATACCTTAACTTACTTTCATAAATGGAATCAATGTGCCTTACTAAGGCAGTGAAACATTACAATACACAAACCACAACCACAAACCTGTTGGTAGAAGTTACAAAAATGCAGGAGATGGATGCTGGCTGCTTATCAGCTTAGCATCTTGATCAAAATTGTGACCAGTATTTTCTAAACAAAGTACTGCTTCACTGATACAACTGTTTTTTGAGGTTCCTACTTGGACAAAACCTCTGCAGGATTGTGTTAGATGCTTGAAAGAGTCCTGATAAAAGGAAGAATGTTTCTTTTTCCTACGTGGACCACCCATGTCACTCAGTTACTGTTAAGTTGTGGGTGAACCTATCAGACGACACAGCGATTCTTCAAACAGCTCTTGTTTATTCACAGGCCAGAACAGAACTGAACTGAAGGGTTCAGTCAGCCTGCTTATATAGAGCTCCAGTACAACATAACTGTAACAATTTTCTAAAACTATCCAATCACTGAACGTCACTTTCAATCCCTGGCCCAGGGTGAGAACTTCAGTTCCAGCTTTCCCAATAGGTGCTGGTAATGGGAAAGCACCCTTTAACCTGCCAATCCATGCTGTAGACATGGTGACAGCTCACATGAAGTTGCATGTTTTTGCTTCCCCTTGTGTTATTCTCCCTTCTTCAGGTGGTCTTCATATTTTGGGGCACCATTGGAGGCAAGTTCCCAAGCCACTGCAGATAGGTTGATGGGAGACAAGGGTGTGGTTAATGCATGTTTAGATGCTGGTTGACCATTTGTAGTCACCTGCCATCCCACATCAGATGATTTATGTGGAAGTTTTACCTGTTAATTTTTACCCTTCCACAATTTACTTGGCTTATAGGGTGATCTAACTAGCAGAGATCAGAAGTGGCACTTTGTTCTTTCTTCCCTTGCATGCATCTCATCAAAAAATGGTGCACATGAAAGCCTTCCCCACCATTCAGTGATACATATGGAATGCCTATTCTGGGGGCACCTTGACAGCTTTCTAAAATGGGTCTTAAAATGGGGCATAAAATCTCATTTTTCTCTTAACAAGGAGAGCTAGCTGCTGTGACGTTAAATATGACCTTAAGGAGTTTAGAACTATTTTCTGTGGAGTTCTCCTCTCACTCGTTTCATGGCAGTTAAATGCATATTTATATGAAGACGCCAACATTTAGTTTTAAATTTAACACACACACACATTTGCCCCCTCTTACAGTCTAGCTTTGCGTGCAAAAGAAAATCTGTGTGGCCCTCTTCATATACTTACCAGTGGTGAGCCAATTCCTGTGTTGGAGAAGCAGGTATACAGCTTCCTCCCTCTACCACACACCTCATGTCCTGTGTGTATCACACACACTTCATGCAGAAACCTGGAAGTGGGGTGATCACCGGGGGTTGTGTGAATCATACTTCTGTGTGTATGGACCACCGCATGAAGTCTCTGTTACATGGTGTGTAGATCACCTTGGAAGTTGCTATAGAACAAGATCAGACCTTCTTGTCCAGCTGGTCCTTTATTGTCTACTCTGGCTGGCAGCAGCTATCCAGGATCTGGGGAAGAAATCCTTCCCATCACCTACAACCAGGTCATTGTCTTTCATTCTTTTTACTGGATATATCAGGAGGTTGAACCTTGGATCATCTGTCTGAAAAACAACAAACCCATGAGCTATTATCACCAAGCTATGGCCCCTTCCTTGTGACCTCCGTCCACTCAGAGGCCCCTCAATAACCATGGAATCATAAATCATAGAGTTGCAGAGTTGAAAGGAACCACAAGGATCATCTAGTTTGACTCTTTGCAATGCAGGAATCTTTTGCTCAGTGTAGGGCTCAAACCCATGACCCTGAGATTAAAAGCCTCATGCTCTACCAACTGGAAATAAATTATATAGTATAAGATATTAAATAATCTTATTCTATAAACTAATATATCAATTTCTATATAATCAGGCAGAAAACAGGCACTCATTTGCTTCTAACGTTTTATAAGCAGTCCTTGCCTTAAGAACGTACCCAAGGGGATGTGCAAATATTCTGTTTAGGCCCAAAGTGCAGGAACTGTGGATTTACAAAAACGAGAAAGGGAAGAAGTTAAGCTTATAAAAAGAAAAAGGGAAAGTAATAAAGATGTATCAGAGATCTGTAGGTAGAACTTGGGTCCAGTGAGCTAATTTGTTTAGCACATGCTGGTAATATCCTTCCTCAAAGAGGATTCGATAGACCACATGTGGGGAAATGTTGGTACTCCAGATGTTGCTCAACTAGAGCTTCCCCCAACCCTGGCCATTGGTCGTGCTTGCTGGGGTGGGTGGGAGTTGTAGTTCAGCAACATCTGGAGGACTAGTATATGCTGTAGTCCATTCTCTCCCAGCCTCCAGATGTTAAACTACAGCTGCCATTATCCCTGATCAGTGACTCTGCTGGCTGAAGTTGGAGTCCAACATCAAGTGGACAGAAACTGCCCTAGACCAAGGACCAGTTCTGAGGTTGTCTTCCTTTTAAGACACAAGAGGAAATGGCCAGAACTGCAGTCTTCAGAATCTGATATGCACATGGCACTTTCCCCTGCGCCCCCCAACCTTTCATAAGTTTAGCTGATCTCAAGTGCATTTTCTCTCTCTAAAAACACATCTCCCTTCATTCCTACATCTATTTCTCCCAAACAGAAGTTTTCATACTTGGCTTCGCTTTTGTTCCATGTGAAATCCAGTGACAACTCTCTTCAGAACATAAGTATGCTCAATTATTGCTAATAATAATGATTAATGCAAAATAATATGTTAACAACTTGAGAAGGGGGAGAAATGATTGGATTAGCTCCAATGCCAGGAACTACACAAACTACAAACACGTGTGAGCGCCTTGAATTTAGACTCTAATTTCTTCACAAGTTCCTTTAAAAAATATATTAATCTGATGCCATGGGTTGCAAAACCCTTCCATTCTCTCTAAGCATAGGGATTTTGTATAACTCTCTCCAACTGTGTAATTCGAGAGCTCTTCCTCTCAGGAAAACTGTGGGCAGCCTGATGATCTGAGCCTTCCTCCTCCTTGTGTGAGAGAGGAAAAGAGCATGAGAGACACAGAGAAAATGCAGTCCAGAGCCATTGGTGTTCTGAAGCATCTGCAGCCCCCTCTGTCTGTGTCATTCTCTCAGATCCTTGTTGTTTACTGATAACTGGTGACAGATCAAATGAGAGAAACAGATTGCTCTTTTGCAGCAAGGGGCCTTTGATGAATACCATCATCTTTGATATAATAGGCTTTTACCTTCTCTTGCCATTGCAACAGTGGACACTAAAAGAGCCTTTTCGCTGCTTCCTTCTCACCCCATTCTGTCACAACAATGTGTGAAATTCCATTTATCTGAACTTTCCTAGTGAAAAGAACCATGTTATTAAACCAGATTACTTGAGGACAGTAGTAGAGTTAGTGTTGTTTCCAAAACAAAAACAACCAAAGGAAAAGTCTCTCTTTCACCGGCGCAAATAAAATGGATCGGATTTGGTATGCTATTCTGTAAGTTTCAGACAGTTGTTTTCCCCTCCCCCTGATACAGTATACCAGTGTAAAGGCAACAATAGTTTATTAAGAGAACATTTTTCACAATCAGCATCGCAAATCATGCTCGGGGCAGCTAATATTTTAAAAACTTTAAAAGAAAGCTATTCAAATATAAAACACCTAAAATCTGGCATTAAAAAAATCCTAATGCTACTGTGTTGTCTTTCCAGGCTTCTGTAGAATGCTCAGGTTACATGCAACACATTAACGCAATGAGCAATATCCATACGTATAATTCAAAACAAGCAGTTCAGTGTTGTTGTTATTGTTTAGTCATTTAGTCGTGTCCGACTCTTTGTGACCCCATGAACCAGAGCACGCCAGGCACTCCTGTCTTCCACTGCCTCTCGCAGTTTGGTCAAACTCATGCTGGTAGCTTTGAGAATACTGTCCAACCATCTCGTCCTCTGTCGTCCCCTTCTCCTTGTGCCCTCCATCTTTCCCAACATCAGGGTCTTTTCCAGGGAGTCTTCTCTTCTCATGAGGTGGCCAAAATATTGGAGCCTCAGCTTCAGGATCTGTCCTTCCAGTGAGCACTCAGGGCTGATTTCCTTCAGAATGGATAGCTTTGATCTTCTTGCAGTCCATGGGACTCTCAAGAGTCTCCTCCAGCACCATAATTCAAAAGCATCAATTCTTTGGTGATCAGCCTTCTGTATGGTCCAGCTCTCACTTCCATACATCACTACTGGGAAAGCCATAGCTTTAACTAAGATGCTGTCTAGGTGAATTCAGTGTTACCCCTGATCATGTCTGGCCCCTAAGGGCTCTGCTTATTCTTAATGACTCTTGAATGCCTCATGGGCCCAAACAAAGGCAGGTAACCCTCTCAAAACTCAAGGAACCCTGGGTCACCCTTGTTGCAGGGAACCGCTTAAGGGCTGCACTCAATGTAGAGACTGATTCCTCCCCCCCCCCCCGCCAGGCCATCTTGGGGCACACCAGGAACAAAGCCATTTGATGGTTTCACTTCACCCAATTCAGCCAAGGCTGGCCACTGTTCTGGCACATGTGCACGGGAGCTTTCCAACTTTTCCTATGCATTTTCCTCCAGTCCATTTCCTCAGGTTGTGGCTGCTCCTCCTGCAGGTTCACACAAACTTCCAATTCTTCCTGAGGCACAGCTTCCACTGGCATTTCCTCTGGCACTGGTTGCTCTTCCTCAGGGACACAGGTGGCTCTGTGGTCTAAACCACTGAGCCTCTTGGGCTTGCCGATTGGAAGGTTGGCGGTTCAAATCCCCATGATGGGGTGAGCTCCCATTTCTCTGTCACAGCTCCTGCCAACTTAGCAGTTCGAAAGCACGCCAGTGCAAGTAGTTAAATAGGTACCACTGTGGCGGGAAGGTAAATGACATTTCCATGCGCTCGTGGTGTTCCGTTGTGCCAGAAGCGGTTTCATCATGTTGGCCACATGACCCAGAAAGCTGTCTATGGACAAATACCGGCTCCCTCAGCTTGAAAACAAGATAAGTGCTGCAACTCCATAGCTCCATAGTCGACTTTGACTGGACTTAACCATCCAGGGGTCATTTACCCCTCTCTCTCTCTCTCTCTCTCTCTCTCTACCTTTTACCAGTTCTTCCTAAAGCACACCCACCTCTTGTATCTCCTCCTGTACTGCTGACATGCATTAAGAGCTCTATAAGAAGCAGTTGTTCACCTCCAACCTGTAATTTGCTTTCCTCTGAGGCATTTTCTTCTTCCTCCGCTGGCCGTTCCTCCTGCACCCCCTCTTCCACAGCAGATGCCCAGGAAGCGAGCCAGAAGCTGAAATAAAAACTGCAGGGAGAGAGAGAGAGAGAGAGAGAGAGAGAGAGAGAGAGAGAGAGAGAGATGGCTGATTTCTGCTGGGATTCAAGGCCGTGGCTTTGGCAGAAGCAAGACCCTCTTGGGCTGTTAATGCTGTGAATCCCTCCATCATAAGCGGACCCCAGCGGGCTCAGGTTGTGTATATGTTCAAATATACAATATATACCACAGTCTCTGCTGTGCCTCATTCCCACAGGAAGCATGAACCCCCGTAAGCATCTGGAACCCGTGCAATATCACACTGCTCAGAGATTGGGGGGGGGTATGCAATATGGATGACATTTTCAGCAGGGCCGTGACTTGCACATCCAAGGCAATGCAACCTCCTCAAAAGACCCATAGCATTCCTATGTTTGTTCATTCAAACAAAGGGGATGTATACACTTCACATAATGCTCTTCAGACATTAATGCTCCTGCACATAGGGAAAAAATGAATTCATGGGCAGTGGTGGGCAATGTTCACCCTCACTCTCCATGTGTTGAAACATGCACCATTTCATTCACAGTAGCTGGACCCCCCCTCCCCCCAGAATTTCCCATCATATTAGGGTGGTTCATAAAAAACTTTTTTTTGAAAATGCCTACTCCAAAGGACTTATGAGCCAGTTAAGAGCGGTATTCTGGTTCACTAATCTGGTGAACTGGGTTTGTTTCCCCGCTCCTCCACATGCAGCTGCTGGGTGACCTTGGGCTAGTCACACTTCTTTGAAGTCTCTCAGCCCCACTCACCTCACAGAGTGTTTGTTGGGGGGGAGGAAGGGAAAGGAGAATGTTAGCCGCTTTGAGACTCCTTCGGGTAGTGATAAAGCGGGATATCAAATCCAAACTACTACTACTCCTCCTCCTCCTCTTCTTCTTCTTCTTCTTCTTCTTCTTCTTCTTCTTCTTCTTCTTCTTCTTCTTCTCTTACTAAACTAGGGATTATATAGCTATATCTGAAATTTCATGCTTATCAGTTAATACCTTGACCCTGCTCCACTGAATTGAAATTTCAGCCTTCATGACGTAGGAAAACAGCCAAGTAAACAGCTATTTTTGTGGAGGAGGGTCAAGATATTAACTGATATGCATGAAATTTCAGATATAGCTATCATCACATGGCACAGTACATACCATCAAATGCACACACATTACAGACATGTGTTTCAAGATGTTGACAGACAGAGCCTGCTACTGTTGACATTCTGTGCATTCAGGGTATATGTGGAGAGAAGCCCAAACAAATGAAGAGGACCCAAATATGCAGATAAAATGTAATGCTTCCTGGGAACTGGAGCATTGCACTGTGGAGCTATGACTTTCAATTTGGTGCGGGAGGGTTTTTTTCATGAAGGGCAAAATCTTTTATACATTGAGGATTTTGAATTTGGTCTAGATCAGGATTGTCCAACAGTCAGCCAGTTAATCAGGCTCTGAAAGAAATTAATTTGGCTCCCAGTAGCAAACTTTTATCAGGGCATAGTTAAAAATCTGCCCAGAAAAGAATATTGTTTTCAGTACTTGCATGAGACACATATGTGATACTTCGTTACATCTCTCTGGGGTTTTTGTATGGGATGCCTTGCCTGATAGAGATACTTGGCAAAGCAGTGAGTCACGATGTTAGCTTCATTTAAATTTTATTGCAATTTTGTGGTTATTGATGGAGGAACGATCAGCTCTCCATGCATCAGAGACTCCCGTTGTGTGGCAAAAATGCAATTCCAGTCTGCGGAATAATGTAGAATAGAAAAGCAGACACAAATACAGAAGTCAAGCATCCCCGATCTTCCATATTATTCGATCTGTGAAGGACTGATTGCACATGGACTTGCTTTGCAATTGGACATCAGCACCAGCCATCAGGGTTCTTTTGTGCAATTGCTTCAGAGCTGACTCCTTATAGACATGCAAGCACAGTCTATCTGAGCAGTGAGTACTTTGTAATTTCTGCTGCATAACAATTCCTTTTATCACAGGGATTTACCATATTGTGCTTCTAACTCCTTTACCTATTAGGCATAGATTCCAATTATAAATATATTTATATTTTAAAATATAAAGGTTCCAGAGCAAGGGATGGCATAGAATTCGGAGTCTTCTCTGCACATGAAACTGGCTACTTACAGCAAGGAGCCTGTTCATATAACATGTAGCTTCTATTAACTGTCTCTACTGTCTCGCACCAGATTTTGCCCTCTTCCAGCTACTGCTGACATGAACCAGAACCTTCTCTATACCCGCTGCCTGAGGATTTGTGTCTTAAGTGTGATCGTTCAACAGAGCTAATCCCTAAAACCAGCTTGTGATTCCTTTCTGCCCTCACACATTCACCTTCCACCCAGTACAGAAAATGGGAAATAAAATAATTAGGAGCAACATTTATACATCAGAGAAATGGATTTGACTGTAGTCTAAATAGTATCTCACTTACTATGGTGTGTTTTTTTATAAAAAAAAAACTGAATTGTAAAAAATAAGTTTTTATTTATTTGAAGTGTGCCCCTCATTCCCCTCACATCTTGCCACATAAATCTGACAATAGTAGGATTCTGACCTAATAGTGTATATAAAGTTCCAGATGATGAAATAATGGATTCATCTATCTACCCAGCCTGGTAAGAGTAATCCTATTTTAGAAAGTATTTTGAGTCCCCCCTCCCTCCGTCCCCCCCCCCAATAGTGATTAGCTGTCTCATGGCTGGATGATTTGAAAGAATTATCCAGTTTAGGTAAACAAGTCTGAAAATGTATTGACATTAATGTATCTAGGGGTGGGGATTATATCTTTACTGTTGGTAGAATAATGTTAATTTGGGGATTTTAGTGTATCTATTTGGTTGTGCACGTATAACAAAACAATTGATACTTTGAGAAGCCAGATGGATTTTATTAGCTTTATATTAGGGGATTGTCACTGACACTTTTCTGTGAATTAGTCTTCCACTTGTGTCCAGACTCAGAGTATACAGGCAACAAATAGAGAGTCACAGCTTGGTTTCATTAGCAGTAGATGTGTGATTCTGGTTTTGTGTTTGCTTTTTGGTGATACATGAATACAGTAATGAAACAAAGTTTAGATAGTTCAGGTGACATAAGGCATATACCTTTTCTAGTGCTAGATAAATAGATTAGAAGGTAAGTGAATGCAGGTTTCCCTAGCTTTCTGTGCCATAAGAAAAGTACACTGGTACTTCGGTTTAAGAAACTGGAAGTAGTGTTCCGGTTTGCTAACTTTACCTCGGTCTAAGAACAGAATCTGAACAGTGGAAGGGCACCGGTGTCAGGAGGCCTCATTAGGGAAAGTGCGCCTCGGTTTAAGAATGGTTTTGGTTTAAGAACGGACTTCCGGAATGGATTAAGTTCGTAAACCGAGGTACCACTGTATGTCATTTATGCTTAACACCCCCTTTTAAATGTCTGAGAGTGGGTTCATGCAGGCTTCCACAACTTTTGGTCCCACCATCCCAGACAGACCATTGGTAATTTTGGCTGGGGCTGATGGGAGTTTGAATCCAACAACATATGGATGGCCACAGGTTTCCAGCCCCTGCTTTAGCTAGCTGCCACAGCTCGATTCCCTCCTGGTAACTGGCGCCATTGCTGGGAAGCCAGTTAAGCTGCACCCTCCATCACTGCTGGCCACTCCTGGCAAATCCACTTACATTATTTGGTGGGCGGCATTGCGGCCAGGCCCTGGTCCCTGCATGACCCAGCTGAGGGCTGGAGACTGGCACATTCTCTGCCGTCGCCTCCCCATGCTGTCGGCGCTGGGTAGGGCCCCGCTCAAGAAGCGGGCCTTGCCAACCATTCAGTGCCACAGGGAATTTAAACTCCAGTGCAGCGGGGAGGCTGTCCTCTCATGTGGTTAGGCATTGGGTAAGCCTTTGTTTAGATGGAGGTGAAGTTGTAGGGGTCTGCCTGCCCCTCCTCATTAAGGGTATCCTGTTAAAGGGATCTGGGGGTGTGGATGCTATCCAATGCATGGACATGGGCTAGGGCCATGCCACTACCCCAACAGGGACTCCTGGGGGTGCCCTATTTGATGCAAGTCTTAGGGCCTCCCCCTATTGGTGGTTTACCCTTAGCTGGACTCCCAGCAGATGGGTGGGAGTCAAGATATCTGGCTTCACCCAATGACTAAGCCAAACTTCTCACATCTGCAAACAATAAAGTTGTGGCCAATTTGAACCCATAAACCAAAATCTGCTTGTTCGTGTGTTTTATTTAGGGGACCACAGGTCACGGGGCCTTGGCACACAAGAGAGGGTGAGGAGTGGGGAAGGACCAATCAAAACCAGCATTTCAGCCAGTTGGGCTGAAAACAGTTGCAAGTTTTACTAGAATTCAGTTCCAAGACAAAAAGAAAAAGCTTCGGCCTCAGATTTCTATTCACCGCATTCTTTTGTCATTAAATGCATGGCCTGCTCTATTAATTCAATTGAGCCTCAGGTCGTGTGCAAACATCAAGCATGAATGTGTGAGGGTGCTAAGGTTTCCGGTAAGAGGAAAGCTATGGAGACTCATACACGTACAACATGCTCACCTGTGCGCACACTATTTCCTTCCTATTTTCTTCCTTTTCAAATCATGAAGGTGGGGGGAACGTACTTCAGCCTCAAGAACTCAGCAGCAGTGGCAGATCAACAAGCAATGTCAAGACTGGCGAGGCAGGCAGAAATAGCAGAGAACAAGAAGAACTTGTTATAATGGCAAGTCCTTTGTGTTACGAGCATGTAAAATCAGATACAGCAAATCTATGCCGTCCTTAAAATAGAAGTTTTCTTTTCTTTGCTTTGCTTTTTAACTTCGTTTTGTTATTAAAATCCTAGCCTGAAAACCCCAGAGTGCCATACAAAATAAGTACTTAGCAGCTGCTCTTCTGACAGTGTTTGAAGCAAAGGTTAGGTTTTCTTAATAATTAGCTTCAAAGTTATTATAGGAGATTCGTCCTTTGCGGCACTGAATACAGGGTGCGTGGGGAATCAAAACTGACGTGTGAAAAGGAAACAAGGGTCTTCATGGCAGTCCTTCCTCGGTTCTCCTTTCTTTGACAAGGCCTTTTGGGGTTGTCTGAAGATCTTTCTACTGCTCCTTCTTTGGATAACATCCTCAGGCTCCGTGGATTCCAGTTATGCATCTTTGCTCCATTCATCCAGTTGTATCTCTCTCCATCCCTCAAATTTCTTTTGCATGCTTCACCAAACCCACATGTCTGGGTGCAGTTTTGCTTTTGACCCAAATATTTGAATAGCACATGGATTCAGAGCCCGGGAGAAAGAAGATCAGCATGTCAAGAGTGGCTAACAAAGAACTGAATTACTTGGAATGGTGCTCCCCATATATGCCATCTGGAAGCAGTTTTCATGGTGTTGGGCCTCTCTCTGCACATTTAGCAGCTGATTTTTAACCAGGTTGAATTGCGGGTGGAAATAGCAAGCAGGTGTGGTTTTTAAACAGCAGGAAATTCCATATCCTGGGGACATGGTGCTACACAGGGATCAGGGACAAATTTGGTTCCATTTTCATTTTAATGTGGTTTTGCCTAATTTGCACTTCCTGAATCAATACTCTAGCTGTGGCCTATGTAGTGCCCTCTCCTCCAGGTTTCCACCCACCCACCTTCATATTTTAGACTAAAAAATAATCTAGTAAAGAAATAATGAAGGAAATAAAGAAGGGGAGGAAAACCAGTGGCCTCCAAGATTTGTTGAACTATAGGGCCCACCATCCTTTTCCAGGGGTCAACAAACTTTTTCAGCAGGGGGGGCTGTCCACTGTCCCTCAGACCCTGTGGGGGACTGGACTATATTTTTTTGGGGGGGGAATGAATGAATTCCTATGCCCCACAAATAACCCAGAGATGCATTTTAAATAAAAGCACACATTCTACTCATGTAAAAACACCAGGCAGGCCCCCAAAATAACTCAGAGATGCATTTTAATGAAAAGGATACATTCTACTCATGTAAAAACACGCTGATTCCCAGACTGTCCGCGGGCCGGGTTTAGAAGGCAATTGGGCCGCATCTGGCCCCCAGGCCTTGGTTTGCCTACCCATGTCCTTGACCATTGGCCATACCAGTTGTAGCTGATGGCGATGGGAATCCAAAAATATCTGGGAAGACACAGAAGCCTCACCACCACTGAAATAAAGAAAGATAAGGGGAGGGGGAGAAGGGTTCACTGGCCTGCATATCTACTTGCAGGCATTCACTGGCCTAAAGTAGTTTACGTTACTCTTCATAGAGAGCTAGTCTGGTGTAGTGGTTAGAGCAATGAACAAGGACCAGGGTTCAAATCCCCACTCAGCCATGAAGTTCCCTGGGTGATGTTGATCCAGTCACCATCTTTCAGCCTGATCTACCTTCCAAGGAGAAGGAGAAGCATAGATGTCACTTTGAGCTTCTTGGGATATAATAAACAAACAAACAAACACAATTCTGAACTTCAGCTATGCCTGAGACCCAGGTGCCAGATTTCACTTTCTAGACATCCCTACCTGGCTCTTGGGACTCTGCCTGAGCCACAACTCCTTCCTATCCACACGTACCCCCAGACTAGCACTGTTTTTGTTTGGCTTGAATGTGTTCTTCAACTCTGCTAATTCTTATTGCATACTGGGTGGGGGGAGGATAGGGCAATGCAATTTTGTTTAGAGACTAGCCTATTGTTAAGGTAAAGGTAAAGGTACCCCTGCCCGTACGGGCCAGTCTTGACAGACTCTAGGGTTGTGCGCTCATCTCACTCTATAGGCCGGGAGCCAGCGCTGTCCGCTGACACTTCCGGGTCATGTGGCCAGCGTGACAAGCTGCATCTGGCGAGCCAGCGCAGCACACAGAACGCCGTTTACCTTCCCGCTGGTAAGCGGTGCCTATTTATCTAATTGCACCCGGGGGTGCTTTCGAACTGCTAGGTTGGCAGGCGCTGGGACCGAACGACGGGAGCGCACGCCGCCGTGGGGATTCGAACTGCCGACCATGCGATCGGCAAGTCCTAGGCGCTGAGGTTTTACCCACAGCGCCACCCGTGTCCCTTTACAGCCTATTGTACAAAGGTAAAATTCACATTTGTTGCTCAGCCCACTTTTGATTCGGGCCTCGTCCACTGTGGTCATGTGGCGTCTGGAAGGTTGCATAGAATAGTATGTGACCCCTAAGGCCAAGAAATGTTCTACACCTCAGTCTACCCCGTTGTGGTGTCTGAAGCAGATTGCTTCACCCTGCTGCATGGTGCGGCCAGCTCTGCTTTCTGAATTTATTTCTGCTATCTAAAATGTCTAGGACTCTCACAGCCCAACAACTTCCTTCCACTCCTGACCTCTTCATTGATCTCATTTATTCTCCCATTTTGACCCACAGGTTGAATATGTTGCCTGCCATCTCCCCATCTTTCAAGGGCAGCTTCTTTTCAAAATGTCTGTTTTGTCTCTCATACTTCTGCCTTTCATCAGCTGTACTTGCAAGTGTGCACATCCTCACAGTCTTGATGTCTGGACCACAAAATGAAATTGCTGCGGCAAGACTTACTACTTCGACTGAACATACAAAAGCCATGATATTTCAAAATCAATATTGTGACAGACTGAAAAAGTCCCATGACTTCAGTGGCTTTCATAAATACTGCATTCCTGGACGACAGCAAAAGTATACACTATGGCATTTTGGCTAATGTTACAATATATAACAATTGTGGAAATAGACCTCCTGAGATTTTAAGCACCACTTAAACTGAATAGTGAAGCAGGTGTTGTCCAGTCTTCATTTTATGCTGTCTTTCAGGATTTCTTAATAGACAGAGAAAATAATACAAAGGCAGTTGTGTTAATGTTATCTTCCCTCAAAGATGGTATTACGGGGGGAAGTCCTATAAGCCCCATCAAATGGAATTCTGCAAATTGGATTTCTAGATGCAACATAGTTATTGCAGGAGAAATTTCATTTAGTATAAAGAGAGCTGGTGCCATGCAGTGCGCAACAGACCAAGTTCTGGCACATGGGGAAATGAAGTTACTGGTTCAAATCTTGCCTCTGCATGGATGAACTCGCTAGAGCTTCTTTCACATGTTCAGCTAAATGTATGTGCATGGGGAATGGGACTACTCTTACACCAGACCACTGGCCTCACCTCCATTGTGTGCACATATTCAGGAGAAGGTGTGAAAGTGCCTTCCCACATATAAATGGCCTAAATTCAAGAATACAGATGCAAGCTCTCTCCCAACTGCTTTTGAATGAATGTGCAAATGGGGTGAGACCTGCGAGTGTGATCCTGTTTCCCCTTCAGTTGAATTTGTGGAAGCAATCCCACTGGTTTTTGACAAGGCATTAGTCCTCTGCCTCTGGGGAATGGGTCTAAACCACTGAGCCTGTTGGACTTGATGATCAGAAGGTCGGCAGTTCGAATCCCCATGACGGATTGTGCTCCCGTTGCTCTGTCCCAGGTTCTGCCAACCTAGCAGTTCAAAAGCATGCCAGCGCAAGTAGATAAATAGGTACCGCTGTGGTGGGAAGGTAAACGGCATTTCCGTGTGCTCTGGCACTCGTCACGGTCCTCCGTGCACCAGTAACGGTTTAGTCACATGACCACATGACCCGGAGAGCTGTCTGCGGACAAACGTCAGCTTCCTCGGCCTGAAGCGAGATGAGCACCACAACACCATAGTCACCGTTGACTGGATTTAACCGTCTAGGGGTCCTTTACCTTTTTTACCTTTCCCTTTACCCTACCTCTGGCTCTGTCCCAATCTGTTAAATGGGGGCACAGTCTAGGGTTGCTATAAGGATTTCTGAGACACTGTGTTATTGAGAAGAACTTTAATTATGCTAAAGTGGTGATACACAAATGTCACCTTATCAGCATGTAGAATATCATAGTCTGGTTGCACTCTCTCCCTCTCTCTCTCTCCCTCCCCTTGTGTGTGTGTGCGTAACAAGGAGGTATCATATCACCCCACTCCTGAAGGTTCTGCATTCACTGATGATGTGTTACTGGACCCACTTTTTGCAATCCTTTGGGTGCCAGCTAAATGCTTTTCTTTCTTTTTCTTTCTTTCTTTCTTTCTTTCTTTCTTTCTTTCTTTCTTTCTTTCCTTGAGCATATGGCCAGCATATTGTTGAAGCTGTTTTTTTTTAAAAAAAAACAACAACAAAACATTTATGCGGTTTGATCATTGCATCCTTCTACTTGGTTATAAATTACCTAAGGATATGGATAACTCCATTGGCTGGACAGTGGTGCTGAAAATGCCAACATTGCAGGTTTGATCCCTGTATGCATTGCAGTTGTTGGACTAGATGATGCACAGGGTCCCCTCCAGCTCCACAATTCACACACACACACACACACACACACACACATACACACACACCCCTAACCTAAACTTAATACAAAGTTTGCTGTTATTACTTGATGTCCTGAATAATGGAACCCAGCTGCTTGAAAGAATGCCTTACCTGCTGCCTTCTATGTTCATCTTCTGCAAACACTAGAAATAATAATAATAATAATAATAATAATAATAATAATAATAATAATAATAATAATATAATATCCAGTATACCTGAAGGAGCGTCTCCACCCCCATCATTCTGCCTGGATGCTGAGGTCCAGCACCGAGGGCCTTCTGGCGGTTCCCTCATTGCGAGAAGCAAAGCTACAGGGAACCAGGCAGAGGTTAGAATATCTCGGTAGTGGCGCCCGCCTTGTGGAACGCCCTTCCAGCAAATGTCAAAGCGATAAACAACTACCTGACATTCAGAAGACATCTTAAGGCAGCCCTGTTCAGGGAAGTTTTTAACGTGTGATATTTTACTGTATTTTTGGTTTTTATGGAAGCCGCCCAGAGTGGCTGGGGAGGCCCAGCCAGATGGGCGGGGTATAAATAATAAATTATTATTATTATTATTATTATTATTATTTTTATTATTATTATTATTGTAAACATTGTTAAGGGAATGGGCAGACACTGTGGATATAGTTCTGTGTATGGAGTTGGTTGAAGGAGATTCAGCTTCACACAGCTGGCAGTCATGAAACTTACAGCATAGCCTTATCCGAGGTCACACACAGAGAGAGAAAAACTATGGATGTGGGTGACATTTCCTCTAAATGTTTTTCCGAAACTGCTGGTAACGGAGCTATTCAGCACTCTGATACCCTGATTTTTATTTAAAAACAACTTGGTTCTTTTGAATTGTTCTAGTGAGAACACTTAGAATTTGCTCTCCTGACTCCTCTCTATTGACACAACTCCTTGAGGGTGCCTGTTGATTTTCCTCGTAGATTTGTTTGGAGAGAAAAATGGTGAAGAACACAAAGCACATTGTGGCACTCAGTGAATATCAACAGACATATTTTTAGGTATGATTCACGTGTTGTCATTACTTCTGCATGGTCTAGTCTTACACTGTATTGACATGCCTATAAATAGAAACCATACTGGCTGAGTACATGACACAGTTACTTCCCACACAAGCGGTGCCAGCCCTGAAGAAGGGACAATGCTGGTATTAGAAGCAACTACATACCAAATTGCCATTTGGTGCAGAATTGGTTTGGATGGCACCAAAGTGGAGGTCCCTGCTGGCATGACAACTGATTAAAAAAAAGGTAACGGGTCCCCTGGCAGTTAAGTCCAGTCACAGATGACTCTGGGATTGTGGCGCTCATCTTGCTTTACAGGCCGAGGGAGCCAGCGTTTTGTCCGCAGACAGATTTTCTGGGTTATGTGGCCAGCATGACGAAGCTGCTCCTGGCACAACGGAACACCGAAACCATAGCAGCGCACAGAAACACCATTTACCTTCCTGCCAGAGCAGTACCTATTTATCTACTTGCACTTTTTGGCATGCTTTCGAACTGCTAGGTTGGCAGGAGCTGGGACCGAGCAAGAGGAGCTCACCCCATCGTGGGGATTCGAATCGCTGACCTTCTGATTGGTAAGCCCAAGAGGCTCAGTGGTTGAGACCACAGCACCACCCACATCCCTAAAGACAACTGATTAAATGGACCTAACTCTTACAATTTCCAATTTCCCCCATAGGTGTTTAGTTCCTGTGAGAGTCCTCTCCACACAAAAACACACACACACACACTTCCTCATTCACACTATACATCATACACTATTTTGCTGGTTTCAAATTGTATTCAAAAGAATCCTGGGCTACTCCAAAAAATGTATCAGGGGCTTCTTCATGAACAGACCCATAATGGTGTTCACGGTTCCTTGAAAGATGCTGTCAGTTTCACCCAGCGACATAAAGCTAGTTACTGAAGAGCGTGATTTTCAGCCTAAATTACACAGACTCAACAGACTTGGCCAATGAATGACTCATATGAACTGAGTCCACATCCAATAATCTTTTGCACTATACCAGCTTTCCCAAGTCAATGAGAAATGGGTTCCCTTGAAGAGAGGATGTTTAAAACCACTGCAGTGTGGTGAGGCTGGACGAAATTAAAACCAACCAATTAAGCAGAATTTAATTGATCAACTAGCTTTTCTGTTATCTGATTTAAAATAAGCCTTAATGCAGGTGATCTTCTGTGGCAAACAATCATTAGACATGCGGGGACCCTGATGCATAACAAATGTCATCATCATGGAACACTTTTTCACAGAGGACAGCCTAGATTAAAAGCTGATTAAAAATGTACATCTTAAAAGTGTGATTAAGGAATTAATAAATTATTCTCTGTTTAATTTGATAATGCTTTAACCCCCAGGTAAAAAAACTAATTTAAAGATGTATGGGTGAGAGACAGAAAAAAATGTGGAGTATCCCATACTATGTCTACGCCATGTTTCAATAATGCCATTAAAAAAAAAAAAGACTACTGAAAAAAATCTGTGTGTCTCTGGAATCAAATTATTTCTTTATATCTGCATTTATTTCATGGGTTCAGGGTGGAAATGCTCCCTCAGGTATGTGGGGCTGGAGCTGTTTAGGACTTTAAAGGTCAGCACCATCACTTCAAATTGTGCTCAGAAACATACCGGGAGCTGATGCAGTTCTTTTAGGACCGGTGTTATATGGTCCTGGCAGCCACTCCCAGTCACTAATCTGGCAGTCACATTCTGGATTAGTTTCAGTTTCCAAGTCACCTTCAACAGCTATCCTGACTCCCTGCTCCAAGTTGATGGACAGCTGTGTTGGGCTACTTAACTATCCGACCCTCTCAATTTCCACTTTCTACTTCTTGCTACACAGTTACAAAGTTTCCATTGTGATTTCCACATTGCCATGAAAATGTAAGTTTGCAGGCAGTGTATAGAAGAAGGAATCAATGCCAAATTGAATAACAAAAGGGATAGGGCAGTGGTTCCATTATTCGCTTTTGAATTCCATTCTCTGAAACCCTCAGTTTTGCCTTTCATCTGAAGCTGAGGCTCAGTTTCTACTCTGCCCTAGTGAAGTACTGTGGCTAGCAACAATGCTGTTGGTCAGACATTAACATCTATAAAAGTGCCTTGATCATCACTTTATATCTGTAGGACAATAACAAGAGGCACTTTCTAATAAAGGGAATTAGATTGTTTGCTGAAATGTATGCAATTCATGCCCCCCCGAAAACTTTTTTACAAAAAACCCCCCAACAAACATGTGCATCTATATTCATGTATAAATCTGTATCATGATATTTTTTAATAATGCTTTATGAAGCCATCTGGCACTAATTTGTTACAAAATATAATTGTTTGCACTGTTGACTTCTTGGGAGAGGGAGAGAGAAAATTCTGGTTAGCTATTAATAATGTCTGTAATCCTTCTGAATAATACTTTTTTTAAAAAAAAAACCCTCTTGATTTCACATTATTTCCTCCCCTCCCCTTCACAGTGTGTGGCTTTGTTCTCCATTTCACAAGGTAACGCTCCACTGGAAACTGTCACTCTTGCAAACTGTAACACACACACACACACACACACACACACACACACACACACACCGTATTGGCCTGAATATAAGCCTCGCTTTCCCCCCAAATTCCGACCGTGAAAAGTTAAAGCACAGCTTATATTCGCGACCAGCGCCATGAGCGCTGCAAAGCAGGGTCCGCCCTGTGCGTAGTCTCTGTCCTCTTCCCCAAGGCCGGGAAGGGAGAGAGTGAGGAATGGGGAAAGCACAGCTCCCTCGCCCACCCAGTATGCAACCAGGAGCAGCGAGGAACGGAGCGGCTTATATTTGGGTACTTTTTCTTTCTTTTTTCTCCTCCCCGCCTCCAATTTTAAAGGTGTGGCTCATATTCGGATGCGGCTTATATTCGGGCCAATACGGTATATTTGGCTTGATATTCAAAGGAGACAGAATGTCATATCTATATCATACATTTCATGTGCTTCCAAAGTGTACAGCAGAGCTTTCCAAACTGTCTGTGGCGACATATTATTGTGTTGGCTGCAGTGTGTAGAGTGTGTCGCACAAATGCTCTCTGAGCTCCTCTGGGAACTGGAAAGGGGTTAGTTTAACCTCCAGTTTGCTAGTACAGTGGTACCTAGGGTTGCAAACACCTTGGGTTACAAACATTTCGGGTTACAGACTCTGCTAACCCGGAAGTAGTACCTTGGGTTAAGAACTTTACCTCAGGATGAGAACAGAAACCGCGTGGCGGCAGCGTGGTGGCAGCAGGAGGCCCCATTAGCTAAAGTGGTACCTCAGGTTAAGAACATTTTCAGGTTAAGAACAGACCTCTGGAATGAATTAAGTTCGTAACCAGAGGTACCACTGTATACAAAACAACGCATGTCTAAAAAGTGTGTCACTGTCATGAAAAGTTTGGAAAGCTCTGATGTAGAGGCTCCTGGCTCTGGGGAACAGGGAGAACCAGAATCTCATATCTTCAGTTGGATGATCAAGCGGCCTGGAATCTCATGCTTCATTAATGATGTTTTGCATACCAGCTGGCCATGGATGGATCATGAAAAAGAAACAGAAGTACTGCAGGGCTCTTCTGTTCTGATGTGGAATTAATAAACAGGTGTGAACCACTGGATTCCGCTTCTTGAAAAAAGATTTCCCTTCACAATTGCTAAACTGAGATCCCAATGATCCCAATGATTTGAGCAGGGCACATGGAATATTGTTGCTATATTTCAAAAAGTGAAAATCCGGACACGAAACAGTTTTTCAGCTTATTTTTATTTAATTATTATTTTTAGAAAATTCACCCCCCAAAAAAACAACATATATGGGCTGCCATATATGCCCAGGTTTCCCCAGACATTTTAAACAATTTCTGAAAATTCCTCCTGGATGCCGTTTTTGACAGACAAATCCCAGCCATGCCTTATGCAGAGGAAGCTTCCTTATGCAAACCATTGTACCAACTCAAGGTTGGCTTTAGCATGAGGGAGAGGCAGCACATTTTGAGTTCCATGTAAAGGCAGCAAATTGCTAGTCATCTGATGTATTTTTCCTGCTAGAGCGGTGCTTGTGAGATCTTCTGCCACAGGTGCCAAGGGTTCTCTGCATCTTGACTTGCAGTTCTCTCTCAGGCAGCAAAATATATTGAGCCAGCCCTGTCCCAACTATCTCTGTACTGTCTACACGGAATGGCCGCAGTTTCCAAATATTTCAGGCAGGTGTGTTTCCTAGCTAGGGGAGAAATTTGATTCCATTTGGATTTAAAGGTGAACCTAATTAATTCATACTTTCTGAAGCAATGCATAAACTGTAACATAGCCTTCTTTCAAAATCCACACATCTCTGGATTTTGCAGTGGAGCTCGCCAGCCAAGTAAAATGCAAATAATGGGGTAAAATGTGCTTTAAAATGCCTCAATTACTGAAAATAACATACATAAATGTGTTATATTGGAGACTGAATAAAGAGATTGAATGAATTATGTAAGGAAAATTGGTTTGCAAAAAAAAAAAAAAGGATATTAAGCAAAATTGCACGTGGAAATGTATCTATTAGAACCAATGTATGCTAAAATGCTGATGAATTCTTATGAGGATTCTCCCAAAAAAACCAACCCAATCATAATCACAAATGGATATGAAAATGTAGGGAACTGGAGTGAAGTCTGGAGAAGGGAGAAAATGAGTGCAACCAAAATGGACAGATCCACCCAGCCTTCCCTGGGATCTTGGGGATTGAACGTACACCTTCTGTGTGCAAAACAAGCTCTTCCTCTTGCTTCTCCAGGCTAAGGATACTTAATAGGATTCACATTGCTCTAATGCAATGTTGCTTTCCACAAATGAGGGTTTCCCATCCAGCTTTTTTTGCACCCTTGTCGCTGCTCCCACTTCACCCTTATGCCTCATCAGAAGTGATTCAGAAATTAAATAAATGTTGTTGTTTAGTAGTTTAGTCATGTCCAACTCTTCGTGACCCCATGGACCAGAGCACGCCAGGCACTCCTGTCTTCCACTGCCTCCCGCAGTTTGGTCAAACTCATGCTGGTAGCTTCGAGAACACTATCCAACCATCTTGTCCTCTGTCGTCCCCTTCTCCTTGTGCCCTCAATCTTTCCCAACATCAGGGTCTTCTCCAGGGAGTCTTCTCTTCTCAGGAGGTGGCCAAAGTATTGGAGCCTCAGCTTCAGGATCTGTCCTTCCAGTGAGCACTCAGGGCTGATTTCCTTCAGAATGGATAGGTTTGATCTTCTTGCAGTCCATGGGACTCTCAAGAGTCTTCTCCAGCGCCATAATTCAAAAGCATCAATTCTTTGGTGATCAGCCTTCTTTATGGTCCAGCTCTGACTTCCATACATCACTACTGGGAAAACCATAACTTTAACTATACGGACTTTTGTTGGCAAGGTGATGTCTCTACTTTTTAAGATGCTGTCTAGGTTTGTCATTGCTTTTCTCCCAAGAAGCAGGAGTCTTTTAATTTTGTGGCTGCTGTCACCATCTGCAGTGATCATGGAGCCCAAGAAAGTAAAATCTCTCACTGCCTCCATTTCTTCCCCTTCCAAATAAATAAATAAATAAATAAATAAATAAATAAATAATACTATTCATGAGATTGAGATAGAAAATCAAGCAATGCATAATTCCCCCTGTGTTCAGTAATCCTTACTCAGTAGCATCTTCTGCCTTCCCCTGGGATTTGGCCAGGGATGCTTAAGCTCAACCGCCTCTCCCACAGCCCCACTCAATAGTGTGACGAGCAGAAACTCTGTGCTCAAAATAAATGCACCTCAGTATATTTGCTTCATTAAAATGTCTCTGCCCCAGTACATAAATAAGCCAGTATCAGTGAGCCCCTTCGCACTTGCCAATTACCCTATGCTATTTTATTGCTTGTTTTGTCATTTTATGGCTTTACCATTACTAGTCACCTTCCCATGACTAATGGCCCAATTGGAACATCTATTACATTCTAATGATTATAATCTAATCATTCTATTGAAGATAAGCCCTTAGAGAACAGGCAGTTAGGTTCAACTGTAGCACTAAGCTCCACATCCACCCCAGTGCTGGAATAGGGTTGGGGAGAAATTTACCTTTCTCCTTCTCAACCTAGTGGAACCTTAGTTGTGTGTTTTTTCCCCACCTTCCCCTCTTGCATTAGCAAGTATTTATTATGATGTTATATGGCAATGTCATTGGGCATGATCAGCATAGTTAAGAGCCCCCCCACAAAAACACTCAGTGGAGAGGATTGGTTAAACACATACCCTATGTTTTGGTTACGGCCTCTGCCTGGCTGGAATCTCTTGCCCCAGTTGCCCAGTGAGATCTGAAGGAGTGACTCCACTTCCATCATTCAGTCCATACACTGAGGTCCTTCTGTGAGGGTCTTCTGGTGGTTCCCTCACTGCGAGAAGTGGAGTTACAGGGAACCAGGCAGAGGGCCTACTTGGTAGTGGCAACCTCCCTGTGGAATGCCCTCCCTTCAGATTTCAAGGAAATAAACAACAATCTGATTTTTAGAAGACATCTGAAGGCAGCCCTGTTTAGGAAACTGTTTGATGTTTTATCATGTTTTTAATATTCTGCTGGGAGCCTCCCAGAGTGGCTGGGGAAACCCAGCCAGATGGGCGGGGTATAAATATTGTTATTATTGTTATTCCTGGTTTCATGATTCCATGATTCAACACTGGACAACTGCTATGAAGGGAGTTTGGGGTGTTTCCTGACCCCAACAGACAGCCATTCCATTGACAACGGCTGAGTAGAATGAGGAAATGATCCCTGCCCTACTGTCATGTTAACCCTCCCTGCTTACATGCTGTAATCAATAAAGATTTGGCCTGAGCTCACCCAACGCTGAAGTCCTATCTCAGTTATTTCACCAATCTCTTGCATCACCAAATGTGCCTGCAACATGCCCACCATGCTCATCGAGAGATAGCTTTTAAGAGAATGTGCACACACATTCTCCAGAAGCACATGAAAGTACCAATACAGCTCTGCGAAATTCTCCCTTCACTCCCACTTTCACCAACTTTACTGCGAGGCTGACAAAGTATGTTTAAAATGGGGGTGGGGTGGGGAGATGGAATAGTTAATTTGTATGGTGAGAGGAGAATTGCAGCATTTAGAGCCTCAGCTTTATTTCAAGAGGCAAGCAGCAAATTAAACGCCATAAGTTGTGCTGGCACCTGAAAGAAGGGTGAAGCTGCGCAAAGCGTAAATTAAAGTAAAATTAAAGTAAGTGTTTTATGGTGATAACTCTGTGCATATGAAAATTACATGGGCATAGAGAAATTGGGTTACAGCCTGACTTTCTTCATTCTAAGGAGCTTTTCTTTAAAAAATCTCCCAGTACTAATGAACTTGTTTTGTACTGTGTGTCAATATGCTGATCCATATGGCAGGCCTAAATTAAGGATGGAAAACATTTGCCCACGCCCATATTGTTTGCCAAAATCAGGTAGGAGGTGTTAACCAGAGAAGACCTAAAATGATTTGCAAGAAACTGGGGGTAAGAGCTCCAGAGAGAGGTTCTTCAGTTGCAGACTACACTACTAAAAGACAATATTGGTTATTACAGCAGTTATATGGTCTCATGGCTTCCCACAAGCAATGCCCTTACTTAATGTTGCAGTACAGCACTTTTAGAGTCTCAGGAAAAGAGTGTTTGTGCCCCTCTGATGCAATCTGTTCTTCACTGTGGCTGCTAATGAAGATGGATGCAAACAACTGGCTTGCATTTCTTCCTGCTTTCAGGTTTCAATAGATAGGAAGAGTCCCTGCCTCTTTTTCTGAATCTGGGGGCAATGGTGTTGATGTAGTTCCTTTGCATCTGCCCCAGAAGAGGATCCTGTGCTGTCCCAAAGACTTACTGGTGGCTCTTGTGATTTAGAAGCATGGACACAATAGCAGAACATAGCTTCTTATCTCCTTAGCAAACTGGTGTGGTGTGGTGCGATTATTTGTAATGCAGGCTTCAAAATGTGTTTGTGCTGTAACATTCTGCCTACCATTTACCTCAAGATGCTGATTTCCAGAATAAGCTGTAGCTGAGAGTTGGCACAGATAAGTAGAAACTCAGTGGCAGCTCCAGGTTGGGCTGGGAAAGACCTAAAACCTTGGAGATCTGCTGCCAATCAGGTTTCTCCAACTCTCATCATCCCTAGATAGTGGGACCAGTGGTCAGGGATGATGGGAAATGTCATCCAAAAACAGCTGGAGACCCAAGTTTGGGAAACCCTGTAGTAGATGAACCAATGACCTGATGCAGTATAGGGTAAATTCCTATGACAATTGCTATGCTGTATCATTTCAGATTGAAAATTTGGGATTAAGATCTTCACTGCTCTCTTAATTAAAATATTCCCTACACATACAGAGACGTAGGGTGGTGTATGGGAAGACTAGGGTTCAAATGAGAGCTGTGAGCTGATACATCATTACTTGGTCATGAAGCTCACTGGGTGACCTCTTGCCATACACCAGCTAGAAGCCTAACCTACTTCAGAATGTTATTGTGAGGATCAAATGGTGAAAGGGCAAACAATGTATGTAGAAAGTACCTTGTGGAGGGAGCATTCAGATACCTTATCTCCACCCCACCCCACTGTCTCAAATGGTGCATCCCAGCAATTAACTGATCCATCATGAGGGGCATTTGACTAAGGAAGAACTAACCTGTGCTCCCATTAAGTAGACTACAGCTGGGGCAATTTGGGTTCAAAGCCCTATCTAGCAAAACTGTGCACTGGGTCATTTGGAAGTCACTCAGTTTAGCCATCCTTGCAGGGTTTTTGTGATGGTAACATGGGATAGCTCCTCCTGTACTGTTCTGAGCTCCTAAAAGAAAGCCACGATGCAAGCATAACAAATAAATGAAAAGTAAGCTGAGAGTATGGAATATATCTGGATGAAAAGCGGCTCCCTATTCAAGTGATGATATCTGAAGTGTTTGTGTGCTTTCTTAAACAGAGCAAGTGCTGGAAATGCAAATACTGGAAAACAACTTGATGGAGTGGAAACTGAAGAATGGCCTCCATATCAGGTTAGTGGAAAGTACTTGATTGCTGTTTGATGCATGTGTTTGCTTGTTACCATCCTCTGCTCCTTGGAGAGCTTTTTGAGATGAGTGATTGTTCCAAGTCCTGGCTGTGCTCTTGGATGAAGTTATGAATCAGTGCATGAATGAACGAACAGGCATCTGCAACTCATCACCTCAGCTGAAGCTGTTTCAGAGCCACCATCTATGTAATTTTCTTTTGGTACTTGCATCCAATGGCACGTTTCTACCTTAGGGACTCCAGTAAGAAAAAAGCTAACTCCAAAGAAAATGCAGCTATATTGCAAGTTTACCCTTTAAAGAAACATTGCAGGCTTCTAGCATGAATGCTTTTCCTTTCTAGATTCAATGTATGCTTAACATGGTTCATATTTGGAAACTGTCATTATTTTAATAATCACATTGTCATTCTCCCCTTCCTCCAAGGAAATCATGGCATCATACCGGACTTATCCTATTTGATCCTCACAACTTCATGACTGAGTGGGAATGTGAATTTGGGTCTCCCCAGCATAAATACCCCCTTGTGCCACACCAGCTTTCAACGGATGGTGCAAATATACCAAGGAAACAAACTAAATCTAGGTGAAGCAGGCACCTTAACTTTACAGCCTTGCTTGAGATCTACAAAAGTAGACAATTCCCCTTTTGTTTATGCACTGGAGAGAGCCATGGGAAGATTGGTGAAGTTTGGCCATTGTGGTGGACAAGGAGATGAGAGCACATCCCATTTGTTGTATACTCTCTAGGCCTCACTATACAGCCCTCAAGACTATCCTCAGGCCACGCCCCTCTCCCCAGGCCACATCCTTCACCAGACCTGATCCAAGCCTTCAACAAATTGTGTTGCTTGGCTACAATGTGCCCTTGAACTGTGTGCATAAGTAGCAACCTGCTGTTTGTGTATTGCCAGAATGTAGCCTCCTGTCAAATCCACCTTTGCCTCTCACTCCGCCCACAAATGGCATGCGCCCCCTGAAAGGTTGCTCATGAGGAAATGTGACCCTTGTTTAATTGCCTAGAGAATGCAAAGCATAGAACTGTGGAATTGTAGAGTTCGAAAGGACCCCAAGGGTCATCTAGTCCAACCCCCTGCAATGCAGGAATCTCAGCTAAAGCATCCATGACAGATGGCCAGCCAGCCTCTGCTTAAAAACTTCCAATGAAGGAGAGCCCACAACTTCCTGAGGGAGACTGTTCCACTGTTGAACAGCTGTTAGAAAGTTTTTCCTGATGTTTAATTGGAATCTCCTTTCTTGTAAATTGAAATTATTGGTTCGAGTCCTACCCTCCTGAGCAGGAAAAAACAAGCTTGTTCCCTCTTGCATGTTCCCTCATGAGATATTTGAAGATGACTGTCATATCTCTTCTCAGTCTCCACATTTCCAGGCTAAGCATACCCAGATCCTTCAACCGTTCCTCATAAGGCTTGGTTTCCAGACCCTTGATCATCTTGGCTGCCCTCCTCTGCACACGTTCCAGCTTGTGGTGCCCAGAATTGGACACAGTATTCCAGGTGTGGTCTAACCAAGGCAGAATAGTTTCTAAGCCTTGCAGTGCTATGCTGGAATGCAGGGAAACAGCCCTGTTTTGCTTAGGCAACTGGGGAACTCATCCTGTCCCCCTGTTCTGGACTACAGTGACCACAACACAGCATGGAAGAATAAAAAGTGTAGCCTGTTTGCCTGGAAAATAAGGGGATCATGTACTTCCCCATGCATGCCATCAGTGTTTGCTCTCCATGATGACTGACTACATAGCAACACACCATCATTTTGCACACTATGTGATCTTTGATTAGCTAAGATAATACAGTGATGGCGAAGACAAATTATCCCAGAGTACCAGCAGAGAGGCAGATCACCACAGCTGCAAAGTGAGCAAACAGCCTCAGAAGAAATAAATTAAATAGACATTTACATTTTGGGAGCATTTGGTGTCCCACAAACCCCACGTTTCATACTGAATTTAGCTTGTTAGCTTGGCCCTAATTTTTTTCTCAGGTGGAATATCTTGATAAATATGAAAGGAAGTAAAAACAATTTTTTTTAAGGCCAGCAAACTAGCCTAGGAGAGCATTGCACATTTCACAGCTGCCACTGGGTTTTACTTAAACCAAAATTTTAGGCTCCTCTGTGGGCAAGCTAACCTAGGGATTCCTAAATGAAGTGAAAAGGGATTCAGCAAGACTAGGTACATTTTTGTGGAGGTTTTTACACATTGCTGGACTATCCAAGCAACCACTGCAGTCTCCTGGCAGGCAAGACAGGCGGATGCAGTGGGGAAATTATTGCCAGGATAGGCTCCCTTCTTTCTGCCTCTTCCCTTGGCAGGATTTATTTAGCTTAAGAAGTGCATCTGCAAAAGACCTGCAATAAAGTTCTGCCCCAGCACATTAAACTCTGCTGTGTGAAGTTTCCACAGTCATTTAATTTTCTCCAGAGAGCACTTCACTGCAGGACACGTGCAGGCGAGCACTAAAGAAGGGAACCTTCTGCAGTAAATTTTGCAGGAAATGCCCATGCAAACAAAGACTGACGGAGTATTAATTAGCATGCTACAACAGCAGGTTCCTCTGAATGTCAGGTTAAGGTGTCAGGCCCTTTAAGGGGATTCTTAAGATCAACATGCATCATGTAAGCTCTGAACAGTGCAAACTCTGCTATGAACTTCTCCCCACTTGGGGAGAGGAGGTGCTCAGTGGTGTAGCGTGGGTTGTCAGCACCCGGGGCAAGGCAAGTAATTTGCGCCCCCTAACCCTTGGATTTGCGCCCCCTAACCCGTGGATTTGCGCCCCCTAACCCATGGATTTGCCCTAACCCCAGATGTTGCGCCCGGTGCGGCCCGCCCCCCCTGCACCCCCCACGCTACGCCACTGGAGGTGCTATTAAGATTATTGAGCATGACAGCATTGTGTTCAATGAAAAACTCTCCTGGGACTTTTCCCCAGGGCTGAGCCAAAGGGAGGATTTCTATTCTGTAAAAAATATATTCTGCATAATTGAAATAGGCCCCCTCTCTGGGTAATCTTTTTGGGATGTTGTGAAAATGCTGCATAGGTGCTGGCTTTGATAGAATGACTTATAGTTGTCTATAATTCTTCATTTCATTTTATTTTTGAAGACGCCTGTGCATGGATTTGTTTTATGTGTGGAGATCAGTGCACGCTGACCAATGCACAGTCTTCGCAGTAAGGTTCTGTTCTGAAGGTTCTGTTCTGAGTAGATTAGACCAGCCGTTCTAACATACCACTTGTTATCTTCCACCTGTTCTGCCGATGAGGACTTCTCGGATCATTCTTTGTCTAGCTCCTCCCCTTTGACCTTACCGCCTTGGGTGACCCTGATGGGAGTATGAAACTCCCAGCAGCTTCGCTCCCAAGGATCCAGTGGCGTAGCGTGGGGGGTGCAGGGGGGGCCAGCCACACCGGGCGCAACATCTGGGGGGGCGCACTCGCACTCGCAGCTCTCTGCCCCTACCTGGCTCACTCACTCTCTCTCACTGCAGTGCTGGCTGTGCAAATCCGATCCGGGCCGCCGGGTCGCCGCCCACTGTGGAGGGGGTGGGTGCCAGGCATGCAGTGCGGAGAAAGAGCGAGGGACTATCTGGGGGAGGGACAGTGCAGCGGCCACCCAGCGCAGTGCTGAGCGCGGGAGAGAACCACACCAGACCAGCCCAGGCAGCAGCAAGAAGAAGCTGGCAGTGGCTGCAGGTTAGGGGTTAGGGGGCGCAAATTACTTGCCTTGCCCCGGGTGCTGACAACCCACGCTATGCTGCTGCAAGGATCACAGGAACATGCAAACCCACTCACCACGACAAGGTGATGATATAGTGAGTGAGGATTCTTCATGTAGCCATAATAGGACTCATGCCTTCTCTCTAAATGGGCTTCATTTGTCGTTAATGGCATCGGAAGGTAACCAAATCTGAGTGATTGCAGAGTGTCATGGCATCATCATGTCAAGTACATGATCCCTGTTTGTCTAGGATCATTCAGGGTAAATGTAAAGGTGCCAAAGCAGCAAGGTCGGCGGGGAGTGTCTGTGAACAGTGTCGGACAACCAGGATTAATGGGTTTTTAGCTCTGCTCCCCCAATAGCATTTCTCACCCTAAAAGCAAACCTGAGGAAGAATCAGTTTAGCCCTGTTACTTATTACTATCCCGATAGAAGCCCTTAAAGGGGGAGATGGAGCTTGTCAACCTGGAAAGGGAGGCCATATAGAAGAAGGAAAAGTCTGATTGTAAACCTCCACTGCCTTGAGGGATGTCATTGGGAGAAGAAAAGGCTAAGGAGTAAACCCTACAGAAATCCAGAGTGAAGTCCTTAAGATGGTCAGATGTTGCCTTGTATGCCTCCTTCCAGCAACTGCTGCAGCCAAGCTGGTGCCAAATATATTGTTCTGCTTTCCTTTGGACCATGTCACTGATGCAGCCCAGAACCTCCATACATGCTGCCCAGGCTTGCACGCCAGGGAGGTTACTTAGGTGCTGCTAATGCAGGGGTTGGCAAACTAAGGCATGGGGGCTGGCTGTGGCCCACCCGGCTCGTTAATCTGGCCCGCAAACCTTGCGGACCCTGCCTCCCACTTGGTCAGTCCCCATGCTAAACCGGCATGGTGCAGAGGCCTCGCCACATGGGGACTGACTTCCACAGCACTGGCGCAGCTTCGGATTGGCTGCAGGAAGCTCCTGCAGCCAATCCGAAGTCGCAGATGCCTCTGGCCAATGCCCCTTCCTTCCCGCTGAGGTGGCTGCGTATGACCAAGAGCCAAGAGGGAGGAAGCGGTGGTGGTGGCAGGGAGGCTGCCTCCACTGCCCAGGCCAGAGGCATGGGCTCTGCACCCCACGGACCCCTGGGCAAGGCAGAGGAGGTTGACGACACTGCCGAAGGCGAGGCGGTGTTGGCGGCATCAGCATGAGTGATGGCGGAAGGGTCCTTTCAGGAGAGGGGGGGTCCTTTTGGGAGGGGGGTGCTTTCGGGAGAGGGGGGTCCAGCCCTCCACAAGGCCTGAGGGACAGTGGACCAGTCCCCTCCTGAAAAAGTTTGCTGACCCCTGTGCTAACCAAATGGTTTGACTTCACCCCCAGAGGCACACTCCATTGTCTCTCGAGACAGATAGATGCCAATGCCAATGCCTTTAAAACTGCATTACTGATCCAGGCCTGACCCAGCCCTTAAAAAAATCTGAAACGAACCTTTGAAGCGTTATGATAGGAGCTGAAAATGGATTTCATTTTTGGTATGGTGACATACATACCAGGACAGCATATTTCAGAAATCTGACAAGCAAGACTACACATGAATTGGTTGTGCTTGGTTCAAACAAATGCATTTTAAACTACCTCTTTTACAACTCCATAAAAGCTTAAAAGAAATTCTGCCTCTCGACCTGCACATTTTATTCACGGTTTCAACAAATGCTGTTCGATTTTTACAGGGCACAAAAAGAGAGTTGGAAACGGATGCGGTATAGCCTCAAAAGCAATTGCATTGTCAAATTGCTTCCCCCCCACCTGTCAGACCCCCTCCCCATTTCCTCTTATATTCTACGCCTAAACAAATCCAAGTAATTAACATCACATTAATTCTTCATTAGTGACATTTTACACCTGTAGTGTTGGGGGGGGGGGCACTCATGTTTTATTTATGTTAGGATATTACCATCTCATATTATGCCATTCATGCTTAGTTAAGAATATAACGCTGAACAAAAATTGCATTAAACCACTGGAGTAATAATAGCTTTAGGAAAAAAAGGTGGACAACGCCAACTGCACCATACAATGTAACATAATTTTGTATAGCTTCATAGCTGGTCTTCCATGTATTCATGTCACAGCGAGAAATACACAGTGCTGTCGCTAAGCATAAGTCAAGCTGAACGAATGGGTTTTTAATTTTGACTGGAAAATACAGTCACTCTGCTGTTCTCAATTTCCTGTAGAAGGGCATTGCAAAGGCATGCAGTAGCTAAGCATTTAAAAAAAAAAATATTTCCACTACCCCTCCTGAAATAAAACATAGGATCTCAAAATGTGAGTTGGATTAACCTACAGAGACCCAAGCAGTTGCTGGGGGGAAGTAAATACTCTCCTTTTAAAACACGCACACACATTTAAGGGATGAGCATTATACCCAGTGTGTTTATCTTTATTTGAGATGTAACAAAAACTAGGCATACCCATTGCCATATTGAAATCAGGGGAATTAACATGCATTGTTAAATGCAGGGTTCCCCTCAAAACAAAGAAACAAACAAACACAGGATTTGGGGCCAGTCATAGTGCATATTTTCCATGCAATTGCCGTATTTTTTGCTCTATAAGACTCACTGTTTCCCTCCTAAAAAGTAAGGGGAAATGTGTGTGCGTCTTATGGAGCGAATGCAGGCTGCACAGCTATCCCAGAAGCCAGAACAGCAAGAGGGATTGCTGGTTTCACTGCGCAGCGATCCCTCTTCCTGTTCTGTCTTCTGAGATTCAGAATATTTTTTTTCTTGGTTTCCTCCTCCAAAAACTAGGTGCGTCTTTTTGACAGGTGCGCCTTATGGAGCGAAAAATACGGTATATATAAGTGGTACACATCTTAGTGAAGAAATGGCAGCCTGATCTCAGCTGTACACAAGGAAGGTAGCAGCAACCTTCATTGTTTATTGAGGCTGCCGAGAGAAAGTGCAACCATACTGGGGGTCAGTTTCCTTTGTACACATCCAAACAATGGATAGAAAACATATTTAAAGCACATGCCTTTTCCCGAAGAATCATGGGAACTGTAGTTTACCCCTCACCAAGCTACAATGCCCTGCTTCCTTAACAGACTACAGTTCCCAGGCTCCTTTGGGGGAAGCCATGTGCATTAAATACATGGTGTGAATGCGACCTAAGCTCTAGTTGAAATGTTACCAATTTCAATAATGGACTATTGTTGTTTGTGTGTGTGATTCTGCAACACACAAACACACACACACACTGTCAGGGACAGGGCAGAAGAGGAATGGTGGAGACCGCCTCCCTAGCCTGACCCTTCAAGAGGAGGAGGAGAAGACAGTTCAGAATTACAACAGGGGTTTGAAGAGGTGACAGCTCAGAGGATGATGAGGGGGAAAGTTGGGAAATCACGGGGAAAGAGGAGGAGGAGGCAGAGCTGGAGCAGCTAGCTGACATGTTATCACTAGAAAGCATTTCAGACCCACCATCTCCCAGAAACCTGCGTGCCTTAAAAGTAGGAGAGCAAAGGAATCGAAGACAGAGGGCACTTAGTGGCACCTGTAGAAATGACGAATGAGGAAGTGGGACAGAAGAGGGGGTGGAGATTTACTTGGGTCAATGCCATTATTCTGAGAGGCTACATTCCCAAGCCTTTCTCTAAGAATATTGAATAAAAAGCAGATGGTAAGGACTGGGGCGGAGGAAAGGGGGTGCGGTGGGGGTGGGTCACCCTGGGTGTCACCACTGAGGGGGGTGACAAAATGCTGGGCGGCACTCACTGCGGGGCCTACAGCGTGCCCGAGCCACGCGTTTCTCTTGGGAGTAATGCTGTGGCTTGGGTGTCCGCAGGCTCCGTGTTGCCCCAGTCTGCCCACCGCCTCCCCCTCAGCTGTAGGGAGTCTCAGTGGGAGGAGGCAGGCAGACTCCTCAGAGGCCCTGCAGAGCGTCCTGCCCTGGTTCACCCCGCCCCACAGGCAGCTGGCCCTGCCACCGGGCGCAGGGCACACATGCCACCCCAGGTGCCCAATTGGCTTGCTCCACCACTGGGTAAGGACTTTTCCTTGTCGTATTCATTCCTGGCAACCTGCCAGGGGGGTTGGTTCTGGTTAATCCAGAATAGAGGAAGGATTGCAGATAGATTCCGTAGCCATCCTTACAGAGAGCAAGAAAATAGAATGATAGTGAGTTCCTATTGCATGAGTTCTACTTCTGAAGCAATGGCATGTGATTTGGAACTCCAAACTCTAGAGGGGAATTTAGATGGGGATCATTCTGGAAGCATCTTCCTGGGTTGGAAGCATGATTGCCAGGATAGCAGGTAGATCCAATGCCATAGTAACACATTTTGACAATCTCTTAATTAAAGGGATCAAACTGGTTTGACTGGAAACACCTGCAGCACGTTAAGTTCTATAACCCAACCACATATGTGTGATGCACAGTAAACAGTAAATTTTCCTACAAAGGAAAATGGAGACAAACTCAAGTGCTGAGAAACCAGAATAATGAAAAAGGGTGCATGTGTGGATTCTGTAGTTTTGAGGTAAAGAAGTGATGACAATAATTTATCTGCTAGGTCCGGCAGTGGGCCAGATGTAGGAAGATGCCAGACCTTGAGTAATGGCTATAGTGTGGTTATGACAAATGCCTGCACATGCAAGAAGAATGAAGAAGCACTTTAATTATAATTAGACATAAAGAGAGTGAGAGGAAATGTACATGCATTTGCATCTTTTAAGGAATGATGGCTCCCATTCAGATATAAGCCTTCTATACACTAGTTTATGCTGAAAGGTTGTGTTCTATGTGTATAGATTATCCAGACAGACAGGGGCAGAGGCGTAGCGGCGGGCCACTTTGGGTGTCATCACTGAAGAGGGTGACAAAATGCCGGGTGGCACTCACCACGGGGCCTGTAGTGCACCCAAGCCAAGCATCTCTCCTGGGAGAGACATGGTGGCTTGTGCGTGCACAGGCTCCACACTGCCGAAACTGTTCACCTGCTGCCTCCCCCTCCCCAGCTGTAGGGCGGCTGAGTGGGAAGAGGCAGGCAGACTCCGGAGGTCCTGTGGTACACCCCGCCCCTAAGGGCTGCTCGCTCCGCCCCTGGGCACTCCACCCCTGGCACCCGAGCAGCTTCCTCTGCCGCTGCAGACAGAATCAGTAATATCCAAGGCAACTTGATGACCAAGTACAACAATGCAATGGCAATATAAACTCTTTATATAATCTATACAGAACGTTGAACGGTATGAAATATATGCATAGCTGTCAACTTTTCCCTTTTCTTGCAAGGAATCCTATTCGGAATAAGGGAATTTCCCTTTAAAAAAGGGAGATGTTGACAGCTATGAATATTTGAAATATTCACTCTCTGCAAAACCAAATAAACAGAAATCTTATAAATCTCTGAAAATCACAAAATATGCACTCTTGATGGATTCTCTTGAAAACATAGAACCCAATAAACATAAGTCTTATAAGTCTCTGAAAGTCTTTGTAGACTATGCAAGTCTCTAAAAGAAGCAATGGGTCAGATTCTTATCTGGTGAAAACAAGCCATAAATCTTTGTTTTATGACGTCCAATGCTGCCGAAGTGGTCCGCAAACAGACATAGTGAACAGTGATTCCGGATATACCCACTGTTTCATGAAATTCTTCTTCAGACCAGCAGAAGGATACAGAAATGCTTCATAAACCCATCTATATGGTGAATGGAAGTGTATAACACAATTGCCATGGAGCAGTGGTCGTAAAGTTATGTCAGCAACAGCTCTGATTATCTGGATTTGACAGTAGGAGGTAGAGGAAGTCTGGATTCAGGTCATCTTCTCTTACCAAGAGATCAATGCTTTCAACCACAACCTGACTAGTCAGGCACTGTGCAATCAACAGTGCTGATGTTAGCTAACCTTGGACTTGGGGCTTGTGAGAAATGGGAAGGTGAGTTAATAGAATGATAGAACTGTAGAGATGGAAGGTACCCTGAGGGTCATCCAGTCCAACCCCCTGCAATGCTTCACTTCAAAATGTGGTCAGCTAGCACTGCTGTCTTTCCCCTCTCTTCCACCTGAGAGGGCCGCTGGACTTCTTCCTTCCTTACAACATCCTTCCCTGAAATCCAGGATATGGATGCAGTTTTTCAGTCTGGGGAGCACAATCCCTCTGTACGCATGCAGAAACCTGCTTGCACACACATATGGCCTTAGTCTGTTTATAGCACCTGTTGGCACAGAGATTACAGCTATGATAGAAAAAGATTTAAATTAGGGTGAAGAAGATTTAAAACACCTGCGTTTGATGCTTGCTAGGAAGGCCCCAAAATATTTCCTGCACTGAGGCTGTGGATTTAGTTTGTAGTCTCTTGTCCCATTTTGCAGCAAGAGAAGCAGCCCTCGTTATAAATCAGGTTCGGCGTCAGCAGCCCAGTAATTCTGAAATCCACCAGCAAAGAAACACATCCTTCCCAAAAACAAATGATTAATTGCTTTATCGGAAACTGTCTCCTACCCTAAGCTTTCCCCACCTTTTATGGAGAGGCAACAGAAGCAAACATAACTAAATAAGTGGATAAAAGCTACACAGAGGCATGGGCATTGCAAGATTAGTTACTAGGTAACCAGAATATAACTGCCAGAAATGAAATGAGATTGTCAGAATTCCATTTATTGTTCCTTGCTCAAAATAAAAACATGATATTTCCAGTAAAGGCAATGAACTATTATTAGACTTTGAAAAACAAATATGTGCAAATAGGTATTTTTTCTTTCACAGGCAAGTATTCAGATTCTACACTTATTTATATCACTGTCAGTATGATTGTGACTAATGAATTCATAGGACGTACTATGAATTTGCTCCAGTGTAGCTGACAGTGAAAAAAAGAAATTAAATTATTTCACAGTGGAAATCATTCTGAGTAAAATCCATTACGGAATAAATTGGAATGCCATAAAACAACTAGCTTCATTCACCTGGATATGCCAACTAAGACTGGATTAGAGGACCAGTGGCTTGGAAAATTTGACCATTAGAAGACAATAACAATGCTGACGGTTGTAAAAAGTTGCATTTATTCCTATTAATCTTCAGACCAAAAAAATAAAATAAAATAATCATGGGAGATACTCGATCATGTGTCAGAAGATACAAAGAGAATATATGCTTAGTTTCATTATGGCATTTAAATGAAGGAAGAATTTATCATGCAGCCTTTGCATCCACTAATGCTGGTGTTAAATTGAAAAGTGCCAGAACACCAATTACGAAGTGGTGACATTTTCTTTGGGGAAAGAACTGACTCCCAGTGGAATAAAAATGTAGGAGTTCTATTGTGGACCCACCCTCACCCTTGTGGGTGAAGGCAAGGACAACAATAGGTGTCAACAAACTAAGCAAGGCAATGTTCTGGGATTTAAAATTGGCCACATCTTTTATTGATTACAGACATAGGTAGGCTTTGCCCTAGGCACTTGGGTGTATATCCATTATCAACCTCCAGATGAAGGGCAGAAGATGAAGCAGAGTTGTGGCTGGGATTGAGGCCTTCTCAAGATGTGGGTCTACAGAGGTAACCCTCCCCTTCACTGTTACTGAAAGCTCTATAGCCTGTCTCCCCCACACTTGGCTTCTGGACAAAGACTTCCACTTAGACCCCTCTAATGGGGTACCCTGAGATCACACCTGCTTGAAGTTGGAGTGATGCACCACTTCACCCCAAACCAGAATTGGACTAAGGATTTCATATATAATGAAATGGGGACAAGGAATATTCAAAGTAACTTTTGTTAAAAAACCAGAAGCCTTTTTATTAGGAATTATAGGCACCGAGATCACAAAGGACCAGAAAAAAATGTTCACGTATGTGACAACAGCCGCACGGACGTTACTAGCCCAGAGATGGAAGGAAGAGACAACCCCGACCAGAGAAGAATGGCAAACCAAGTTGATGGACTATGCCAAAATGGCAAAATTAACTGGGAAGCTCAGAAATCAAGAAGGCAAGAACATTTAAAAAGAATGGGAAAAGTTTATAATGTATACACAAGATTATTGGAAGCAGGTTAAAACACTGGCAGGATTTAAAACACACTTGTAATGTAACAGAATGTGTGGATAACTTAGAAAGATAAAAAACATTGGAGAAGTAAGTATTGATATGCAATTGAAAATAGGATCAATAGGGCTCATGGAAGGGATGGGGGGAAGTCAGGAGATTCAGAGAGCCAGTGTGGTGTAGTGGTTAAGAGCAGTAGACTCATAATCTGGGGAACTGGGTTCACGTCTCCGCTCCTCCACATGCAGCTGCTGGGTGACCTTGGGCTAGTCACACTTCTCTGAAGTCTCTCAGCCCCACTCACCTCACAGAGTGTTTGTTGTGGGGGAGGAAAGGAAAGGAGAATGTTAGTTGCTTTGAGACTCCTTCGGGTAGTGATAAAGTGGAATATCAAATCCAAACTCTTCTTCTTCTTCAGAGTAATCTTGATATTTGGATGCAGAATTGGTTTTGTTGTATGTTTATATTCTTGAAAATCAAATTAAAATTTATTTCAGAATTGAGCTAAGGATTCCACCCAGTTTGGTGCCTTATCTGCCACCCAAGATGGTCGCTTCAAAGAAACTACGAAGACAAGCTATTCTATTGGATTCTAGCCCTCACTGGATACAGGATCGCAGGCCTAGAAGAGATTCAAGGACACCATCCAGATTGACACCCACCCACCCCAACCTCCTAACATAAACCAATGAATAAAAGGGTTAGCTATCACTATGTCCTACTGAAAGCAAGAGGACTGGAACTAGCTGCAGCTAATTGATTTCTGTGTCTGAATGAGACTTGTGGACCAATCTGATACATGCTTACCCAGAAGTCCTGCTGAGGTTATCAGGGTTGGAGGCACACATGTATATGATGACAACTGCCAAGAGAACTCACAAGCTGTCTGGCTATGCTGATCCAGTGGCAGAGCTAGAGGTTTGGGCACCTGGAGTGGGGGGGGGACGTCACCCACGCGAGTGTCCCAATGGGGGCGGTGGCCACCCGTGTGCGAGCGTCCCAATGCTGGTGCCCGTGCAAGAGTACCCCATGGTGATGTCACCCCCCCTTAGGGATGGAACCCGGGATGAACCACCCCACCCCCACACCCTTCCTATGCCACTGTGCTGATCTACTGGTCTTAACTAAGGAGCTTCCTGGTGATTTCAAAAAGGAATAAGCCTTAAAGCAAAATTTCTCCTTTTGTGGATAAGCTAACAAAATCAAAACTCTGATGATTGTGTCGACTGTAAAAAAATTCATTTCCAAAGCACGATAGAAAATTTGGTCATACATAAAAGAAAGCAAAGCTGAACGTGGTACATGTACTGGGAGCTGGCTTGAAATCAGGTTGCATTCTATCAAATGACAAAGAGAGGGAAAGACTCTGAAGATACAATCCATCAAGCCAGATGTGCTGCCAGGCCTCTGAAATGACAGTGCAATTAGCAGGTGCAAGCAGAGTCTTCTGACTGTGGAGCAGCTGTAAATCTTGGAGATTAAGCAAACTACTTTTTTTAAGATGGAGAGCAATAATAAAGGAGTTCTAAATGGAAAGCTATGAATAAACAGATGAGGCAACCAGTGGCTTAAAAGACACATGACAGTGCTTACTCTAAGAAATTCAGGATAAATACCAGTTGCTCTTCAAAGCAGAAACCAAAAGACTCTTTGATAAAGAAGCCTTTGCCAACCTGGTGCCATCCAAATCGTTTGGACAACAACTCTTATCAGCCCCAGCTAGCCCAGCTGAGGAGTTGTTGAACCAAGATGGCGAAGGCTTTGCTAAAGGATCATCTAGATGCACAGCTTTCTCAGTGTGATGTGGTTGTCCCCAAGGAGGTTCAGATAGTTATCAGGGAGATAAAGCTTCCCCAGGTCTGAATCTTTACTGTTTCAGAAGATAGATATGTTTCTTCTCCTCAGGGCAAGATAGCATGTGTTATCTCCTACTTTTATGTCAGTAAGGGAAAATAAATGGAGCAGCACTTATTATCTTCCTATATACATCAACATGCAAGGCTGTCATCACTGTCAGACTCCCATTGGAGGATTTGCAGTTCTCATCACAATTCTGGATTTGCGTGGAGTCAGGGTGGGGGAGGGGAGCAAAAGAAAGAGACAGATATTCATTAAAAAAAACAGCAGAAGTTTGAATAAAGGAAACAGAGAGAGAAAATGTGGTGATTTCAAACCATGGCACATGTGTGAGTAGAGTGATCAGGGGGTGACACTGAGGGAGGGCAAATGGCAGTTTGGAAAAAGGTTTAAGTACAGCAAGTAGTGAGTTGTGAAATGATTTGTTGTGTTAGCGTCAAATATTCCAAAGTACCTTCACAAAATTGTATACTGCACTCCTGGTAACACGTGTTGTCTCCAACATGAAGTTCCAGAATCAACGTAGTAATTTAGAAGAGATGTTTTATTAACAAGCAAACACCCATATAGGTACAATATCAATCAACTGAGTTTAACCTTCTCTAACTGAACAAATGAACTGGGAGTCTTGGTCTTAAGAGTCTATTCAAATTAAAGATACAGTAACATTTATCAGCATGGGGTGTGTGCACAAAGGAGGCTGCAAACATACACACTTTGACTGTTGACTGAAGCAAAGCTTATTATCCTAATGCTGAAGCCAAACTTCATTGATTTATCTAACAGGATGGAGACTGCATATTCTTCAAATTGCTTTGCTGGTTCATATCAGTTGTCCATCATCAAGACTACCATTTTGTTTCCAGAGACCTATCCACATAGACTGAATAAGGGATTCTCTTGTCCTCTTCAAAAACTACCCATAGCTCCATATCAGCCTCTCTCTTTTTTTGTATCGCCATTATGATTTAATTTCCATCATAGATTTTTATCATAGCCCTTCACAACTTTAATGAAAATATAATTATAGAAAGCTGGTGCGCTTGCATTAAATATTTCTGCAGCTGCATCACAATAAAGGCTAGAATGATGAAAGCATGGTCACCAGTTTCTGGAAATATGAAAGGACATGGGTTCTGCTCCTACATGCTGAAATGACATCAATGGGAAAAGTTTATAAGGATCCATAAAAATAGAAAAGGCATGTTTGTGACCTGCATGTATTCTTCTAAGCAGTCTTGTAATGCTACTTACCCAATGAGAAATGCATCTGGGATTAATCTAGGCAAAAGTTTTTGCTTTGGGACCAATTGACAATTTGATTGGATTCCTTAATACCAGTAATGTATGTGGCATTCTTACATCATTTTGATGCTGATTCATGGAAGTGCCAGATCACTGACTATTTAAAGGTCATCTCTTTGCTGGTGAATACCGTAATTTAGTTATTTGCTTGGTGTTTTTATTTAGAGATTTATAATTCACTTTTCACCATTTACAAATTTTTCACAGGGAACAAAAACAACAATTAAACCACCATTAAAATTGAAATTTTAACAACAC